>NC_139297.1:2527507-3159384 GCF_051103115.1 Cordyceps javanica
AAAAATAAACCGGGTGTATGAGACAAAGTTGACGTGCTTTGGAGATCGGGACCGTGGAGCGGGAGGGCGTGCTAAAGTGAGGACCGTGAGATGACTGGCGTTGGCGTGTATGCGGGCGCAAGGATAGATGCGGAACTGTGAGGTCTTGGCCGTGCCGTGGTCACAGTACGTCCCCGTTGTCGCCGTGATGGCAGTGGTCGTGGATGGTGCAATGGAGCAATGGTGCGATGGTGCGATGGTGGTGCGAGAATGAGCTCGATGGCTGTGTTTGCAAGGGACCGGTGGCGCGCAGCAGGCAGTGGGCGGCGGGCGGCGTACAAAAGGGTCCAGACCGTGCCGTCAGTTTGTCGCGATCCAATGTGTCGCAGACCCCGGGATGTCGGGTGGTGCGAGATTGGAGATGAACAGCCAACTCGAGGCTCCAACGTGGAAGAAGGCTGGGCGACCAGATGCTGTGTCTCCCCGTCGGATCTGAACTGGGCTGCCGACTGGCGGAAGAGAGGCAGGCAGGCAGGTAGTTGGATGGCAGTTGGCGGAGCCTCCGATGCACAAGCAGGGGACCGGGAGAGACAAGGTGAGACGAGTGGGAGAAGGAGAGAAGGAGGGAGGACGGGGGGCGGGACAAAGAGAGAAGGCGAGAGCAAAAGAGACAAGAGGAGGAGGAGGATGAAGAATTAAAAAAGGGCAAAATATAGCTAGGTCAAGAATAGGTAGCTGGCACGGCTAGCCACCGAAGCAGCTGGTGGTGGCAGCCGGGGACGATGGCAAGTGGATGGAGATGGGAGGATGAGGTAAGTTGAGTGTTTGCATGAAACTCGTGGCAGTGAATGGCTGTGGAAAAAAAAATTAAGGAAAAAAAAAGGTAAATAGGTCGTTAGCGTGTAAGTATGGAGTAACTGCAGACTACGGGGAGGCAAATGGGTTAGTTTAGTTGGTTACTGATGGACGAGGACAAGAGGCGACAGCCGTCCAAGAAGAGGCAAGCGGGTTTTCTGGTGCTGCTGAGCCTCCTTCATCCAGTCTTTCTGGCTAGCTGGCAGGATGGCAGGTGAGTTGGCGGACAAAGGGTAGGTGCATGTCCTGAAAGCAGCTGACGCAGTCTCGCGTCAGGTACTGGTGGGCTATCAGTACCAAGGTAGTTAGGTACTACCTAGGTAGGCTACTGATTAAGGTAGGTTCCTCGTGCAACAGCCCACCAAACCCACCCGAAAGTCTGGACTGGCACTTGGCACGGTATCAGGGAGGTGCCGACAACGGCTTGTGTTTGCCGCAGCCGGCCGCTCTGGGCTATGCATGTCTTAGCTACAAGTATCCAGTCCGGTGTTGGAAAAAAAAATAGTATGATGATGAATAAAATAAAGGAAAATTAAGTAAAGGGAAAGGACGACAAAATTGTACCAAATAGAAAAAGAATCATCAATCTAACAAGAAAGAATCCAGGTCGATCAACAGTGTGGCGTGCTGCGCCGACACGCCGTCTTTTCAGCCATCGTCACAACCTTGATTCGCTCTGTGCATAGGGCTACTTGCCTGGCCATCCCTGAGCCATACTTACTCGTAACGCAGCTTGAAAGTAGGCAGTGTTAGTAGACTGTGGTAATCGAGTACCCTAGGTACTTAAGTAGCGGTACCTACCTACCTAGGTACGGAAGGTGCTAAAAGGTTGGAGGTAGGTACTAGGTACCTCACCAACCGACCGAGTGGCTTAGTAGGTACTTACTCCAGTCGCCCATCACCGCCTCTTTCAGCATGTGGCGTTCTCTCTGCGTCACATCAAACCACAGACAAGCTTTTTTTTTTTCTCTCATCAATCCCATCGACAGATCAACCCCCCCCCCCCTTCACCCCTGCCCTCGGCCTCGGAACAATCGTCATCAACAGCAAGGCCATCATTGATGCAACACCAACGGCTCGACTTGGCTGCCCCTTTAATCGCTCACTGCACTGCGCTGCTCTAGACTACCCAAGATTCAAAGCTTCAACCCAAATAGAGTAGTTTAAGCCGTCTGTCGCACTGCTTCTTTTTCTTTCTCGTTTTCTTCTCCTTCTTCTTCTGCTTCTGCTTCTTTCCTTCCTTCGTAACTACCCTTGCCTGCTCGTGCTAATCCGCCCCCAATCATTGGTAAAAAAGCAACACCATGCAAGGATTAGCTCCCACTGCCCCCGGCCATGTCAGTAGAGCTCGCCTGGTTGGCTGCCCTGTCAGTTTTACCCATGAGCTGGATTCCGGATGCGCCTGTAATTTGCGCCAAGCCTTCTTCCCCGTCCAAACCTCGATAGCGAATTACTAGTTCGTCTGCTTCCTTCATTCCGCCGATCCCTTTCTTCTCTCCATTAAAACTGGGGAGGAAGGGGGAACAAGAGGGAGGTGGAGCAAGACGAAAAGAGAGGGAAAAAAAAAAGGTTTCAAGAATGATAAAAAACTATAAAATCACAGATAAACCTTGGGAATCAGAACCCATGGGTATTGTATGCCGCCGCTTCTGTCTCTCTCTGGCCTGATATCGGTCCCCGCCACCACGGCAACATCCGCGCACCAGAATTCGTACCGAAGCTTCTTCTCCATCATCAAATTGTACCATGACACCAGCCGACATCGATCAATGGCTCAAAATGGTACCATCTCAAAGAAGAAACCCGAAAAACGCCGTCATCTCAGAAGAGAAATGATACACATCCCAACCTGAAATCATGAAAGACCCCCTCCCCCCTTCCTCTTCTCCCTCCCGTCCACACCCCTTTCTCCTCCGTCGGTATCTCACATGATGCCGTGCCGCGCCTTGCGCAACATCCCTAGCTTAGTATCCCGCTCAATCCAGTATACATGGAAGGCTCATCGGCCGCATGGAAACATGCAAGTCTCGTTGCGTGGCGCCCCCCGGAGTCGGCATTTCCATGCTAGCATCCGCACTCACGGACACACGTCCATGTGCGCCACAGTCTGATCTACAACGCCATGGCAAAACCATACAGACGAAAGAAGAGGAAAGGAGAAGACCTTCCCCTCCTCCTTCCCTCCTCCGTTCTGACCGTGGCCCAGCTTCATTACGCCCATGACCAAGTCTCATGATTGAGCTCGTACGCGCGGTAGCCCGCCTTCTGGATGATTGGCCCATCGCCGGCAAACACTCGCAGAGCCTCCTCCTCCTCCTCCTCCCTCTTCTCCGTCGTAGTCCAGCCATGCCAGCGCATCTGCCCACCTGCCCGCCTGTCAGGTCCATCATGCGGCCCTCTTTTCCCACCAACGTCCAACGTCACGCAGCAATCCGAGCGTTGGGGGAGGTAGGTAGGCTGGGAGGAAAATTCTTCAGCTGGCAAGCTCTCGCCACACTGCAGATATAACCACAGGCCATGACTGTAGAGGTAACTGACTGCCCACAATGCGCAAGCAGTATATGCGTGAAGCAGCGCAAACGTAACTCGGTCGTTGCACTTCCGACCACTTGGGCATTCATTGTGGCTTGTACACTCTTGGACCCTGCGTCGGTCCATGAGGAGGAAAAAAATGGGAACAAATAGAAAAATGGGATAGGGGACAAGGAAAAAAAAAGATGCATGCATGCAGTGACCTCCTGCTGCGCCTGCAGCTCATACAGTCCATGCATATGCCGCATGTCTATATAGGTGCCTGCCCAAGTACTCCGAATCATCATGGAAAGGGCTACTTGAGAGTGAGAGCTCATTACGGCGATCGGGCAGTAAGCCTCCTTATTCACAACAAGATGCCAACACGCGATAATTTTTTTTTTGGCTTGAGCTTTATTCTTTTAAAGAGCCAAAAGAATTACAAGTCTATCATTCAGCTGGCTAACTCGCTAGCAACAGCTTGTACGCAGCACCGTCTACAGTGCTTCCAATATCCCAAAGCAAACCCCGTGCTAAAAATGTAAAACGCAAATAATACACAAAGCGACTGGCTGTCTGCACAACTGCAGCTGCCGCACATTCTTATTGCAAAGCAATCCGTAGCAAAACGCCTCCGAGCAGTCCGGTTCGCTGCCCACGCAGCAAGTGTGCCTCACTCGCCCGCTGCACGCCGGGCATTTTCTCTGCCAATCTTTTTGAAAAAGGCATTGCTCTCCTTCTTCCCCTTCTTCTTAAGACCCTGATTGACCTTCTTGTTCTGCTCAATGTAAGCCATGTCTTGCCCGCCGCTGAGCTCACCCAGCGTGCCAGCCGTTCGCCGGACCCTCTTCTTGGCCCGTCCCATGCTACCGCTGTGGAACAAGTCATCCGTAATGTCCTCGTCTTCCGCGCCCTCATTCTCAACCAACACCTTTTGCAGCAACTCTCGGCGCTCGGCTGCGGTCGCAAACGCCAGCCCGGGCGTCTGCTCAATATTGGCCAGCTGTGTAATGACCTTGAAGGCATAGCCCTGGTCGACGAGGAATGCCTGCCTCTTCGACGAAAAGTACATTTCTTGCGTATCCTTCGACACAAGTGAATAGAAAAAAGCATTAAATCCTTCATCGTTACGTCGTTTGGCTCGCAAAATGCGTCCTAGGCGTTGCGCCTCTTGACGTCGTGACCCATAGTGCGATGAGATCTGAATCAGGCACGTAGCCTCGGGCAAGTCGAGCGACGTATCGCCAATCTTGGACAGGAATAATGTGTTCACGAGTGGATTGTGCTGGAAGTTTTCCAACACTTTGAGTCGCTCCGCCTGCCCTGTGCCGCCGTAAATGAAGGCTTTGCCAAGTTTGAGTGCGTATGCCTTGAGAGCATAGACATTGTCAGAAAAGACAATAATCTTGTCTCCGCGAGACTCGTGATAATTAATAAGATATTGACAGGCCTGGAATTTTCGTGGGTTCATAATGTAGAGCAAATTCTTCTTCCGGGATGGTGCACGAAGATATTCATCGTAAAACTCTGTTGGCATAGCACACCAAACCTCCGCGCACTGCACCCGTGCAATGTGGCCTTGCTTTGAGAGTTCCATCCAGTTGGCTTCAAAAAGCTTGGGCCCAATCAGAAAGTTGAGATCAGAAATCTTGTCGTCTTCTCGTAGCAATGTAGCGGTTAAGCCTAGCTTGGAATGTGTTTTGATAGACGAAGTGACTCTGCGGAAAATGTTTGCCGGGACAACGTGGACTTCGTCAAGTAACATGAGACCCCATTCTCTCCCGGTAAGGAATTTCATCATCTTTTCCGCATCGTAAGATCGCGCTCGCGATTGAGTGACCATGGAATACGTGGTGACAATGATGCCGGTACTACCCGTAAAGACGGACCCTTTGGAGTCGGATGTGAAAGCCACAATGTCATCGGGGTTGATGTTCGACCACTTCAAAAATTCGTTTCGCCACTGCACGACCGACATGGAGCTGGTACAGAGGACAATCACGCCCTTCTGAATAGTGCATGCAGCTGTAATGCCAACCAGAGTCTTGCCGGCACCACACGGCAGAACGATGAGACCGCTCTTGGCTCTGCCGTTACCAAACATCTTGCTTAGGCTCTTTTCTTGATACGGGCGAATTTGGGTTCCCGGTCGAAGATCGATATCAAGATTGGGGTTTGCTTCATCACGTCGAAAATCATATTCTTCAAGGACCGGGTAGCCAAGGTTGAGGCATTCTTTTTGTACTGTCTCAACATCCTTGTCTGCGATTTCGAAGGCGTGCGTGACCTCTTGGTCGTCGTCGTCGTCATCATCCAGTCTTGATTTGCCACTTTCCGGAATCGCCTGCTGTTCGTTCTCGCCTGTTTGGAGCCCATCCGCCTGTTTGACGCCCGCAGCGTTCTTGGTACCAGGAATGACCAACCCACCAATCTTCGGCGCTGCCGTGGTGGTAATCTCCTCAGTTCCTTGAACACGGAGTGGGCCAATTTTAGGGTTTTTGAGCAGCATTTGCAGCATCGCCGGGTCTGGGCTTTCGACATAGTACTTGGTGTTTTTCAACACAAGTTTGACTTTGCCATATGTTTGTGTGCAGCTGGTGATAAACGCCCGGATTTCGTCGGGCAACGGTGTCTTGAGAAATCTCTCAAGCGTATTAATGATATCCAAGGGTGACAGGCCTACAGACACGGCAGCGTACAGGCTGTGCATGGTAAGGGCATACTCGTGCATAAAGGTCGGTCGAGACAAGGGCTCGGAAATGGTGACGAGGAAGTCTTGTGCTTGTTCAGCCAAGGGGCTGAAGCTTTCGAGGATGATGCGACCCTTTTGGGGATCGATCCATAGTGGTCTATTCCGGTGGTCCTTTTTCAGGACAAGATACGAATAGTCATTGTCACCAAAGATATGTGGAATCGGCTCTTTAATATGGTGTCGCTTCTGGTATCGGTTCAGAGAGAATCGATCTATATTCTTGTCGATATCGCGCTCGAGGACCTCGTCAATCGGTGCGTCGTCTTCCTCGACTTCATCGTTGCTATCGATGCTTCGAGGCGTCGCAACACCTGGCGTGCCTACACGCGATGTCCGCCCGGTCTTTGCTCCCCCTTGCACATTGCCGCTGGCTTTCCGCTTGGGAGGCATTTTGAGGCACTAATGCCTTCCGCACCGAGCTGTAGCAAGCAAGCAAAGCCGTGCAGGATAACTGATCGCTACCGGCGTCCTGCAGGACGTTAATGTTGTAGGTGGCGAGATGCTCGGCGTGAAGATGTTCTAGCGCCCACTAAAAAGTACCTAGGAAGATCGCTGACTAAAACTTGCCTGCGCGCACAACAGCGTGGGGTGGCACTTGGCCACCCCTCCAAAAGTCGCAAATGTCAACTTGGCTATCATTTAGTTCCTTACATATCTTCAGTATTGAAATCCCAGCCAATAATGTGGTGAGTGAAAACACGATAGATGCTAAAGACTTTCGGAGCTCTAACAGGACAGTAGCAAGCATATTCTCAATGCGCAGGTCGCGATCCGCTCACCTTGCTGTACGATGATTGTCACCCAGCCCCTAATATTCCGAGACCTAAACATTTGACCGCTTCATCTAGGCCGAAAATGGTTCGACTGTGCAGAGTGCCATGCTGAACAAGAGCAGCACCCACTTGTTCAATCATTCGATATGACATTCGCGTGCAAAAAGTGTAAAAAATGCTTCCGGAAAGATACCCAAGAATTCGACGAGAGCGATGAATACTGCCCCCACTGCGATAATCACTTCGTAATCGAAGCCAAGATTGCCAAACCAGCGCTCACTATCGAAGGTGACGATACTCGTATGAATAATAAGCTTTTGAAAGACGACAGAGCACGAGGCAAACCTCTTCTTCGATCGATGTTCGACCCGGACGACGACGCTGATAAGCTGGGCTAGCGGCAGTTCACACATATAAATTCTGGGTTTCTTTTTTTTTGGACATTTCAGTGGGATATTTATCGGTGCTTTGAAGCCAAGACCGGCTTGAGGAGTGCATGTCGTTTGTACGGTGGCGTTTGTTCTTCGAGCATCATTCAAAAGTTTCCATTCAAGGAGCGAGTTCTTGCAATAGAGTGTTCATACAGTGGTTTTGTCCTATCAATAACGGTAGATAGCTGCCCGATACCTGGTCAACCACGAGTTGCGTTTGCTGCCAAATTACTCGGCGGCAGAGTCATCCTGGCTTCTCGTGGGAATTGCTGTGCCACTGATGGCTGGAGTGCGGCCAGTCTTCTTCTTGGCAGCCTCTTCCTGCTTCTCCTGCTCGATCTCCTTAACATAACGCTCGATCTCTTCCGTAGGAAGCATTTCGATAGTAGCGCCGGGGGCCATCAGCGCAATCTCAATATTCTTGGCGCCTGTTTGCACAACTTCCAGTAGGGACTTGATAGCCAGGCGGATAGTAGCCTCCCGGTCCATCTCCTCTTTGTAGTTGCGCTCCAGAAACTCGCGGACGGTCTTGCTGGAGCGGCCGATGGCGTTGGCCTTCCACGCAGAATAGATGCCCGACGGCTCAGTCTGATAGAGGCGAGGGACCTTGCTGTTCTTGTCGAAACCGACAACCATGGTGCTGATGCCGAAAGGACGGACACCACCAGCCTGAGTGTACCGTTGTTGCACGCCGGCAACGTATTTTGTGATGTATTCGATGGTAGCTGGGTCTTCGACAGTCAGCCTATGCGACTGAGCCTCTAGACGGGCCTTGTCCACCAGGATTCGGGCGTCGGCATTCAGGCCAGCAAAGGCAAGGGCGACGTGGTTGTCGAGGACTTGGATCTTGGAAGGGGTGATTCGGGTATCTTGGAGCTTCATGGCAGAGCGCTTCTCACAGCCCAGAACAACAACATCCTGGCCTTTGACGCCCACGGCACAGGTTCCTGTAAAATGAAGCAATGAGAAGCGTGTCCAGCAGCTGGGACGGCGTGACGCCGCCAATGCAAGCACTTACCTCGCTTCACAGCTTCACCAGCATATTCAACCTGGAAAACGTGTCCATCAGGACTAAAATCAGCGTTAGCATGCGGCGCAATGGATGGTTCTTCGAGGTGGTCATCATTACCTAAATACTGTTGTACATATTAGCGTCAAGCAACAGAAGGTGAGGGAAGGTGTTGTATGTGATATGGGGATACGTACCCGACAGGGCTCTGTCATAACCTGAAGCCATTGTCTCTGTAGCTGGATGCTTCTATTTTGACGACAGAATTTGCGCGCAAGAGAAGGGACGTTGCGCGTGAGGGATTGGAAGATGGGCGATAGCAAGTTGTATGTTGCGCGAGGTCCAGAGCAGGCACAGGGAATGATGCGTAGGTAGCTTGCTAGTGGAGCTTCGTCAGAGTGGCAGCCTGCCTGCGCGACCGTGGGCGGGACTGATGCTGACCTAACCAGCGGGTGGTCTTTACCCGAGGTTTTACCCGATATACCGACGACACTCGGGGCATAACAATGTTAAACAATGTACTGGTAGAAAACGATAATTAGTAAAATTGCCCTGGTAAGTTATGAATTTGTATGCTTTCAAGCTTTTCATAACCAGTCAATCTGATCAGAAGAATGGTCTTGCATAATATTGACGGATGAAGGACGAAGGTGGTGTGCAATTGGATATGCCCCCCCGTGTAAGTGTGCTTCATGCACTCTGGCCATGGCAGCTATTCTCGCCAAGAAACAGAACATCAGCAAGGAATATGTAGTTACAATTCCGGAGTAGCTCACAGGATAACTTATACTGTATAGCTATCACTTAATTTTGACGCCAAAAATGATGTAGTACCAAGCTTCAAAGGCTGAGGGCATATCTGCCTACCCTATACCGTATACTCATAACGAAGTAAACACATCCGGGCTGGGCCCTGCTAATAACCTAGAAATAGAGGAGGGGAGGGGGGGGTTGTACCCAAAAAATTAATTTTCCTGGTCGACGTATTACCCAGCACACGGGCGCTGGTATCCCGTGTCTACCTGCCGATGCAGCCACATGTCACCACGAAGCTGAAGCGCTTTCAGCCGGATCATATGGTCACTAAGTCAATTGCCCCCAACCCGTTCCCTCCTTCTCTCCACCACCTTGTTCACTTTGTACTCCACGTCCCGATACCATCACGCCAAAATGAAGCGTCTCTGTATCTGATAGTGCTGGGGTCTATGGAGACAGGTCGACAACCTGCATAATGTGACATACTACACTGATTGTAGGAATTGTAACATGAAAATGGATTCTAGGAACAACGCTACATTTACATGAGACACATATCATAAAGGGTGTACAATACCTCAGCTATGGCCTACACGGCCTGCTCCAGCCTATGGTTACACTATACTCGAAGACACATATCACAAAGGGGTATGCAGTACATCAGCCGTGGCCTGCACGGCCTGCTCCAGCCTATGGTTATACTGTACTCTAAGACACATATCACAAAGGGCTGTGCAATACATCAGCTGTGGCCTGCACGGCCTGCACGGCCTGCTCCAGCCTGTGATTACACTGTACTCTGAGACACTTCTGATGAACATGAGAGTGATTAGTTATAAATACTGCATGGATCGGAATATTAAGAACCTGGATTACTCTTCTATCAGTTTCTTGTCTCTGTCTCCACAAGACGATATTATCTGTTTCTGAGCCCTCTGCAGCACTCGGACGCCGTTTTGTGCGTGAACCGGAGTATGACGACCTTTGTACACTCAAGGCCCTATGACAAAGAGTTGCCAACATGGGCAGCGAACACTACCTCGCTTTCCATCCGAGTCAGCATTCACAGCGACTTGGCTACCCAAGCATCGCAGCAGGTTCTAGGCACATGGAGACACGCTGGTCTGCCAACCCAGTCCGTTGATGGCGAAGAATACCTAGGTTGCGCTTCACGACAGCATGGCATTTCTCTTTCTATTCCGGAGGCACCTCCAAAACGTATACCGAGCGCTGCCAAGATGTTCGATATGATTTGCGTTTTAGATAGTAGGTACCTTCAGTGAACTCCGTACCGCTGCGAGTGAATAGACTGACAAGGAATAGGCAGACAAGACGAACGAAATCGTCAAGACGGCTATTCTTCTTGGCGAACAAAGGTTGCAATCCTGCGTACTCTGGCTGGTGTTTTCATAAAATGTCCGGTATCATTGGTTGGGGTATTGAAGCCTGCCATCGCCTACCATCGGAGTTTGGGCTTATTCTCCCTTGGCTTTCCCGCGGATCGGCACTCATTCGCCGAGCTGTTTCCAACCCGACTACATGACTTTCCCTGTTGGTAAGACCGACCCCAGTCGCTCTTCAATGCCTGAACGTAGCCTCTGACCCTATCTCAGCATCATGACGCAAAGTCTGGCTTTTGGCTTGGGGCTCAAGCTGTCTACCAAAGATGTCGCATCCCTTCATTGCTTAAACTTGGTGAGCACCGGCGCTCTGGCATTGAGCAACGATATATTGAGCTGGCCCAAGGAGAAGCTTGAACATACATCGAGTAACAAGGATACATGCTCGAGCATGACAATCTTCCTTCGGCAGCCCGGCAGCGACGAGAGGCAGGCCCTGTTACAGTGCCGCCGCAGGCTCATGCAGTTCGAGATGAAAGCATCACGTCTCGCGGACGAGCTATTGTCCAATCCTCGTACACATTTCAAGATTAGAAAGATGGCACAAGGATACCTCTTGCTCATTGCAGGGTTGGCCGTATGGCAATGCGTGTGTAAGAGATATAGCAGTACAGGACCGACGGCGAACCTCGTCAAGGAGGTGTTGGAGCTACAGTTGCCACTTGCAGCTTTGGACGACGCTTTTGAGGCGGAGTTGGAGTTGATCATGAATGGATATATGTCTATCTATAGAAAGCACTTCAATTAAAAGATACTTTGACATCAGAATTCAATTTGATCACTACAATCCATCGCGGCAGGTCCACGATGAAGGGCAAATATACTTACATCCTAGATTGTGCACTTGGACTGTTTTGCAGCAAAATCATGACTCATACAACTACCTCACCCCAAAGTAAGCTTCCATCCCCTCAAGCTTTTGCTGTATATTAGCTGGTCGTTTCTGCCAGACAAAAAGCGATGCCAGAAAGCAGGCGCCAGATACACCAATTGACACCTGCATAATGTCTTGGAAAGCAGAAATGTATGCCCGTCGCAGAAAGATTAACTGCGCGGCGGTGAACGAGGTGACGGAGAGCGGCGACTGGTAAAACTCACGCAGCTGTGTCTGACTGAACTCGCCCTGCAATTCACGAATCACTCGGGTTTGCAGCAGAATGAAGCTGATAGCGACCCCAATACTCCCCCCAGAGATCCTCATTTGCGCAATGATACCCTGAGCAACCGCTGCAAAATGATTAGCCGTTTGATACAGGTCATGTGTGAGTATTGGGATAGCATGACATGGTTTTTCATGTCTGTGTGCAAGGCGGCTAGAAGCGTCGTCGTAGCTATGTTCATGCCTGCACCAAACCCTAAGATAGCCAAATAGCCCCGCTGCGCTGAGAGAGATGAGCTGGAGCCGGAGAGCCGGGAGAGCAAAACAGACGCAGCTATCATAAGGACGCTTGAGATGCTTAGCAACCAGAATGTAAAGTTCGTCTTGCGAGAGATGATTCCAGCACTTGCTGCCCCAACTGCACTGCCACCGAGGAGCGGCAGTAACAGGAGACCAGCTTGAATTGCATTATATAGATCTGTGACTTGAGCACGAATTGGGACGTGGAAAATTGCAACGCATAGGACGTGACTCGCAAATAGAGTATCACTATTGATGTTCGGTGAGAAGCCGTACCTGAGAATTATGTTCAGTCTTTATACGTACACTAGAGATGCCAGAAGTATTTTATTCGAAAGAATATCCCATGGCAGTTGAGGAGAGATGCCAACAAAGCGAGAAGACTTGGACACAAGACGCTCCCATGCGACTAGACAAATCCACATCACTGCCGACAAGATGAGATTGGAGATGGTCGTGGAGCTTGACCATGAATACACCCCAATCGATGCCTGGCTGGTTATAAAAATCGGTATCGTGACACCGGCGAGGATCAGAATGGCACCCACAAAATCGAGGTTTCGAATGCTCAATTTCTCCCTGGCGGTCCCATGGACCTTATCCTTTCGCCAGAATAGCAGCAGAAGCAACAGGGCAATCAAAGCACATGGTCCACTAGCGAGCCATCAATAAGAATATCATGTTCTCGTGCATACTGCTTCGAATGTTGTTTCACGTACTTGATCCAAAATGCGAAGCGCCAACCAACATGGGTAGCAAGAAGGCCGCCAACAATCGGCCCAGCCACTCCTGCAAGGGCAACGATGCCACCAAGCACGGCAAATATGAGAGTTAGGAGCCGCGGTGGCGTCATTTCCAGATAGACAACCAGGGATGTGGCATAAAGCCCGGCTGCTCCAGCACCCTGCAAAGCACGAAATCCAATAAGTTGATCCAGACTTCGCGATGCGCCACAGGCCATAGACCCGGCAAGAAAAACGGTCAACGACACACAAATGACGAGTTTTCGGCCTACAATATCGGACAGCTTAGCCAAGAAGACCGCGAGCCCTATGCCACAATGAGCCGTCCGATTTTCTACTCGTTTGAGCGTAATCAACCTTTACTGACCGCCATCCAGGAGTGTATAAGAAAGGACGACCCATTGCGATCGTTGAAAGCCACCGAACTCGTGAGTGATATCCAGCAACATGGTTGCTACGACTGTGGCATCCATCAAGGAAAGGAAGAGGCCCATCCCGACGCTGAGGAGCGATGGTCAGCAATTTGCTCGACAGCGACTCCACATGATGAGGTGAAATCTACCAGCCCAAGATCATGGCAAGTCGCCAACCTTCTAGGCGACCGAGGTTGCTCTCGGCGGCGGTCAAGCGGACCTCTTGCGTGCCGGCCTGCTCACCGCTACTGCTGAACATGTCCGCGCTGGTGATTTTGCATAGATCAAATGACGAAGCTAAAAGGAATATACTGGCGGGATAGGCAGATTAGCACGGATATCGCCATGTGTATAATCATTCCCAACGTTACCACTGGTCGCAGGCAGTATATCAAACTGTTCAGGGCGAGACAACGGAAGCCGTCTCGGTAAAATATACTCCGTATGACCCAGACATATTAAAATTCCTATAATTTGCGCAGCTGCAGCTTTGTACTGCAGCTGGAGCCTATTTGGAACCGCATTTTTGAGCCCTGTCCGAGACAATGTGCAGATCAGTGCCCAGACGCCGACGCAGCTCAGCTGTGACAACACCATCACCACAAACGCCATGTCTGAGTGTGATATTCGGGTGATGAGAGGCAAAGTTTTTTGTTTAATCAAATTATGTGGATACCATCATTGTGGTCTAGAATCGCATGTAAATATGTAAGGACGGAGAGTCGCTGCGTCGGAGCAAGGTCTCACAGTTGGACAGCTGCGCGACGACCTTTGGAAATTATCCCAAAAACTTCACCAAGCCCTATAATTGGCCGCATTTAGCTCTTTTTGGAAGATTCATAATCATCAGCACTGTGATGGGCGACTGGACGACTAGAAAATTTAGGAGATGCTTCCCAATCGACCAGAGGGTGTCGGGCGAAATGACAGTCTTCTAGCAGGATGTCTCAACGGTATTCTCCAGAGCTGCTCAATGGTATACCTTGGTATTCGGAAACTGAAGAATTCCGCCAAGTACCGGTACCAGGCGAGAACACCGCCAACCGCGACTGGCATCGCCACGATGGTGTCGTCGCTCAGCAAGACACCTGTGCATCTGAGCGCCATCTTCGGCGCGGGCGCCTGTACCAACGAAGCTGATACAAATAAACTTATTCAGAATGCCGCTGAGCTCGCCGCTTGGTCCGTCGCGGGTAACATTCCCATTCTTTCCATCTACGACAAACAGGGTAAGTGTTACCTTGTGTTATCTGCATAAAATTCACTTTGTTCATCGCGGTGACAGGAATCCTGAAGAAGAACGCACGGTCACTGCAAATCTTTGCCAGTCTGCGAATTAAGCAATTTATTCCGAGCCAGAAGCATCGGGTATGCATTCACGTAGATGGTAGGCAGAGTTCAGTCAGGGAGAGCCCTGACGGTGAGCCGCCCGGCCTCACCATCTACCTAATATCTGAGGAAGATGGCAGGTGCGCCATTGGAAGCATCACTGACGCGCTTGCTGAAAAGGTCAGAGATGGTGATGTCACTATTGACGAGGTATCGACCGATCTGCTGGCAGAGCAGCTGTACTCGTCAGTTATGCCGGCACCGGACCTTGTTGTCGTGTTCGGGACTGCAATGAAGCTCTGCGGCTATCCACCCTGGCATCTGCAACAGGCAGAGATTGAGACGCTGCGTGATAGTGATGAGTTCACCTATGTCGCATTCGCGCATGCGCTGCGAGGCTATGCAAGAGCGGAAATGCGGCATGGCAAATGAAGCCACCACCCATGTGAAGTTCACTGAGTTGTTAGTCAATACATTTATGCTGCCCGCTTCTGCGTTACACTTGCGAGACAGTGACGACAGAGAATGACTTTGACAAGGGCATTCTAGTAAGACATGGTGAACCCAATCACATGCGCGGTTATGCTTGACAAAGGTCGTTTTGTTTTCAGTGTATCCACGGCTGGCGCAGTCCGGATTAAAAAAGTTGACATTTTAGAAGAAAGGATACTGGACGACCAAGTCCAACTGCCCATACGCTACAGATTTTCAGTTGCTCAAACATCGCAAAGAGAACACATCTACTTGCAGAAAGGAGAATGAGCTCATTGACCCCTCATCAGCATACCAAGCCACCTCTGCCAACGAGAGGCCGTCTCAAGCAATGATGATTGGCCTTGCCGCCACCACGGCAAAACGTGGCCAAATACCGCAACATGTTGCCTTTATCCTGGATGGGAATCGACGTTGGGGGCGACGTCGAGCTTGCTCCTTGCGCAGTGCGTACATGGCAGGATGGGAGCAGCTGACAAAGGTTTGGCGTTGCCATTTACTACTCCCCGACGCATGTATTCATGGTAACCCCAAAACCACCAGTACGTCGAATTCTGCAACCGGTGCGGCGTCAGGGCGGTGTCCCTGTATGTTTTCAGTGTCGAGAACTTCAAGCGGTCCGATGAAGAGGTCAGCGCCATCATAGATATCCTTCTCGCAAGGTTGGGCGAGCTGGTACAGCTCATGGATACCCTCGACATGTCAATTAGGATATGTGGACAGCGCGAACTCATTAGTCCGGCGGTGTTGGTGGCGCTGAACCATGCAGTTGAAAAGACTAAGCAAAATAAGAGGTACGCTCCATTCCACCCCTTTTTTTTTCTTGATTTGATCTGAAATATCTGTTGACTATATTCTCAGTGCTATTCTCAATATTTGCTTTGCATATGCTTCAACTGCGGAGATTCGGACAGCGGTACAATGCAGCATCCGGGAGTGCCTCGAACATCGAGCTACGGGTGATGAAGTGGATAGTCCCAGTAATAAAGCCGCAGTCGACATGGTTGGCCGTTTGGATAGGAAAATGTATACGGCGGATAGCCCGCCTCTGGACCTGCTCATCCGCACTGGCGACACGCACCGTCTCAGTGACTTTTTGCTTTGGCAGTGCAGCCAAGAAACCTCCATCGTGTTTGTGGAAAAGACTTGGCCAGAGCTGAGTGTCGGCCGCATCCTGGCCATCTTGATGGAGTGGCGTCGAGGCAATCTCAGGCACGCACGCCAAGTTTTTTGCGGAGAATCATAATTCTGTGGACTGTGGACGATGAATTATGCCCTCAGTTGTATATGGTTTGGTGGGGGCGGCGGGCCGGTCGTAGGCTCTGACGAGACTTATAGATTAGCTTAAATGAGCCAAGAGGTCCGATGTCACGAGGCCTACCGACCGCGTTATCATAGTTACCATACTGGTAAGATGGTGGTGTTGAGCTCTGCCGTCGGCATGATGGGCTATGAATCGGCTTCGCTTGAGCTTGCATCCTGTGACACGCTATGGCGATCGGCGGTTCTGCAGCAGTAAAACAACTTTTTGTTTTTTTTCCCTTGGAGAAGGAATATCGAATAGACTCTACTTCCCAAATATAGTTTCTTGCCTGCAGCTCAAAATATCGGCTGAGTGACCACTTATTATGCAAGTCATACGGAGCATGCGGGTCACCTGGTTGCTCCGTTCTGGAGCCAGGTAAGTAACTACCTAAAGAAGTTGGTAGTATCCTAGTTACTAAGTAGTTGGTAGGTTACTTCGCAGTTGGTAGTATCTTAGTTACCAAGTAGATGCTCATGTCTCCAAGGTTGCCACCAACACTAACACGAATTGTAGTTGAGCGCGTTCCATCCCAAAGGTCGTTGGATGGCCACAAGCCTATGAGCGACACATTGTGTCAGATACGGCAGTCCGAGTACGGGGTTCATGGATGTGGCGATGGGAATGGCGTTTTTGACAGAACGCAGGGTGGCCAGCTAGCCAATTTAGGTCTAAACTAGCCGGTTCACCTAGTTTAGTCAGGGGAGCACTCGCATTTATCAGTGTTGATCTCTTGATATGTGCACATGGATATCTATAGTATGACTTTGGGGCGGATGATGCCGAATTACTAAGTGTTCCATTATGAACTTGTAGGCGCTCTATAACTCATGCCAGTATAAAACCAGTCATTCGGCAACTTGTCAAGAGTGTTAATCTGCAATTGTTCTCCAAGTATTAGTATTCTTCGCGCCATGCTACTTCTCCGGTCATGCCTTGGCGTGGCTTTTACGGCCTCTCTAGCCACTGCCTTGCCCTTCATCTTGCCCTCGCTCATCGTTCAGGAACTCGAAATCTACAAGCAAGGTCAGGCTAGTGTGGCCATTGCAGCAAAGAAAGGCGGCGCAACTGATCCCGCAGTAAACCAAGGTGGCCCAGACGGCCACCTTGTACCTGAGGGTCCCGACACAGACGACGATGACGACGATGAAGATCTCATTCCAGGAGACCTCTTGGAAGGCGACAGCGATTCGGGTGGTGAGAGCGACATTGGCAACGATGCCGTCTCCGTGGCGAATGGCTTTCTCGGCAGCGGAGGGGCTGGCAGCGCGGCGTTGAACGGCCATACATCGGGATCGACGGCGGTTTTCTGCAGCCTCTTTGCTTGCGCGTCTGCGGCGCAGTCTGACGGAAAGGTCAGCACCAGCGCCACCGGGGCCACGATCAATGCCACCGGTCCGCTCATCAGCATCAAGGGGCCGCTCGTCGTCATCAAAGCCTCGCGCACATCGGTTCGCAAAACCTCTGGCTGAGGGGGGAGCGGCAGTGACGGGCAACCATGCGAAAGATGGGGGACAGAAAATTGCTTCTACGAGTCGAAGAACTGCCCTTATTATATCAGGCCAATCTTGCGGTCTACGGCAAAGCTAATAAGCTAGCCGAGAACACCCTCCTACAGGAAACGCTTGATAAGCGGTTGTTGCTAGTCCAGGCAGCAAAAGCAAAAACGTCAACGTTACAATGGGCATCGACAGTCTTTTTTTATTTACTTGATACAATAATTGAATAGATGAATTTGGGATAAACTGCAGCTCCAGACAAGACTTATTTGACCACGTGTTATCGTTACATTGCGACACAAAAACTTGAGCGATTCTGTCTCGGCCAAGTGTCACCTGGCCCGACACATCCAACTCCACGGACTTGTGCCACTATCACGAATGATGCAGAAACGTGGCAAACAGACGGATATCTAAGAAAAGAGTAGAAGTTGAGTAGCTTTATATCGTCTAGCAATTTAAACAAGCGAAATCTGTGAGGTAGTACCAGCTACCCCAGTAATACGGATGGTACCAGCCAAGTCCCGGTATGCAGCAATGCCTTTCTTTGGCACAGCCCGAATCCAGCGGGTGTGTGTGTGTGTGTGTGTTCTGGGTGTAGATTTTTTCCCCAAATCTTCAAGTCCCCCGCCACTTTATTACTATACAAAATTATGCGTCGCTGTACTTTTGAGAGAAGAGGAAAAAAAGCAAAAAAAAGGGGGGGCAGGTCTCTTGAAAACGCTTAGTATTGCGCAATTTCGTCCCAGATCTGTCCCCGCAGGTTGTTGGCGACGCCTTGGCCTTTGGCAATCAGGCGAGACCTGAAGAGCTCGAGCTCCATGGACTCGAAGATGCCGTCGCTCCCATCCCGGGACGACATTTGGAGATCGCGGTAAAAGTCGAGGGCCACGGTCATGGGCGCGACGAGCATGTCCGGCTGCGAGGTGCGGTGGAGCGCCGAGTCGAGGCCGCGGCAGATCTTGGTCGCCATCGTGCGGCCGTCGTGATACCGGGCCGGGTCGACCTGCAGGCTGGCCGGCAGCGTGGGCCACACCTCGGCGTAGGAGTCGAGCACGGGCTGGTCGACGACGGCGAACAGGTCGAGCATGCAGCGGTGGAAGAGGATCTGGGACATCCAGTAGTAGAGCATGGTGAAGGCGGTCAGCTCGTCGTGGAACTCGTACGTGTTGCTCGTGGCGGCCGCGCTCTCGACGGCCTGGAAGTTGTCCGCGCCCCCCATGGACTGGCCCAGCCAGGCGGCAAACTGGCGCTCGAGCATCTGGCAGCTGTGCAGCAGGCCCTGGGCCTTGTAGCGACGCTCGACGGACGGCGTCTGGGGGATCAGGCCGTCCGTCTGCACGAAGAGGGGCGGCAGCCGCAGCATGATGTCAAAGAGCGAGTCGAGGGACGATTTCCGGTGGTTCTTCCACGGCAGCGTGGTCCACTCCGGGTCGGACAGGAAGGTCTCGCGGCGGTTCAGCAGGGCCAGACAGAGGCCGATTGGGCGGTATACGCGCACGAAGAACTGGTGGTTCGGAAAGGACGTAAAGTTGGTCGGTCCGAGCTGCTGAATCATCGACTCGGACTCGATCCCCCAGTTTGCGCTTGGTGAGGCCTGCTGCATATCTCCAAGTTAGCCTTGCTGCTTTGACAGCTTGATGATGTTACTTTTTTTTTCTTTCTTTTTGTCGGCAAAATCACGGACCTCGAACAAGAAGAGACAGTAGCTGTCGGCAGACCGAGCACCGCCCTGGATACCACGGTGGCATAGCAGGCACTGGGCACTGATCCAGAGCGGCAGCTCATGGCCGGCAATGTGTCCGCCGGGGTTGCTGTGCAGCTCGATCGGCGAGTAGGGAGGCAGGGCAATGCCGAACCCGTTGCTGCCGTCGAGAGCGGTTCCCGAGGACCGCACAATGGTGTGCAAGCTCGTGTGGAGGGCCGAGATGTTCTTGCCACCGGGGGAGATGTCCAGATTGTCATCCCAGGCCGAGTTGTTGAGCGTCTGGGAGAACTTGGGCGAGTGGGATTCGGAGCGCTCTCGTTTGGGCTGCGGAGATTTGGAGTTTTGCTTCTTCGCGGGCGTCACTCGCTTCGGGTGGGAGGCCACGCGCCCACGATCATCCAGAGTGCCCGTGATGAAGACCCTCTCCCGCTCGTATCCCTCGCAGTCTCGTCCGCTGGCGATGCACTTGCGGCAATGCGGGCGCTCATTGGTGCACTGCACGATTGTATTAGCCTTGCGACTGGGTGCATTTTGCCACAACGGGGCCAGCTAGAATTCCAGATCTACGCTGCCTTTGTAATTTCCTCTTTTTTTTTTCTTCTTCTTCTGCTTCTTCTTTGTCTCTTCATCTAATCTCAAGGGCGGGGATTGGGACCTGGGGGACGGGGGGGAATCAATCAATCACTTACAGTGACACGGCGGCGTCGACAGGTTTCGCAACCCTTATACTTTCCAGGAACACCAACCATGATGGCGAGTCAGTGTTGCCGACTTTTGTCTGCAGGTGATGTGATTCGCCACAACAAAAAGAGATTATCGAGGAGCTATCTCTTGGTGGGATGGGGTAGTTTCCAGCTGGTCAAGGATTCCGGGCAGAACAAAAGTTTTTAGCAATTTGCCACCTGACGAAACGTCGACTATATATGTAGGAAGCCGGTGGTATGCACGCCGTCGAGGGCCTCCCAGGAGAAAGGAGGACAATTGTGTCGGCAGCTAAGACCTATATACGGACTCCACCAAAAATGTAAGCCATGATGCTGGTGAAAAGGCCATGACGATTGCCAATTGGGCAGCGCAAGCATGAGCTTTGATTTCTTGTGTCCCCCTCCACACGCACCCCCCCTCCTCTCCTCGACACCCTTTAATCCTGTGCGGCGCGCCGCCGGAATGGCCGTTGAACCGCCTGAACCACAACCAGGGCCGGGCTGCCGGGAGGTGGGACATGACCAGCGAGGCTTGAGCAGGGGCCGAAAGGCGGACAGCGGGAGAGGGCCAATACTTACTTGCAACAGCCATCCGCCAGCCAGTAGAAGGGTCCGGCCCCAGCGGCGGGCCAGATAGGAGAGCGAGCCAACTTTTCGGGGGGGGGGGGGGATCTCTGCTCTGTGACTGGACGTGGGCAATCCCAGCATGCCTCGTGTTGCCGGGATCATGGTACCGGGACGGTATGGGGCCAAGGGCCATGACGTGGGCTTGCATGTTTCGTAGGGCTGATGCTTAAAATCTCAAAGAGTTTTAGTCATTCGTCTGGTGAAGCCTCCGGTTGGACGAGGAACGACTAACAAGAGCCAAGCGGGCGGGCGTGCGATGCGCAGCTGAGGTCTGCCGGTACGACGACGGGAATTCTTTTTCTTTTTTTTTGCATTTCTTTCTCGAAGCACGACAAGCACCAGAAACACTCGGAAGAAAAAGGCGGACAGTGGCCGAAAGCAAACTACATAGTCCATGTGAGCCGTTTCAGAAACGCTCCGGCGAACCAAAACGAGAAAAGTTGGTGTGTCTGCAACTGCATAGACTCCTTTTCTTTCCAAGCCCCCCCGTCCAAGTTCTTACTAGGAACACAAGGCAATTCTTGGCACAGGCAAAGAAAAAAAAAAACCCAGTGGGCCGGACGCTTCTGTCGGGCAACAGAGTACCACTATTACCCTTGCTCACCTTGGGACGAATGACAGCCGTTAGACGGCCTGTCTCAGAATCGCCGGTGGGGGTCAACTCAGCCTCTAGCGCTCCTATTTGGGAATTACACGAGCTCTGCATTGTTTAGGCAGGTTCGTAGACAGAACGACGGCCCCTCCTCAGAGTTCACTGGCTCAGTGGCATACCTTGAAAAGTGGCTTGGTTGCTGGTTGCAAATCGCCTTGCCTTTTCCACTCCGCTAGCCTTGGCTGACATTTTTTCCTTAGCTCGAGGCCGGGAAGGCTGCCAAAGCCGCGGCTTCAGTCTGCCACTCGTTTACTCGGACTGCTGCTGGGAGGGCAAGGGGGGGGAAAGGCTGTTGTCGTTGTGGTGGTGGTGGTGGTGACGAGGAACTCTGAGACCTGCAGAGAATCCCATCCCCTGCAGCACCCATCATCCCAGTCTTTCACATACAATCAACAGCGTAGCATACTGGCTAGGCATAGCGCGCTCGCAGCCTTTGGCTTGTAACAAAATCAGGCAGCCTAGTTCAGATGCGCACCCAGATCGTCGGGATTTATTTTCCCGCCAGGCTGAGCGGAAAAGCGAGCGAGCGACGACCAAGACTATGCTGATGATGTATACTGAGTAGCTTCACCCCACGCGGCCCCCAAAGCTTCAAACTATCCGACCGTGCTGGACTTGCCGTCACTAGCTGCGCTTGTTTAGATCTCCATGAACGGCACATGCGGGAGGCTGGACTGGGGGATCCCCCTTGCGGGCTGCCAGAGCAGCCCGGACAGACTGCCACTTCTGGCCAGTCGATTTCTGGTCAGCCGCGTGTCCCTTGGAAGGCCCTTGTTGTTGATTTGTGTGTTTGCCTGCTGATGTAGACCGTCCACCCGTCCTTATGCTGTTCCATACCTACAAGACGCCACGTTCAGGGTGTGTAGTTCGCGCCCCAGGCCAACCCTGTCATACTGGCGAAAGCAAGGCAACAACAAGGGTTGCTGATCTCACCGACCGATGCTGGGAGTCTGGGACCACCACCGCCGCCGCCGTCGCCGCCCGGGCCAGGTTTGCGCCGCTCCTTTGTAAGTAGATCGGCTGCATGTTTCCCCAAGTACCAGCACAGGCCGTCTTACTACTTGCGGTCGTCTTACTACTTGCAAAATAAGAAAAAATGTGTCGCTCTCTGATATGTTTACTAACGGTGCGCACATTGATTTGAAATCGCTCTCTGCACTCTCGGGGCATGAAAAAACCGGCGCGAGGCGAAAAAAAGGCTTGAGTCGGCGGACCACTGATGATGGGCGAACCATTCCGCCGAGCCAAAAGGCAACCCACGCATCCAGAACGCATGGCGGAATGCCGCGTCAGAAGACACTCTTGTTTTTTTTTCCCCGTCATTCTCGTGCCATGTTTCGGGGGGTTTGGTTGAGCCGATTCCCAGCTGGGGTATACTTACATACAGAGAGGGACCCCTTTTTCCTTGCTTCGTACGTACGTTACGTACGTACATTCGTCTCACCAATGATAAACGTTACGACAGGCCCCAACACCGCCAGGCATGGGGGGGAAAGGGCTTCAGCTTCCCTGAAAGCCTCGCCGGACAAGGCTGGCTGGCCACCTTGATTGGCCAAGCCACCAAAATGAGTGCCGGTTTAGCGCGGTAGCCTTCCTGCGAGTCTCCCGTCAATAGGAGGCCATGAGTGGTCAACGACCAGGATGCCAGGTAAGTAGATGACCTGATGAAACTAGTGCCGTACCCCGTCGTCCCCAATGTTTTCTTTTCTTTTTTGTGTCGATACAGCCTCGCCTAATGACTACTGCCGGCGAGGCAGACTCAGGGGACGCCATTCAACCAGTCGGAGCGAATTCCGCTGTTGCTGGTTGGACCAAGGGGACAACCTACTTGCTCTTCTGTCCGGGTATACTGTCTCGATGCCTAGGACAAGTAGACCACCTCGACGAGTAAATCACGGTGGATTCTGGCAGTGCCATCACGGTACTTGCCTTTTCCCAGTGACTCTATCGTGATTGCAAGGTCGACTGCGGCGCAGTATAAAGTGAGTCACTCTAGAGATGGGCAAGATTTTGAAAGACAAAAATTAAAAAAAAAAAATCGCCGCTTTCCCTCGGGCGTCTACTTACTTCGTACTCTCTATTCAACCTAGAAGTGGAAATCGCAGGCAGGTTTCACATTTTTTGCTTGTTCCCGTCGCGTAGGATGATGCCTCCCCATTCAAGCATGGCGGCCTGCGTCTATCGAGTGCCTCATCAGAAGATGACTTTTTTTTTTTGGAATAAACCATATTTTCAAGGCGAATTACTCAGTACAAGAACTGACACACGCCCGTCAGATTTGGCGACACAGCAAATCTCGATGCGACAAGTCGTTCGGTGCCTTTCCTGATGCAGCATTCGCCCCCTTACCCAGCAAATGACAGAGTGTCGTAGACGAAAGCCGCCGCCGCCGCCGCCGCCGACCCTACTTACTATGCTTGAATGCGCTACGCCTTTGCGCATTTGTGTGCATTGGGGGCTATAGTTATTTTTTTGCGAATGTGACTCTGCAGTCATGCTGGTTGGGTATGACTCGTTGACTTGTCAGTCTGGTACCGAGTACTTACTCTGTTGACAAAAACAACCTTGTCAATCAGTCCGCTAAACCTGTCCCATGTCATCCTCGCACAAGCACAGGAAAAAGACATGGGAGATATCCGTGGAGCCGCCCTTTTTCCTTGTTTCATTTCACTCTTCATAGGTACTGAGTAGCTGACCATCCTCGGCGGATTCTGCTGGACACATGTCAACTCTTGCAGCGTCATACCCGTCATACCCGTCACCCACATGCTGCTCTGCCAAAAAAAAAAATCTGACTGTTTGTCATCTCATGTGAGATTGTCTTAAAAAATTATGAATTTGCTTAGCAAACCTTGTTGCCACTACACGCCTCTTTTTTGGCCCCCATGCAGCAAGGCTCCCCCCGGCTCCTCCGTCAGGGCGCATCCGTACCCTCGGAGCAGGCAACCACCTCGTACAATTTTCTGTTGACCATGTTTGCTTTGATGTGATCGTCATTTTCCTCTCGCCGCCTCCTTTGAGTCATTTCTCTCACTTTCTTCTGCCGCGTTCGGGCCCTTTCTCTCGTCTCTCTCTCTTTTTCTTTTCTCTTCCCGCCATGCTTACAAGTACTTGTACGGGTTCATAATGCCGTTCTAAATGAGCCGCAAGCGGCAATCGTTAGCCCCCGTCCTTCTCGACGATATCCCACACATCAAGGTTGCGTGTCACGTCAGCCAACCGCGAGGTGGATAAGGCCATGGCGCGGCATGGAGGTATAGGGCTGATGAAACAGAGAGATAGGGCAGGGGAAGGGGGGATCAAGCTGCTTACCGGGTCGTATAATTGCTTAATTTGCCTCATCAAGCCAATCATTGTCTCGTTTCGCGAGTACTGAATATAATTCTTCTTGGCCAATCCCAGACCGTGCTCCGCACTAATGCTTCCTTGCCGCTTCTCGATCCACTCATACACGTACGGCTCCAGAACTCTTTCCACAGCCTTGTCATACCGTCGGACCACAACGTTGAGGTGCAAGTTGGAGTCCCCCATGTGACCGTAACCGACACAACCAAGAACCGGATACTCGTCAGAGTCACCGAGCAGTCCGGCCTTGGCTAGGCGATCGTTCACGTCTGGCACGATGCTGTACATGTCGGTAAGCGGGATGGACACATCGTACTTGTAGACGCCCCCCCAGTGCGCGCTGACTTCGGGGACACTCTCTCGCCACGCCCACAGTGACTTGATTTGCGTGGCATCCTGGGCCACCACGCCGTCGGCCACTACCTCCTTGCCCATGACATCCTCCAGAAACTTCTCGAGCTTCTCATAATCGTGCTCGCTATTGGATCCGCTCGTCTCGATGAGGCAGTAAAAGGGGAAATTGCCTTCGAGTGGCATCGTCTCCCCCTTAGCACGGTGCACAAGCTCTTGGCTCAACCCATCCATAAGCTCAAATGCCGACAGGATTTCCGAGAGTTGCCCCTTGGCCTCGCGGAAGGCCTGCTGCGCCTTCTCGTAGGATTCTAGACCCAAAAAGGCCACGTTGACGGCAGGCGATCGCTGGGGGCATTGTATGCAAAGCTTGGTGATGATGCCGATTGTGCCCTCTGCACCGATGAAAAGCTGCTTCAAGTCGTAGCCGGTGTTGTTTTTGCGCAGGGTGCACAGGTCGTTCATGATGGTTCCATCTGGGAGGACAGCCTCCATACCGAGAACGCTGCCGTGCAGACTGCCATAACGAAGCAGACGCAAGCCGCCAGCGTTTGTGGCGACGTTGCCGCCGACATGGCAAGAGCCCTTTGCGCCGAGGTCCAGCGGGAAGATGTAGCCACGCTCAGCGAGGTACTGGTCCGCCACCTCGAGGACGCACCCGGCCCCGAGCACCAACGAGCCACTGACCTCGTCGAACGATTCAATCTCGTTCATGCGTGCCATGCTAATCACAACTTCGTCAAAGACGGGTACGGAGCCACCAACGAGACCCGTGTTCCCGCCCTGCGGCACGACGGCCAGCAGCTTGTCGTTGCAGTAGCTGAGGATCTTGCTGACTTCTTCGGTCGACTTGGGCTTCACGACGAGCCGCGCTTGTCCGCGGTATTTGTGCATCCAGTCCTCATTGAACATGAGAATGTCGTCCTCCGCATCCTTGCTCACGCCGTCGATGATGGCTGACTCGCCGCCCAGCAGTTCGCGAAAGTATGCGACATGCTCCTCGGTCAATTGGGCGAATTTGTCGTCGCGCTTGATCTCGGGGTACGTCTCCGACGTCAGCTTAGCGACACTGCGGATCGGCGAAGGCCCGAGCAGCCTGGGATGCGACGTCGCGAAGCAGCGAGCTGTGGCGAGGGAAGCTCTCGGTAGTGCGGCACCGAACGCGGCGCGAGGGCGGTTCTGCTGTTGAAGCGCCCGGACGAATCGTGCGCGCGCCACCATCCTTGCAGACTCGTGGGTGTCAATTCGGCTCCGATACACGTTTGCGTCAGCGCAGAGAGACAGGTTCAGTTGCCGAATGCCTGCTTTGACGACGGTAAATCTCGCTGGGTTTACTGCGGGTCGGCCTTCTCGCCGGTCAGGTTTGGCCTGGGCGGGTCTGTCCCTGCATTCGAGCTCCGAACACGGCCCTCTGAGAGATTACATGGATGTTGTAGCTTGCGAGGATGCGCAAACTCGTGCAGAGCAAGTCTTCGCGTTGAGGAACCCAAGTAGCAGGTTCTGCTTTTGGCTCTACTGCCACATTTAGAAATAATACACCAAGTGGTGTTTATGCAGGCTGACGTCGACGGGTAGCCGGTAATCGTGCTGCATCATACCCACTACTGCGATCCACGCTTGCGATTTCATCACGTAAACGAATCGAATCAAATCCATTTGAAGAAGCTAAGATATAAACGGCTATTTGGCTAATTACTAGATTGTATAGGCAGAAAAAAATAGTTTAAACATACGCCATGTCTCCTCTCACCGCCACAACACCACAAATGCGCATAATAATATCCATCCGATAACGATAATTAGAATGTACAGTGTCTAGCATGCTCGAGTTGCTCACGATAATTGGTCCAACGCCATTATCTCTAGCGGCCGTTCGCCTTGCCGCCTTTGCGAGGGATGACATCTCCGACGTTTGTTCTGTCCTGCAGAACTCCACTGGGAACCTGATCGCTATCTCTTTGGTTGTTGAGCATCTTCTCCATAAATGAGATGTAGTCGTATTGCGGCATGCCTCGGTCGGCAGACATGTCTGGGCCGGTATGCGCCGGCATGATTCCGCTGAGCTGCTCAATCACTTCATCCGGAACGAGGCTGTGCCGGAGGTCCATTTCCGTAACGTAAGGCTTGCCATCTGCGACTTCACGGAACGACTGAAACACTTGCTCGGCTGTATTTTGATCTTCCGTCACGTCGACCATGAAACGAATGAATTGTTCAAACGTCACCTCGTCTCTGCCACCAGAAGTCTCCCAGAAATAGTCATGCATCTCTTCTTCAGAGAAAACAAGGCCAAGAGATGCTAGGGCCGCGCTGAATTCAAGTTCTTGGAGCGCGTTGGAGTCGTCACGGTCGAAGTGGCGGAATACGCTTTCAAACTCTTCCAGCTGGATAGGTGTCAGGTTCGTCATGTTTCGCGCAACCATTTGGTTTTCTAAAAATGCAAGCTTCTTCTGGACAGACGACTTGACCAAGGTGAGCTCATATGCAAGCTCGTCGTATGAATAGGTAGTAAAGTCATTCTCCTCAATGTTGGCCTCGATGCACTTGGTCTCTACATCCAGGATAGTCTCCAGATATCTGTCGAGAGGCGCCAAGTTACTGCTCAATTTTCTGACGTGGTGTAGTTGATCTTCCAGGTCGCCATCGAGGCCTGAGATGGCCATTTGCATGGTCTTGAGCGCCATGGCAAAATCGTTGGCCTTATCGGCAAATGATTTACGAAGAGAGTTTTTGATGCTGCAGCCAGTTAGCATATATTTGATGCGCGGAATGGCATGCGACTTACTCCCGAATAGTCTCGTTGATCAATTGTGCACGGCCCATTTCTTTTTGAGACAGACTTGTCCAGTCGTCCTCGAGCTTGTTAAGACTCAAATTGGCGGGTGGTTCATAGGGTCGAAGACGGTACGTTCCCAGCTTCGTCTTAATATTACCGAGCAGAGTTGCCAGGTCGCTCTTCTCTGCTACCCAGTCTCGCTTCTGGCCGCGCTTATATTTGGAAAACTCAGCAGCTTGTGCCTTGGCGTCGGCATAGGTCCCTTCGAAGGTAGATTGCGTCCACTTGTCTCTTTGAGTGTTGATCCTCTCCAGAAGCTCGGCCATACGCTTCTCATAAGTGCTCTGCATCTCCCAGACACCTTGCATACTGTTGACGAACTTCTCAACTCGGCGGCCGGCATTCTCAACCTTTTCCATTTGGGAAAACGCATGGAACCAGTAGGCAATATATGTCATCAAGCTTCTCTCGTCGGGTTTGGCAACATCTGCAACATCCTCGACGTCGAGCAGCTTGGGGATCCCAATCTCTTCCGACGCCAAATCAAACGCAAGCTGCATGTTACCCTTGTGATCCGATTTGTCAAGGGAGTCAAAGTCGATGAGATCGGGTCTATGGATATCGAGCAAGGCGCAAAACGCGAGACCGTCGTTCCAGCTAGTGCTGAAATCGCGAACCTCTACCTCGTCATAGCAAGCCGTCTTGCGTTGGCACCAGAGCAGTAGGCCCTCTTTGGCCGACATGCCCTCTTGGTTAATATCGCTGATGGTGAAACGCAGAATCAGGGTCCATATTAGTCCGAGCACGATCTTTCGGTTGCCGTCAACAATATCCTCGGCTCCGATATTCGTCATCTGGACACCGCGGGATCGAATAAAGTCGAGAGCGAGGTTGGCATTTTCGAACTTTTGTACTCGCAGCTTCGGTTTCGAGGCATAACGGCCGAGTGACTCTCCTGAGAGACATTCTAGTAGATGGATGAGCAAAACCTATCCGTCACAGGTCAGCAGAAGGTCTGAGGAGGGGCCGGGCGGCATGGTCGACATACTCCATCCCCCATGTCCTGAACAATGTCTTTAATCTCCAAATCTCGTTGTATCAACTTGGCATTCAACCTACGACGCATGCACATTAGAAGCTAGCCAACCCAATACTCTAGAGACTACTTTACCATTTTGTGAATGTCTTTTGTTGGACCGTGATCCATCTTTGCTGGTCTGCAAACGTCATCTTTGGTTGCTGTGGCTCAACACCAACCGTCACCGTCACTCAGTCGCTTGTTTACCAATAGTGATGTTCAAGCAGCAGTTCAGCATAAAATAAGGGCTGTCCAGAAATTCCAACGACGGTCTGGCCCGCTTCAGGCATACGGTATGCGCTGATTGTATGTCGGTGTAGGCAGCTTCGCAGCAATGTGGGGTGACGCTGGGCTCGGGTGGGAATGTGCTAGCTGCAGGATGCCAGTGTCTTGCGTTTGGCGAGCCGATTGGGGCACACCGGCTGTGAATTGTTCGTCGAATATGAATCACTACCAGAGGTTCGTAGCGGCAGTGCGTCCGTAGATGGTGACGTTGGACAAACGTTGGCGTCGTGGGGTAGGTAGGTGACCCTTTTGGCGGTTTGCAGGTAAGTACCTGTCGGGCAGCGTGAGCCTGAGAGTAAACAAAGTCGCCGGCGCTATTCAACAATGCACAGGTTGCCGGGCTGCCACTGGTGGTTTTGCGGGCATCATTCAGGTGCCGCTAGTGGGACCGGACACACGTAACAAGCTCTGGCCTATCAGGCACAGGGCTTGGATCAACAACGACTTTCGGCAATACAGCTTTTAATGCATTGCTATTGATCACACTCGATAATTCGGTTTCGGGACTGCGTCACTGTTGTTGCTCACAACACGACATGCAAAATTCCCCGCCGTATTTCTAGTGTTTGGTGCTGTTGGTCAAGCAACACAACAGTGGCCGAGTACTCTCGGTTATTGCTCAGGAAAGCCAAGTCAAAGCTATGATAATAGCTGGTTATTGATTTCACGATTCATGCTAGCAGCTTTTGTCTTGCAAAAATCCGTCCAATGTACATGATGCGATGGTATATTGGTACATGATACACTGCCAAGGTCGCATGTTTTCGACTCGTCGTCCCTTCTCTCTTGACCTTGCTAACAATGATTCTCTATTTACCCTTCGCTTTGTGCTGCTTGGCACCGCCAGATCCAGACTTCGCGCGTAGAGTAGAGCGCTCCTTCTTCCAAGCCGCAACCAGGTTGTCAACGCTGCCCATGTCGTGCTCCGGTTTGCGCATGTACGTGAGTCTGGCTCTCCTGGCTCTCTTCGGTCGTCTCCAGATAATGTTGATAGCTGTAACTGTGGGGCTGTACACCTTGAACCACGATTCGACGCTTGTTTTCATCATCTGGCCGCGCAGCAGAATAGCCGTGTCCACGCCACGTCGGCGGATTTCAATCAGAACACCCGAGAATGGCTCTCCAGTCTTGGTGCTGACCATCAGCACATCGCCAGGCTTGGCAGCATCGGCTTGGTCTTTGGCAAACAAACGGGTCCTTGCACCGGTGGGATCGAGCAATGTGATTTGCGCCTGGCGCAGACTCGGCATAGGATCCTTGAAGTTGGATCGAACGGTCGGCAGTTCGGGGTACACTTGGAATCGGGCGAGTCTCTCTTCCCGAGCGCCTGAAAGATAATTAGTATCTTCGTATACATGATCAATTATATCGAGATCCAGCGCATACGTTGTCGGCTCGTGAGCATCGGTTTCGTGACGCCATTAGGGGCCTCGGGCGCAGCGGCCGTTGCCAGCGATCTCTGCCATGCTCGCTGTTGCCTTGTTTGCCGCAATGCGGTTTTGAGGCACCCCAATGGGCGCCCAACAGCAGCGAAATTCATCGTCGCTGAATTCGTGAGTGTATTGCTAAATCTGGAAGAAAGAGTGATGCTAGCCAGTCTCCAAAACTTTGGAGGCCAGAGGAGTAGCAAAGCCTAGCCTAGTCGCACTTTGTGATTGGTCCGGCCCGCGCTTTTCTCCGACCCACCCCCGAATTGGTCTCGCGACTTTGACAGAACCAGCTTTTTTCTGGCCTGGTCAGACCATCTGCCAAAGCCACGATAAAATGTCCAACCGATCCTTGTTGTCGACCCTCAGGGTCTTGGGTCGGGTCAATGGATCTTTAGCCAGACAAGGCACCTCATGCGCCAAGACGTTCAGCACAACAACGCCATGTGGTAAGAAGCTAGTTGTCGCCCGACTAGGGGCTCCGAAGCTAATCGCAAGCTGCAGGAGTTCGAGCGACTTTTGTCGAAACCGAAAATGCGGAATTGAATGAAGTATTAAAGACGATTCAAGAGAAGACCATCTTCCCAGCCTATCTACCTCAGAAGCAGCGCAAGATTGTCTTCAACCCCAAGATGCGAACCTTCATGCAATCCAACCCCATCATTATCGAGGTCGACGGCATTGAGCACAGATTCTCCCCAATCGACCGTAGCAAAGACATTCCAAATTCAAAGAAGAGCTTCAACCAAGCCATGAACTTGATGGAGACGCCAGAGGAGTGGGCCAATCTAGGAACCCTCCTCGCAGGATATAAGAAGGCTGGTGTGAAGCTACGCAGTCAACACTGGGGGAAGATTGTCCGCCGCGCCGAGGAAACGGGCAACATCTACGCCGTGATGGAGTGCGCGAAGCAAGTAGAAAAGACCGGGCTTAAGCTGCAAACACACGAGATGGTTGTGCGACTCCTGGCCGCCATCAATGACAAGATTGTCAGTGGCGACCAGGCCGCTACCATACAAGCTGTCAAGTGGATGGAAGTGACCCTGGAACTGCTGCATCGCTCTGAACAGGTGGCACACAGAGACGTCTCTGCAGATACCAAGGTTCATGCATCGCGACTGGCCCGCGGCCTCATCTTATTCACTCGGGCGTCGGCGGTCTCTGCGAAGCAGGCCGTGGGAGAGGACGCCGCGGCCGAGCTGACCTTACTGAAGGATGAAGTAGAGCTACTCAAGACTCTGTGGAAGGGCGCAGACCTCCAAAATCTCAACAGCCTTCCCGAGTTTGCGGTTCTGGACCCAGAAGCTGTTCAGAAACACAAGAATTTGAATGGTGCCAGTTTCATCGGCACCGTCGCTCAGAACATCAAGGCCATCTCTTTGGCTCGCCAGTTGGCCCCGACGGAGGCACAGGAGCTGCACACTATTGAGGCTGCCCTGTCAGAATATCTCACACAATATGCGACAAACGACAAGCGTCGCGATGCAAGCTGGGCCGAGGTGTTCGAGAGGATTACGGGTACCGCGCCGTCATGGCCGGCAGTGCCTTCAAAATCGGCCAAGACAGCAGTGGAGGCCTAAGTGGCAACAACGTAGACACATGCAAACTGTAAAATAGAACATCTTTGTACAATGTATTAAAACACAAAAGGCTTTGTATAGATTACACTCTCTCTTTTTGAATTCCTCTATGGATGTGGTGCTCAGGGAAGTACAATGTACTTCTCTAGGTGCTTGGGAATAGCACCAATCAATTTCTTATCCGTGAGCCACTGGCGGGAGAAGAGCCTGTCGGCATATCGGTAGGCGCCGTCGCAGAGGACGGTGACGACCTTGTGACCCTTGCCCAACTTCTCCGCAACCTCCTTAGCGGCAACGACGTTGAGGGCGGAGCTGGCGCCGAGGTACAGGCCCTCCTCGTCGAGGCAGCGGTACACCATCTCGATGCTCTTCTCGTCCGAGATGGTCATGGAGCCGTCCATGAGGCCGATGTCGGGCTGGAGGTTGTCGGTGACGCGGCCCTGGCCGATGCCCTCGGTGATGCTCGAGCCGGTGCGCTCCGTCAGCTGGCCGCCCGACGAGATGTACGAGTGCAGCACGCTGCCGGGGGGGTCGGCGAGGAAGCAGCGGACCCTGCCGCCCGACGCGTCCTTGAGGTAGCGCGTGACGCCGGCGATGGTGCCGGCGGTGCCGCTGGCGCAGGTGAAGGCGTCGACCTGCCCGCCGGTCTGCGCCCAGATCTCGGGCCCGGTCGTCTCGATGTGCGCGCGGCGGTTGGCCGTGTTGTCGAACTGGTTGGTCCAGACGGCGTTGTCGAGGCGCTCCGCGTGGCGCCGCGCCTGGTGGTTGTAGTTGTCCGGGTTGTCGAACGCGACGGCCGGCACCGGGTGCACCTCGGCGCCCAGCAGCCGCAGCAGGTCAATCTTGCCCTGCGACTGCGTGTTGGGCATGTAGATGACGAGCTTGTAGCCGCGCGAGCGGCACACGTGCGCGAGCCCGATGCCCGTGTTGCCCGCCGTGCCCTCGACGACGGTGCCCCCGGGGCCCAGCAGGCCGCGCTCCTCGGCGTCCTTGACCACGTACAGCGCCGCGCGGTCCTTGATCGACCCGCCCGGGTTCATGAACTCGGCCTTGCCCAGGATGTCGCACCCAGTCTCCTCGGAGAGCCGGTTCAGGCGGATGAGGGGCGTGTTACCTATGGCTGTTGGTTGGGAGGGAGGTGGTTAGAAGAGAGAGGCTGTGTGTCAGTCGGGGGCTTCATTCCTATTTCTGCCACATTTGCAAGTCCGTCGCTTGCGTTGGCAAAAAAAAGCCGGGGTTTTGAGGGGACTTACCGGCAGTGAGGCCATGGGCCACGCCTTGTGCCTGCGAGACCTTGAGGGTATGTGCTGAAGGTTCGGCCGCCGCGACTGCGGCAGCAGCTAGACGTCTGGCGCTGATTCGGAACATGGTGTCCGCGTTTTTGTAGCAGACTGAATCTGGCTTCCAATTGATGCGAAGCTGCAATGATCCAATTCACCGCCAAGTTGGGGGATTGCTAAGCCGAGAGCTATGCGTCCGGAGGCTGCTGGTATGAAGCGCCGACATCCCGACGGTGGGGCGCAAGAGCAACAGCTCCGATCACGTCATTTCGGCTCGTCGCAACCTTACCCTGTAACCGAACACCAACAAATTACGGCTGTTTCTGAGGCAGCATATCAGATTTCAGGGAACAATTTGTGCTCAATAGTTGCATTTTCAAATTCCATCATCCTTTCTACTAGGAGTAGTCGCTATCAACCCTGTGAAGTCTCTCCATCAACGCGAACGTAGCCCGACGGAAATAAGCCTTTGGCCCCCATGTAAACACCAAAAAACCACTCGCCATTTACATCCTCCGCTTCTCGGATTTCTGCACCGCGGGGGAACATCAATTCATCATCTGCGTCTTCCTTTGGAAACCATGCCCACTTCGCATAGACACGAAGGCCGACGCCTCCATCCGGGGGGAACTGCGTGGTGTAAGTGACAGAATCGTGGCTCGCGGGTGCGGTTGCCAGCACCTCTTGCGTTACCAGTCTTTCCAGCTTCTGTTCATCTTGCTTCCACGACCACTTTTGAGACGGTGGCACCGTTTGGCCTTCTTCTCCCAGCGGCTCGATTCGAAGCTTGCGGCCTCCCACCAAATCACGTTCAATATATCGCCAGTGACCGACCTCTCCGGGCGCAAACCCTATCACCGCCATCCTATGGCCCTTGAGGCATCGGCGCCACCCGGAGTGGCCGTTTTCTGCACTGATCTGATCCTTGTTCACCAAGTCTGCGTAGCATGGACAGCAAATGTCATAGTCGCCCGGTGCTGCGTTTTCGACAAGCGAGCTCGTACAACTATAGCAATGATATCGTATATCAGCCGGCGTGATGGTAGTGCGGCAAATATCACATGTTGTGGCAAATGATAGCGGCTTGAAGGGACTGATACTCCGGGTTTGACTCTCTGTGACCACCTTCGCCGCAGTCGGGCGGCCAGGAGAGCGGCTGTGCGGTTCCGGTATCTCATGGCTGAGAGGGAGCAGCGGATGTGTGCAAGTGCGCCCCTGGTTAACGCAGTTATTGCAGTAACCCCATTCGCCATCATTGCAAATATCGCACCTCCAATAGCAATCGTTTGTCCACACTTGGCACTTGGCGCAGAATGTACCGGTCTCGAGTCTCAATTGAGGATCATCCATCGTGAGTGTTTTGCGACCATCAGCACCACCAGGCGTTGAAGGGGGCGGCTGATATCTACTGGGTATGAGAATATGAGGGGGGGCCAGCGATTCATCACCCCGCTGCTGGCGACGTCGTCGCCATTTATTCCAGCCTCCGTGCCCGAAGCCGAACCAGTACTGACAGCCCTTTCCAGATCGATAGCAGTCTGAGCACATGGACCAGTGGCCACCAGCGCAGATGCTGCAATTATAGTGGATTTCATATTCGATGTGTGTCTTATTACATCTCATGCAAGTGATGGACGGCTCAGGGTACAACTGCGACATGGTTCTTTGGTGACCAGATTGTACCGGGCTGGTTACCGCTGGACTTGTGGCTGCAGAGTGGACAATAGCCAGCTCAGCTGCTCTGTTTGGTCTGCTGGCACTAGAAGCGCGCGGTCGTTCCGTAGAGGTGCGTGCGGAATCGACTGTATTTGAAGTCGTTGGGCGTGCTAGCCGGTTGGCAAATGACGAGCCTACAGTGGCAGCCGGCCCTGGAAGTTCCGCTGGCGCTGAAGGAACACTGGAGCTTCTGACTTCTGACGTGTTTGGTCGGAGGCTAGAGGCGGCCACACGTTCACTCGGAAGTGTCAAGTCGGTCTGGGAGCGGGCGGCAGGCCGAACAGGAGGCTCGGTTGAGACAATCGGGATAGTGGCGGCACGGCTACCGCTGGCTGTTCTGCGCCGTGTTCGAGTTTGCGATTCGCGAACTTCGCGGCTCGTTGGCGGGCGTCTATCTCGCTCCTCTGTGCTGGACCCGCCGGTGGCGGGTCGTGAGCTGGAGCCTTCGCGACTTCTAGAGGAACTGGTGACTTCGAGTGGGCGAGGGCGAGGATCCAGACGGGTGTCGCCGTTTCGCGTGCTAGCATGAGCTTCGTTGCGGCTTGTTGGGCTATCCCTGCGACTAGGCTGGCTAGTGGCGCGATCTCTCTGCCGCCGTCTATATGCCTCCGTGATTCGCCTGCTGAGCTCATCGTCACGAGTCAAGTCGATATTGTCAAGGTCAAGTCCGTCAAGCAGGCCTTCCTCCTGAATTTGGCGCGCAAAGTCCTCAATCTCTCTCTCGATATCGCGCTCACTAAGGTCTGCACTGCTAATGAGCGACCTGAGTGAGGATTGGTGGCCGACCTGGCGCTGCTGAGACTCGCTTCGCTGGTGGCGATGCCCGTCGCCAAGTAAGCCAAGCTGGTTGGTACTTCTGCGGGGCCGGCCGTCATCTCTTGCGCGACGACTGGATATACGCTCCTCAGTGGCCCTGCTTCCTCGACGTCTTCTTGGCGGTATCGCAGGCATACCTGTCTCTGCCTCTCGAAGACTCATCTCGCGCACCTCGTCTATGAGCCGCCTATCGTCCTCCTCTGCGCGACGCTCTTCGGCGGTGCGCTCGCGTGTGGTGACATGAGGTATGATTTGGTCTCCTGGCTGGTACTTTCTGTTCATTTCCTCCTTGTCGTCTTCAGTCCGTGCCTTGTTGGGCTTTGCGGCTATGTACATGTCCAGCAGCGTGACCACTGTAGCATTGTGCTTGGTATCACGGACTGATGCCCGGCAAGACGGGCAGGTAAAGAGCACAGCATCTGGGGCTGGTGGGCTTGGTGCCCGATCGAGCTTCTCCTTCTGAAAGCCAAACCACTCCTTCAAGCATGCACCGCAGAATGTATGTAGGCAGTCAAGAAGCGTCAAGGGTTGGTAGAGGAGCTCCGTGCAAATCTATGATGAAGGCCAGGCTTTAGCACCATGCAAAGTTAACAGGCGGGGTACAATCTCACCGAGCACGTAAGCTCCGTGGCAAGGTCGAGGCTTGGTCTTCGAGGATCCATTCATGACCTTGGGCGTGGTTCACATCACCAAGCCCTCTGCTTGACTACCGACGAAAAAAAAAGTTCCGAAAATGATGACTTTTCGTTCGTGATACGATAAGCTTTGGCGTCGCCCCATGTGTGTTTGTGCAGAGGCCCGCTAACAGGACGGTGGCGGGGGTGGGCCTTGGATTTGTGTATGCAGCTTTTGACGAACAAGCCTGATCCACGCTGGCGTTGGGAGTACGAGGTAGAAAAATCAGCCAGAGACTGAATTGTTACAGAAGGGTGTTGTAGAAGGTAAAATTCAAGATGAGATTACCGTATAGCTGCGAGACTCTTACGCGCTGCTTGGGCTTTCTAACCAAGAAATCATCATCATTGCCAGGCTCACATGTCGCGTGCAGGTCACCAGATCTCTACAGTGTGGAGGCCACCCATGCGGCAGATGACAATGTGATACGCCTATTTTCAATCTACATAATGCTAGTCGTACATTTTGCATCTAAGAGTGCGACCACTCGGCCTTTTTCTTCTCAGCAAAGGCCTTCATGCCAATCTTCTGATCTTGGCTGCCAAACAGGCTGTGGAAGACGCGGCGCTCAAACTCGACACCGTCACGCAGAGGAAGATCCTGGCTCTTGTTGACAACCTCCTTGCAAGCCTGGACGGCAACCTTGGAGTAGCCAGCAATAGTCTCGGCAAGCTTGAGCGTCTCCTCCATGAGGGCCTCGTGGGTAGGGAACGTGCGAGCAGCAACACCCCATCGCTCAGCGTCGGCACCAGAGAAAGAGCGGCCAGACAGGATCAGCTCCATGGACTTGGCCTTGCCAATGGCGCGGGTAAGGCGCTGGCTACCACCGGCACCGGGAATCGTGCCGAGCTTGACTTCGGGCTGGCCAAAGTTGGCCTTTTCGGTGCAGTAGATCAGGTCGCACATCATGGCAAGCTCGCAGCCACCACCGAGGGCGTGGCCAGAGACGGCAGCAATGATGGGCTTCTTGATCTGAGTGGTCAACAGGGACCAGGACTCGATGAATGACTTGGTGTAGGCTTCGGAGAAGGTGAGGGGAGCCATCTCCTTGATGTCGGCGCCGGCGGCAAAGGCCTTTTCGGAGCCGGTCAAGACAATGACCTTGGTATCGTCCGAGGCGTTGAGTTCGTTGAGAGCTTGGTTAAGCTCGGTAATGAGGGGCGTGCACAGGGCGTTGAGGGCCTTGGGACGGTTCAGAGTGACTGTCTGAATTAGCACTATCCAAACTCCAGAGTTGCATCTGTATGCTAACCTTGGCCGACACCAGGCTTGGGAGTCGAAATCTGAATGTACTCGTAAGTCTTGGAGCTGTAGCAACGGGCGATGCGAGGCAGCGTCGATGGCCGGAACGGAACCCGAGCGACGGGTCGCAGGCACCGGAAAGCGTTCATGTTGGGCGATGAGGATATTATTCTTTCAATTGAGTCTCTGCACAGCTATGCCAACCTGACCGGGTTCGTGTCAACAACAGGTTGATTGATTGACAAGTACAGCGATGGATGATGTTAGCGGCGGAAGGGCGCGGGGCGGCGGCGTAACTGTCGTTCTGGGGCTCGGCAACGGCAACGCCAGCTCATTAGCTGGAAAGCGTCGGCTTTACACTGTCCCGGAATAGGCCGGGAAATCTGCAGCAAGCGACACCAGAGTACAGGAGCTGCCATGCTTGGATGAAAGAGTAAAATGAAATTATAAACAGAAAAGAAATGATGTTTTATCGGGTTATTTTTCTTTGGACGATATACCCAAGCTTGGAATTCATCTAGCCGTCAAGCACAAAGCCAGTTCTGTTTTGACCCATGCCACCCACCAGAAAGACAACAGACGAAGCGCAAACGTTTTGGATCATCGAGAGTAACAAAACAGTAAGAAATCATGCACCCAAACAAGCCTTTCACTTAGGACTTTTTCTACTTCTGCATGAAGGACTTGGGTTAGTGGTAGCAGAGCGGCCGGCAGGGAAGTGAAAAGGGAATGGGTTGGAAGCTTTGAAAAGGATAAGCTTGTTTGGTTTTTGTTGGTGAGGCACCATGTAGAAAATCACACTTGACGGAAAGGAATCTCAAGTTCGTCGTGAAAGTTCTCACGTAGCTTCGACACAGCTCATAGCCTAGGCAGCCATGTGCGGGGCCTGATCATCTGGGTGGTCAAGGTACAGAGTTACAAAAGCCGTCATCTTCCAATACATCAACATTGTGAAAGCCAGACTCCATGAGAGCGTCAACTTTCGGGAGAGAAACTGGAATTGTTACTTGGCAAAATTTACAATGAGTCAGACGTTTATTCCTGTGGACGATCCGAGAGCTATCGCGGTCATGAAAGCTATTCAGACTGGTGACACGCAGGGTCTACAAGCCCAGCTGTCCGAGCTACGAGAGCTCGTTTCGAGCTACATCGGATCTCCCGACGAGGCACGAACGCTTCTTCACCTCCTGACTGACTGGCCTGGCCATTTCCCCAACAACGCGGCCGTTGCCAAGATTCTGATCGAGGCCGGTTGCGAGCTCAACGCAGAGTACATTGGAAAGCTGCATTCCGAAACACCGCTCCACTGGACAGCGAGCTGCGATGATGTTGAAATTATGGATATCCTTCTCGATGCTGGGGCAGACATCAACGCGGGAGGGGGGGTGATTGCGGACACTCCACTGGCCGACGCGAGGGCCTTTCTGCAGCTCAAGTGCGCCCACCGGCTGGTCGAGAGAGGCGCGACTGTCTCATTGCAAGACGCCGCGACGCTGGGGCTGCTACACAAAGTCAGGGAGATGTATGCTGCGTCTCCCAAGCCAAGCGAGCGAGAGAGCAACTGTGCCTTCTGGAACGCTTGCCATGGCAGTCAGCTCGAAACAGCACAGTTTATTCACAGCCAGGGGATAGATGCCGACTTTGTTCCTCCCTGGGCAGAAGACACGCCGTTGGATGAAGCCAGGGAACGAAAAGCTGAGGATTTGGTGCAATGGCTGCACAGTCTGGGCGCAAAGGGGAAGGTCGAGTTGGCTAGTGGTTGAAGGCGGGTTAAGAGCGACTGGCATTGAGAAGAAAGGGGTGTGTATGATGTGTAAGTACGTATGCAAGTATGTAAGCATATAAAAGAATTACGAGACTGCTGGCAACAACCAGCTAAACACAATGCTGGAAAGGAGTGCACATCAAGTGGAATGGTGGAAGTTCTGCTTAAGCTGATCCTGTTCCTAGTTTTTGAAGCACTCGAATTGTCCAACAAGTCCAGGGCATCAAGGAGGATGGAACAACGAAATACGAATAGCTGGATTGTCGCATTTAGTCTAGTAACGGTCGTTTCTGTGACCCTGAGGAGACATGATCAGCAAGTAGGCAACCGCGGGCAAAGCTGTACCAATAAAAGTAACAATAAAGAAACTCCAGATTATTGGCAATGGCACTGTGCCAACGAAATGCAAGGCACCCAGCACCCTCCTCTCTCCCCTTTATTAGTGGTGGATTACTCAGTATCTAGGCACTGGACAGTGGAAGGGGCCGAGGGGCAGTCAGGCAGTGTCGAACGGCAGAGCGCTGGCCCCTGATTGGCTAGAGTCCCTTGACGCGTCGAAAGCGTACTAGCGCCGTGGAAGTAACTTAAAGCACCTACTTACTGGTACTCCGGTGCCTTGCCAACTTGCCTACTGGTACTAAGTACCAGTAGAAGTTGTGTTGCTTCCAGCTAGGTAAGTAAGTACCAATTTAGCAAAAAAAAAAAAAAAAAAAAAAAAAAAGTAGGTACGTAAGTAAGTAGTTCGCCAGCCATACTTAGACGAGGCCGGGAAAAAAAAAGAGCACAACAGCCCCACGACGGCCAGGTCCTAAAGGAGGCCGCAAACGCGCGCAGCGAACCCCTTCTGCACCGCCCGAACCTCCTGTGGCAACATCCCGAACAAGCCACATATATATATTTTCCCAGCTCTAGTTATTACCAAGTGTGCTGCGCCTCTTCAGTCAGCCAAAACACATCTTGATTACCGTTGCAGCATTTATCGCTGCGTCGAATCCCTTCCTATACACCCGGCCATCTCGAATTTCAGCAGTCATGGATGCTCCCGAGCCCGAATCGACGCCCTTTGCGGCCGTTACCGTCCACACCACCAAGCTGCAGAGAGTATGTCCAGCTGCCTCTGCCCCTCCCCCTTGTTGCGACGCGCATCGCGACGACCTCGAGACCGTTGGCTAACACCTCGCAGCAATATCAAGCCCTTCTCGACCAGTCCACGCCCTATGTGCTCAACCGCTGGGTCGGTACCGGCGTCACCCTCATCCTCTTCTTTATCCGCATCTTTGTAGCGCAAGGATGGTACATCGGTACGCCCATCGCTACCCAACGACTTTTCCCCCGGAAATACAGCTGACCACTGATCTACTCTAGTTGCCTATGCGCTCGGTATCTATCTGCTTAACCTCTTCCTGGCGTTCCTCCAGCCCAAGTTCGACCCCTCCAACGATGATCTCGAAAACGACATGGAGGACGGCAACGTCGGCACACTTCCCACCAAGAGCGACGAGGAGTTCAGACCCTTCATTCGTCGCCTGCCAGAGTTCAAATTCTGGTACTGGGCCACTCGCGCTATCACCATCTCCTTTTTCTGCACATGGTTCGAGATTTTCAACATTCCCGTCTTCTGGCCCATCCTCGTCATGTACTGGATGATCCTCTTTGTCCTCACCAGTAAGCATTTTCCGGCCGCGCGTCGCCGCACGTTGCCATCTGCTAATCGTGCCTCCAGTGCGCAAGCAAATCCAGCACATGATCAAGTACCGATACGTTCCCTTCACTGTCGGCAAGCGCACTTACGCCAAGGAGAGCTCCTAGACGCACTTGGCCGAGTCGCATACGTCAAGTTGCGACTACCGCACCGGAATTTTGGTGCGTTCCACTAGAGGATAACATTGTATAATATCGCCATTCAATTCTGCGAAGCTGCTGGGCTTTTTTCAATCTCTGGTAGTTCTAGACTTGTTTGGTTTGGGGCAAGGATTCTGGAAAAAAAGGGTGCAATTTTAGACGGGCATGAGTGCGAAAACTGGGCGAATCACTGCTGGCTGCTTGGGAGAAGGTTGTTTAATGAACAATATACATAATTTCAACCTCAATTGACGCATAAAAGATCCTGCTGAATGCGATATTTACTTCCACAAGACCAAACGAAATAGATTGTCAGAGGCGTCTGGCTCTGGTGCTCTGGTCAACGTGGGGTGGCCCAGTTTCTGGTGCTGCTGGGCCATGTACGACCTACCTGTAGGCACCTACTAACCTACTGCCTACTAACCTAGCCCAACTTTTCCTCCGAATCACCCTCGCACAATTCATCCCAACCAGCTTTCCGAGTCGCCTCCAGCATCACGCGCAATCTGCATGAGAAAAGAAGACCGAGTCGATACGGAAAAATACTTCCCTGACGGCTCACAGATCGTTGTCGCGCGCGCTCCTTTAAAATGTCGTCCTCCGCGCCTCGCTCTGGCGAGCGCGTGATTCACCAGGACTTCATCGCTCGCATTCGCTATTCCAATGCCCTCCCTCCGCCTCCGAACCCCCCCAAGCTTCTCGATATTCCAAATACGGGCCTCTCCAGCGGCCAATATACGACGCCGGGGTTTGCGTCGAGGTTGGCGCGGGAGCAGCCTCTCAACATTGAAGCCGACGCCGAGCTAGGCATGCCGCTAGATCTGGTGGGCATGCCTGGTGTATTTGATGGCGACGAGAGCTGTGAGTGATTGGGGATCGTGCCCACTGCCATCGATATTGCATCCCGGAGATACTAATCCAAGGACCGTGTAGCTATTCAAGCACCCGCACACGCACCGCCGGTGCATCCTCACGATAAGCCGCTGCTGAGGCCTATTGCGGCGCTCGGCAAGCCCAAGGTCGCCGAAGCCAATGTGTCTTTCCTTCGCCGTACCGAATACATCTCGTCACTGGCCACGAAGCGATTCGAGGGCAACAGCCCACGCGCGCTGCTGATGAAGGCCAAGAGGCCGATGCCGCGCAAGGCCGAAGCCGCTGCCGACGCGCCGCAGACCATCAAGCGCAAGATTGAGCACTCGTTTGAGGTTGCTGAAGAGGAACTCAAAGATCCCAAGCGCGCTAGGCACCCGACGAAGAAGCATCTCAAGGCCGTCGAAGTCACGCCGCTCATCCCGGATTTGGACGCCTTCCCCGACTCGGGCGCCTACGTCACCATCAAGTTCCTCACAAATCCCATGGCTGGCTCCGGCACCAAGTTCGACTCGCGTCTGTTGAGCAGTCTCTTCCGACCCATCGACAAGACGACGGAGGAGGAGGCGGCGTACGAGGCCGCTCTGGCCGCCCACGAGGCGGACCCCGTCGGCAACCCCAAGCCGCAGAACCTGATGAACTACGATTTCTACCTCGGCGACGGCCCCGAGGTTGGCAAGAACTTTCGCCGCAAGTTTGACGTCGATGACCCCGAGCATGATGAGGACGCACTGTACACAGACCAGGCCAGCGGCTGCTTCCAGTTCAACCGCGTGCGCGCTTACGAGACGGCGCAAGAGATTGAGCTGGACCACGCCACCAAGTACCAGGATGAGATGCTGCTCGCCTTCAACGACGACGAGAGCTACCCGCGTCAAAGAGCCGTCTACTACTACCCCGTCATGCAAAAGTCGACGATCCGCCCCCAGCGCACCAAGAACATTGCCCGCACCGCCGGCATCTACGAAGAGGAGCAAATTGTAGACCAGCTCGACATCACCGTCGACGATCCCACCGAGGAGATGCGCGACGCCATGAAACGCTACCGCGCGCAGCCCCTCGGTTGGGAACAGGAGGAAGATGAGGAGGAGGTCGAAGAGCTACATGAGCAGCAGCAGCAAGAGGACGAGATGATTCCGGCCGAGCAGCCCGAGGAAGACGGCGAGGGCGACGAAACGGCGACGAGGCACCGCTCACCTTCGGAGGAAGGGGATGCCGACGGCGACGGCGACGGCGACGGCGACGAGGACGAGGACTGATTCAAAAACGAGTAAATGGAGGCTGACGAAAAAACGGTCCGAGTGTATTTATATCCTGCGTGCGGTCGAGTCGGAGCAAAACCACAACGACATGAGCGGGAATCTTTATTATCGAGGGGATGATTTACTTTTTTGTTATCGCCTGTTTTGGGTCAAGTTATCGTTGAGGACAACCGGGTGATTGCTTCATCTTTTGGGCGAGCTTCTGAATCTTTCTCTCTTTTTTCAAGATTTAGGCGTCGAGCGTAATACCTGTCTGTAAAAAAAGAAGAAAAAAAACAGAAAGGCACTTTATCAAAGTCATCAATCTTGTATAATTATCGTCGTATCTGTATGTGATCTGTATGTGATCTGTATGTGATCTGTATGTGCACATATGTAAGAAATGCAGTGCTCCTGTTCAAAAGTTTTTATATCCCGAAAAATGACAACGCCTCGGCCCAAGTAACAACACCTAGGCATTCTTAGAAACAACACTTGCAACTCATTTATATATGAGGCAGTTTTTGCTCGCCATCAGAGTATTTCTCGCCTCATCTATTGGCTTGGTTTCGTCTTTGTCGTTTGTGCCTGAGGAGGCAGTTTCTTGTCTGCGCTGGCCATGTCAAAGCCGATGACTTCTCTATTGTCGTCAATCACCCTTGCATATCTGGCCAAAAATTCTTGTCAGCTCCAAATTTTGCCAATCCCGTTCTTTTCTCACCCTCACCCTTTTCCTAGTATATCGGGCTTTTACTTTCAGAAAGGGAAAAAAAAAAAACTTACTCAAGCAACAGCCTGAAGAACCAGGCCTCCATGTCGACCTTGCGGAGCGTCTTGCCCGCCCAGTCGCGGCTTGCCGCGGCCATCGTCTGCGCCTCGGCGGCGCCCTCGGCCGTGGTGCCGTAGTAGTGCACGGCGGCGAGCCAGTCGTCGCCCTGCATGCTGAGGGGCACGTAGTGCAGCCAGGGCCGGAGCCAGTCGGCGTGCCACTCGCGGAAGAGGGCGAGCTTGAAGACCTGGCTGCGGCTCCGCAGGAAGGCGTAGAAGCGCCCGCTAAAGGCGTTGCCGTCCATATCGAGCAGGAACTTGTAGCGCCACGCGTGCTGCATGTCGACGGCGTCCTTGACCTTGAAGAACTGCTTCTGCGCCTCGCAGTCGCCCGGGTCGCATTGCCCGACGTGCGAAAAGTGCACGTCGGTCAGGTTGCGGTGGTCGCCGCGCGGAACCTGCTCGACGGTCCAGCCGCCGCCGCCGCCGCCGCCGCCGCCTCCGGTGAAGATGAGCGCGTCGGTGGCGCCGTTGATCTTGCCGACAACGTTTTGGCGGTGCTGTCGCCGCCAGCCGCCGTGGCGGCTGAAGCCGCCCGTCGTAGAGCCGCGCCAAAAGAGCTTGTCCTTCTTGTCGGCCCACGGCATGTCCCGTGTTTCGTTGTGCTCGACCTTGCCATACCAGTACCACGGCGACGGGTAGACCAAGTCTGCGTAGGAAGAGATCTTGGACTGTGAAAAGATGGGCAACAGGTCATGCGTCACTCTGAACGTATTGGGGCGATCAAAGAACCCATATGTTTGTCTCAGCGATGGCGTCAAGCAAATGTCCGACATGGCGGTGACGTTGTCGACAAACCCAGCTTCGCTTAGCGTGTATTTACGCACATCATCTGCACTTCCATCGTCCTCAAGCGACCGCGCAGGGCTATTCGGGGCGCAAGACATTCGCGAGTTCGTCCAGGTGGCCTCATGATGCAGGTTATTGAAGCGGGTCAGCTTGGTCTCATCGAACCGCTCCTTCCGACCCAACTCTGGCGAAGTAGCTGTAAAATCGTTGGCGGGCGAAGTTTGCTTCGCAGCCGCCGGCATGGCTACGCGGCGCGCCTTGTCGACGAGCCTTGTCAGGTCGTCGTGGGGCAGCACCACACGCGGCTCGTCGTGAATGTTGAAAGCGAGATCCATATCAGGAAGATATGGGAGAGCCTTCTCGAGCATTCCCACGGTGGCGTTTTGCTGCCATGCTGGCCCGCTTGCGGTAAATGCCACAGCATGATCGCGGACAGCAATACCGAGCAGCGAGTTGTCGTAGCCCAGGGCCTCCTTTACGCGACCGCGAATGGTGGCCGGTTTCAAGCCCCAGAATGGTGTGATGAGATCATGGACGTTGTCAAACTCGTCAATCATCTGAACATTGTTGCTCTTTGCAAACTCGAACCACTTGTCGAAGTGTGGCGGAGGGGAGAGGCCATATCGCCTGCGATATTCCGTCACAGCAGCATGTAGCGTGGTAGATTGCTTGGCTACAGTCTGATCGAATTGCCGCTGAGCATTTTGTGCGAGGTACTCTATAGGGTGTGTGGATGTATCAAAGTGTTCCTTTGGAGTAGAACCACTGCCTGGTGTACTAGGAGCAGCTTCCGTATCTGCTGTTACCGGTGTTGTTGCCGGTGCGTGTATTTGCGGTTCCAGATTTAAATGCTGCTGTGGTTGGTGCTGTACTCGAGCAGGACTTGGCGTTGGAATCTCTTGATGCCGGGGTATAGGCGTAGCTCTCAGGCGTAGAAGTGAACATGGAAAGAGGAAGACGAATATAGTCACGACCACAATGAGGGCCGAGGGCCTTCGCCTGGGCAAGAGGCCCGGCATCTTCTGCTGAGCCGGACCAGCGCAGGCGACAGAGGGGGGAGCTGGGCAAGAAGATGAGAGGGTAACTCGTCGACCACTGAGCGTCTTATAATGAGACATGCGATACAGAACTGTTAATTGATAGAAGCCTTGCGTGTATAAAATTCCTGACCTGCTCGTTGTCCAGTTCTGCCACTAACAAAGCCACCTAGTGTTTTAGCGCTGAACCACCAGTCACCCAAAGTGCCCCAGGGCCGTCGCCCCAGCGACGCATTATTCAGCAGCTGTGATACTATTATAATGACAGCATACGGATATTGTCAGGGTTTAAAAAAGTTACTGACCATGACTTTTAGATAAGGCACTAGAAAGTAACTTTTAGGATATGAAATAAATAAATAACTCAACGAGCATTGTTGGAAAAAATAGTGCATCTATTTCTACAGTACGTATACAGTATGTATATTTCTCACCATGACCATGATCATCTATCTTGAAAAAAGATCATTAACAAACAAGCTAAATTTAATTGTTTATCACTAATTAATCGAAATCTATCCGAGTCAATTCAAGTTAGTTCTTGATCTACGGAATACTGGTAGTCAGTTCATGTTCAAGACTGGCTTTATTACGGTTGCGTATACTGGTGAGCGTCACATCAACTCTCCTGGGGAAGAAAGGGGAGAAGGAAATAGGGACGGCTTCGTATACGGCGTCAGGAGTAAGGGGACTCTTACTCGAGCACCCCATGAATCGGGCATAAGCCGTCACATAGAGTTCAAAACAGACTTCTAATTTCTCATTCGTCATGTGTTGATATAGAGAACGACCACGCTGGAGTCAGCCAAACGTCACGGCCTACATGACTGGTTTGAGCCAGTCAGTCACCAGTCATGACCTTTTCCAGCCTTGCATTAGAAATCGATGTTTACAGCAGTTACAAGAGGACTAAAAAAGATAGAAAGAAAGGAAGGAAGGAAGAAAGAGAATCAGTTATGGGGGCTTTTGGTTGCTTGAGAATAGAAGAAAGGTTAAGCTAAAGAAGGGAGGTGGTCGTTGTAGCTGTGGAACAGCTTCCCGTGCCGTGCCACCAAGGCGAGCCTGCAACTTGCCAGCAGACCACTCCGGGTGAACCTGACATTCCTCCTCAAAAGAATCATGCCGGATGGCCAAGACAATTCTGAAAACCCCCATGGGGGCGTCTTCTGAGTACCAAAGTAGCTGATCGTGCACGCGACAGAGCTTACGTATGTCTCGGTCCGCGCCCACATTTGTTGCGAGCGGCCGTGGGTCAATAAAGCTTGTACCATTAATGAAAAGAGCTTGCCGATTGGCGGTAGCAAGCAATCGTCCGTTGTTTCCTCCTGAGACAGCTCCTGGTGTACTACTACTAGCTATAGGCGCACGGTACAGAGACTTATAAAGAGGGGACGACTGGCTAATAATTGTTGACGCCCGGCTGATATGTGCTTGGTTCGGGGGGATGGAGACGCAAAATTTGCTCCGCCACGAGCTTGTTCACAGGCTGATCGACACTACACAGTATTGTGCCCTAGGGGTGGAGTGAAGCCGGCAGCACCCCAGCGTCGCTTAAACAGTCTTGTTGAATCCGACTGGTGTCAACGTCAGCTTTATTTTTGGTGCGACGTACTGACACACGTTGCAGAGCGTTGTTTCATCGTCACTCATGAATTCCAGGTTTACCAACGTCGTAGCCTTATGGTTACAGCAGCCCCCAGGGACTGTACACAAAAAGAAAAGCAATACACTGAGGAAACGCGGCAATCCGACTAAAAAATGAAAGTGTCCACAGTCCACTCGAGGCTAATCTGTACTGGTACATTTACTGGAGCTCTTGAGTGGCGCAAGGCTGAGTATTGTTGGCTTGTGCTGTCGCGTGATCACATCTGTACATTTTCGGGCGTGACTCCGAGGAGGATGGAGGCTTCATCACATGGTTATCCACAATCTGGATTGAAGAAGAAAAGAGTGAAGAGCGCCCGTTGCTAAGTAGTCTGTGACCAGGTTCTGCGGATAGCGAGCACGACGGAGGCTTGTATTGGTGAGGATTATGATCCGGCAAGTCCAGCTACTTACTAAGTAGATGCTTAGGAATGATACCCTGTTATGAGTAACATGGTCGGTGGCTTGAGAGCCTGTCAATTTTCACCCATGTCTATGGCTGAATGTGAAAGAGAAATAACCGATTGCCAGCCCTGGTTGTCATCCCATATGGAGGGTGTATGCCATGCATGGGCATTGAACCAAGACGGCGACGGGTAGGGGGCCGCAGGTCGGGTGTTGATCATTTCCACGACTAATAATTCGGGCTTATCCACATCAATAAACTGAAGTCTGAAGTGTGTGAAGGCTACGCGCTATTTTCGGAAAAAACCATGATGGCTCGGATTCTGCGATTGCTGACTGCTTGTGGGCATGATGCCAGGTCAAGCGCCGCGAATACACCAATGCCAAGCTCCAAGTTCCAAATCACGAACCCTGCCCATACAACGGAAAGCCACATAGAGTACTAATAGTCTACGGAGTAATAGTACAGTCTTGATTATAACTGGCTTGGCCCTGGCGAATCCACTGAAGCCCGACTCCTGGCGCCCCCTGAAAGCATCCAATTTTGCTGCTTCCCCAATTCTACTGCCGCAGCCCTGGTGGCTGACGCAGGTACCCGGCCGCCGCCGCCAGATCGGCAGGCAAAACAAGTAACAACTAAATGGCTTTCTGCCAGCTGCCAGCAGTTCTTGGGGCCTTCCACCATCTTGCGGCGATCCAGGGCGCAGCTCCGTTTGCACTGATCATCACCCTCATAATTTTCTGCCTGACATTTTCTTTCTCCTCCCCTTTCTCTTTGCTCATTTATTCCTTCATTCATTCATTCATGCATCATCATCATCCTCATCACTGCCCACGCATCCCTACATTCCTTTATTCTCACAAGATCACCAGGCTCGAATCAACCCCACCAACAACCGTCAGTCCAATCCTAAGCTCAAACGGCCTAGCTCCGATCTACCACAAATAAGCTCAGCAACTCATGTGCCTCGACAGTCGGAAACGCTAAATCGTCGGTGGCCGTCTAGATCGGCGCAATGTCCTCTCATCATCTTGAAAGGGACGAATCCGAGCCCTTTCTGGCCGCTGGCTTGCTTGAAAGCCCTATTCAACTCGAAGACGACGGCGGCCAAAGCCGTCGCAACACCTTCACAGCCAGGTCCTATGACAAAAGCGCCACCAGATCGCGGTCACCATTAGTTGCAGCTACGGCGCCACTGGGATTTTTGGGCTGCAGTGCGGCTCGCTATCTGCGTCGCCAGATTCGATGCGCCGTTCCGCGCCAGCTGATAGTCATCCTCAAGCTTTATCTTCTCAGCGTTGCCGTCATAGCCTTCTCCGTGCTCGTCGTCTTCCCATCACACACCAAACCGCCGCCTCAGTACAAAAGCCTCGAGCAAAGATGCGCCGGCCCTGTCCCAGACCTTGGCTGCGCCAACCTGCACCAAGAGAAAATATTTATCGTCGCTTCCATGTACGACAAGAATGGTCGTTTGCTGGGCGGGCAATGGGGCCAGCAATTAATCGACCTCGTGAACCTCATTGGTCCCGAAAACGCCTTTGTTTCTATATACGAAAATAATAATGCGCCGGCTGGAACGGCTGCACTACTCAACTTCCGTCGACGACTGCCCTGCAGGCACGAGCTCACCTATGAGCAACAACTTGATCTCTCACAGTTTCCCAACGTCACGATGCCTGACGGCTCCAAGCGAATGAAGCGATTGGCCTACCTCACCGAGTTGCGCAATCGAGCAATGTGGCCCCTGGACCGCTTCAACGAGACCATTGGTGCATTCGACAAAGTATTATACCTCAATGATGTCTTCTATCGCCCCATCGATGCTGCTCAGCTTCTCTTTTCCACCAACGCCGATGCAAGCGGTCGCACTCACTATCTATCTGCCTGCGCCCTGGATTACGACTCGCCAGGTATCTTTTACGACTCCTACGCTCTGCGCGATGCCGAGGGCTACGGCTCTGGTTCTCAAGAGTACCCAATTTTCACGACAGCTGGTGACGCCATCTCCCGTCAGGATATGCTAGGTGAAACCGATGCTGTCCGTGTCAGTACCTGCTGGTCCGGCATGGTCGCTATGCAGGCAAGATGGGTTCAAAACACCGATTCCACATCGCTGCCGAGACCCGATTTTCAAGATGTTGCTGCGCACGTTATTGATCCGGATGCCCCAAAGCCAGTAGAGGTGCCCATCCGGTTCCGATATGAGCCAGAAATTTTTGCCGATTCGTGCGAATGCTGTCTGTTCCTCGCCGACGTCAGCACCGTCGCTCATAATGCTGGTGCAATTGACACAGACACCTTCCTCAACCCATACGTGCGTGTCACGTACAGGCCTAAGCTGCTCCCCTGGATCTTGCTCAGCAAACGCTGGGAACGTGTTTGGATTCCACTGCAACTGCTGAGGACATGGATGATGGGCCGGCCAGAATCCAACCCCCATCGCACAGTCCAAGAGGGCGAGACATTTTTCGAGGAGGTCTGGGTGGCGAACCGCTCACTTACTGCCGGCGGCAACTGGGAAATGAAGGAGCGCAAGGGTCGTAATGGTCTGGTGTGCTGGGGTCGTATGATGCATCTCATGAAATTGGGAGGCAAGCGTGGAGGCGACAGAAATTGGGAACGAGCCAGGATACCAAAAGGTCATTTACAGTGAGGAGTGTCCTATTGTGCTTTCATCGGGTTGATTTAAACGGGCGTCTTTGTGTTGAGGTATTCTGCATACGGTCTTGTAGCGAGTCTTGATTATTTTTCTCTCTTGGGTTTTCCTACAAAGCGCATCTCCAGTACGTTTGCGCCCATAATTGACTTTCTTGGACCCTACTCCTCTTGCCATGCTACTGCTCCTCTATCTCCTACATGTAGCATACGTACTACTTTATTTACACCGCTATCCCCGCCAGGGTACTCAAAATTTCCCATTCCGTCCACGTCTTGATCGTGTCCTCGCGCAGACGCTTCTGCTGTTCCTGGCCGGGTAGGGCGGCGGCGGATCCACGACGCCCCCTGCTTTGGGACGTCTCGACAAGGGCAGCTTCATCCTCGTCATTCGGCGAGAATACAAATGATCTCAGCTCTGTCTTGCCCCAGCCGGTACCTGTTTGGGCCGTTGCTGTTAGCCTTGGGTGTTGTGTGCCTCGCCTTCAACGGCCGGTGCCGACTTACCTTGCGCCGAGTCGGAACCCTCCCAATCATCCGTCAGAAAATGCAAGAAGCAGCCATGCGATAACACGGCAATGTCTTGCTGTGGCTGCTTCTTCAACCATTGGCGGGCGGCCTGCGCCCTTGCGACGACTGCCGCCTCCGTGTTGGCATACCTGCCTTTCTGTTGCGAGACGGTCAGTCAGAATTGACAGTGGAGCTTCAAAAGTAATCATAATCATCATATTGATACAATATGTATCCCGAAGCTCACCTTGAGTTCCCAGCCGTCTTCTACCATGTCATAGTTGACCAATTCGTGGCCAAACTCGTCTTGAATCGTAGCGAGGGCGCTGCCCGAATCACACGGTAGGTCGCTCACCTCCTGGACGTCGGGCCACGCGTGAATCACGAATGGCGTCTCCGGGTAGAGTTTCGGCGCGAATGCAGTCAACGCCGTCATCAACGTCCGGCGCAGCGGCGACGCGAGCACGAGGCTGATATCTACGCAGCCGTCTGCTTGCAGTCCCGCGAGCCGGCTGGCGAGATCCTGGGCCTGCTCTTTGCCGCGGTCCGTGAGACCAGGGTCATGCATACCATGGTTTTCGGCACTGAGGTTATGCGTGCCCTCGGCATGGCGGATTAGATGAATTGTCGGAGGCATGCTGCGTGTGTTTTGGTAAGGCAGCCTCGTTAAGCCAGTAGACGCCGTCGTTCACCCCCGCACTAGCATGTCGGGCTGCCGAATAGCTTGGCTGACAGTCACGAGGAGCCCAGTATTTTGTTTAGTAATTGCTTGTTGGATTGTCTAGTAATGCTGAATTATCCTCTATGTTACAATGCATCTTTATGCCGTCTGTATTCTGTGAGACGATGTGCGAAATCTATGGTCTAGTGAAACGAAAACGAAAGGATTGATATTTGGCCGCAGCTCTTTACTCTGCCTGCTTGGATCTCTTGGTACGCAGCTTCATGAGAACGTATACGAGAATATAAGAGCTGAAAACCAGGAGGACAACAATGCCGGCGTCTCGCCAGCCATAGTAGTACTCGTTGAGGTTGAGGGTGCGCAGATAATCCTGCGCCTTGGTGTAAGTACAGACCTTGCAGTCCGACGTCGCGTCTGGGTTCACCAAGTTGGCGACAGAGCCAGGCCCCTGCGAGTGGAGGTATGTTTCGAGATACTGGCCGCACGACTGGCCGCTGGGAGGGTCGAAACGCGCAAACTCGCTCTCTTTGCACTTGACGTCGTTACCCCACATGGTAAAGGTGAGGATGCTGCCCATGAGATAGTTGAACGGGTTGAGGTAGTACATCCAGTAGCGCCAGAACGGCTGGATCTGAGCATAAGGAACGAGGACGCCGCAGAAGGATACGAGGACACCAATGATCAGCGGGTTGACCAGCGTGGCCGACACGACGTTCGGCGCGTAGGCGGCAATGAACTGGCCAATGCCCGTGTACAGGAATTCGTACATGAGCATGACGAAGAAAGTGCTGCCTGCGCGCGAAGAGGCGCCGGGGAAACCGACCGTGTAGTACCAGCAGAGATAGTAGATGACACCACACACGACCAGATAAGGCATCTCGGAAACGATGAGGCCCGTGGTGAAGGCGAACCACGAGTACGTCTTGGACTTTTTCTCGCGCGTCTCGAAGATGTCGCGGCGGCTGATGAAGAGCGGCTGCAGCTGGGCGAGCACGCCAGGCGCCACGAAGATGAACTGGAAGATGGCAAACATCTTGGCTTGCAGATCGCCAAACGAGTTGCCAATCATCCAGAAGGAGAAGCCGTTGAAGAGCGACGAGAAGACGTGCAGCATGACCTTGTTGTTGACGTACTCGGTGTTGCGCCACAGCGACACGTTCATGCGGTGGGTGACGACGCGGATCTGCTCGCCCATGGGCGTGGCAAACTCGTGGCCGTCGTCGACGGTGCCGGGCGGCTTGGCCGCCGCGTCGGCAATGATGCCGTCGAGCTCGGCCGTCATCTTCTCGTGCTCGGGCGACGCCAGCCAGACCTGGTTCCAGTCGCGGCTCTCGCCGCCGCCGCCGCCGCCGTTGCCGGACACGACGTCAATCATGTACTCGGCCGGGTTGGCCTCGGGCGGGCACGGGCAGCCGTTGCGGCCAAAGTAGTCCTTGATGGTCTGGCCGTGCTCGCCAATGTCGCCAAAGTAGACCGTCTTGCCGCCCTTGGCGAGCAGCAGCAGGCTGTCAAACTGCGAGAAGAGCTGCGCCGACGGCTGGTGGATGGTGACGAGCACGGCCTGGCCGACGGCGGCGAGCTTGCGCAGGAACTTGACGGTGCGGTACGCCGACTGCCCGTCGAGCCCGGACGTGGGCTCGTCGAGGAAGATGAGGATGCTGGGCTTGGACACGAGCTCGACGCCAATGGTGACGCGCTTGCGCTGCTCCACCGACAGGCCGGCGCCGACCTCGCCGATGAGCGTGTCCGCGAGCGGCTTCAGCTCCAGCAGGTCGATGATGGTGTCCACGTAGGCGAGCTTCTCCTCGCGCGGCGTGTCGCGGCTCTGGCGCAGGAGGGCCGAGAACTCGAGGGCCTCGCGCACCGTCGCGTACGGCTCGTGCACGTCGAGCTGCTCGCAGTAGCCCGCGGACCGCTGGAAGGAGACGGGGAGCGGCCGGCCGTCGACGAGGATGGAGCCGGTAATGGTGCCGTCCGTCTTGCGCTGGGCGAGCACGTCGAGGAGCGTGGTCTTGCCCGCGCCGGAGGAGCCCATGAGCGCTGTCAGGTTGCCGGGCTTGATCCAACCTTGCACGTTGTCGAGCAGGCGTCGGTCGCCAGAGGGCGTCTTGACCGTGTACGATAGATTCTTCCACGTGAAGATGGAGGTGTTGCGGACAAGCTTGTTCTGGAGTGAGTCGCTGCCTTCTTCCTCGGTGCTGGAAGGGGTTCCGTCCGCAGAAGCGGGCAGCTCCTTGGCGTTTTGGTTTTCTTCATCAGCCGGCGGGTTAATCACCACGTACTTGCTGTTCTCGCGGGGAATCACCAGACTGGGGCCGTTCTCCGAGGGCGACTTCCATCGGCACGTAGCCCACACTGTCACGCCGACAAAGAGCGCCCACCAGGCCCAGACGATGCCGAAATTACGCCAAAGGTGAGCATGGCTGTAGGACAGCGAGGCCAGATAGTCGTCACCATAGATGAAGGACTGTCCGGGCTTTCCGCCGCCAATGCCGGCACAGGCACTGTGGTTGGAGTTGAGGTAGTCGGGGCCGCTGGGGATAATGTTGTTTCCGACGCACTGGACGATCTTGCCGTGGAACTCGTTGGACAGCAGGGCATCGAACGCGTACGCGAGCGGGTCGATCCAGAACACCCAGACCAGCCAAGGATGCATGTCAGGCTTCTTCAGCTGGAAACCGGCATACAGGAAAGCGGCGGTGACCACTACACCAGAGACCTTGGAGGCGTCATCAAAAGTCCTGAACAATGCGCCGATGGCACGGAACATGGCCGTCATGCAGAAGCCAGCAGACAGAACAAGAACCCAGTAAGTGAAGAAGGCGCCCGCTGAGCGGTCTAGGTCGACCATGAAGTACAGAATCAGCGCAAAGGTCGATGTCTGGAAGAGCAGAACGGGAATGTCGGCGGCAATCTGCGCCAGGCAGAAAGCAGCCGGGTGGAAAAAGGCAAAGGACTTGTGCTTGACCAGGACGGGCCTGCCGTTGAAGGAGTCCGTCACCTCGGACATGGCAACCAGGGTGGGGTACAAGAGGGAGAAGAAGAGCGTGCCGGACTTGGAGAGCAGGCCGCCGGTGTTTCCCGGGGCGTTGTAGAAGAGGGAGCCTGCGATGAGGGCCTGGATGATGTTGGTGGTCTGCTTGATGAAGAAGGTGGCCTTGTCGCCCCAGATGATCTGGTACTGGCGCGACACACACGCGCGGACCTGCTGCGGGAAGCTGACGGTGAAGGGGCTGCCGGCCGGGATGCCCTTGTGCTTCTCAACGGCGACGGCCTTTTCGAAATCGGCCGTGCTGTCGCGCGCCTGCTGCGTGGTGGGGTAGTCGTACTCGGCCGTCATGCGAGGGAGCAGCGGCGACGCCTCGTAGGCGTCGCGGATGGCGGCCGCGGTGCGTGGGAACTTTTGGCGCTTCTCGGGTCGCACCTTGCGCTCTGACGGAATGGTGACGCCGGTGAGGTAGTCGGCGACGTTGGCGCCGGGCTCGCAGATGAAGCCGAGCTCTTCCATAAACGGCCGGGCTTCGGCGAGGGGCCCGTAAAAGGTCTCCTTGCCCTCGTCGAGGATAAGGACCTTGTCAAAGAGGTTGTAGATGCCGTTTCCGGCCTGGTAGAGGGTTACGATGGAGGAAAGGCCAAGAACGTCCGTCATGGCCCGGATGGCCTTGGCATAGTCAAGGGCACTGCCGATACCGTTAGTTGCATGGTTCTCTACTAAGTGTTCTCGTGTATAGCTGTGTGTGGCCACTTTACCTGCTGGCGTCGAGACCTCGTGTGGAATTGTCCCAGCAAAAGACGCTGCCTTTGGCAGCCAGACACTCAATGATGGAAACGCGCTTGCGCTCGCCGCCGGACACGCCGCGGACAAAGGCGTTGCCGACCTTGGTGTCGTGCGTGTGCTCGATGCCCATGGACTGGAGCAGAAAGTTCCTCGCCTCCTGGCGGTGCGCCTCCGGGTCCGACGCGTCGCTGGGGAGGGTGAAGGGGACGTTGAGGCGGGTGGCAAAGTCCATGGTCTGGCCGACGGTGAGGGTGGGGAAGAAGATCTCCTCCTCGGTGTTCATGATGATCTGGCCGCGGTAGCGGCGGGCCTCGTCGGCCGTCAGCGAGCCAAAGTGCACGTCGCCGGCGACGCGGGCGTAGCCGCGGCGGTTGTTGGCGAGCACGTTGAGCAGGGTGGTGCAGCCGGAGCCCGGGCGGCCGAGGACGAGCAGCATCTCGCCGGGCTTGACGCAGCCGTGGACGCGGTCGAGGATGGTCTTCATGGGCGGCGCGCGGCGCGAGTCGCGAATCTTTTGCGCAACGTTGAACTGGGAGCCCACGTTCTCGTGGATGGCCGCGTCGGAGCTGACCGCCTCGACCGTCAGGTCGGTCCAGGTGACGCCGAGCTCGCGGCGCGGGAAGCCGGAGGCGCGGTCGCGCGCGTCGGTGGCGACGACCTTGTGCTTGAGGTGCCAGTGGCTGTTGTCGTTGCCGCCGTTGTTGCTGTCGTCGTCGGCGGCGGCAATGCCGGTGAGGGTGGGCGCCTCAGAGCCCCCCATGATGGTGACTTGGGGTTGAGGAAGAGATCGCTAGAGGTAAAAATCAAGATGCAAAACGGTCCGAAACAAGGATAAAAAAAGGTCTGCTATTGCAAAGGACTTGTTATTCGATATGGGAGAGCTATAAGAGGTTTGAGAATGGTGATTCAAGGAGTTTCACGAGTTTACGGGAATGGCCTATACTTTAAATGGCCTGGCAGCTTCACCGTATAAGATTCATGACATTGCCGCTCCGCAGCAAGGGCCGGGAGCTTATGGCCGCGAAGAGCGAGGTCCATAAAACACTCCACCTTGTCGCCAACGCACTGGGAACGACCTTCTCAGCTAACAATAGAAGAAAAGTAGAGCCGAGAAAGAACGTGAAAAAAAAAAAAAAAAAAAAAAAAAGTTTCCATCTTTCTTCCGCTGCCCGCAGATGGCGCAGTTCAACAACCCGCTAACGCTAGTTACCTCAGACCTGGCACTGGTAGCGCGGGTGCGGTGCGGTGCGGTGGGTAACGGGGGGCCACAGGCCGGGGGTCAGAACCATGAATTTCCTTTTTGGGACAGATTTAACGGCCGTCACCGGGACTCTCATCCCCCGCTTAGTCAGTCATCCAACAACGTATTGGACGACGCGTCCACTTTGGCAGCCACGGAGGCTATCAGATCGGCCTGACGAGCAACTTCTTCCCGACTTTCACACGCTAGCGAGATGGTTGATTCATCAGCACGCAGGGCTGATTAGAAGGCCAAAAAGAGAACAATAAAGGGGGGTATCAAGACGTGATCCCGCACTCCGCCGTTGCCGAGCGCCGCCCGCGGCGTTTACGGGCTCGGACTCGACACCCCGCCGACATTGTTAATAGGGCTGCATCCGGTGGCTATTGATTGCGACAATGCCATTTTTGAAGATCCCACCGGCCCTTTTTTTTAGAATTCTATTCTAGGTTTTTTTCTTCGCCTTTGTCTTTTTCTTGGTATCTTGAGCCTTACTTTCTGTGCACGGAGCGACTTCACATGTCTAGATAGCCTGCATGACTAAGCGGACATGGCGACGGCCGGTGCCAACTTGTTGTGGAGTCGAAAAAGCCATTCCCAGCATTTCTAACCATGTTTATTATTTGGGGAATCAGCTCGCCCCAGTAGATGCGGGAGCTGCGTACATTAGAGTAAGTTGATGCCCAAGAGCCCTCGGTTCGAGAAAGGAGGAGGATGTTGCAGATTTGGTAATTTGCACTATCTTTATGCATCTTGTTTCCATTGAGGCTAGGAGGATCGATACCTGGCTACTATGTAAACATCTGCGCTGGTCTCACTAGTTACAGGATAATTACTTGCATATGTACCCTTCCTTCTCTAGGCCCGGATACTTTGCATAGACAGGTCCGCCATCTCGTCTCTCCGGGCTGTGTGTGAAACGCGTCATCAGGAGTGCGGCACAACTCCAGCAACCGTTTCGGGGCTGACACGGGTCGTATAAATTGACGAGACCGTTATCCAAACTCCGACGCTCGCGGCTTCGACGTCTCCCGTAGCCTATTGCAAGGGGGGGGGCCGTCCTAAAACTTTTGGCCCTGATCTTCCTCTGAACCCAGCCCCAACACGCGGGGGCCGGCGGGGACAGTGATCCGAAAAAGCGCTTAGTCATCGGCAAATTCTCTCTTCCCTCTTCACACCTTTTGCCCATGACCCGCGGGCTGCGTGTCCGCGCTGTAAGAAGGCGACAGAAAACCAAACCAGTTGAGTGACTCACATCCATAGGCCCTTTTGGCGGGATGAACGGTCTGTTTATCTCGTGAATTTGTTGGTGACGCCGAATCGCCTTCCTCCGAGATCAACCGCCGAGCCTGCCTGTGGAGCAGCAAATACAAGACGGAGAGACCTGAGAGTTTGAGCAGAATTCCTCGAACCCCATACCCTGCCCTGTTCCATTTACCATCTTGCATATCATTGAGCAGCGTTCATCTTGGGCCGTCCGAGCTGAGATCTCCCCATACTTGGACCAAGCTACTATCCCCGTTGCACGTCATGGTGAACAACAAGAGACGGTCCTGCGACGTCTGCTATAAGCGAAAGGTACGCCCGAAATCCATTTGTCAGGCTTCAGGCCCGGGCCAGCCACATATTAGACTATCCACCCTTCACGGCCATGTTGTTCGTCATCATCCCGGTCGTTCCGCTGTTATCGAGGGCGAGATGCATATGCTAGCTCTGCCGCTAACATGTCAATCTCCGCTGTGTAATAGATCCGATGCGATGCTGCCGAGACAGGTGCGACCTGCGACTGGTGTGCCCACCATGGCCTAACATGTACCTTTACGCCACGAAAGCCTCGCTCACGGTACGTTGCCCTCCCTCCTTTCCATCAATCCGAGTACTTTGCAGTGCTGTTGGTTTGCCATGACCCTCCATCTGACACCCATCTAGCACTAGCAAGACTACTGCTACTGGAACAAGCAGCGCGGACTCCCAGCAGCAGCAACAGCAGCAACAGGCTGTTTTGCACTCACCGCCAACGAGTACTTCAGCGGCCTCTACACCATACTCAAGTACGAGTAGTAGCTATCCGGACAACGGAAGGAAGCCGACGCGCAGTTACAAGTGCTCCGTGTGCCAGGCCCGGCCGTCACCCCGGCAGTCTCGCACGGCCGGCAAATCCGCCTCCCGCCAGGACACCTACTCCAGTCATGACTTTGGGTTCGTCTGTCTGCTGACCGGCATACCACACTTTTCAGATGGTTGCGAGGAGTGGTTGCAGGCTCGGTCAGGGCTGACGCCACAGTTTGACTTTCCCTCTTTCCAGCGTTGCAGCCTCGATGATCTATCGCCGCTGGCGGCGAGCAGGATCAAGCTGCCTCCACGCTGGGCTTTTGACGCAATGCTCAGTGCCTTTACCAAATCGGATTTGATCCTCGTGTTCCCCTTGATAGATGAAGTGCTGATTGAGGAGACGGCGAACCTGGTGTATGCCACCGAAGGAACACCCTCGCTACAGCACATCAGCGCCAAAGCCTGCGTCTTGTCTCTTCTTACTTTTGTGGCACTCCACTACCCTGAAGTAAAGGCAACCAAATACGTCGATCTGGAAATCTATGCGCAGGCTTCGAAGCTCCTCATTGCCGAATGTCACGAAGACACGAGCCTAACAACACTGCAGACCTATTTTTTAGTGGTAAGATGACGTCGAGCATGAATCCCTCACACCTTTGCTCGTTCCTATATCTAACTGCTATGGCACCAGATGATGCATGACATGACAGCCGGTCGTATGCAGGCCGCGGCCATGTACAACGCTCTGGCGTGTAGAGCAGTGTTTGCCCTACGCGGGCATCAACGTTTATTCCCCTGTCCAAAGAATCGCGTGCTGAGCATCGAGGAGCGCGAGGATCGCCACATACGGCTATTGTTCTGGATGAGCTACTACTTTGACAAGGACATCTCGCTGCGCAGCGGTCACCCGCCCAGCATTGACGACGAGTTTTGTGACTTGACACTGCCCGAGGGCTACAAGGAGGCCCGGTGGGTTAGCAGGAGGCGCGATCCGACCAGCAACACGCAAGACCCGTTCTTCCCCGGAGACATGGAACTGACAATGGTCAAGTCCAAGGTGGCTCGCAGTTTGTACGGAAACAAGGCATGGGAAAAATCGGAAGCGGAGCTGATACGGACGATTCGTGAACTCGACGCGGACCTCGAACACTGGCGAAGTTCCATCCCGCGCGATTTCGCCCCTCAGCTATCTGTGCGCAAGGACCTCTCGATTGCCAGCGACCTCAGCCAGTGCATGACAATGTTTCATCTGGAATTGCACCTGGAATACCACCATGTTCTCATGGTGATTCATGGTGCTAGCGGCCTGAGCGCCGCAGCACACGCGCCAACTGGCACCATATTGCCAGGCGTCCAATCCAGTCTGGAGCTGTCTGTAGAGGCCAGCAGGTCGACACTTGTATATCTCATGGCATCCGCCAACCGGGTAGCCAGCGAGGCCTTCTGGGCCTTTATCTTTTACCCAATGTCGGCGCTCATGACGCTCTTCTTCAGCATCCTTCGGCGGCCGCACAGCGATTCTACCTTGCAGGACTTGGAGCTTATCGGTATGACTTCGACGATTGTGCGCACGATGCCGATACATGTATCGGTGCCATTCGCGACTGAGTATCTGAGGCGGATAGACACGTTTGTGAAGGAGCTTCACAGACTTGCCAAGGGCACGATAGAGCGGTCGAGCCGTGAGCACGTAGGCAAGTCTATGTAAGGGACGGTAATAAAGACGAGGCCAATTCCACTCTCAATGATTACATGATGTCAATATTTTCTGCCTTGTGTATTTAACGAGTGTAATGTTTAATTAATTCCAGTGTCGGGCAGGATCAAAAAGACAGGAGCCTGGGGGAAGCAGGAAGATCCAACAAGAAAGAGAAGCCCAGGGCGAGAGGAAAAGTACAACTATCGTGGTAAGAATAGAGTCGATGGTTTTTTTTCTATATTCGAGAAAACTACAACGGAATTGACGAGGACAGTGCACATTACTAGTAACGCTGTCTCGAGTCACCATTGAACAGTTTACCTGTCCTGCTGCCTAGCTCGGTGGCGCTCTCTGGAGGAGGGACGAACGTGTTCAGGTTGCTCAGCGTGAATCCGAGCGCAATGTACATGACGACGACGACGAACTCTTCGACGGTGGCCATGCCAACGCGGATACCGACGCTGCCGCCGTAGATGGAGAAGTGCTTGTTGTTGGCAAAGGCGGCAACGAGGGAGTAGAGGATGCGGACGGCAATCAGGGGCAGCGCGAGGCCCACGGCGACGGCGACGCGGCCCTCGCGCGGCTCGAGGATTCTGCGGTGCGGGAGCGCCAGAACGAGCGAGAGGCCGACGCCGAGGAAGGCCAGCAGGTAGAGCACGACGCCGGCCTTGACGGTGGCCGGTATCGTGATGGCGCCCGAGGCGTCTGGCCTCGTGCTCGTGCCCCCGACGATGCTGAGGATGGTGGCGACGAGGATGACGAGCTGGATGGCGCGAAGCTGGACGGTGCTGAGAAGTTGCTTGCCCGCGGCATTGATGCGGTCGGTTCTGGTGGACGAAAGTTAGAGAGGACTTGGCAAGAGGAGGAGGAGGAGGAGGAGGAGGAAGAGGAGAGAGAAAGAGAGAGAGAAGGGATGGGATTCCAAGTGCTTGGTAGTCAAGGGGGGTTTGATTGAGCGTACAATCGAGTAATCAAACCAAGGGTGGCGAGGAGTAGCGGCGACAGGCCAATCGAGTCAAAAATGAGCGCAGCCGTGATGACGCCCTGGGAGGGGTGGTCGCGGGCGATGAGCTGGCAGACGGCGCCGCCGATGCGGACGACGCAGAGGAGGCTGGTGTAGATCCAGCCGGCGGAGCGGGCGAAGCCGTGGCGGGCGCAGACGATGATGCTGGCGACGAGGGCCGGGACGAAGACGACGAGCTCGACGACGGCGACGCAGGCGGCACTGTCGAGCTTCATGACTGGACGGAGAGGGAGGGAGAGCGGGAAGGGATTCGAGTTGCGTGGGATAATGGCTGTCTAATATGAAAGTAGAGAGAGAGAGAGCACGACGAGATGTATGTATGAGAAACTCGTTTGGATAACTTTGGAAAGATTGTTGATATTTATTTCCCCCGGTTTTCTTGTACATGAATAAGAGCATCTTGTACTCGACTCTATATACGTCTATCACGGCGAGGTAAGTGAGGCACTGCGAGTTGCGGATTGCCAGCGAGACATGCTTCCCAATCGGGAGTACGTTTCGTAAAAGCCAAAAAAACTTGTTCATGATGATTAGTGTCAGGGTAAGGCAGACAAATGAAAAAAGAAAAAAAAAAGGATAATCCAAGTTGGGTGGGGGCACCTTTCTCATTTGCGGAATTGGCGAATCGTGCTTTAGGCCCTGACGACGATGAAAAAAAAAATCCAAAGGGTTGCAGTAATAGTCATTTTGTCGGGAATAGCCTCTTTTGGAGGTTGGGATGAGACGGCAGAGAGAGAGCCATGGCGCAGCGTTAATACTGGTAGGGCTGACGCAAGCTGGCTATGGCGGCGCTAATCCCCTTTTGGGTGGTCATTTCGTAAAACTGCAGTTGCCGCTTTTGACTGGTTGCCGTGGTTAGTGCTAAGCTTTGCCCCAACATATGCTACCCAAGGATGCAATATGCTTCCAAAGGCTACACATTTCTACAGGCCCTAGAAAAATCTGAAAAATTCACAGCAAGGCTCTTTCTTTTTCCCTTTATCAACCCTTTCCCATGTGTATTGGGCAACTTTGAGCACCAGCAACGCTGGTCTGCCTGCATCAGTAAAGGCAACGGCAGGGGCTGTGTTTGTAGCATTAGACCCACTTTAACAGTCCAAGCCAAGCCTCCCCCGTTTCCCCCTCCGTTTGCCCCTCCGTTTTGCCCATCGTCCAAATTACATGGTTCAGTATTTCCGGGCCACGTCCTCGATTACGTGAAAGCCCTTCGCTTTCCAACCGACCAAATGTCAGAAAGAAATTAACCTCCCCCACAGCCTCTGCTCACAAATCGGCGGCGGCGGCGGCGGCCTCCAGATCCTTCTCCATGACGATAAAGTGCAGCGCGTCCTCATCATGATGGTCCCCGCTAGCCTCCGCCGCCGACCAGGGACACGGCTCCCTCTCGCCCGTCTCGCGGTACCCGCGCCGCCGGTACCAGTCCAGAAGGCCCCCGCGGCTCGACAGCGTGTTGAGCTGCATCGTCGTCGTGCCCCAGAGCCGCCGGCAGCGGTCCTCGGCGTGCTGCACGATCGGCCGCGCCAGGCCCCGGCCCTGGTGCCGGGCGTCGACGGCAAAGGTGGCGAAGCGCGCCACCGTCGGGCTCTTGCGCCGGACCTGGTAGCATGCCACGACGACGACGGCGGCGTCGGCGGTGCTGGTGGCGCTGGCGGTTGCCGTCGTCGTCGTCGTCGTCGTCGTTGTGGGCAGACACCTGTCGGCAGTCTGGGTCGCCGACGACTCGCTCACGACAATGACGGTGCTGTCTGGCAGCGTAATCTTGTCCAGCATGCGGTCCAGCGGGATGCTAAACTGCGCCATGGCCCCCGTCGCGTCCCTAAACGACGTCCCGGGGTGTCGGAAGCTGTCTTGCACAAGACGCTGCAGCAGCACGGCATCGTCGGCCGTGGCAACCCGGTAGTGCAGCTGGCCGGCCGCTGCCCTCTGTTCTGGTTTCTGATTCATAACGTCGTGCCCCTCGTGTATAGTGTAAAATATCATCCAGTAGACGTAGAGAGGGATGTACTGCCATTATATCATGTGATGATGGTGTCCAGTCAGATCAGAGCTCGCTCTTATTACTCGCTCTTATTACTAGTGTGACTCAGGCCTCGCGGCGCCGGGCCCAGGCGTTGGGACCAAGTCGCATCTCGACCCAATAACTCGTCTCCCTCCAGCAACCAACTACACCCTCTCCTTGTTCCATCCTGAATACCAATCCTGAATCGACCTTTTCAGTTCAGTCCTCCGTGCCGTACAATTTGCTATTTTCCCTCCATGACTCGGCATCGCCGCCCGCCCGCCAGACCAGCTCAGCCTTGGTCCACTACGGCGGCAAGGCTTCCAAATACTAGTGGCGATCAATGCCCACGTAATAAACCGCCAACGCCCTCCCTCTCCAACTCCCAATCCAACTCTGCAACGAGAGCAAGCCAACGTCGGGCCCATCAATACGCGACGTGCCTAAATTTTGCCATCATCGCACCACACAAGAGCCGACTCTCCCCATGGTCTTCAGCGGCCGCCCGTCCACAGCGTGCCATGCATGCCGCCCCGCGCGGCGCAAGGTGAGAGAGAGAGAGACTTGCCGCAAGCAAGATGCGCCCAACAAAGCTTCAACAAGACTGATCCATCATCGCTCCAGTGCGATCGCGCGCCGAAAGGCTGCTCCCAGTGTCGCCGCAAAGGCCACGAGTGCCCGGGCTACCCAGATCCCACGGCCCTGCGCATGCGCAATGAGACCACCCGAGTGACGCTCAAGCAAACGTCCAAGTCCACAGCACACGCCGCCGCCGCCGGGCCACGGAGGACATTGCCGGCGCACGAGAGCGCATCATCATTACCGTCATTATCATCATCTTCTTCTCCTTCTTCGTCCTCCTCCTCTTCTCCGCCCTCGTCATACTCTCAAGACGTCGTCTCGTCCTCCGATGTGCAACCTCTCGCCAGCTCCTCCTCTCCGTCCGTCGCCCTGCCGCTCCAGCTCAGCACCGAGCTGCAGGCCGTCTCTTTCCTCTTCCACACCTTCATCGCCGCGACGCCGTTTGAGGGCTACCTTCCATCCTTTTACCTGCCCGGCAGCCCGCGCGACGACGCGTGCGCGTGCGCCATTGACGCCGCGGCGCTGGCCGCCTACGCCCGGCACGCGCGCCGCCCCCGCTGCGCCGACGCCGCCCGGGAGCGGTACGCCGACGCCCTGTCCCGCGTCAACGCGGCGCTCGCGGACCCGCGCGCCGCCGTGCACGACCGCACGCTCGTCGCCGTCCTCGTTCTGGCCCTCTTCGAGGCCACCGTCTTCCAGGCCGGCACCGCGCCCACCAGCTGGGTCGCCCACACCTGGGGCGCCATGCAGCTGCTCATGCTGCGCGGCCCGCACCAGCTCGCCGCCTCGCCCGCCGCCCGCCAGCTCTTTGCCCACACCAGCAACAACGTCAAGGCGAGCTGCATCCAGCGCTCCGCCGCCATCCCCCCGCCCTTCCTCGCCTTTGACGAGCAGGTCCGCGGCCTGCTCGACAGCCACGACCCGGCCGTCCGCCTCGCCGACCTGCTGCACAAGGTCAGCGCCCTCAAGGCCCGCTCCCGCGACGAGCCCCGCAACCCGGCCCTGCTCCTCGAAGCCCTCCGCGTCGACCGCGACATCATCGCCTTCTGCGACGCGCCTCCGCCCTCGCTGCGCTTCGACCGCGAGCCGCCGCACGGCCGCTGCGGGCCCGCCTGGACCTTTCGCCGCATCGTGCACGCGTACCCGAACCTGCGCCTCTGCAAGGTCTGGAACGCGGTCCGCCTGCTGCGCATCTTCCTCCTGAGCTTCCTCGCCGACGACATTGAGCACTTTCGCGTCGACGAGACCCTGACGGACGCCCGCACCCTGGCCGGCCTGCGGAGCTACGCGCGCGCCCACATGGCCGACGTCGCCGTCGACGTCCTGGCCACTGTACCGAGCTTTGTCCACACCCAAGGCTCGACGCGGACCTTTCTCGCCCCCGGCCGCTGCCTCGGCTGGCCGCTCGGCATCTTGGAGATGAGCAGCGTGTGTCCACCGGATGCGAGGCTGTACGCGCGCAAGACCCTCGAGTGGCTGGCCGAGGACCTGAACCTGCCCCAGGCAATCGACCCAGAACGACATCCAGGTAGCCGAGAAGACTGGTAAGGAGTCCCCCTTTCCCATACGTTATCTTGGAGAGGAAAGCTAACACACACCTCACAGGCTTCATTTGTTCCATCTTGGCTGAGGATGATTTCCTAGTAGCTGGCTCCTTATAGCCACCATGATACCCCCCAAAAGTACATTCGAAGATTACATTGATGATACATAAAAATGATCGTCTCATTCCCCAATGACTCGATATGCGCACCATTGCAACCCCGTTCAGTACTGTGCCTGCCATTGCAGTGTCGTAAAGCCCACGGCTTGTAGAACCTGCTGTAGTCAATGCAGTTGAGAATCGATTTCGCTCATGATCCTTTCCCATAAGTCTCATAGCACGGTGCACAGTGCTACGAGCGGCCCTCTACGAACATTTCTTCTCCATTGGCATGCGATAGAGCTGTAGCCACCAACGCCACCAACTCGAAAGTCCACACTGGAGCTTAACCCACGGCCGCACATTGTCTATAGGGGCATTTTGGCACGATTTGTGATATGACTGATTTCCGCATTTCATAGCAAAGCGCATATTGCTACAATATCTTTCTTGTGACCCTTTGCTAGAACTATTCGGTGGAACCCGGTCGAATACACGATTGCATTGTATCCTCTCGTTTACTGCACTTTCGCAGTTTATATTGTCACGAGCCCGCTTCCGCAAGTGCCTGTGCCAGGTTCTGTAATCACAGTGACGGCATCGATGGAAATGCCGGCGCATGCGATTTCATAATGATGAGCTCTCAATCTACGGCTTATAGGAGCCACGACCAAAGAACCCACTGTGAGATAGGAATGAATTTGGTGACGACGATTTGCTACAGTAATTGAGAAAGATGGTTTGTTTGACTCTTTTCCAGTGATTTCCCCCCCGAAGCTCCAGCTAGTTGTACTATTGTAGTCTTTAAAGGGGGCTGGATGTACCCGTTCAAGGCTAGACAAATGCGACCCTAAATCTCACCGTGGCGGCACTAAGACGAGGCGGAAAAAACGCCGATTGCTGGAACATCCTCAGGGTCGGTCCGATGCAGATGCCGGCCCTAACCCCAGGTTGCCAGGATCATTAGCATTGTTGCTTTCTAGACGGTACATTTATACCGCACAGTCCGTTACGAACGATGATCTGCTTGTCTGTCTTTTCTCCCCAGCCTAGAGTTTTCACGTTGAGCGCTTCGTGGCTAAAGACGTGCTGCAGAACAAATGGTCAAGATCTTCGCTCTCGCGGCGGCCATTGTGCCCAGCGCGTTGGCCATTAATACTGATGGCAGCCTCTACTCGTCGTTTGTCTCGCTCTCTATCGAGCTGATTGGATTCCCGGACTGGGCTGGTGAGTCTACAAAACTCAATCCAGGAGCAAAGCTTGCGCTGCTAATCAATCAACCCAGGTTCGAAATCGACTGCAAATGAGTACTCGAATAACCTCATCAATGGACTGGTCAGTGCCCAAGGCAGCCCGATGGTTGTTCGTGTGGGCGGGAACTCGGCGTGAGTATGAAGACAAGAGCCGACCTCCTTCTCTCATCGGCTGTCCCGCCGCCGCATCAAGCTGACCGAGGTCCAGAGACCGTGCCATTTACGACGAGACTCTCGAGACCCCGACCGCCGGCAGCTGTCGCAACGCCGACCCCGGCGCCTGGCAGTGCATCGGCCCCAAGTTCTTTGACTCGTACGGCGCGTTCCCGCCCGGCACGCTGTACTCGCACAACTTCAACGTCGCGACGTGGAACTCGTCCGGCTTCCGCACCCTCGAGGCCACGGTGCCGCTGGCGTGCAACGCGCTCCGCGGCCAGCTGGCGCTCTTCGAGGTCGGCAACGAGCCCGACCTCTACATCGGAAAGCGCCGCGGCAGCGACTACAACGTCCGCGACTACCTCGACGACTGGACCAACACCACGGCCCGCTTCGAGCACGCCCTGCAGGCGGCGTGCCCCGACATGGTCCAGCACCTCCGCTACATGTTCCCATCCGTGAGCTCGCCCGGGTCTCGTCTCCGCGTGCCGGACATGTTCAAGGCGGCTGCTGCTGCTGCTGCTGCTGCCGGCGGCGGCGGCGGCGGCGGTGACAGCATCAAGCGCGTCGCCCAAGTCTCGGTGCACAACTACATGGCCGGTGCGACGCAGCCGGGCGTCACGCTGCAGGCGACCCTCATGAACCACACGGCCGTCGCGCGCTCCATTGCCGGCCACGTCTCCTACGCCAGGTCCATCGCCGCGGATGCCGACTACGTCATCGGCGAGCACAACAGCCTGTACGGGGGCGGCGCCGCGGGCCTCTCGGACGTCTTCGGCGCCGCGCTCTGGGGCATGGACTTTGCCCTCCACGCCGCGTCGACCGGCGTCGTCAAGCGCGTGCACTTTCACCAGTCCGTCGGCTCGCCCTACGCCGCGTGGTCCCCCGTCGCGCCGCGGGAGACGAAGCCGCCCTACTACGGGAAGCTGGCGGCGGGTACGTTCCTGGCCAACTCGTCCGCGCTCCGGGTGAGGACCCTGGCGCTGGGCGGCCGCGCCGACCTCGACTCGGGCTACGGCGCGTACGTCGGCGGCTCGCTGCAACGCATCGCCATCCTCAACCTGCGCGAGTACGACTCGAGCGCGGGCAAGAGCCGCGGCAGGAAAGAGTACGCCGTTCAGGTTGAGCCATCCTCGCGCTGGACCGTCAAGCGTCTCTCCGCGTCGGGCGCCCGTGACAAGACTGGCGTCACGTTCAACGGCTTCGCGTATGAGGCCAAGACTGCGGGCAGGCCTGAGCGTGTCAGCTCCCGACCAAGCAATGAGAAGGTCAAGGCAGACAAAACCGGCAGGCTGGCCGTCGAGGTCGCAGACTCTGAAGCTGTGGTCATTGTTCAAGCCTAAACAGTACATATGCAATTACACTCCAATATACATGAATTGTAAGGACGCCAGCATCTTCACAGGGACAATCCAAGTTTCATAACCAGATATATGCGGCATCTCGTAACAGGTCTCATTACTAGGGCCTTCACATTTCGCTCCTATGTAAATGGATGCTAAATAGTATCGACTGCAACAGTCCCAAAACGCCGCCAAGTGCCGTAACCGTTTTTGGTATCCTTTTTTTTTGTTCTTCGCCCGCTCAAGACAACATAGACTTCAGCAACTAGCATTTAGTAGAAGAAGCCAATGATCTTTCCGGCGACGTGCTTTCTACGGGCCTCCTCGTGGTCCATGATACCAGCAGAGGTGGTGAGGATGACGTAGCCGAACTGACGGGCAGGGAGCAGCTTGACAACCCACTTCTCGAGGTCCTGGAGACGGACGTTGTAGCGGGGAGAGATGACACCAGTCTTGTTGAGACGGCCGTTCAGCTGGACGACAATCTTGCCGGAGCGGTGGTCATCGACCTCCTCGAACTCGCCAATGTAGCCTGAAAGAGATGAAAATTAGCACATTGCTTTTTGTCGCGACAACCCTAGCATAGACGTCATGGCAAATATTCCCCCCGAGAGAGGAACGCTCTGAATAGAGCGCTCAGGTCCGACGCAGTTCAATCTATCGGCAACTTATAGGGGCTGAGTCGTGGTAGCGTGTAGAGACCGTCACCCTAGTTATCATGCCGAACTCAAAAAAGACCTGATTCCTCTCTCCCGGTGCGAATGTGTGCCTCTCTATACTGTCTCCGAGGCAGGGAGCTGGTAAGAACGTACCGTGGCGCTGCATGACCTGGAGGAACTTGACAATGACCTTGGAAGAAGGACGGATCAAGACCTGGCGCTTGCCAGACTTCTCGGCGTTGTTGATGGCGTTGAGCGCATCGTGAAGGACGGAGGTGCGGACCATGTTGGCGGTTTTTGGTGGAGATTCTCAAGTCGGGAAGTGGAAATGAGGTATCTACCAAGAAGTATCATATTAGCCTCGACGTTGCGGCGCACGAGCAAGGAAGAGTGCCCTCGAGCGATTCGAATAGACCAAGTCGACGAGGGTTCAGCCGCTCATATGACGTTCCGAAGAGGAGAGGCGTATCGCCAGACATTAGGTTGCCCCATGGCGCTTCACAATGTAGAATTCCCAACAGTACATATTTCAATGGTGTTGTTCTTCCGCATCGCTCACGTCGGCTACCGTCTGGGATTGCCTTCCCCTGCCACGAGGAGGCATCAACCTGATTTTCGTTTTGATATGTCGATGTCGAATCGCCCGTCGAGCGGGGATCAGCAATCTTCTTGTTGCTGCTTCACATACCTCTTGGTGTTGACAAAAAGTCTGTAAGGGGATGGGGAAGGAAAAAAAAGCCTGTAACTGGATTGCCAAATCGCCAACATCCATCCGCTCCGTTGCAAAAAAAAGAAAAGTGGACAGTGTGCCCTTGTGGTCCGTGCACGACAAATTGCCCTAAGGGTAACGCACTTTGGCCAGTTTTACATGGGCGGTGTCGCTTAGACAGACAAAAGTGGTCCAGCAAGTCCCCGCTATCGCCAAGTGGTGTAGGACGCACGACAGTCCCAGCAAAATTCATCCTGCACTCATTCTTCTCTCTTTTTTCCCTCCTTTTCCTCTTCCCCCCCCAAACATCAACTAAATCTTCGAGGATCGCCCGACGAGAATAAATACTATCAAGATGGTAAGTCTTGATACCGGTCGCCATTCGAATTTCCCGATCGACCGATTGAAGTGATGAGCGCACGCATCGAAAAATAAAAGGTCGACATCATCTATCGCTTTTCTGCGTGCGCCGTGGCCTAGATGCACGATAAGATGCACGATGCATTTCCGTACCTTCAGCCTCTACATCATTGCGACAATCGATCGGTTGGGAATCTCTCGAACTGGCGGTCAAACATGGGAAACGACTGTGGGATCAAAAGACACTGACAGAGACTACAGTCGGACGTAGAAGACAACGCTCCCGAGGTCGTCGAGGAGGTCGAAGTGTCTGGCGATGCCCCCAAGGGTCAGATGTCCGTTCCCGATGCCCTCAAGGGTGTTTTGAAGCTGGCTCTGATGCACGATGGTCTTGCCCGCGGTCTCCGTGAGTGCTCCAAGGCTCTCGACCGTCGTCAGGCCCACCTGTGCATTCTCAACGAGAACTGCGAGGAGGATGCCTACAAGAAGCTCGTCGCTGCTCTGTGCAAAGAGCACAAGATCCACCTGATTCAGGTTCAGGACGGCAAGCAGCTCGGCGAGTGGGCTGGTCTCTGTACGTTTTTTTTAGGGCAACCCTTCGTGTCCCCTTTGCGAAATGCTGTTACACACGAATGCTCCCGTGCGGTCAGCTTTGCTAACCAATTGCTCACAGGTGTTCTCGACCGCGAGGGCAACGCCCGCAAGGTTGTCAACTGCTCTTGCGTCGTCATCAAGGATTGGGGTGAGGAGTCGCAGGAGCGCTCTGTCATCCTGAACTACCTCCAGAACGCGGAGTAAGGGAAGGAAATAAAAAACACCAAAATTTAGGCTTTGGACAGGCGTTGCGATGTATTTTGAGGAGGGTATAGAGACTGCGGGCTCCGGTCTGAGACCGCTGGAATTGAACGGCGGTTTGTACTCTTAGCCGCTTCATTGGCATGATGAATTCCTGTTCTCATGATGATGACGTTTTGTCGCCCATGAGGAAAGACGAACAAAAAAAAAGTGTTTAAAACAAGTTTCCTCGAACGCTATGTGTGATGATTGGCTTTGTTTCTCTTCCTAGTCGTATTGCAACTACCTACTTGCGACCTTCTACCTGTAGAGATGTCAGACATGGCATCGTCAACTACTAGAGTGAGGGCGATACTGACCATGATGATGTGGTAACCAAACTCTGTCTTGGCTTCGCCAATCTTGGGGTTATTCGTCGTGCTCGGCTCCAAAGCAAAGGCAACCTCTTCAAACTTGGGGTCAAAGGTCCCTTTGGGCTTCCAACCGAGAGCGCCTCCTGCAAAGATGGCCGCGTGTTAGCATCATCTCAAACCAGCTCTCATCCTGGAAAAATGCTTGTCTCGACGTACCCACGCGTGCTTTATCCTCTGAATAGTTGCGCGCAACCTCGTCGAATTTGACGCCGTCGTTGAGCTTTGCGAGCGCTTCCTCCTTCTTGGCATGCTTTTCGCACTTATCCCCCACTTCATATCAGCATGTGTATTCTCATCTGGCCGATGTCAGCGAGGGGCACGGCACGCACCAAAATGTGGCGGACATTGATCAGTTGTGCGCCCTTGGCCTTGCCAGCTGCTTCTTTGTCGCCCCCCTTTGCTTTGCCCCCAGGCTTGTCGCCTCCCTTTTTGTCGTTTTTCCCCATATTGCCAGGCTCGAAATGAAATTCGGTGCAAAGTCGTGGTGACAGAAGAGCCTCGAGGTAGTCAACAACTCTTGTGGTGGGCCAGAGGACCAAGGCGGTTTTGGGACTGTCGCAGCGGGTCTTGGTAGATGGTCGGTTCAATGGTCATAAGAATGACGCTCAATTCAGATTCTCTTAACGCTTTGGCGATTTTTTTTTCTCTTTCTTTGCCTCTTTATTATTTTGAAACCCGCTACTCAGAATTACTTTCGGCCACTTTATATTCCTCAAGTCTAAGTGATATTGTTTTAAAGTCATGCCTCTCAAAGAAAAAAAACAGATAGCGATCTGCTAGTTGTGACTGGAGTGTCAAAGTCCTCGCTTGACGAAAATCTCTTACCGCAAAAGTCATTGCAAATCTTCCGACGTTTCTGCCTGCTCCTTTGCGAATCGTAGCATAGCTTGTTTCCTCTGCTGTAAATCGGCGGTCATCCGTGTTACTCTCTCCTATTGAGAAAGGTCAACTTTCTCTTGGGACTTTTCAACCTTCCATTCGGTGAACGCTTCGTTCCCCCGTCGCTTTTTGATCAACTCGCCTTCATATTTCTCAAATATCAACCAATCATCCATTTGCGAGGGACGCGGTATCCGTACTAGTTCCTCCATTGCCGTTTGTCCCGGGACACGCTCCAGAGTGATAACTACCCTGTGAAGTCCGGTTTCTGACTGGAGTTTATGGCCGTATTGACGTATAATATATCTATATGCGCTCGTAAGTATTGACTTTTCTACTTGATTATTTGCTTGACATGAATGCTTACAGCCCGTCATATCGCAATCCGCACCTTGGAGCCAAGGGACTCTTCAAGCAGTGGCCACGTAGAAGTCGAGTCTTGGCACCAACTTGGGAGATCAAGGAAACTGGCGCTTCCGATAGAGTCAAATCTCTAGAGTATTTGATCAAATTTTTCTCAGGGTCAATTGTTTCGGTTCCAGTCATCAGTGGCAGTGCTGCGAATCCGTATCTACCCTTGGTTGGAGTTTCATGAGTTGAGCCAACAACACCGTCGCGAGCCGCACAAGCGAGGTTAAGCCACTAGCTGTGGTATTTTAGGATGATTTCATCTCTTTTTATAACATTGAACTTACTGCCCTGGCTCAAACTGCTGGTCTCCCTCGACTTCAGATAAGCTTTCGCAACGCATTGCCTGCCAGTGCCCCTCGGCGAAAAGCTGCGTATCTGTAAATGCTATATCTCGTAATTGGCCGTACTTCGTGGTAAGTTTTGTAAGTCTTTTTTTATCAAGGTCAAAATATTCCTGTCGGAAACGCAGTCTCCATTTTCTCTGCAGGCTATGCGCCAGGGCTACTTCTGCCTCGCAACACGCGCTGTCGGGCACCAGTATGTCGGAAAGTAGCTTGTCCAAACGACAAGAACTGATTGTGTCTATGTTGACAGAATATCTGCCATCCGACTCGTCATTCTTCATAGCATTCAATAGTTGAAGCATGTCATCTGCGCGCGCACCAAGAGACCGGTTTTCTTGCAATTGCGATCGAACGGCATCGCATAGCTTTAGAATATCCGAATTATTGAACTGGTATCTGTTTAGCGGGTTCGTGAGTCTGGCGAGTCCAGAAAACGGAGGTGCTCGAAAGTCTTTTTCTCACACCGTTAGAAAGTCTTTCTGTAACGTGAATGCGTCATACCTTGTCGGCTCGGGAACGGTCTCGAATCATGATCTGAATCGTCGCCATCCAAAGCAGCTGGTCTGAGGTATGTGTTATGTTGGCTTTTCATTTCAAAGATAGCATGCTAAATCAGTTTAATAAATACAGGTTATCCTCCAGCCCGCATCCTTTAAATATTCTCGCTCCCAATGCAGGAAGGCACGATGATTGTCAACCCAGCTTCGCAGAGCACCCCGGCTGAAATACGACTGAAGATATATACTTAACGTGTGCTTAAAAAAAAAAGAAAAGGATATAAGACTTTTTACACATGCATATATACATACACATACTGGTCTTCCTCCTTTACGCGGCAATCGACGACCACCACTACCCTGTACCTTGCTCCTCACCGCCTACCACTTGTAGACACCATGCTACACCGCTTACCATGATAGATCATACTGATAATTTTCTGCCGGAAGAAACGGTGGACCCAGTTCCCCAATTCAGTGCTAACCGATCTTATGCGCAGAGACTTTTACATCAGATCTGTCAACGGCTGAAATTCTGAACCATGGCTGACCCTGCCAAATACCACCCGCGCGGTGCGCCTTCGCGCGACAAGGTGCTTGGAATTACACAGCGGGCGACCCCCCTCGAATTCTCTTGGGCCGGAGAAATGAGAGTTCGGTAAGGTCGCATTTCGTCTTTGTGGCCTCGTGAGCTAACGCTAGCCAGGTTTTCCGATTTCCAGGTCAACGAGATAGGACTGGATGGAAAGGTAGTTCACCTGAAGAATGTTGGACTCACAGAGGAGCAAAAACAGGCAGAGGGTATTACACAGGCCGAGCCCGTCACTGCACCAAAAGAGTTAGAGGCCAAGCCAGCAGAAGAGCAGAGCGAAAAGCCGAAACCGCCGGTCAAGGTGATCGAGGTAGCGCCGGAGGATGTCAAGATTTTGGCAGGTCTCGCCGGGGATAAGTTCGCCCAAGAGCTCGTGGACATGTTCCGCGAGGCGCAGACCGTCGATCCGGAACAGCGCGTCAAGCCCGTCTCGTCAGAGCCCATTGACGACAAGTACACGCGCGGCCAGATACACCAAGAGGTGCGCCGCATCTTCCAGTCTCGCGTCGACACCACCACGGACGGCAGCGGCGGCATCGTGGCGACGGCGATCCGCGACCGGCCGCGAGGTAAGAAGCGCGGCCGAGGCGGCGCCGGCGGTCCCCAGCAGCGTGACAATAACAACAACAACCGCGAGCGCAAGGATAACCGGCCCGCCGCCGAGTACCTTCACTTTACATTGTACAAGGACAATCGAGACACCATGGACGCCGTGACGCAAATTGCCCGCATGATGCGGTCCAAGCCGCAGTCGATTGGGTACGCCGGCACCAAGGACCGGCGCGCGTCGACGGCGCAGCGCTGCTCCATCCGCTACACGCACCAGCGCAGCCTCGCCGGCCTCAACGGCAACCTCTGGGGCATCGCGACCGGCGACTACGAGTACCGCGACGAGGGCATCCACCTCGGCCAGCTCCTCGGCAACGAGTTTGTCATTACGCTCAAGAACTGCAAGGTCGTGCAAGAGAGCGGCGAGGCACCCAAGCCCATCACCGAACAGCTGACGCTGCTGCGGAGCAACGTGGGCGCGGCCCTCGAGCACATGGCCGCCCACGGCTGGATCAACTACTTTGGTCACCAGCGCTTCGGCACGCACCACATTGGCACGCACGAGATTGGTAAGCTCATATTGGGCGACAAGTACGAGGAGGCTGTCGACGCGCTCCTCACCTACGACGCCGAGCTGGCTGCCCAATACGAGACGGTCGTCGCAGAGCAGCAGCGGCAGCAGGAGCAGGAGCAGGAGAGCGGCGCAACACCCAACAAGACCAACATGGAGGAGCTGGCACGCCACTACGCGTGCATGCTGTTCTGCACGGGCAAGGATGTCAACAAGGCCGCCAGTATGATGCCGCGGCGCTTCGCCGCCGAGGTGTGCGTGACGCGCCACCTCACGCGCGGTGGCGCATCGTCCATGCGCGACTTTGTCGGCTCGCTGACGCACATCACGCGCGGGCTGCGCTCCATGTACCTGCACGCCTACCAGTCGCACGTCTGGAACCACGCGGCCAGCGTGCGGTGGGAGCGTCACGGCAGCAAGGTGGTCGCCGGCGACCTCGTCGTCGACGACGACGACGCCGCCGCGGCGCCGCTCTACGGCGGCAAGGACCAGGACGGCGACGACATCATCAACCCCGTCGCCGACGACGACGACAGCACGCCCGTCCGCGCGCGCCCGCTCACCGAGGCCGAGGCCGCCAGCGGCCGCTACACCGTCCACGACGTCGTGCTCCCCACGCCCGGCTACCAGGTCGCCTACCCCGAGAACGACATCGGCGACTTTTACGCCGAGTTCATGGCGCGCCCGGAGAACGGCGGGCTGGACCCGCGCAGGATGATGCGCATGCGTCGCGAGTTCAGCCTGCCCGGCCGGTACCGCAAGCTCATGAACCGCTTCCTCGCGCCGCCGAGCGTCGAGTTCCGCACCTACGCCGACGACAAGGAGCAGATGCACCCGACGGACCTGGACGTCATCAAGGCGGCGGCGGCGGCGGCAGCAGCAGCAGCAGCACCAGTAGCGGAGACGACAGGAACGACGACGACAGAGAAGGGCGACGGGAAAGAGGAGGAGCAGGAGGAGCCCGCGGCGAAAAAGGCCAGGGTCGACGAGAATGGGACCAATGGCGCCGTCGAACAAGGCGAGTCAGCACAACCATCGCCACCGGCGGAGAAGATCGCGGCGGTCGTCAAGTTCCAGCTGGGACGCAGCGCGTATGCAACCGTGACGCTGAGGGAGCTGATGGGTGACATACAGGAAGACTAGACAGGAGTTGTGTTGGGATTCCCCTCAAAACAATAATGATGGAAACACAAGCCATGTGATTTACGAAATGTCTAAAAGACAGCGTTGTACATGTATATAAGTAAGATTTCATATTCCATAAAAAACGCCTAGATAAGTACGCAACGAAAAGTAAAAAAAAAAGAGTTCAAAAAGATTATGCCAATATCAACATGCCATAAGACTCATTCCCAAGGTATCCGGAATCATTCCCAAAACAATCAAATGTTTTCCCAAACTGTTGTGCGTATTGTGCGTATTGTTCGTCGAAGAGAGTAGTGAGTTTACTGATATAAATTCCTCATTATCCATAATGCCAGAAGAGGTGAGAAGTGGTCGCATGCCCAAGAACAAGCGTACACCTTCCTTTTTCCTCTCGTACACGTCATGATCCATCCTGTTTGCAAGTTGTGTGGTATGTGACTGCCGTGTATGCTCCAAATAATGCAACTGGATATGTTTTTTTTGTGCCGAGGCGAGTATGGTGATGCCCGTTTGTATAATGGTTAGAATGTCCTGGTTTTTCGAAACTTTCTTTTTGGAAAAAAAAAAGAAAAAAGAAAATGCCGCGAAATGGTTGAAACCCGCCGGTAAATGCTAAAGTGGAACTGGTCATGAGCTAAAAGCCACCGATGCGTGGCTGCCAAAGAAAGATGGAAGTTTTTTCGAGGCTGCTTTGCAGCTGGCCCCAGGAGCACGACATTTAGGCCGCTTGTGGTGCCGCATCACCGTCCCAGCCCCAAACGAAGGACAGGTACTTGACCATGTTGACCCTCTTAGTCTTCATCTCGACCATCCAGGGGTGCTCCAGCATTTTCCAGGGGCTCGCACGACGGCTTGGCTGCTTTTCCAGGCTAGAATTCAGTCAGTAATGGAGCAGAGCATGGGAGATGAGGCAGATGCATACCAACACTCAATGAAGTATTTAAAGTTATCACTCCAGTAGACATCCATTTCGGGCTCGTCTTTAAGTTTTGGCACGTTCTGTCGCACAATGTAGGTGAGCAAGTCAATGAGACCAGCACGGGGCTGCATTTCAGTGCCGTCGGCTGGAAAGGGGAAGCGGTGCTGGGCAACTTCGAGTAAGGTGACGCCGGTTGACCAGACGTCGGATGTGATGGTATATGATTGACCCGTGATGCGCTCTGGTGCCATGTAGTAGCTGGTGCCGATAAATGTGTTGGCCTCTCCCTTGGTACCAAAGTCGCCGGACACGCCAAAATCGCAAAGCTTGACAGCGCCGTCACGGCACAAGAGGATATTCGAGGGCTTGATGTCGCGGTGAATGATGCGTCGTGTGTGCAAGTACGTCAGGCCGCCGAGGACACCTTCGGCAATCTTGCCTAAAACCTTTTCCCCGGTTCTTCCACCGAGGCGCTTGACCTCTTTGTAGATGCTGTCCAGGGAGCCACCCTCACAGAACTCCATGGCGATAGATATGGTCGCCGTGGAAGGGTCGACGAAGGCACCAAAATAGCGACAAATGTGATCTGAGGCACAATCCTTGTTGAAACCTAATTCACGGACAATTTGCTTCTTGACATCTGGATCCGGATTTGTGGTAATGACCTGGACAAGCACGTTAGGTAGGGGTAATTGAAGAAAGGAGACGCAATACAAAGATACCTTGAGGGCAAACACAGTTTTGCCACCTTTGAGCATGCACCTTGTAACAGCACCACCGGCACCCTCGCCGAGATTTCCAATTTCGACTATGCGCTTTTCCATACTAGCAATTCTCCAGCCCTCGTCATCGAGATCCTCGACGTCTGCAGTTCTAGCCTTTTCAAGGCTGAGCTTGTCGAAGGCCTCGAGGCCTTGCAGGCTGCCTTCTCTCTCCATGGTGACACCGCCGTCGCTTCTCTCCGAGTACATGGAGCCAACGGCGGAGACGGGATCGGGGGTACCCTGGGCGCGGCCGACGGGAATGCCAAACTGTGACAGCTGCGAAGCAAATGAGAGTGCGGAGAACTGGGAGCCAGCCGACGTGGGGTTGCTATTCCTGCCATCGAGGGGACCGAAGCTGCCGGACCTCGAGTGAGCGGCGCTGCTTTCGCTGCCTGCACCGGCCGACTGCCCGGGCTGGGCACAGTTGTTGTTGGATCTCGGGGTCTGATCGTAGGGAGAGACCTGCATTCCCATGGGGGTGGCGAGGTTCAGAGTGGGCAGCGGGGGTCGGCTGGGGGCCGGCTGGCCACCTTGAGAGACGGGTTTGACGCTGGGGGAGGGGGGAATGGCGAGGCCGAGTCGCGGGGTTCGAGAGCCGCCGGGGCGGCTGCCGGGCAGGGCTGGGCGAAGAAGAGGCGCGGGTGCGTTCATCATGGGGACGTAGCCAGGAGTCGCGGGGGCGGGCACTTGAGGAGCGGCAGCGGACGGCACGGGAGGCTATGCAGGGTCAGTGAGCGAAGAGACTGGGAGGAGGAGGAGAGGGAGGGGGGGGTAGTACCTGGTGGGAGCTCCCAGGGCCATGCGGCTGCGAGGCTCCTGCATCAGCCATGATGGCAAAGGTTGACCAGCGTGGGGAGAATGGAAATGCTGCTACGATGGTGGTGAAGGAGCTCAGGACCGGGACGGGTGGCCAGCGGTTTCGACGGGCAAAGAGGCCCCGCTAGAATCGTTAAAGCCTCTCTCTGCCACGAGCGAGACGAAAAAAATTAGATAGCAATGCTAGCTGTTTCCAGAAAAGGGCGTTGGCTGATTGTGCGTATCGTAGCGAAGCTTGAAAGGAAAAAGTAAAGTAGTAGTATTCGAGCGTTTTTCTTCTGCGGACGCTGCAACAGTGATGAGTAGGTCTGGCGTTCGGCTTGTAGGGTCGAAGCTGTGTGAGGGGAAGAAGTAGAGACGTGGTCAGGCCAGTAGTAACTTGGATGATTGGATAGACGTGTTAGACGGGGCGGTAAGATGTTTTGAAAAAAAAAAAAAAGAACGATGACTGAAGAGAAACGAGAAGAAAATAAAATGAAGAATAAAAGAAAGAAGAAGGCAAAGGCGGGCTGCAGGCGAAAGGGGAGGGGGGGGTCTGGCAATGGTGGTGGTCAGGTTGGGTTGCGAGCGAGAAGGCTACGTACTTTTGGTGGTGGTGGCGGGCGGTCGGAGGCGAAGAAGTGCTGGTGAAGGCTTGCCAGGGTAAGTAGCTGCAGTCTGCAGAGAGGACCAAGGTAAGTAAGTAGGTACCTGGGACCTACCTTGGGACCTAGCTCGATACCTAGCTCTACCTACGTGCGTACGCACCGATGATGCAGAGGAGGGGGGAAACTTACGTAGGTGTGGTTTGCTTGGTACCTGGGGGAGCAGCAGCAAATACGAACTCCAGATCATAGTTTACTTACGGTACAGATATAAGTAAGTACTTAAGCAGTGGTTATTTGGCAAGTTGGCAAGCAAGTAGCAGGTGGACAAGTACCGGCAAGGTACCCTGGGTGAGCCTCGCCCAGTCACACCACTATCCGCAGCAGGGTAGTGGGCCTTTGTTGACAGCGACCTTGCAGGCGGCGTTTGGCGGTGGTCAAAGGCGTTGAAAAGCGCCAAACAGGTATCTGATCCAGGGGAAACTTTGACGGGCAAGACGGGCTCGAGGCCGGTGGTGTGGGGGAGACATCTGTGCATATCTAAGTAAGTACTTACTGACACTGATACCAGCAAGGACGGGAAGGGGTGCTTACTTTTGATACTTTGATGCGACCTTGTACTCTATATACCAACTGGCCTCCCTGTAGGTTAGTACTTACAATGCTCGCCCGTTTGGCACACACAGGACAGCTGTTGCAGCTCCTGCTGAAACCAACTTACCTGCCTGGCTGCTCATTACCTACTTGCCTAGGTACTTACCTGCCTCCCTGCCTACAGGTACGGAGTAGATACCTACCTAGGTAGGTACTCACTGAAAACCTGCAGCAAATTACGAGCAACAACGCACGCCCAAGGTTGTGTGTGTGCTGATGCTTATTTGCTTCAAGCCTGGCAACCTGGGGTTGTCTTGAGACCCACTGCCTTGTCAGCCAACCAGCCAGTCATCACTGAACCACGCAGTCGTCAATGCAGGCGGCCGCCGTCTCATCCGTATTTTTGCCCTCTCAATGCTCTGTCTGCCTGTCTGCCTACCTACTTACCTTTCCCGGTGGAGAGATCAGCCAGCTCAGGCACACGGAACTGTCCAGCCCGCAAGTGCCCACCCTCTCAATCCACTAGGTAGTTTGGAGAGGTACCTGTAAGTACTTGGCACCAGCGGCACCTCCTTGCCAACTCGCCTCCTTGCCAGCTTGCCAGCTTGCCTCCCCCCCAGGACGTTCCCTGCACCGTCCGGGCCACAGCGCTTAACCACGTCAATTCAGTGGTTGCGTCGGTCCTGTAACCGCCCGGCACCCTGCCGATAAACCAAAAAAAGCGCCATGAATGTACCGGTAGCAGATCTGTCATGTATTTTTGGATCACATGTCTCTTTCTTTACGTTTCGAGTTTTTTTTTAAGCCTCGAGGTGTTCAATTATTGTTATTACTCTAGTAATTAATCGAGGCAAACAAGCATCAGCAGTTTGAAGGGAAATAAAAAGACCAATCCAACACACCAATCAACTTTTCATCACAACCAATCTACCCAAATCCAATCACCTTCCTCGCCTCCACCTCGGGGCGCGCCATCTCTCTCCGCGCTGTGGCGCATTAATCAGCGGGCTGGAGCTCCCGCCCGCCTCCCAACAATCAACTGTACTAGTACAATCCGTCACCAGACACTTTATTTTCCTCGCTACAACTCGACCACTCAACCACTCTTGTCGCACGGCGACCCCGGGACCTTCCTCTTCCTATATATTACAGGCACCAAGTTAAAATCACGGCACGTCTACTTCCGCCTCTGCACAATTTGATGAGATCGGCGCACCCTCCTCGTTCCACGGAACCGGGGTTTGTCCCGCCCTCTTCCACGCACACATCCGAGACTCCTCTCTGTCCGTTTGCCAGCCCGACTCGTCACAGGCATGCGGCACTCCCACGCCTCCCTCTCGCAGCTCGTCACGGCGTACTAGCCATCGTGAAAAAAGGGCATTGGCGTTGCCTGGTATCCAATCCTGGAACCACACGTTGGGCAATAGCCATGCACGAGGGGCGGTACAGACGCAGTACTAACGCAGTACCGTCCGCCCGCTACTTATACACCACACCGATAGGCGCAGAGGCAGACCATTTGTATGCCGGCGGCAAATCATTGTTAACAATCATAATGGCTAGGCAAATTACCAACCGAGACGTGAGCAAACAAGAAGTGCCATTTCGCTATTATCGGACTGCTTCCCCAACTCAGAGGTAATTCTGTCAAAAACATTTCTTGCTCCTTTCCCCCCTTCACTCTTCCAATGTTGTCATGGTAAAAGGAAGCGCACCGTCGTCCTCCGACTTGGAATTTGCCGCAAACCAGTAGCAACCAATTTCTCGAAACACCTGCTTGTAACAATACTTGAACGAGCACTTCCAATCCTCCGTGCTCGCCAGAAACATGCACCGCTTGTCCGGCTGCCCTTTAAATCGAAAATGCGCCCGTCCAAGACGCCAGTCGATGCAAAACTCGCTCATGGCCGGCACCTTGGTGCGATGGCACCCGTCGTTGCCGTTCACCTCCCACTCGCCGTAGGCCGTGTTGAAGAAGCCGAGACCTTCGCACTTGTCCCTGCCCCTGCACCTCTGGTAGACCTCCAGGAAGTCGGCGGAACACATGGTCGACAGCGCGCCGAGCAACACCGCGGCTGTCGGCAAATGCATGGCTTTGTATGAGTGGTTGGTGGCGCCAGATCTGATCGGCCGTGTTAGCATTCAGCTCAAAGCTGGTATTCAAGAATCCGGCCTACCGACAGCAGAGGTATAATTCTCAGGGCAAGCAGAGAGCCGCTCAAGTAGAGCAGTACAGAGTACAGAAACTGTGACACGGCCTTATCCGGCCGACCATGGCCCCTTCTTATACCTTTCTCGCAGCACAATTCATATAACGTGCTTTAGGGTCACCCGAACGGACGCGATACAACGTAGTCATACTGCATAGCCGTAGCCTCGGATCCGCCAGCTTCCAGCCGAATTGCTGTAGTCAGCCCGGATGTTGTGTCTCCTCTACCCCATCAAATACATCGTACAACCTCTTGGCAAAGTTCCAACGAATCACAAGCAGAAATGCGCCTCATTCTTTGCTGGCTGACGGGGATATCTGTCTCTGTTGTTGAGCTCCTCATCTTTTGTCGTGCCGCAGAGCGGACCAGACACCTCTGATATCAGACTGTCCAACAGGCTCATCGTGGAATGTTCCTTTCGAGCGCTTTTGCAAGCCGGCTACTGGTTCAAAAAAATTACATTACTCTATACGGGAGTATCGCCAAGCAGTGCAGCAGCATCGGGCCGTGTCCTATAGTTACAGCGAACCAACGCCACTTTCCCGTGCGATAGACGAGACTTGCAGGCAGCAGAGTCGGAAGAGCATAAAATAGAACGGCAGGCCGATTTGATTGACTGACTATTTCTCCAGCTTGGTAATCACCGCATTTCTACATGGGGCCTTATGACTTTGGCTTGTCACTAGGTAGTACGTAGGAGATGAAGTTGGGCTCCGGCTGCATATCCATGCAGCTACAAAGTTTTTGATACCGTATACGGTGGCAAAAATAGCCGCTATAGAGCCAAAGCCATACAGGAAATATATTTTGTTGGAAAACTATTTTGCAGCAATCATCTTTCTACTTTACATTCAAGCTCTTTAACTTGTTGCCAACCCGACCCCACCATGAAAGGCTAAAGCGGGTCTTTCCGCCGCCTATCGATAACCGTTGACAAGGAATTGGAAAAAAAAAAACTCCACGCAAGGTTTGATGCAGCGACATCCGCAACAAGACAAGGCCGCATATCCAATCAACCATGCCGATCGCCAAAAAGCCAAGAGGGAGGCTTGCTACGGCAGAGAATCTGTCCGAAGGCTCCTCATCCTCGGATGAGTCTGACTACCTAGACAATGCGACAGCCCGTAAGCGACGTCGGACGGACGACGCCTCGAGCGACGCCTCGAGCGAAGACGGAGGAGCTCAGGTCGAGGAGGAGGATGAGGATGATGACGACGAAGACGACGAAGACGAGCAAGAAGAGCTGCCAAAACAAAACATGAAACCTCACACTGCCTCATTCGCTGCGCCGTCACGCATCAAGAAGAAGGGCGCAGCCACTGGGCCGGCAACCAAGGCCGCTATCCAAGACAGCGCTGCCGCCACCGCTCCGCCTGACGGCACCGCCGCAACACAAACAGTTCTGGCGCCGACCGACCCCAACACGACATTCTCGGCGCTCAGCGTTCGGCCATGGCTGGTCCAGTCGCTGGCCAACATGGCCATCCGGCGGCCAACGGGCATTCAGAAGGGCTGTATCCCCGAGATCCTCCGGGGGCGGGACTGCATCGGCGGCAGCCGCACGGGCTCCGGCAAGACGGTCGCGTTTGCGGTGCCGATGCTGCAAAAGTGGGCAGAGGACCCGTCGGCCATCTTTGGCCTCGTGCTGACGCCGACGCGCGAGCTGGCGCTGCAAATCTACGAGCAGTTCCGGGCCATCGCGGCGCCGCAGAGCCTCAAGGTGGTGCTCGTCACGGGCGGGTCCGACATGCGTCCGCAGGCGATCGCGCTCAAGCAGCGGCCGCACGTGGTAGTCGCGACGCCGGGCCGGCTGGCGGACCACGTCCGCACGTCGGGCGAGGACACGGTGTGCGGCCTGCGGCGCGTGCGCTTCGTCGTGCTCGACGAGGCGGACCGGCTGCTGCGCGACGGGCCCGGACCCGGCAGCATGCTGCCGGACGTCGAGACGTGCCTGTCGGCGCTGCCGCCGCCGTCGGCGCGCCAGACGCTCCTATTCACCGCCACCATGACGCCCGAGGTGCGCGCGCTCGAGGCCATGCCGCGCGCGCCGGGCCGGCCGCCCGTCTTCGTGTGCGAGGCCGACGCCGCGCAGGCGCTCGCCGTCCCCGCGACGCTGCGGCAGACGCACCTGCAGGTGCCCGTCACCCACAAGGAGCACTACCTGCACGTGCTGCTGCTCACCGAGGCCAACGCCGGCCGGACGGTCATCCTCTTCTGCAACCGCACCGCGACGGCCGACTTCCTGCACCACATGCTGCGGCTGCTCGACCACCGCGTCACGTCGCTGCACTCGCGGCTGCCGCAGCGGCAGCGCATCGACAACCTGGCCCGCTTCCGCGCCTCGGCCGCGCGCATCCTCGTCGCGACCGACGTCGCCGCGCGCGGCCTCGACATCCCCGAGGTCAGCCTCGTCATCAACTACGACGTCCCGCGCGACCCGGACGACTACGTCCACCGCGTCGGCCGCACGGCGCGCGCGGGCCGCGCCGGCGAGGCCGTCACCCTCGTCGGCCAGCGCGACGTCGAGCTCGTCCTCGCCATCGAGCGCCGCGTCGGCCGCGCCATGGACGCCTGGGCCGAGGACGGCGTCAACCTCGAAACGCGCGTCCTCCGCGACGCCCTCAAGACGGTCAGCGAGAAGAAGCGCGAGGCCCTGCTCGAGGTCGAAGAGAACAAGGAGGTCGGCGGCAAGAGGAAGAGGACCAAACAGAAGCTGCGTATTGCGTAGGTGGGATAGGTTCATGGATTTTTCTTGTTTCAACCTTGTTTGTTGCGGCTGCTTTTTTCCCCCCGATGATGAAGTGCATACTGGCCAGGCGTATTCAAAATTGTCCTTTTTCTTCATTTTTCAACTGGTAAAACCTGATTATAGTGTTATATAGTAATGGCCGACTGTTTATACGGGCCAACCCTGCCGCATGCATACACTCACACAAACTGAGAACAGTATCATGATAGTTTCTTCATCATCCCAGCGCTGGCTCGGCAACGCTTGACAGCTTTACATCTGGGACCTTGGAAGGCGCTCAGGACGCTCAGCTTCGTCTCGTCATTTTGGTCAATTCATGGCAGACCAGAACAAGACGATGAGAGTAGCAGCCTTGCCGTATCCTGCAAAATTCACGCCTCCTTTTTCAGCAGCCAGATGACAGTCTCTCAGAGTCGCCATCCACAATGCATCAGCCCGAAACTCACAATTCTCATGTTGTGCGGTTCAAGAGACGGTCATGAGGGTCAAACTACGTATAACACAACGACCAAGTATGCATCAATTCAGCTTTGTTTGCCGCTGACAAAAAATTGCTTGTCCGGATACATCCGACCCTTTCCCCGAGCTTTCACCGAGACAGCAAGGTTTTCCGGGCCGGAACGTTTTTGGGCGGTTTGGTTGAGCTGGCCGTTACAGGTTGAAGCGAAACGGTGTTTCAGTAGACAGCATGGTTCAATGGCAACTCATCATCATCCTCAGGTGCGCCATTTTTCCATAGCCATCGGCAGGCTGACCGGCAGCCCTATTCGCGAATGGCTTTTTCGGTACGGGTTCGGGTATGCGGAGAGGTGTGGGTGTTGTTCATCGGCAAGCCGGGCGGGAGAGAGTGACTAGGTAGTAGTAATAGAGGGGGGGGGGGGGGGGGGGGGGGCGCTGCGCCGGTGCCGGATGCTTGGTTACGGTGCGTCGATCGTGTTACCAAAACAATACAATTTATTATATTCGGACAGCGATTGAAAGTCACAGTTCACCTTGAGGTGAAATCCGGCCCAAGATCCGAACTGTAATGAATTCCTATTCCTCTTGGCGAAGTGTTGCGAGTCTGAGCCGAGACCATCGTCCTGGACCCCGACCCCGGTTGCCCGGCCTCGCGATGTCGAGAATGGGCAGACATCAATCGTACGTGGAGTATCGATCCCTGTGCCCGCCTCGATCGGGCACTATCCTCGAATTCCTTCTTGTTGTCATTATGTATTAGTCATTATGATTAAGAAAGAGAAAAATCTCCGCGCTCCAATTTTCCGTCTCGTCTGGTGACCGTTTCCAAAGGTCCGCAGCCGGAGCTCCACGGAGGCCTGCTCAGCTCGACGAGCCAAATTTTTACGCCTTGGTATCGCCGGGCATTTCGGAAGCAACGGGTTTGACGGCCCACGGCGGCTACTGGCGCGCCGATGGGAAAGCCCCCCCCCTTCTTTGTTTTCCCTTCGTTTTCCTCTTTCGTCGTCCTGTCCACACTCTTTTCCAGCAGCCCGGTTACAGTTCGGGTCCCCATTATAAAGAAAAAAAGAAGGGACGCAGGACGCAGGGTTTGCGGGCCTTGTGACTACTCACTAGTTGGAAAAGAACCCGATTGCTTCCTGCAGCCCTGCTCGCAGGTTCCGTAGCCTCGTGCCTTGCGTGCGTCGCGTGCGTAAGTGGCTCACGGGAACCGGACCGGGGGGATGAAGGCGAGAGCCAAAAAAAAATCAATATTAAAAAAACTCCCGAATAATATTAAAAAAGTCCGTGGAATTTGCGAGCCGTCAACCCAGCTCCAGGGTCCGCGTGACGGGCAACGATTATCATTCGGCTGACTGGGAAGCGAGGCCACGGTGATGTTCAACATGGTGCTTGTTCTGTCCTTGGAGAAGGCGACTACGTGCCTCTCTGCCGTCAAGTTTGCCGGCCGAGATATGAGGGTTTTGCAGAGCACGCTAGACGTGAGCGACGAAACATTGTGCGCCGAGGCAGCGGCAGCTACTGATTGCAGCAGCAGCAGCAGCAGCAGCAGCAGCGGTTCCCAAGTGTTGCCATGGCCTGCCGCGTCAAGGCATGGGGGTACAGCGATTGGCATTGGGCGTGAGCCTTCCCCTTCGCCTTCACGCGTATTAGTCGGGGTGCCGCATCTCAATCGAGTCCGTCCCACGTGTCGGCGCGCCGTATGCGTGTAGAGGAGATGTTTGGTTGGGCCAGATACGCGTATGGCCAGGAACAAGTAGCAGCGAGGGACCGCGCCCTAGCTTGGATGTTTCAATTAGGATACAAAGAAAAAAAAATAGTACAAGTAATAAGAGCCGCCAACAGAGCTACACAAGGTAGGCAGGGGGGGACACGGCATGCAGGCAGAAAACAATAACGAAGTGTGTCAACGCGGCAAACGGCAAGATGTTTTAGAAATGGCGTTCCTCAATTGCATCCGTAAAGGTGAGAGGAACGTAAGCCGACCATGGTGTCGCATGTCTCGGTAGAAAAAAAAAAAGAGAACAATTGCAAACAATCGATTGACGTTATCCAGAACACCTAGCGCTCATTCCTGCTGAAAAAGAACCAACCACTGAACGGTACTACTTTGATTTACATGAAAACCAGCACTGCGATTGGTGAGACAGACAAGGCGGCCATGTCAATGCTTGCGACTGGGCTGCTCCGTGTAATTCGGGAGGAATGATGACTGAACAGAAGACCCCGTTCGGTAAACAAGCGCATCGCAACATGAACCAACGGGCCCCCGTCCCCTGGCGGTCGTCTGGTTTGTCGGCCCTCGGGCTTTACGCGGTTGGACGGATGAGGATTTTGGGTTTTCCGGCCAGAGGTTGCGGCGGCGGCGGCAGCGGGTTCGGTACTGACAAGAGGTCCGAAGCGCTAGACTTGAAGCGGCATCATTTGGCGGGCATAACGGGGAAGTCGGATTTTTTTTTTTTCGTTTCCCCATTCTTCTTTCCGATTCGCCGGCCTTCGAAATTTTAGTCACCATCAGGTGGACTTTGATATATTTCCGCAAAGAGTCATGGCGGAACGGACATTTGCTATCGAGAAGCGCACACGCGGAAAATGATGATGATAATCAAACAAACGAGATGGAATTACAAAAAATAGAAACAAGAAAAATAGAACAGAGAATAGTCTATTTTTCTAGTAGTGAAAAAGGCCTGTTGGTGAGCGGAGAATGAAGCGAAATCATGTACTTACGGAGTATGTATACGTATCCCGTTCAGCCCTATTGCGCGGCGATATCACATGCTTGATGTGTTTTTGTGTAGGCGTAGGTAGGCAGCCACCAGTTGATTGGTAGTCTCGATGCCAACGAGATGCATACGAGGGCCCAGTAGGACATTGAGATAATTGAGAAGAAGTGGCTAGTTGTCCTCAGCCACGCTGATACTGGCAGAGCGACTGCATATGACGGCCGAAATAGGAAAACGGAATGCGAGGTTGGATCTCGCTCAAAGCCACACACCACTTTGCACATGTACGCAGGATCAGTTAGTACTTAGGATACGTGAGCCAGATGCAGTCATGCTCGCTTCATTGTCGAGAAGAAAAAAAGTGATAGGTGGCTTGCATCGAACGCGCCCGGGGCCGTTTCGCGGCACACTCTGCAGGGCTGTGTCATGAGCCACGCAAGTTCTTGTCCTTTGATTAGGGGGGGGGGGGGGACACGCAAGAGCCCACGACGACAAGGCTACGTTTTGAGTGAGATGAGATTATGGTTCGGGGAGGGTTCATTTGTTTTTTTATCTGATTTTATTTTTCCGTCTCTCTTTCTTTTGGCCAGATTGCAGATGCGCTCTCAGGGGTGTTTGTTTGTTTGGTGGTGGCGCAGGTTCGCTCTTTGACTGCCCTGATTGGGATGGATTGAGCGAGCGGCGCAGCTGGCAGTCTTTAGCAACGCGCGTACTCTGTACGTATCAGTAGTTCTAAGCAACTTCTACCCACGTTTCGTAGGGCTGGCTGGCGTCTGCATGATGGCGGGTATACGCCGTGTACGACGAGCTGGTACGTTTTGGGGCATGGTTGCGTCCTCGGTCGGAAAGGGGGGGGGGGGGGGAGACACTTTGTCGCTGCCTGTCTTGTAAGTAGGTCGCGACAAGGCGAGCGATTGCCGAGATTGGCATGAAATACTACTTGGACATTGTTACAGAAGTGAGTCAATACACACACAAAGACAAAAAGGGAGAGCGAGAGACCTGACTGCGATCATTTTCCCATGTACTCCGGACCTGGAGCTGAAATTCCAGGCCGGTATCGCGGGCGCTCGCTAAAAGAGTTTTGAATTATTAAACAAGACGACGACGGACCTAAGCGGACATGAGTTTCTAATCCGGAGACCGGCTTATGAATCGACGTAAGAGCCACCAAGCACTAGCCCGACACAACTAGAGCACAACTAGAGCAATAAGCAAGGGAAAAAGGGCGTTATGGTTGTCGTTGCTGCCGTTATGGTGTGCTCTGGTGCCGATGACTGGGCGGCGTTAGGGGCTAGTGAGTGTTAGCGTTGGAGGCTAACAAGAGCAAAGAGTCACGGATTCCTCAGCACGACAAAGACGTTACTGAGTACTTGGAAAGGGGCTGTTGCGTGAAGACACGGTTGATACCGGTTGGTCTCTGTATGGAGTAGCATGATGATGAAAGAAAGAAGGCCCGGGGTTAAGTCGATAGGTGGCATTATTGTTTTTGTTGGTGACGGTGATGGGATCTTCCAGCGAAACCTGTCCTTTTTTTTTTGTCCCTTGAATCGGTTGGAGCAGAAAAAGGGACATTTGGCGGGAGGGAGTCACGAGCTCCGTCTTTGAAATCGTTGGGCGGATCGGTTTCTCATCATCATTGTTGCTACCGTTACTGTTCCCGGGGTTGTTGTCGCGTTCGCCTCCGAGCCAGAGTCCGAGGTCACAGCGTGTGCGCTGTAACGGCACCTCAAAGGGCGCTGTAGCCTTGGGTAATTTATTAAGGTAGTTGCCAGGGCGCCGCCCACGAGACAAACAAGAGCTCCGAAGGGCGGACCAGTTTCGGTCCCGGGGGGGGAAAACAGAGAGGTACATGCTCGCCGGCCCTGTGTCTCAGCCACAACAGCTGTACTGATACTGCAACCGGTGCGAGTGACCTCTGTGCATGCATGTCTTGGGGGGGGAGGTCAAGAGTTTCGGTGGTCTGCTAGGTAATCAAAAAGCCACTTCAGTCATGGACTGACTTTGCTTGCTAAAAAGACAAAATCCGAGCAAAGAGCGAGAGCGAGGTCTCCCTTTCAGGACTAGCGCGGATAGGCAGAGTTTCGAGTCATCGCAGCGAAACTCTCGGGCCCGACGACAAGGGCTCTCCTGTACTCACTCTCAACCACCCAGTACTACCAGTACAAAGACAGCTAGGTAGTTTGTTAGTGGCCACGAGTCACATCTGTCAGCGGCCCGCCGGGGATTGTTAATGTCCACGGGCGGCGCGCACGCCTTGTCATCAAAATATGATGTGCCCCACTCCATCGTTATTATTATTATTTTTTATATTTTTAATCATACTAATTTTTTTTTTTTGCTTTCGTTATGCTCGGGTCCGCGTAATGCCAAACTCCGCCCAGCGCCGCGGGCTGGGCTGCTGGGCTGTGCTTCTGCCTTGTCCACCACGTATACACTTTCCGTGGCCCTTGGCCCTTGGCTCTTGGGCCCGGGGGGTCCCCGGCAATACGGCGTCCGGCGGCGCGGCCAAGATTCGAGGAACAAGATTAAAAAGAATCCCGATGCCCACACACCTCTCACCTCATGGCCTCTCCATTCTAGACACACTCGGATAACAACAACACAGCCAAACGAAAACAAACCGCATTGACAAAGAAGAACAAGACCGCTCTTCGACTACTACGAAACAATCACATCATTCATACCTGCGTCTTTCACCACGACCATCCACACATCTCACCAATCCCTGCCTAACGGAAACCCACTCTGGTACCCGCAACCGGGCCTGACTCACAAGGAAAGACGAAGAAGAAGACGAAAAAAAAAAAGCATACATCAAGGGAACAGTTTATACACACCATTCCTATATAGTGTCTCATCTTCCACACTGGTTCTTTGTTTCCTCTTTTTTTTTTTCTTCACAATGTCCACCGCCGCAACTCTCCAACCAACTCCCATCCACAGCAAGCCCATTGCTGCCACCACCACCACCACCACCACCAAATCTACACACACCCGCCAGGTCTTTGCCGCTCCCTCGCGCAAAAGCATGTCCGTCACCCAGACCTACTACCTGGCGCACAAGGCCCGCGCCAAGCTCTCGCGCGAGGCCGCCCAGCCCGACCACGATCTTCGCCTGCTCGTCGGGCACGCCAACCTGCTCGACTCGCTCATGATGGAGCTCGCCGAGGCCGAGCGCGAGCAGGAGCGCTGGTTCAACCAGTCGGTCCGCAACACGACCACTCCCACCAAGACGTCCGACAAGCGCCACATTCAGTGGGCGGACCGCATCGTCGAAGAGGCTGTTGAGGAGGAGGCCGAGTACGAGGCTTCTTCGTCCGATTCCGACTCGGACTCGGACTTTGACTACGAGGAGGAAGAGGAGCGCGATGCCAGGATGACCGCCGTCGTCCCGACCGTCACCGTGCAGCAGGTCGACGAGGAAGAGGACGACGATGACGAGGAGGACTACGCACAGCTCGAGCTCGTCCGCACGCCCTCCCACAGCAGCTCGCCTCCCGAGCTCCTCATCGACCACCACGACTCGGACTCGTCCGACGACGAGTCCATGCCGCCCTCGCCCGCCGAGGCGCCCCTACCCATGCCCGACGCCAAGGAGCAGCAGCAGCAACAAGCATATGGAGAGGAAGAATATTACAACCGTCGCAGCGCGACCGGTCTGGTCTCGGCCATCATGGTCTACTAGAGACGCAGACGAGGCGCGACTCCAACCATTCTACTCTTTCCTTTTTTCCATCATCTTGTATAAGCAATAAGAGCGAGCTTGCTACAATCATCTTCTTGGGGGGGCATTTGCATGGCGTTTTCTGCAACAAAAAAACAAAGCATGGATACCACTTTTCTTTTTCATTGTTCAGGAGTTTTTTTACGATGTCTTTTTTTGTTACACACATTGTTTATTTGGGATAGAACGGGGATACAACACCACCACTCTTACAACTTGTACCAGAAGGAGCAGACGATTTGATTTTTTTCGCAGACGGTTCTTGACCAGTGAGACCGCTCCCGCCGAGGCGGTAAACGAGTGGCACTGGGGGGCTGCCAACAGTACGAGTAATGTTCCTGCGAAAGGAAAAAAAGGGGGGACATACTCGGGAACAGCAACAAGCAACCAATCAGGAAAAAAAAGAAGTTTACAAAACCCAAATCATCTAGATTACCAAAAACATTTCAAAATACATATTTAAACAAAAAAGTCAATTCGTGCCTTATGTGAAATGAACAAACCTGGAAAATAGTCCGAATACATCTGTTTGCATTTCGGCGAACAAAGTGAGTCGAGCCAAGAAAGGCGTCTCGTAGCCTTGTTAGCCAGCCAGCCAGCCAGCCAGTAGTGAGCACCAGGAGGTACCTAGATAGCCAGCCAGCAAGCGATGGCACGGCCTTGTTCAGACCGCTCCGGGCTCGGAAAGCGGCAGCCACGCAGCCCATCCATGCATGCATGCTCTCTCACGCCCTGCCGCAGCCAGGAGTAATCAGGGCCAAACAAGTGTCCATGAATCATTCTGATGCAGGGCGGTATACTTGCTCTTACTAGTACATTCGCCCATCCACTCCTTTTTGATTTGGCCATTCTCACTCATTATGATGGACTATTTTGTTTTGCACCTCTCTCTTTCTTCTTTTCGTCTCTGGTTTTCTTTTTTTCCCCTTCCCTCCCCCTTCCCTTCAGGAACTGCAACGGCAACAAAAAAAAAAAAAGGAAAAAAGGAAAAGAAACGGGCCCCACTTATCCCGGACTCGGTATCAAAGCGAATCGGTAGGCCGGACTTTGCGGTAAACTGCGAAGGATAAAAAAAAAAAGACAGCATAAACACGCCAGATCCACCTACCACAACTTGAGATGGTTGACTTTTATTACCCATAAAAGGCTAGTTCATCATGCTTTTTCTGTTTTGAATGGATTCGTCAGCTCCATTTCTGCCCCCACTTTTTCTCTTCCTTTCCCTTTTGCTTCCCTCCCATCGCACCGCCCGATCGCAACTCAACACGGGCACCCGATTTATAATTTTTTTTTTTTCAAAATCAGATCACATCAGCCATCCCGGTTTGTCAGCCCGGCAACCCTTTTACCGTGAAATTTTTGTGGCTCCGCGTCCACCACGGTGACTTTGCATGCGCACCTCTGTGAATTGCGTGCATGGCCGCGTGATCCTTTATCGTTTTTTTATCACTCTTTAAAGATATACTCTGTACTCCGTAGTCTGGCAACTTTCACGTGGGCTTTTGATCATCTTTTTTGTTTTTGTTGAGATTACCACTTTCCTTTTGGCGTCCGTGATTAATAAGTAAGTATTAGCCTCCCTCCTTTTCAACATCTCTCTCTCCCCCTGGTCACGATCCTGGTAGGCAACAGAAATGCACAGAAATGAGAAAACGGACTTGACCGGGCGGGGGAGCGGAGGAGGGAGAGGGGGCTTTGAACCATGCTTGGGTTGCAGGAAAAAAAAAAAAACTTGCCCATCTCACCATTGAGTCCTGCGATATTGTTTGTTTTTTATTGCTTGTTAATAAATCAATGCTGTATATATCCTTGCCGCAACTCCATCTCACATCTGCCGCTTAGGCGGGAAATTGGGGGCGCAACGACTCCCTCTAATCTTTTTTTTTGGCTCTATTCATTTAATAATACTGAGTAGATCAGAAAAACACCATCAATTATTCCTCGCCCCTGTCATAATAACAGGTCATATTTCATCTCTCAGGCAGCAGCTATCTTGGCACCATAAACCAAGGAACAGCACCATCTTGAAAATAATCTAGGTGCCTGATAGCACCAGCCCCAGTCGCATCACAGAGAAGCCTTCTACCAGTTATCAGTAGGCAGTCGAATTAACTTTGGCTTGTGAATGTGAAACATGACTTGCACCCCAATCAACGAAACCCGCTCACCGTTCGAAATCTCGCTCACAAGCAAATCTCAACAACCAGAGCCCCACTACCCATCGTTCTTTCACATGCCAACTCAAGCAGAACATCTCTTGGCCAACTAGGCCCCGTTGAAGTTGATTCGACTCGTCTCTAGCATCTTCCCTCGTTTCTGTCATGCTTGGCATTGTGTCCGTGCTGTTGAGTAACGTGTGAGGCTCGGCCGCATCGTACTGTTTGTTCCGTAATCTCAGACACGTCAATTTACGGAGCACAAACTGCTGCTGCCTACCGAGTGCAGAATGTTGGCTTCCTCAAACAGGCAATAGGCACTACGCCACTTTACGCGTGGTAGAGAACCTGATAAGAGGTGCTATCCGATGCAGTAGCCAAGTAGCGGTCTAATTTCAAGTGGTCTTATCTATAATCATCTGCAGAAAGAAGAAAAGAAAACAAATTCGCCACACAATATACACTGAAACCAAAAAAAAAAAAAAATCCTAACGAAGCTCATGGCAATCATCCTTTTGCTCAAGGAAGAGCCGGAGGGCGCACATAGAATGCAGGCCAAAAGTTACGGTCGTAGCAGCCAGTGTAAAGGTCTCCGTGTACGTCTGACCAAGGTTGCTTCATCCACCCAACATCCTCTTCTGTAGTCCCTTCAATGGCCTCATAAGCTTCGTCCGTAGACCAACGTCCCGCATACCATTCCGCGTCAATCAATTTCAGCCATCCTCTCTGATCCGCAGGCAACATGAGATCGGTCAGGTCAGGCTGATTGACAATGGATTCGAGTGCTTCGGCATCAATCTGAATTGCAAATCGATACCGGGGTGATAGATGAGACGTAGTTTGGGACTGCGGACCCTGCTCTTCGACAAGGTGATCAGCAACCCATTGGCGAAAGTGTTTTCGTACAGCATGTGAGTCCATGCCGTCGAAAATACGGACATTGTCCATGACAGTGCTTTTTCTAAGATCTAGAACGTCGCGTCCATTGTAAAACTCGAAGCATTCTTGAGTTGCCGCATGAATACGGCTCAAACACCGCCCCCAGTCTTGGTCGCTCGCATAGGTGGTGCGATAGATTACAAAACCCCATGAGCGATGGCCGTCATTTTGCATTCTTTCCTCAATGATATCCGCAGTGTTGAGATGCCTTGAAGATTCTGGGGTACGCTGGGATGGCGATCGCGGTCTGCGGGTGCCGTTCTGCCGCGCCTGGATAAACTGTTCCAAATCCATGGTGAGGATCTGAAGGAGAAAAGGGAAGTGGAAAACAGCAGCAAGAGTTTTCCCGTAAGAGAAGACCTGACGATGTATCAAATCTATATAAACGTGCAATGATATATATAGAGGTGTGTCTTTTTTTTCTTTTTTCAAAAAAAAAAAAAACCCTGGGAAGGAAGGGGAAAGAAGAGGGTGAGAGGAGCGAAAATAAGCCAAGAAAGGGAGGGAAAAGAAACAGAACCAGCTAATAAACACAGCTAGCGGCGGCCCTGCCTTAAAGAGTACTTACCTGCACCAGGCAACCTGAGATAAGAGCTCCTGAAGCGCCAGTCCCTCACTGCTTTTGCCGCAGAGGAAAACGACGTCAAGAAAAGCCGCCAGATTTGATGCCATCAGCAGCGCATCTTGCATTTACTAGAGAGTCGTTCCCAACGGCGCTGCGCGGCGTACCCGCTGCCAGGTACCGGTCCCGGCACCCGGCGCGCCGGTGCGGGGTGGACGGCGCACTCCATCGACATGCGTATTCGTGTGAGATAAAACGCGCTACTGGGTAAGATATGACGAGTGTAACCGGACGAGGCAAGCAGGCAAGCCTCAAAGGCAGAAGGGCAAGTGACAAGCCTCCGCCACCTTATTGGCCTCGCTTTCGTCGGTCTCGCATGATGACCTGCGGCGGGGGACATATCATCTTGTTCCCCTTCCCATTCCTTCAGGGACCCCCCTCACGAAACGCCCTCAGCTTTGCTACGTGTACAAAAAAAAAAAAAAAAAAATAAAAAAATAAAACAGAAAAAGCCCACGCCCTTTCTTTGCGTAACCAACCAACCGTTGCTTCGCTGCTTGACCGGGCCAAGCCTTATTCCCTCCCCCCCCTTGCTCGCAAAGCGGCCGCCCGCCTCAGCCGGACGCTGCCACGTCTATCCCGCCCTTCGCAGCCAAGCCAAACCGTCAAATACGGGCGGCGGGCCTTGTTCAACTATTTACGGCTTCGCAGCTGTGGACACGGCAACGGCGTTCAACAAAAAAGAAAAAATGCTCGGTGCCGGTATGTTACCTACTCAGTAGGAGGCTACTGCCGATTACCGAGTACTTACTGGTCCTGAATGGCCCAGAACCGGCCCAACAATCAACTGCACAATGCGCGCGGTTGACGGAACCCGAGCAAGACACAACAGACTAGTGGGGGTACGTAAGTATGGCATCTATCTGCCAGCCGGTATCAGATTGGTGCCGGCCCCGTCAGAAACAAACAACTCCTAGGAGGAAAGGTTGCCGCCCGTGGCCGGTGACGCGGCGAGGATCTTGGCCCCTTCAGCACCAAGAACGGAGCACGTATGAGAGAGAGCGTGCACCACCTCGACAATCTCTGCCCAGAAGCAGAGAGTCCAGACACGTATCTGCCAAGTGACTAGTACATACATCAGATCAGACCCTTATCATCTTTGCATCATGTTCCCCTGACGAGATGCAGGGTCCGCGTCACCCGTGCCAGCCACAAAGGACGACACAGGTACCCGTTGATGTAATCCAAGAAATCCGCAGATCGAGTGTTTACTATCAGTACCGCACATGATATCATCCTCACATCAAGGCTCTCCCCGCCCCAGTGCCTTTGCCGTCACGCATCGATAGCCACGTCACCCCACCACCGTCCGAGATCGCTCGCCGGCTGCTGGGCCATTCTTGCGCAGTGCCAGGCATGCCATGCCATGCCATGCCTCCATGCCCGACGTGATTTTCTTTTCTGTCTCGAGTCTGCGCCGCAGACTTGGTACCGATCCTCGAGTATAGCGTCAAGACCAAGATCTTGGCCGCGGCGGTGTTGGCGGTTTTTTGCACATTGGCCAGATCCGAAACGTCATAGACTCGTGCCCAGCAAACATCCTCCGAACGTCCGCGGACTTGGCTAGTATGCTGTGCTGACCTCTCACACTTGAGCAAAGCACCTAATCGCCGAGCGACGTGCGTAGCCTAGTTCTAGTTTAGCCTGGATGATGTTTTTTCTTTTTTTTTTCTCTTGTCAAACAATTGGATGTAGAGTAAATGCCAACCATTTTGTTTCATGTCCGATGTACTGGAGTTTAGGAGGCGGCTCTAGGTACCGTTTACAGGCGTAGCGGTGCGCATCTCCGCAACTAAGCTAGGTACTTACCGCCGCCATCGCCTAAATCCGCAGCAAGCTCCGCAAAAAAAGGACCTCAACGGGCCCAAGAAGAAGGGGAAAAAAAAAGCTTCCAAAGCTCGTCCCTTTTCCCCGCCTGTGCTCCGAGAAGGCATATCGTAAAGTCCGACGACAAACCTTCCAGCCCCAATCCACCGGTTTCGAATTTAATCCAGGCTTTGCGTTCTCGCGAGTTCCCTCCATTCTCTCTCCGACCATGCAACCGCTCCGACGCCCTTGCTCGGCGGCGGCAGCGGCGGCGACGGCGACGGCTACTGGTGTCTGCCGGTCCTGTCGCCGACGACTAGCCACGACGACGGCAGCGATCGGCAAGGCGCCGCCCAAGCCTCCCGCCGCCGGGCTGGCCGAGCTCTCCTCGCGTCGCGTCCTCGCCGTGGCCGGCGCCGATGCCACCAAGTTCCTGCAGGGCATCGTCACCCAGAACGTGGCCACAGCCAACGGCCACGTCCGCGGCCGAGGCCCGCAGTCGACGACGACGACGACATCACCGGAGCCCCGGACCGAAGGCTTCTACGCCGGCTTCCTCAACGCCACGGGCCGCGTCATGCACGACACCTTCATCTACCCGTTCCGCGGCGGCGCGGGCGGGCTGCCCGCCCTCGACTCGGGCGACGGGTTCCTCGTCGAGGCCGACGCCTCGCAGGCGGCCCGCCTCGAAAAGTACATCAAGCGCTACAAGCTGCGCGCCAAGGTCAGCGTGCGCAGCCTGGCCCCGGAGGAGGTGTCGGTCTGGCAGGCCTGGGACGACGAGGACGGTGGCAATGCTGGCGCGACGACGCGGAGCAGACTGCTGCTGCCGCCCGGCGCGCCCGGGGACGGCATCATGACGCTGCGCGACCCGCGCGCACCCGCCATGGGGTACCGCATCTTGCAGCTCGGCGGCGGCGCGCCGCGCGTGGACGCCGAGCGCGTGGACGAGGACGCGTACACGGTCCGCCGGTACCTGCAGGGCGTGCCCGAGGGCCAGGACGAGCTGCTGCGCGAGCAGGCGCTGCCGCTCGAGAGCAACATGGAGCACATGGGCGGCGTCGACTTCCACAAGGGCTGCTACGTCGGCCAGGAGCTGACCATCCGCACCAAGCACCGCGGCGTCGTCCGCAAGCGCGTCCTGCCGTGCGTCCTCTACGACGCCGACCGCCCGGCGCCCGCCGCGCTCGCGTACGACCCGGACGGCGCGTCCTCGGTGACGACGGCGGCCGTGGCCGCGGCGTCGGTCCCCGCCGAAACGAGCATCGGCCGCTTCGGCAAGCGCGGCCGCAGCGCCGGCAAGTGGCTCAAGGGCGTCGGCAACATCGGCCTCGCCCTGTGCAGGCTCGAGGTCATGACGGACGTGGTCCTGCCGGGCGAGCAGGCCGCCGCCACGTACAGCCCGGACGACGAGTTTGTGCTCGAGTGGGGCGCCGACGACGGCGACGTCAAGAACAGCGTCAAGGTCAAGGCCTTTGTGCCCGACTGGCTGCGGGCCGCCATGGAGGAGGCCCAGCAGAAGAAGTAAAAGGGCCGGGACAGGGAGCGAGGGAGGGAATAGGTGTGCACGTCGAGATTCTGTAAATTACTGTACAACGTCTATAGAGACCACGCACAATGCAACAACACTTGCCTACAACACTGCCCCGATTAGGACTGGCCACGGAGACATGCTGGTGCACAACCGCTGTGATTCCTCTGCTTTTCCAAGTAACTAACTGTTTTGTTGGTGTTTCTTTCCGACTCGCGGGTCAGATAGTCGGTTCGCTAGTATCATAGTTGCCAGCAGCTACCAGTCGAGGAATACGCGGCCGCGGCGTTGCTAGATGATGAGACGAGGATCCATCCTTGTATCTCTGACTTTTCTGACAGACAATCTTCATTCACATCTGGTGAAATAGAAATTGTCGTTCACGCAAGCCTCTCAAAGCCATCTACGAATAGGCGGATCAGCGATCGCGCGTTTATACGTCTGGGCTCGGAAAAGAAAAAGAGCTTCTCACCAACCAAGTTAAAGCGCCGACCACTGAATAGCATTCTGTTACACCATCACGGGACAATCGTGTTGACGCTACTGCGAATGGTCTTTGCAACTCGGCCTTTGCTCGTGATCCTGGCAACCAAGGCGAGGGAGGCCTCACCGACGGGCGCATCAATGCTCGCCGTGGGTAGGCTTTCGCCAGGACGAATCAGAATTTGTATCGTTAGTGATTCAAAGGGTTGTCGTTGTGACATTATATCCGTGCTGCCATGATACATATACTTGGGAAGGTTTGGCGCATCGAGAACAACATGGGTAGAGCATCCAGCCGACTCAGTTGTCATCTTTCTTCTCCCAATAGGAAACAACCTATAAGTGTGTTTTTGTATGTCTGTTTTTCTCGTCTAATTCAATCAAGTACTACATGCCCGAACCTCTGATGGCGAATAGCAGTGATGCCGTTCTGAATTCGCGGTTTCCACATGTCATTGCGCTGAAAGCCGCTCGCCATTTCAACACGATTGGCGAGTCTGGGGATGTGTACAAGAGAGCAATTCGCATGATTGAACTGCATCGCTTATGCTTACCGAGTCGTACTATGCGTTTATCCTTGACATTTTCTAGACCATCTTGGGTATCGAGAGACGCGGCTTTGGTGTTTTGCCAACGATCCCACATGACCGCTCCTTCATGCGCCTCTGCTGTCTCAACTGACAGATCAATAGACAAAAAAAGCACCATTTTTTTTTTTCGCGCTCGTCATGTTCAAATCGTCGAGCCAACGTTAAAATCGAAGCGTTTGCACAGAAGTGGCACAGCCACACACACTCTTGTACATGTGTAGGCGCGAGGCTGACAGACCGTCTCGACCGTGTCAGCACGGGCTGCCCGTCTCAGCCGCCACGGGCAGGATCGACAGCTGCTTTTCAGCCAAGTCTAATACAGACCATGGCAGAGCTGACCTGAACCAGGCGCCGCGTGCTTGGCAGCTGAGAGCCGTAGCACGCCTCGTACCAGACAGCGAATACTTGAGAGTTTGAAATGCAGCTTCTCTCTGCTCCATAGATGCACAAACTGGACAGCTCGCGAGAATTTTGTACATGCCAGCAATTGCGCGCCTCTGCGGCGGGTACAAGCGGGCGGGAGGATCGCCGATGCGTCATGCACCGACCTGGACCGCCTTCATTGGACAGCCGCGGGGACACACGGTCACACTCCCACTACGGAAATATGATTCGGGGTCAAGAAAGCGGGTAAGGCCGCATTGTTGCCCTCAAACTGTTGTCAAACGTATTCCTGGGCTGCGCCTGATTTGAGTTCCCGTGGTGGGCAAGGCATATTCCAGCCGCTCTCGAGTCGTGGAAGGCAGCGCCACAACCAACGCAGCGCCAAGGACTAGATCGCTCAACCATATTCCAATATGCTTTGCCGCTTAATTAACAGAATAGTAGACTAGCAAGATTGCCTCAATGCACGGATGAGGGCGTCGGCCGAGATCATCTGGGAGCTTGTAAACTGGGGCAAGGAGGCAGCACGTCATAGAATGGCATTTGCTCCTGTTGCGTCCTGCTGCGAAAAGGGGGCCCTCAGAACCCGCAGACTGACCCATGCACCAGGCTGGACATTTAACCTTGGGATGGGCAACTCGGGGGCGAGATCGCCAAGGCTATTGGGGGACCGTGGCGGCGCGCTATAAGTTTATTGGGCAGCCTGAAGCGCAGCCTGCCACAACGGGCCGTTCCTGTCAGGGCAGTGTTTTTCGAGGCTAACAACAGCCTGAAATGGGAAACGCTTGTGTGATTGATCCGGTGACTGTTGTCGTTTTAGTGTGCTATGGTAGAGACAAATGCCCCGTGTTGAATATATATAGGTCCAGGCTCGGAAGCGTAGCGTAGTATTGATGTCCACTAGTGATCTCGGATTGATTAGTCCTTTGTACCATTGCCTTCTATGATCACGTAGATCAGGTGTCCATTTTAAGCTTCACTAACCAGGTCTCTTCTATCTCGAGCCTCTCCTCGTGGCGCCTGTGCATTGCTTCTTCTTTTCATTCAGCACCATTGCCAACCATGCCAGCTACTACCGAACCACCACCGCCTGACAAGAGCGCAAAGAAGCGCATCATTCTTTGCTGCGACGGTACTTGGTTCGACAGCGACGATGGCTTCAACAAGGCAACGCTCAAAGATCACGCCACTGTGCAAGTGGCTTCCAACGTGACCCGGATCTCGCGCTGCTTCAAGCGCCGCTGCAGTGACGGCACTTTGCAAATTATCAACTACGAGTCGGGCGTAGGCACAGGCAGTAACACAATCGATACACTGACTGGCGGCGCCTTTGGCTTGGGTCTGACGCAGGTATGTTTGCCCCAATCATGTCCAAGTTTGGGGAGTTGCGCCTCTAAGCATCTACTTGTACTTTTTGCAGCGCGTCCGCGAAGCGTACGCCTTTCTATGCGCCAATTATATGGATGGTGATGAGATAATACTCATCGGATGGTCTCGCGGTGCCTTCACAGTACGATCCGTCGCTGGGATCATAGGCAACCTCGGCTTGCTTACCCGCGAGGGCATGGAGTCTTTCGTGCCTGTCTTCAAGGATATGCAGCACTGGAAAGACGACGACTACGATGACCCTTTCCCCCAGACCCCCTTCGGAGACAAACCCAAGGGCGACAGCGCCGCGGATGTGTATCGCCAAAGACTCGAGAAGATGGGTCTCACACGTGTGACCCAGGGAAGTGGCGAGCTCATCAAGGTCAAGGCTATCGGTGTTTGGGACACTGTGGGCAGCCTAGGCATCCCCAGAATCGGCTGGCTAGACGCGCTTGGCATCCGCGCCAAGAACAACGAATAAGTCTCCCCTATTGATGCACTTACACTGGAGCAATGAAGCTAACCTACGCCTACGTTCAAATGGCATGACACGGACCTCTCTGACCGCATCGAGCACGCCTTTCAAGCCCTGGCTCTGGACGAAAGCAGGTCGCCGTACTCACCGGCAGTATGGGAACGACGACCAGAGAACAAATTGACAACCGATCTACGGCAAGTATGGTTTCCAGGTACGCACGGAAACTGCGGTGGCGGAGTTGAAGACGTGGGCATGGCAAACATCACTCTTGCGTGTAAGTGACGCCATCATCTGCTTGACGGCATGTGTCCCCTTGCACTAACAGCCAGGCAGGGATGATGGATCAGATGGCTTCGGTCGGCGTGGAATTCCACGCGCCGTCCGCCCTGCGCATGATCCGGCTCCAGATCCGCCAATACGAGGCCAAGGCCGCGCAGGTCGCCGCCGCCGGCAGCACGCGCGGAGCCGCGCCGCAGTGGGCCGTCGACGCAATCTTCCGCGCCAACGCGCCCGTCCGGCCGTGGGGCATGGGCGCCATCCAAAAGTCCGCCAGCGTCGTCGACTGGGTCACGGGGCGGACGACGCGGACGCCGGGCCAGTACCGCCGGGTGGACCCGGGCACGGGCGACGACCGCCGGGGGCCCTTCCTGGTCGACACCAACGAGCGCGTCCACAGCTCGGCGCGCGTCCGCCTGGCGTGCCGCGGCCTCGACGTCAACGACAAGGGCGAGTGGAAGGCGGCGACGCTGGCCGGCTGGCGGCTGCGGAGGACCGCGACGCGCTACCCGGACCCCGTCCCGCGCGATCCGCTCTGGGACCCGGCCAACCACGACGCTGTCGCGCGGGCCGTCTCGCCGCGGGCGGACACGACGACGGCGGACACGACGGCGGCGGCTGCGGCCGGTGGCGAGGGGGGCCGCAAGCCGAACGCGGAGGACGGCGAGCGCTGGATCTGGGAGTACGCGGGGCCGGACAAGGACGCGCCGACGGACAAGAGGCAGCGGGTGCTGGTGGAGGAGCCGCTGGGCCCGTACGAGCGGTTCCTCCTGAACCAGGTGGGCGGCACGCCAAACATCTATGCCTTTGCCGAGGCCAAAGGGACGACGGGCCTGCCGCTGGCGAGCACCAAGGGGCCGGAACAAGACTCGGAAACGGAGACGGAAACACCAGCGGTAAAATAAGTGATTCTTTCGATACCATTAGAGACTAGACGATATCATAGGGAAGCTGGGATTGGCTGCTACTTTCTAACTGTAAACTATAATACCTCCTTTTCGACATAAAAAACGGATTGCTAGGTTCGTGCCTCATCAGCTCTCTTGCAATACAATAGATAGATGTGCCGCGAGATGTGAGGCGAGATGGTGAGAATGCCGCATAAGAACCTCGACGTGACGTCAGAAGTCCATTACCTGAGTATAGTTGGTACTTTTTCTGATATACCGTAGAGCAGCAATTCAACCGCTACGGCAGTCTTATTAGTGTAAAACTAGCCGCTATGAACAAGCCGCCCCCTGACATAGACCTGGGCTATGTTCCGATCGTCTCCGGTCATGATGAATTTCTCTAGCATCGTTCGCAATGTATCAACCTCCTCCAGTGGCGCAGTAATGCCACCTCTGCCGTCACTCACGTCAACCAGGAGCGCATCAAACTGTTTACCAATCTGAAAGTCTCCAATCTCATCGCCAAAGCCCACCACACGGGCGCCGCCAATGGTAGCCATATGAAACGCCTCTTCCATTGTTACGGCGGCGCTGCCATCGCGCGCATCCAAAAAGTCACGCGCAAAGGAGTTGATCAAGGAGTGGCGCATCGCGTTGAGCATGGAGATTGAGTAGCCGCCACCGGAATCGGTGCCCAGCCCGACTTTGATGCCGCGATTCAGAAAATCTTTAATGGTCGCAGCCATGAAGCCGCCGCCGACAGTCATGTTGGAGGTAGGGCAGTGCGCCACGCCGCATTTGAGGTCCTGCAGCCGCTGCGTCTCGTAGGGTGTCATGATGGTGCAGTGGGCCAGAATCGAGCGTTCATTGAGGAGATTGAACTTTTCGTACAGGTCGGCCTCGTTGGTGAACTGCGGGAAGAGGCTCATCGTAAAGTTCTTTTCTTGCTCGGATTCGTCGAAATGAGTTTGAATGGCCATGGTTGGGTTCTCCTTGGCGATTTCGCCGAGGCCCTCCAGTAGGGACTCGTCGCAGCAAATGGCGAAGCGCGGCGTCAGGACATGGCGCAGGAGCTCCCCCTTGGGGTCGAGATTCTTGATATGGCGTATACAGTCGCGCGTCACCTGAAGCGACTCCTCGACACTAGCATCAACGTAGAAGTCTGGAGCATTGCGAGCCATGTTGCACTTTCCTACTAGAGCCCGCTGGCCCTTTTTCAAGCATACATCTGCGAGGATCTTGGTAGCCTCGCCGTGCAGAGAGCCATAGTAGCTTGCCGTGGTGACGCCTTGGCGCAGCATACCTTTGACAACCATGGGGTAAACTCTTCTCGCGTGATTTGGGTCCTTGAAAAGCGATTCGTTGTGAAACGCGACCTGGTTGAGCCATTCGATGATATGGAGACCCTGACCCTGGCCCCGATGAAGCCACTGCGGTGCATGGTTATGAGTGTCGACAAAGCCTGGCATTATGAACTGTCCGTTTTTTAACTTGGTGAGACTGAGACTGGAAGCGTTCAGCGTCTCGAGTCTTTCGGAGACTTTCTCAGTTGGCACGTTTGCCTCGAGAGCTATGATTGTGCCGCCATCATCGACCACTAACAAAGCATCTTTGAGGATGGCCAGTTCCTTCAAGCTTGCGGAATGGATGACGGTGCCGTAAAAGACCTGACTCAATGTAGACTTTGTCATTCTGATTATTCCAATCTTCTGCCAGTGTCAAGATGAAAATCAGGCTCGGGTCGTTGTAAGAAGACGTGGTGTAAAAGTAGCGAGTGACTGGGATGTGGGGTAGCACATCTTGCCGTATTTGGTCGCAGTGTTACGTTCAGGAGCCTTGTTTTGGTGCGCGACTGGAACCAAAATGACCGAATTCAGGTAATTATAAGTTCATGATGTGAATGAGGCACTGGAAAGCTGGCACGATCGGAAACAAAATGGCCCAAACGAACATGACATTGAGATGAAGTCGGCATAGTGGAGCTGTTGCCTGAAGAGTGGCGTAAAGTTTGTGTACAGTGGCTGGTCCTCAGTGCATCACGTGCAGTTTAACTACAAGGTCCTATTTTCCACGAAATGCATCATCTTTACACAACATCGACAGCGCAACGGCCGCGGACTCGGTCCGATTTTACACCTGATTATTCTGTGTCTGTGCGTAGGATTCAGAAATTTGGGAGGGTTCTGAGCTCGGGTACGGAATTGCTGTCGTTGGTGCCTGTTTTATCTGAAGAATTTTCCGCGTCAAATCATCATGGCCGATGACAACAAGGATGTGCTGCGCTTTGCGGCCGAATACGCTGAGAAGAATGTCGACCTGTACGATCTCCTCGGCGTAGACGCTCTCACAGCCAAAGACGACATCCGCCGTGCTTGGCGTAAGCGCTCCCTCAAGTACCACCCTGACAAGGCCGGCGATGACTTTGACCCGGAGAAGTGGGAGCTGTTTGAGCGTGCTCGCGACATTCTCTCCGACGACAATGCGCGCGCCACGTACGATGCGTCCATGAAGGCCAAGCTGCTGCGGCGACAGGAGCGCGAGGCCATGGACAAGGAGCGCAAGCGCTTCGCCGACGACCTCGAGGCGGCCGAGAACGCCGCGCGCCAGCAGCAGCAGGCCAAGCAGCAAAAGGACACAGAGATGATGCAAAAGGAGCGCGAGAGGCTGGCGGAGCTGCAGCGCATGCGGGACGAGGAGACCGCCCGCCAGGCCGCGGCGGCGCAGGAGATGGACGACATGGCGGAGGCGCGCCGCCGCCTCAAGGAGAGGAAGGAGGAAAAGGCCAGGCGCAAAGAGGCCAAGGAGCGGCTAAAGGCCAGCTCCGTGTACAAAAAGCAGGAAAAGGGCCCCGCGAACGGCGCCATCGATGTACCAGGCGACTACATTATGGAGATTGACGGCGACCCAAAGATGTACTGGGAACTTGTGTGTGACAAGCTGCGAGCACAGCAGGCACTGACCGACATGAATCAAACGGATGATACGCCGGATGTGCAGAACGTCGTTGTGCAAGATGCACGGCAAGCCATGACTACAGCCAAGCAGCGCATATACGACGCAGAACTCGCATATCAGCGCGAAACCGGGGCTGCTTGAGACAGACTCTAGACTTTCTTTCTCTTTGATTTTCGAAACAAACGGCTATCTACTCGACGGTGAGATTCAAAACACGGACAGCATTCAATCCCATGACAGCAGCCGCATCGCTAGACCCTTCCCCAACGGCTTTGTTCACAGCCTGTGCATTCAGACGGGAGCTGTCCCAAGGGCCCTGCACATCCTCTTCAATTGGCGGGAAAAATGGATGATCCGTGCCAAACATGAGTCTGTCTACTCCGCTCGATGCAATCGCGGCTTGAAGTCCAACCTCGGAGTAAATGACGGCGTCAAGGTATATTTGCTCTTTAAGCACTGTCCAGATTGTGCGGCGAGACTTGGGAACCTTGCCCGTCTTGACCAGGTGTCCGTCGTGTACAATACAGCTTTCGATGCGGCCAGCGAGAAAAGGCAGCGTGCCGCCGCTGTGTGCAAGGAGCATCCGGAGGTCTGGTACCTGGTCAAATACGCCAGCCATGTACATGCGGGCAACCGCAATCGTGGTTTCCATGGGAAAACCGAGCGCCAGAGGCAGGACATGCCCGTACTCTTCGCCGCGCGGCCCATATACCTCGTTGGGCAGACCATAGTGCGGGTGCAGGAAGACGAGCAAATTGGCACCGGCGACGGCCTCGAAGATGGGCAAGAGATTGGGATCATCCAGGCCCTTGCCGAGACCAGAGGTGCCTAGGATAATGCCGCGGCAGTACTTGAGGCTCTTGACATGCTCGATGGAAGACTTGATAGCGTCCACCGGGGCGCTCAGCGGCAGAGCAGCAAAGAAGAAGAGACGCCCGACATGCTGCGTGCACATGTCTGAAAATTCCTTGTTGACGGAATCTGCGATGGCTGCCGCCTCGGACGGGTCCAGAAAGTCGAACCATGGGTTGGCAAGGGAGATGACGGAGATATTGATGCCGTTGGTGTCCATGAAGTGTATCTTTTGCGCCAGCGAGGCAAAGTGCGTGCTCAGCGGCCGGCCGGGCAGCTTGGCGGTGGGATCCTTGAGGGCGACATCGAGGGATTCGAGCTCTGACGAGAGCAGAATGAGGCGCGGCTCGTCGGCTTGAGGGAACTTTCTGACCAGCGGGATGCTGTGGCGCTTCTCGAGCATGGCGATGTAGGAGGGCGGATACATGTGAGTATGGATGTCTACGACGGGGTTTGAGGCCGCCATTGTGCTTGTCGAGGGCGGCAGGGCTGCCGCGGTCGTGTATGCTGATGAATTTGGCCCGGGAAGGAAAGTTCACAGGACAGTGTTTGCAAGTAGCAGAGGCAGAGGAGGGGCAGATTTTATAGTGATGTATGGTGTACGATAGAGGTGGGTTATGGGTTATATGGACGAGGCGCGCCCCCCCACTTGGTGATCGGTATGTCAAGATATATCGTCAGTGTCAGACTACATTATGCATACACACAAACACTCGGGAAACGGTTCATCTCTTGGTCTTTGGCGCCCATCTATTTTTCCCTTCTTGGTAAACTTGGATACGAGACCATACCACTGGCCAATGCAGCTAGTATGCGGAGAAGAGACAGCTGTCTTGCAGGTACTTTTTGATGCAGTGGCACAGAGCTGCAGCCGCGAAGACCTTTCGGCCATCTCCGATGCTGTGGTGGCAAGAAGAAAACTGCAAATGCATATTTATCAATGCATCCATACGTGGTGAAGCCGTCCATCGATCGGTACATGGCCATATGGCCAAGGAGCATAGGTAGCAGGTAGGTATCCGTAATCTGCACAGAAGCTGAGTACTGATTACCCCTCATCTGGGGGAGGAGGGGTAATTCAGGTGGCTCCTAGTGGCCCCCCGAGCGGGTTACAGCGGGTTACAGTGGGCTACAGTGGACTACAGTGGAATCCGGATCGTCGTATAGTGGGCTGGCTGCCCCTTTCCGGGCTGCGGGCCTAATAATCAGGGCGTGCGATAGGATTGTGAATGAGATGGACGGTTAGACGGTGGCTGCTCGTATGGCCGCCCGACCCTCGTTATCATGTCTCTTTGGGGTTACATGGGAATAGACTAGCCGCTTCTCTACATTCCATAGCCCATCCGTTGATAGCCAGGAGGGGGGGCAAACAGATAAAAGACAAGCCGTGACGGCGTTTGATTACGTCGAATACATCACCAGACTCGGCTTGGCGCTCTCTTACCATCCTGCTCCAGGCCATCTTGTTCTTTTCCAAAACTAACGAATCCATCTCTCTTATCATCGGCCGAGTTCATCATGACCGTCGAAGCCGCAGTCCAGGACGAGGGGCTCGTCATACCGGTACGGTCCTCCAGACACACACCGAATACAAACTCACATCCCCCCTGAGCTCTCTTGTTCTCGCTCTTACTCACACTCTTTTCTTTTTTTTTTCTTTGCTCTCCAGCTCATTGACTTTTCGAAATTCCTGCATGGCTCGCCAGCCGAGCGCGTCGAGACGGCCCGCGCCATCCTGCGCGGCTTCCAGACGGCCGGCTTCGTCTACCTCCGCGCGCACCCGATCCCGGCCGCCACGCTCGGCGCCGTCTTTGCCCGCTCCGCCGGCTTCTTCGCCCAGCCGCTCGACGCCAAGGTCGCGCTGAGCCTGACCGACGCGGCCGCCAACCGCGGCTACCTGCGCCAGGGCCGCGAGAAGCTCGTCCCGCTGGGGGAAGAAGAGGGCGGCGGCCAAGGGTCCGACGAGGTGGTCGAGCTCAAGGAGAGCCTCGAGATTGGCCGCGAGCCGCACGAGCAGTTCCGCAACCACTGGCCGGTCGAGGAGGCAGGCACCGCGCTGGACGGCTTCCGCGACGAAATGGTGCGCTTCTTCGACGCGTGCAAGGACCTGCACGTCCAGGTCATGAGGGCCATCGCCATGGGCCTCGGGCTCGACGAGACGCACTTTGACGGCTTCGTCGACCAGGGCGACAACACCCTCCGGCTGCTGCACTACCCGCAGGTCAAGGCGGACGTCTTCAAGGCCAATGCCGGCCAGGTCCGCGCCGGCGAGCACTCTGTAAGTACCCCCCCCCCCCCCTCTCTCTCTCTTCCTCTCTCTTCCTCTCTCTTCCTCTCGCATCCTCTCGCATCCTCTCGCACCCCTTCCGGAACCTCTTTTCTCATCAGCATGTCCATATATATGCGAAATGCTTCAACTCGACACGAACAAGAACAAAGAGAATAACAATACACACGCAGGATTACGGCTCCATCACGCTGCTGTTCCAGGACGGCCGCGGCGGCCTGCAGGTCAAGTCGCCGTCTGGCAAGTTTGTCGACGCGACGCCCATCCTCGGCACCATTGTCGTCAACGCCGGCGACCTCCTCGCCCGCTGGAGCAACGACACCATCAAGAGCACCGTCCACCGCGTCGTCGAGCCTCCGCACGATGACGACGTCGACGTCTACCCGCCGCGCTACAGCGTCGCCTACTTTTGCAACCCAAACGCCGACAGCCTCATCGAGGCCATGCCTGGAACCTACGTCGACGAGGCGGACAAGAAGTACGGGGGCATCACGAGCGGCGACTACCTCTTTCAGCGGCTGGCCGCCACCTATTGAGGAATGGCAAGTGTTTTCTTTTTTCAGAGAGGGGCCTCTTTGAGAGTTTTGGACAGAAGCTACTATTGTTTCTTTGTTTATTGTTTTCTTCTCGCAACTTTCGTGCATCTCATCCCACTGAAACATGTACCTTTTTGCTCTCTACTACTGCGGCGTCATGTAGCCCTGCTCCCGCAGCCAGGCGGCCAGCGGCGCGCGCTCCCTCTCGCGGAAGCGGCTCGCGTTCAGGATGCCGTCCTTGACCTTGGCCAGCGTCATGGCGTACCCGTTGGTGTTCTTGTCCGCGAAGAAGCGGTCAATGTCCTCGGCCTCGGCCGCGTCGGTGCAGGCCGAGAGGCACGCGTTGAGCACGCGGTTGACGGCCTCGGGCGTCCCCATCTTGGCCACGACGGCGTCCCAGTGCGCCTTGACGTACTCCCACTGCAGCTGGCGCGCCGGCCACTGCAGCGCCAGCGCCGTGACCGGGGGCCGCATGTCCGTCGGCTTCAGCACGCGGTCCGCCGGCGTCGTGCCGTAGCAAAAGGGCAGGACGTGGCGGCGGATCACGTCGGGGTCCTGCACCAGGCACACGGCCCTGGCCAGGCGCCCACGCACCTCGCTCGATGCTGTCTCATGCCACTGGTCAATGAGAGCTGGCACCGCCTCGTTGGGTGATGCTTGGGCGCCAGCCGCCCAGAGTAGATAGCGCAGTGACGGATCTATGTAGAGCCTCATAAACATCATGTTCTTCCGCCGCGCCTCGTCTACAACTCTGCATATTGAATTAGCATCTCTTCCGCGAATGTTGCGGTTTTTTGTCTCGGAACGTACTCGGGGCTCTCGCAATGGAAGCCAGCATCCAGGATAGTCCTTCGAAGCTCGGACCGTAAATGCGACTCCCCTTCGTCCTGCTCCCATCCAAGGTCCTGCACCATTTTACCAATAACCGCTCGCGTTAAGGCTTTGATTCCGGGGAGGAGCTCCGCGTCGTTGTTGAAGCGGTATCTCAGCCGCGAAAAGTCGCGCATCATCCTGAGCCACACCTGTGGGTTCGTCTCCTCGGCGAATGCCTGCATGAAGCCCAAAAGGGAGACCGTGGAGCCGGAGCCCGAAAAAGCCAGCGCCGACGCCGAGTTCAAGATGGTCAGCTTTTCCACGGCGCTCAGCTCGTCTAGTTTCTCGCTGAGCTTTGCCAGATGGTCCTTGGGGTACTCGAGACGGTAGAAGCCCGTGCCGGAGCTGTTCAGTAAGTACAGTTGGTCTTCTGGGATGGTCACAGATGTTTGTTTTTCCGAGAGGGCCGAGATGATGGATGGCGCTTCCTTGCCAGAAAGGCTCCGGAAGCCGAGCGGAATCCACCAGACCGTTTCGTCCTCCTCCGGCTTCATGTCGTCGACGGCCAGGAAACGGGACTGCCTCAGGGTCACCCGGTCGGCTTCCTTGGTGATTGTCAGGACCGGGTGCCCAATCTTTTCAATCCACGGCTTGATGTTGGTGACAATGTCGTCGCCCGAGACCTCGCCCAGAGACTGCCAGAGATCTTCCGCCGTAGCATTTCGGTGCTTGTTTTGGCGCAGGTAGCTGGACACGCCAGACAGGAACGTTTCCACACCCATGTGGTTTGCCAGCATATTGAGAACTGCACAACTTTTTTGGTAGCTGATTTGGTCAAACACCTCGTGCACGTTGCGCGCGTCGGGAACCTCCACTTGAATGGGATGCGAGGAGCGCATGGCATCGCGTATGAGCGCGCCCTCCATGCCCTCGCTCATGAACTTCTCCCACGTATCCCAGTCGGGGTGAAAGTGATCAACAGCATAGTTCCCAGCCCAAGTTGCAAAACCCTCGTTCAGCCATAGCTCATCCCACCAGTCCATAGTGACCAGGTTGCCAAACCACTGATGGGCCACTTCATGGGAGACGATCGATGAGATTAGCTCTTTCTTGGTTGAGGCGCTTGTATTTTCGTCAAATATCATCTTTCGAATATGTCAGAATGCATGTTGACATTCAATAAGCTGCAATGACCACTTACAAGATTGGCTTTGCCTGTGATGAGACCCCAATTCTCCATGGCTCCGTAGCTGAACTCGGGAATGGCAAGCAGATCCATCTTTGCTAGTGGGTAGTCGATACCAAAGGTTTTGGAAAAAAAGTCGATTGCCTTCGCCGCCTCCTCTATCGCAAAACTTCCTTGTCCCTCCAGGCCAGCCGTCGCGTAGAATCGCACGGGGACTTTACTGCCGCCGTACTCTTGCGCTGTAAACGTTTCAATGTATTTCAAGTCGCCGACAGCCCAGGCGAGCAGATAGGTGCTCATGACGGGCGTCGTCTCGAAGCTCACTCGCTTGCGGCCGTCTGTAACATCTTCCGTCGTCGCGACTGGCGTGTTGCTAATGGCAGTCTGATCGGCTGGCAGCTCAATGTCCAGAGAAAACGTAGCTTTCATGTTGGGCTCGTCGAAACAGGGAAATGCACGGCGCGCGCCGACGGGCTGGAACTGCGTGCATACAATGTAGGGTGAGCCGTCTTTGTCTCGAGCCACGGAATCTGGTGGCTCAGAGAGTGCCTTGTACTGTGCACGGTAGAAACCCATGGACTGCGCATTGAGAGCACCTTGGTACGTTATGACTAGCTTGTATACGTTGGCGACGGGGAGCTCTTCATCGAATGAGATTGTGACACTAGTGTTTTCATCGTGGTAGCTGCATCCAGTGGAATGGAGAACTCGTGATGAGTCGCCATTTTCGTCATGAAGTTCTGAGCTTTTGATCTTGAGTTCCTCGGCATTGAGCTCAATGGTGCTTGTTTGTTTCGTGATTTCCAAATCAATGCTATAAAGGCAGGTTATAAGTTAGCGCCACTTGTATACATACTATGGATCGCCGATCAAACCTGCCTGACTGTGCCTTTGTAGGTCCAATTTTGAAAATCTAAATCTCTCAGGGAGAGCTTGTAATGAGAAGGCTTGTAATGACGCTGAAGAGTAATTCTGTCTGCCATTTTGACGGAGTGTATGGTTTTGAGAGAAATTTGCCTGAAGAGGAAGTTGCTGAAGGACAATATATATATTCTGGTTTTACCCCGCTGCAGCCTGCCAGCCGGCCCACATCTTTAATTCCAGGATCAGCGGGCACTAATAAGATGAGAAGTCGAACTGGCCTGTTTTGTTGAAGCCCGGAGTGCTAGTGGCAGAATTCTCATGTCAGTCCTCAGTGTAGGGAGTGGTTGACTCGGTCGAAAATGTCACTTGCTGCCGGTTGGTCGTGCTGGAGAAATCAAGTTGGGGCAACGTTAGCAAAGATAACCATACTAAGACACAGCAAATGCGCCAACGGACAGCACAGGGACGCATTTTTATTAGTGTAGTTATATTTTGAGTTTATGTACGTTATTCGAGACTTATATACGAGTGTATGTATATCCGAGATTCATACTCTGGTGGCCTTTCTACTATCTACCAATGTACTTGCAGTAGACGTTGCTGCCGTCGATACCGCAGTCAGTCTCGAGCCGGCCGCTTCCTTCCTTGGCCAAGTTGATGACGGTACCACCAGCAGGGGTAATAGTGCCAGACGAGGTAGTGGCCGAGTTGTTGGTGAAGACGATCTCGCTGAACCCGGCCAGGTTGCCGGCAAAGTCCTCGACGATCCACTCGGCGTCCGTCTCGCAGAGCGTCGAGGGGGTCTTGGTAAAGGTGTGCGAGACCTTTTTGCCCGTCGTCAGGTTCTGGAGGATGGCGACGCCGGTCTTGGTGGACGAGGCGTCGACCTCCATGTAAATCTTGTCGCCGACGCGGAGCGGGAAGTTGTCGAACATGACGACCTCGTCCGGGATCCACTCCCACCAGGCGTCGAAGCTGCCGTCGCCGTAAAAGTCGATGCCCGTCTGCAGGAGCGCGCCCTGGCAGACGTCGCCGTCGATGCCGACCCAGGCGGCGCCGGACTGGCTGGCGGTGCCGCGCGGCGTCGGGACCGTGATGGTGCCGACGACCCTGGTGACGCCTTGGGCGTTCTGGACGGCGCCGGCCCAGTTGGACGAGGTCTGCGCCCGGACGCCGTCGGCTTTGGTAAAGGCCGGACCGATGCGCTGGTTGGTGCGGTTGCGGCGAGCCGAGTGCTCATGCGGGCTGCGCTGGCGAAGCTGCTGGGGAGCGGCAGCGGCCACGCCGGCGAGGGCGGCGAGGGCAACGGTAAACTTCATGATGGCGATGTGCACCTGGAAAAGAAACAAGATCTCCTGCTGGGGATTGTCAGAATGGAATATAGTAATGGTTTCTTTTTTTTAAAAAAAAAAAATTCTTCGACAAGCATGGCGGCATTCATTGCGATTTATAGTCCGAGTCCAGATAGCATTCCGGACAGAGTTTGGCCATTCCCACTCGGGTAGATGATAGGCCCAACCACTGGACGGAAACGTTGTTCAGTGCGGCTTACTTGCTAATAGGTAGCTCGTCGATGCTAAGCCATCGAGAACTGCCTAGTCGGGAAGGTGGCATCTAACAAGGGCACCTGAGCTTGTCGATCATGCGTGCCGGATCCGAAGACGAAATGGCCCGTGGAAGCTGGTTGCGCTAGGTGACGGAGGACGATGGATGGGATACAGTAAGCTTTAGCCGTTTATCGCAAGTAGTTGGTCGAGCTGAGAGCTCTGATTCCGCTGTTGCCGGCTCCTGTCCACATGCCTAACAGGGGAGAGGTTGAACGGCAATCTTATCATCGCCGAGGTCAGAGCTGCTCGGACATGCAGAGAGACAGTCAGCTTCGGACTTTGGTCAGCTCGCGAGTGCATTGTAGAGATAGCGACACATTACATGGAATTCAAAGACTACTACGAGTGCTAGCCATGAAATAGGGTTGTTTCCACTGTGCCGACTCAAAGGGCAATGGTTTCACGCAGAGATCTTTAGCGTCATCTTTCGGCAACTCTCTCTCAAAGTCTAAAGGAGCAGACACCTGAGACTTTTGTGCTGTTCAGAGCTAGGGACAAAGTATGCTGCCGGTAGTCGCGTTCCCGAGATAGGCAACCAGCTAACAGAGAAGTGGATGCCAACTGGTGACGTCGACTTGTGTCAAACAAGGTACAGAGCGCCCGCATCTGGAGGGAATGGCGTGCGCATCTTGTCAGCCGCCCTTGGCAGATAACGGCTGTCCGTCGCCATGTCTCACACTAGGCAAGTCTGTCGCGACCATGCGCAGCGACGAGCTACGGTCCACTGGAATGTTCAAGTGAAAAGTGGCATGTTGATCTTGCTTCCTCTTCATATCTTGAGAATTTCCGTCTTTCCTGTAGCAGTGTTGACTGGTCCAGAGTCGTGTCTGCCAAGTCGATCCCACATGTCATAATACTAGCGTGGCTTACAAGGTCTTTTGCCTCTTGACAAAATATGAGCGAAGGGAGTTGTGTGTAAAAAACATTCTCTCAGCAAAAATCAAGAATCAGGGGAAGGAGAATAATGATAAGAAAAGTTAAGACGAGAGAGAAAAATGCCCGAGCAGCACACAAGCCTGTATGTAGTATGAAGCTTGAGTCTATGCTGCTAACCAACCAACTAACCAACCAACATGCAGGTGCTGCGCGCAGCCGAGGCCAACAAAAAAAAAGACCCCCAATTCGTTACCTCTCCTGTCCCACCAAGATCAACGCACCCTTTTTCCATCATCTTCTTCTTCCCCCACGACAACATTAACGACATCATCGCCCGTCGCATCCCAGTTACTTCCCGACAGTACCTGCCTCGCTATCAATCGAACACACAATGGCTTCCTCGTCACCCCTCCGAACGGGCTACCTTGTCCTCTACAATGCGCTGTCCGCCGCCGCCTGGGCCGTCGTCCTGTACCGCACCATCTCGAGCTGCATCAACGTCGGCTACCCGTTGACGTACTTTGAGGTGGGCGAGTGGACGCGCTGGACGCAGACGGCCGCCTGCCTCGAGGTTCTGCACTCTCTGTTTGGTACGTCTTTCTTGTCCCCTCGCCAATGGTCCTGCTGCGCGGTCAATTCTCCCCTTGCCAGCAGTCGCCAATGCGACAACCTCGTCGATGCTAACTGTTGCGTTCCCCCCTCCCTTCCAGGCATTGTCCGCGCTCCCATCGCCACGACTGTCATGCAGGTCATGTCGCGTCTGCTCCTCGTCTGGGGAATCACCTACCCCTTCCCCTTCGTCACGCAGGCACCCTTTTACGCCTCCATGCTCGTCGCCTGGTCCGTCACCGAGGTCATCCGCTACTCGTACTTTGCGACCAGCCTCGCCGGCATCCAGCCCTCGTTCCTCACCTTTCTGCGCTACAACACCTTCTTCGTCCTCTACCCGCTCGGCATCTTCTCCGAGTGCTCCCTCATCTTCATCACCTCCAAGTTTGTGCAGGGCCTGGAGCAGTACATCCTCTACGCCATCCTCGCCATCTATGTTCCTGGTACGCGCGCCTTTTCTGGATCCCGTCTCGCATTGCCAGCAGCGCAAAGCACCATGCTAACTGACGCAATTCTCTCGACAGGTTCCTACACCCTGTACACGTACATGATGAAGCAGCGATCCAAGGTCTTTGGCGGTGCCAAGAGTGCCAAAAAGACCCAATAAAACGACTACGATGCCCAAAGGATGTCGGTGCCCGATTGACCCGATCCACGCTGTACAAGTAAGGCAAGACGCGATAAAAAAATCCAATAGTAATACCGTCCCAAAAGTCTATAATCACCAAATCATCAAAACACGCACATTCTAGCATGCCGTATGCCGGTCCTACTCCGGAGCTGCTGCTGCTGCCTCCTCAGGCTTGGGTATCTCTTCTTCCGTGCTGCTCTCGTACCAGTCATTGTGTAGCCATTTTGTGATGTGCGCCGCCGCATCTATCAGCAGCGCGTCGTATCCCGGATTCTCGTCCTCCTCAAACATGGCTGCGTCCCTCTACAGTCAGCTTAACCCTTTCCCGTGGCACAACAATGACAACGTCCTCAATCAACGACAGAAACGACGGCGGGAAGAAAAAAACATACCTGTGTGCGCGCCAATCTCGTCCGTCGCCTTGTCGTTGACCGCCGGCTTCCACTCGCCCGCCTGCATCGCGCGGCCCGGCAGGTTGCAGAACGTGCGGTCCCTGCCCATGACGGTGCCCACGACGCTCGTCTGCTTGGGCGCCGCGGCCCGGCCCAGCCGCGTGTACAGGTTGGCGAAGCCGAGGTCCATCTCGCCGCTCAGCCGCACCACGCACCGCACGCGCTTGCGCAGCTCCTCGGCGCGCGCCAGGCACCCGACGAACTCGAGGTGCGACGTCACCGACGAGAGGCCCTGCCCGATCTGCTCCCGATTGAGCCATGCCGCGGCGCCTCCCGCGGCCACGGCCCCCGCGGCGCCGGCCACCATGGCCACCTTGCCCCACGCCGGCCAACCGCCGCCCTTTTGCTGCTGCTGCTGTTGTGGTGGTGGTGGCGCGCTGACGGCCCGGGACGACGACTTGGCGGCCTGGTTGGCGCCCCAGAGGCTCGCGCCCAGGCCGCTCAGCTGCGTGAGGGTCGCCGACGCCGCCTGGTAGTGGCCCTCGGCGCCGTGCGCCACGACGCCCGGCGAGATGCCGAGGAACGGCGTGTCAAAGGCCAGCACGCCCTGCACGTACGGGAACAGCAGGCCGCCAAAGTTGATCTCGGATTTTTCGATGCCGTCCTCGGAGTAGATGGGCTGCTCGGACGCGATCCCCAGCAGCGACTCCACGGCCATGATGCCGCCCATCGAGTGCCCGACCAGGACCGTCCGAACCGACGGCTCAATCGTGGGCGAGGTCGTGCCCGCCGCGACTTCCAAGTCAATCACCTTTTCTTCTAGCCTGTGCAAGGGCAGACGCAAGTATTCTCGCACATTAGCAAAAAAGTCGCGAATCCCTCCCCTCCTCCTTCGTGGCCATGGCGCGTGCCGTCGCCGTTTTGGTTCGCAAAAACTCACCACGTGCGGAAGCGCATCACGCATTCGCCCAAGTCGCCGCGCGTCTCGTACTTGGGATACACCAGCACCTTGACATTGATCTTTGGAAGCTCCTTGGCGACCATGTCCCTCAGGTGCTCCGTAAACCTGTAGTTCTCTCCAAAGGTGAGGTTGCCACCCTAACCAGTGTCTCGAATCAGCATGCAAAATATCTATCGGTGGCAATTCCCACAGCCACCCCAAGCTTTTCGTGGAATCACATACTCGGAAGCCGTGGATAAAGCACAGCACAAGCGTCTTTCTCGCCATTATGCTGCGTGGCTTCGCTCCCGGGCGACGCTTGATCAACGATTTGGTGTGCTACGAAAGCTGAGATGGCGAGACTCCCTAGGCTGCCATAACTAACGGCGGCTTTAGCGGTTCCGGAGCCACACGTGCGAAGCTTCCACCGTCGTCATCGGTTCCACCCCTGGAGTCATACGCACAGTATAGCATCTCAACCACCACATAGCCGTCTACAATCATCAAAGTATAAATATCAAGGTTAATTCAAAGGCGTCTATTACAGTACATTTGTCTCCTAATCTAAACAAAATCCGCAAAGGCAGCCTCGGAAACCCTGTTGGCAGGGATCTGCCATCTCAAAGGTCCCTGCATTGTGCTTCCCGTTCGCATTCTCCCATTCCAGAATCTGACCTCTCTCGCGTCTGCTGCCTCGCATCATGCAACTCATGTTATGCCTGTATCACGCGGAACAAAGAGCAAAAACCACATCTTGAATTCCCCAAAACGCCAGTAACACACATATGAACAAATCCAGTCGAACGACATTCCTGTCGCCGAGGCCAAAATTCAGATCAACCTTGCCAGTATTGCGCCGCCGAGGGATACAAAAAGGCCCTCCATTTTTCCTTGGCTCGCATCCAGTAATACACCACGCGTTTTTTTTGTTTTCATCTTCTTGCTCAACCACCATTACTCCTCATCGCTCTGGGCTGCAGATCGTCCACCGTTGGCCTCCCGCGAGCCACTCGTGATAATCTTGATGCGAGTGCCACTGGGCTGTGGCGTGCTCTCGGCAGCTGAGGGCGCAACGGAGCTAGCCTTGCCGCCTTCTTCTAGCTCCTGTAGTCCAGGGGAGGCGTTCAACTGCTCCTGATACTTTGTCGTAAAGAAGTCGTTCATTGTCTTGGCATCTTGGTACAAAATACTGCCGTCCTCATTGTACGTTTGACAATTGCGGATCATGAGATCAAAGTCCTTCTTCAAGTCACTAAGAGCGTTGTACTCTTCCTTCTTGATGCGCGTCTGAATCTGGTTCATACAGATGGGGTTGGTGATGATCAGGTAGTAGTCGGCATAGTCACGCTTGGGCGGCAACTTGATGAAGGGTCCAATGATGAGACGTTTGCCAGCGTCAGACTCGTCATCCTCGGCGGGCGGTTCAATATCGTCAACCTCGAGAGTCATCAAGGCATCATACAGAGATCGTAAGCTCTTTTGAAGAAGCTCCCGCTGTTGAGGATTCAGACGGGACTCGGTCGCGCCACCCTTGCTAGGCCGCCCTTGAGGGCCACGGCGCTTCTTGGTAGGCGGTTCATCGTCCCCCTCTTCAGCCTTGCGCTTTTCATTCTTGCTACCAGGTTTGCGGCCACGCTTCTTGGGGGTCTCAATCTCCTCTGTGCTGGCGCGACTGGCAGCAGGCGAGTCGTCCATGCTGTTGGCGATCGCCGACTTCTTTAATCGGTTTGTTTCGCGCTTGTCTTTGCGAGCCTGTTTGCGTTGCGCCGCTGCCTCCGGCGAATCCTCGTCATCATCCACTGCCATGAGCCACTGTTCCTCGGTGAGACCATCGTCGTACTTAACCTTGGTACGCTCACGAGCACCGCGGCCAAGAACGAGATCCTCTGTCTCATCAGGAACAGGGTTGCCTTCGCTCAGATAGATGTCCGGCAGTTCATCTTCGCCCATCAGTCTGGGTTTGCCCTTGGCGCCACCGTATGGAGAAGTCTTTGCTCGTTCCTCGTCAAGGGCCTGGAACTTGAGAATTTCGTCGTCACTACGTGCCAGAATCATATTCAACTCGTCATCTTCCATTTCTTCTTGCTCGCCCGACTCTGCCATATCAGCTGTCTCCAACAGGGTTCGGAGCATGGCATCTCGGTCAGTTTCTGAAGACTTGTTGTCGAAACGACCAGCCTGGATGACCTTGCCGTCCATATCTAGCTTGAAGCGAGCACGTTCTAGAATCTTCTCTTCGACAGAGTTAGAACTGATCAAACGCAGAATTCTGACTTCGTTCTTCTGCCCAATACGATGAGCACGATCTTGGGCCTGCAAATCTTGATGAGGATTCCAATCAGAGTCGTAGATAATAACAGTATCGGCTGTCTGCAGATTCAGACCGAGACCACCGGCGCGGGTGGAAAGCAAGAACATGAAGTACTTGGAATCGGGTGCATTGAATTCGCGAAGCAGATCCGAACGCTCGTCAGACTTGGTAGTACCGTCGAGACGGAGATACTCCATACGACGGAAGCGGAGATAGTCCTCCATGATATCCATAATGGCCGTCATCTGGAAGAACATGAGTACACGATGGCCAGTGGCCTGGTACTTGGGCAGGATGCGGTCCAGAAGCTCAAACTTGCCTGCTGTTCGCCACAGCAGGTCGTTGCTGATGCTCATGGGGTTCATGACGTTCTCAACTTCACCAAAAACGAAAGGATGGTTGCAAAGTTTACGGAGCTGCATAATCATGTTGCTGAGACCACGGGCACCAGTCTTGCCACCCTTGCCGTCACTAACGGCAATCTTGTTGTGGGTAACCATTTGCTTGTACAGCTTGGATTGGAGCGCCGAGAACTTGCACTTGATGACCTTCTCGGTCTTGTCGGGAAGATCTTTTTCGACATCCTTCTTCAGACGACGCAGGAGGAAGGGTCGCAGAACCTTGTGCAGGCGACGAATGACCAAAATTTGCTCTTCTTCCGTGAGCTCAATCTTGTCTTGTCCACCAGTGTTGGCGAATGGAGTATTGAACCATTCATCGAATGTCGTGGCGGATTTGAAAATGTTTGGCAGAACGAAATTGAGCATGGCCCATAGTTCAGCGAGGTTGTTCTGTAGCGGGGTACCAGTGAGGATGAGACGGAAGCGAGTGTTGTAGTACTGCTGAATGGTTGCGCTCAGCTTGGAGTTGCTGTTCTTCATACGATGTCCTTCGTCAATAATCATGTGGAACCACTTGATCTTGCTCAGGATGGGTCTGTCCTTGATGATGTATTCGTATGTAGTCAGGAGCACCTGGAAGCGACCCTGACGGATCTTTTCTTGCTGTTGCTTACGAGCATTGGGAGGACCCTTGTAGACGATACGGCTGATGCTGGGCGCCCACTTTTCGAACTCCAGGTTCCAGTTGGTGAGAGTACTCAAAGGTACAATGACGAGATACGGCCCGCTCTGCAATTTGCGCTCAATGAGGTATGTGATAAGACTAATGGTCTGAATAGTCTTTCCGAGACCCATTTCGTCTGCAAGAATACCATTCAGGTTGTTGTTGTACAGCGAAATCATCCATTGGAGACCCTTGATCTGGTACTCCTTGAGCTTGCCACCAACCAGTATGTTAGCCTGTTCAGTAACTTCTTCACGAACTCTATGGGCGACGGCATAGTAGTCAATCTTCTTGCCGCCAGTTTCTTCATCCTCTTCATCAGGCTCGGATTCGGATTCCTCGGCGGCGAAATTTTCGGGGTCGTCGCCGTAACGCTCGGCGGCCTGCCTTTGCTGAGCCTTGACGGATGAGGCGAGTTGATGCAGGAAACCATCTGTTTGGCGGAGCAAATGAGTGATACGCGTATCCTTAGCCTGGTCGAGCAGTTTGAGGTAGGCCTCTTCATCGTTGGCCTTGAGGGCCTGCAGACGCTGCTTCGCGGTGCGCTCGACGCGCTTCTGTTCTTCTTTCTCAATATTGAAGTGCTGAGAGAACATGAGACGGCTGAGCTTGTGATATTTGGCACGTTGGGCGTTGGCGGTTTCATGAATTTCAGCGCGGTGGTTATGAATGGCACGTAAGAAGTCAGAGTGCTTCTTCTTCTCGCGGTTCTCGCGGGCATCACGCTGCTGCTTCTCGAGCTTCTCGGTAATGCGGGCCTCACGAACATTCTGCTTCTTCATGCGGCGATAGTTGGAGCGGTTGGTTGTCATTGCCAAATTGTCGTAGTGCAGCATCTGGCGGCCAACCTTTTCACGTAGTGCCCGCTGTTTGGAATACAGCGCGAGTTTCTTCATCTCGATAATGGCCCGTCTCTTGAGATCATCATGAACCTCTAGGTTGTCATCGGTAGCATCAACGTGAGCGATGTTGGCGGGCATGTTCTTCAACTCTGCGTAACGCTGGCTCATGCGGTTGAACACAACAACTTCATTCTCATATCGGAGGTGTTCTGCATCGATACCAGTAGGGAATATGCCGGGAATAAACCAGCGGTTCTTGCGCTGCGTGTGGTCGAAGTAGTTGATGGATGGTCGAACCATGTTCGTGCCGTATGGTGACTTGATTGATTTATAGATGTGCTGCTTGGGCAGTTGGTTGGCCTCATCTTGGACAGCCGAGTCACCACCATTAGGGGCATCCTTAATGTCAGCAGCAGGCCCTTTAGTAGGCGTAGATACTGGAGAATCCACCATGGTGGCCTGACGGCGCAGACGCTGATTAAAGATGGCCTGTTGAAGTTGCATAGAGACGCCAGCGTTTTTGCCGAGCAGCTTGAACGCGTGGATTTGCTGGCGAAGTAGGGCAAGTTGTTGCTGGCTGAAAATATTCGAGGCACCAGCAGCCGGCGACACGCCAGCGGTGGGCGTAGCCACAGAGTTCTGGGCTGGCGCGACAGCAGCGCCTTGGGTGTTGATCATGGGCTGTCCCGGCTGCGGCGTCCCTTGTTGGGAGCGCTGAGCCTGTGTGCCATTGGGAGCACCGTTAGGTACGCCCTGCATTTGTTGCTGTTGATGCTGCTGTTGCTGCTGTTGCATCATCTGCTGCTGGTTACGTCGCATATTGTGTTGGTGTTGAAAGCTCGAGAGAAACTGGTGTGCCTTGATATATTCGGGGTCGGACGAGGGAACACCTTGTTCCTTCATCTGCTTCAATTTCTGCGTGCACGGTCAGTGGTGAGTCAATTGGATATGTAGCGACGTTATGCGCGGCGAGTGCAGCGCGGAACGCGTTGGAAAGCATACCCGAAAGACTTCTTCGGCCTGCTGCTTTGTTGCGCCAGCAGGCATAGGCCCCCCTGAGTGTTGCTGGACACCAGGAGGTGCTTGCACAGACGCCATGGCTGCGGGGATAGCAAAGACGCGCGTTTGTTATGACGTGTAACGGATGCTAATAGACTGCGCTTCTATATCTGTTGCATATCGAGTTGGGCGGAGGCGCTGTGGCTTATGTCGCAAAGGGAAGAGTCGCGAGCCGAGATGCGTTGGCGTCGCGGTAGCGAGGGTCGCGGCAGAGGGCAGGAAAAAAACGAAGGGAAGGGCAACCTCGCGTCGGCGACAATGGGAATGCGCTGAGCGTGGCGACGAGGGAATTTCTGGAGGCAAATGCCACCTTGCAGAGAGTGAGTTGATGGGATGGTGAAGAGTTGGGCGCAGCAGGGGTGCTAGAGCTCCGGCTTTTTGATGCTGGGCTACCGCGCGTGGTTGTGGTGGACGAAAACGTCGACCAAAGGGGGATTTCAAGAGCAAGGGAAGGAAGAAAAGTGTGAAAATGGCGATGCGGCGCGTCGGGGACGGTACCACGAGTGCGGGCGGCGTGTAAATCGCGTGAAACACGACGGAGCCGGGAATTTCGAGATGGATGCCGATGGTTTGCGACGGACCTGGCGATTTTTTGGATGCGCGCGCTCGCTGGTTGATGATGGGGAGGTGGTGAAGACACAGGACACAGAGTTGGGGCGTGATGGCTGGTGCCCTCGTGCAGCCACTTGCCACAGTATTTTTCAGCACGGGCCCCTGCGCAGGCCAAGTCCTGCACTCTTGCCTGTGCCACAGACGACGGGGCCTGAGCCTCAGGCTGCCGAAGCGCGCCCGCTGGCGTGCTCAGGGAGGGAATAAATAATGCATTAGGTAAGCTGATCTATCTACAAGCACGTGATCCACTCTGGAACAAACCTGGCACTGCAAGTGCACTTGCCTAGCATCTGGGTGGACAATGGGCGTGGTCGCTCTTTGCCAGCTAAGTACTTATGAGGCAGCGACATAATCGACCTAATAGAAATACGCTGTAGCGTGCGGAAATTCACGTCTTCCCGCGTTGTCACACATACTTTACGCTACACGACAGATGTAGCTTCTCGGTGTTGCGCATGTCAGCGACTCAGCCGTGGCACCAGCGTTTTCTTCTGGGTATACCTTCATGACTGCGCTTGTCTTCACCGCTTGGCCTTCTTTTTATCTGGGCCGCCATCTTCATCATCGCTGATGTTCGCATATTGCGTCTCAGGTTGAGTCTTGCTCCAGGCCTTGGTGAACATGGGATCGCTCTTGGCCTTGTCAGCATACTTTAGCAAAGCTTCGCGTGGGTCTTCGTGAAGCATTCGTGCGAGTGGGATGTTCTCGGCAACATGCTTCTCGTCTGGCTGGCTGCGCTGGAATGGTGTCTGCTGCGGGATGTGTGGACGGCGTGGGTCTTTGGAGCCGCCGCCGGCCCCGCCGGTCTTCTTTGGCATTGCGCCCGGTGTAACAATGGCATCGCCCGACATGCCCATCGACTGGTCTGTAGTCAATGCAGAGTTGTCATCAATATGTCGCTTCTTTGGCGCGCGCGACATGACTTCTACTGCCCCTCTTGTTGACTTGTCCGGGTTGTAAAGCACGCGCGTCTCCGCGTTTGCAGATCCTGTAACAATCTGGTTAATCTTGGGATGCCAATCCACGGTAATAAGAGGTGAGCCGGGAGTTATGGGTGTAACATGTTCGGGCCGTAAATTTCCTGGGTTCAGAATGTGCAGGTGTCCTGTGACGGAGCCCGTGATGATGCTTGTAGAGTTGGGCCCGTAGCGAATGTTGCTGGTCGAGTGGGTATTGGAGGTCGATGTATGAGATACCGTTACCAAAGGTTTGGTAAACTTTCTCGTATCCCACAACTTGATGAGATCGTCTCCTCCTCGTGTGACTACCATCCGTCCGTCACCGGAGATGTCGATGCCTCCAGTCCATGTCTGCGGCTTGTGCGCTTCCAATATCTCTCCAGCTGGTCTTGAGAACGGGCCGTTGCCTCCGTACATCACTAGCGTTCCGTCCAATGCAGCTCCAATCAGGACATTATTGCCTCCTTGTGTCGGCGCTCCCCACGCGACGGCCGTCATCTTTGATCGGCCTGCCGAGCCCGCGGCTTTTGATTTGAACACCACGACTTCCTTCTGTGATCGCTTGTTGTTGAGGTCCCAAATACGCAGAGTGCTGTCTGTGCCCGCAGTAACGAATTGATTCCTGTCTGTGGGGTGCCATGTACCGCCTGTGATTTCCGAAATATGGCCCTTGGTGTTGTGCATATCCCGAAGATACATGTCTCCCTTGACGAATGTCGTCAAAACTTCGCCATCGCGTGACAACAATTTGGCTTGCGGGTGTGCAGAAATGCAAAGCAGCACGCTCCCGGCTTGCGGGTTGAATTCGATGTGGTGGATCGGGTGCGACTCTGCATTGTCCGCAGCCTTAGCTTCATATGGATCTATCGTTCGAAAGGCACGGATTGTCGTTGGCGTCATGGAGGAAAAGTCGTGAAGCTTCACCGTACAGTCGGCCGATCCCGTGGCTAATCGGCCGCCAGATGGGTCGAGAGAGACAGTAGTAACAGCACGGCTAGCTGTTGGAATCACCATTTCATGCGAAACAGGGTACTCGTCGCCGTCATCAGAATCGTCACTGTCGCTGTCGCTGTCGTCGGAACTGGAACTGCCGCCCTTCTTCATCTGTTGTCGTGACGTAGAAGCCTTTTGCTCCACTGCCCTGCGGCTCTTGTCGATTTGCGCCGTGATATTCGCCGTTTTGTCTTTTTTACCAAACGCCGTCGGTAGAAATGCTCGCATGGGGTCATCTGCTGCCAAATCCGGGCCCTCGACCTGGAATTCCTCGTCGCTCGACATGGTGATTGTGGTGGCGACTCTTTGTGTGGTGAAGAGAGAGGTTGCAGACGAAGGAGAAGAAAAGAAGAAAATCTAGCTCGTGGGGAAAGAAGAGTGAAATCAATGGGTAGTAGAACGGCTGGATGTGTCGTGCAGCGGCCTGGATCAGGCACCAGTAGCCTGGAATGCGGGTGGAACCTGGGAAGCTACTTACTTGGCTACGTTTGTGAGAGGCTCAGTCAAGCACAATCCCGAAACAACAGCCTTTTACGCGACTCGCGACGGAAGCAGTCCGTTGCATATTTAAACCCGCAAGCAGCCATCTACAAACCATTTTACGAGACACAGCATGGCTGCCGATCCCCTTACAGACGACGACGAACAGTACGACTCGGCCAACGACTCGGACTTTGCGCCAGATGGTGAACCGAACATAGTATCCTCCGAGGACGACGACGACGAGGGCGATGAAGGGCGAGAAAAAAAGACGCCGGGCAAAAATTCTACAGGCACTATCACTAAAGCGGAAGACGACGTTGTCTATGAGAATTCAGGGGATGAGGCAATCATCATCAAGGGCAAAAAGAAGCTGAAGAAGGCCAAGAATGCAGAGGATGAAGGCGGCGATGGCGGTCTTATCAAAACCCGGGCGCAGCGGGCAGCCGAGTACGGGACTCCCCTGAGTTCATGAAAAGAGAAGTCGGCTAACCTACTACCGCAGCAAGGAAGAGCGACGGTACGCAACAAACACAGACCCGGTGACGGTCGACGTCGATGCCATTTGGAAGCAAATGCTTTCCGGCCAACCCATAGTTCCAGAAACGGCCAGAGAATCTGACGACGGCGAAAAAGTAGCTGAGCCCGCGCCAGAACCCGAAAAGCAAGCCGACGCATCCGAGATGATCAAAATCAAGCGCACATATAACTTTGCGGGCAAAGTGCACACCGAGGAGAAGATGGTGGCGCGCGATTCCGCCGAGGCCAAGTTGTACCTCGCCTCAGAAGAGGGCCAGGCCGCCCTCACTGCCGACGCATCGCCGCCCAAGCGCGCGACGCGCAAGGCGTATCGCTCGGCGTTTGAGCCCATCGTCGCCGGCGACGCCGCCGCCGGCGCGCGCCGCCTCGACCTGAACCTGGGCCTCGCGGCGCGCGCGCAGGCGGCCAAGGAGCTGCAGGCCAAGAAGCTCACGACGGTAGAGAAGAGTCGCATGGACTGGGCCGGTTACGTGGACAAGGAGGGCATCCAGGACGAGCTGGCCCTGGCGGGTCGGTCGAAGCACTCGTACGCCGCGCGGCAGGACTTTTTGGCGCGCAGCCAGGCGATCCGCGACGAGGACTCGCGGCGCGCGCGGATGGCCGGACGGACGTGAAACCCCCGGCGGGAAATCCAGCAAGAGGCCTTTCGAAAGGAAAAGGCACTTGGTCAACATTTTTCGCCGTCCCGATCCGGGCTACGGCCCAATTCTACGCCGCGTCGCCCTCGAGATGCTTGCGGACAACTCGCGTGTGCCTTTCATGTCCCATTACGATGATGTCGCGGGGCAAAAGATGCGGCAAGTGCTTCAGAAGGGCTGGCAATCGCAGTGTAAGAGCGCTCAAATTGGTAGCACTCTGCTGAGTTCCAAATTCTTTCGCTAGACCTACGGCATATTTATCGATGCTAGAAATAAAGGATCTTGTGGCTGAGTGCCACCTCTTCCAGGAGGGACTGACTACCGACCAGTCGCACCTATTTGAAACACCGCGACAGATCTGGAAAGTCGCAAATATATTTTTCAACGCATCAATATGAAGAATAGGAATAAAAACCCCAAACATGATATTCGAGTGCTTCCTTCAAACTATAACTGTTGGTGGGGGTGCCCAGCCTGCGTCCGTTATCGATAGAGAACTTCCCCCCCAAAAAAAAGTTTCCACACTCCAGCGGATAAGGTAGGTACTAACTAACACCGCCGCTTTCCTCTCCATCATTTGCCATCATTCCTATACACATCCCCGTCTTCTGCTCTCCGGCCTCCAATGGCAGTCCTCGGCAAGCGCAAAGCGCGCGAAAGCGGCCCCTCGAGCAGCGACGTCTCGGCGCTCGACGCCGAGGCCATTTTCCGGCGACACTTTGAAGCACAGTTTGAGCCACTCGACGACGAGAAAGAGGACAGGGCGGCGCGGGCGCGGCGCGAGCTGGACGACGACGACGATGCCATCGATTCGGACCGCGATGGCGATGAGGAGGACGAGGAGGGGCTGGAGGAGGGCAGTGACGAGGACGCTGAATGGGGCGGCCTCTCCAGCGGCGACGACGACGACGGCGACGGCGACGATGGCGAAGAGGAAGAAGAAGAAGCGCCGATTGTACAAGTCATAGACCACTCGAAACCGCAAGTACCTAAAGAGCCGAGGATGAGTAAAAAAGAACTGAAAGCATTCATGGTAAGTTTCCAACCGCCCTCCCAGATAGAAACCCCCCCACCACAAGCACTCCCTTTCCATCTCGCTAACCTCTTCTTCCCTCCCAGTCCTCCAAAGTCATCGACCACAGCGCCCCGACCCCTTCCTCCTCCACATCCTCCTCCTCCGACCCGCCCTCCTCCAAGGCCACGAAGGCTTCTCTGCCCGAAGACGCGCCCTCGCTCCTCGCGCAGGATCTCGAGCTGCGGCGGCTCCTCGCCGAGTCGCACCTCCTCACCCCGTCGCACAACAACGCCGCCTCGGCCTCCGTCTTTTCCTCGTCCGTCGTGCACTCGGCCTCCGGGGCGGCCCCCAAAGCCTTCGCCTCGGGCCGCACGCGGCACAAGGCCACCGACCTGCGCCTGCAGGCGCTCGGATCCAAGACGTCGGTGCTGGCGCAGGAGAGGATGCCGATGCACATGCGCAAAGGCATCGTCGCGGCGGCCGGCGCCCGCGAGGCGAAGCGCCGCCGCGAGGCTCGCGAGAACGGCGTCATCTTGGAGAGGAAGAGCGGCAGCGTCGGCGTCGGCGGTGCCAAGAAGAAGAACAAGGGTAGCAGTGGTGGTGGTGGTGGTGGTGGTGGTGGTAGGGCAAGGCAGGAAAGAGGCGTAAACGGGCCGGGCATTGGACGCATGAGAGGCGCGGAGCTGCGCATCAGCGAGAGCGACGTGAGAAAGATTGAGGGCGGCAGGGATACATTCGGCAGACGGGGTCGGCGGTAGAGGGAAGGAATCGTGACGGGTGGCCAGGCCATCACCAGGCCAGGCAAGATTCAAGTGCATATATACATACATAGTCAGGCGCATTGGGGTTTTCAAGGTTATAGATTAAAATCATACACTGTCCATCCAGTACGTCAACTCACGAGGCAGGTGACAACAAGTTACAAATATTTTTGCAGTTTTCAATTACAGCCATACAAGGCTTTCAAGATCAGAGGTGCCCCAGAAATCCTCCTCACTCAAACTTGAAGAAGCATACAAACGTCTATGTACAATGTGCCTTGTGGTCTTGCAGCGACCAGCATCCGAATGCGCCTCTCCTTCCAACAAAATGAGGCTTACTGTACAGATGGTAGTTGTTTCCCAGACAAGGTCTTGTCTATCAGCCGCCGACATGTTCCGATTTTTCAAAAAAGAAAAAAAAAAGAAGAAAAATTTCATTTGAACATGAAAAAAAACAGGGCAGGTTGAAGCATAATAAATAGAGATAGAAATAAATGAAGGAAAATGTGCCAGTAGCGTGGGAAGCAAGCAAATGAAGGGTAAGTCGTTACTTCATAGCTGCTTAAAATGGTGTGAAAAAAAAGAAGGAATCAAAATCAGTTTAGCTGAAATGACAACGCGAGCGTATTAAATAATAGACGGCTGGCTGATGGTCATGGGCAGCCTCAGCGCGTCTAGGCTGTTGTTGTACTGAGTGTTGGGCATTGACGAGGGGGGAGCCATGCCGCTTTGGCTAACCTCACCACTAAGAGAGCCGGTAATGTATGCCATTTCTGATGAAGGAGAAGCCTCCTCGAGAGAACCCAAGGGCTCCTCGCCAGAATATTCCTCTTCCTCTTCAGCAGAGAGGTTGAGGGAGCCCTCGGCGCCATCCTCACGGCTGTGAGTGCGCTTGTGCTGGGCAAGGTTATCTGAGCGGGAGAAGGCCTTATTGCACTGGGGGCATACGTAAGGCTTCTCTTGGGTGTGTGTACGAACGTGTCGCTTAAGGTGCTCTAAACGCTTGAAGAGACGACCGCATGTGGGAATCGGGCAGGAGTGCGACTTGTGAGGGTACGGGCCAAGCTCCATGACAGTGGCGGACCGAGCGCGGCGAATGACACCAGCAGGACCAGAGACAGCTCTGCGGTGCTCGTGGAAAGAGCCGCTCCCAGACATGTCATCACTGCCAAAGCCCTGCTGAAGAGCCAGAGGATTCAGGCCCGAGTTTGATTCGACAGTGGAGAGAGGCGTTCCGTGTCTCGACATGTCATCAAGAGGCTTTTGCTTGTTCATGGACATGCCATTGCCGAAAGAAAGGCCGGGGGGTGAGTTGTCCTCGGACTCATCGCCCTCAGCAACGGGATTCACGGATACGGAGATGGAGCGACGAAGTTCAGAAGGTCTGTGAGGAACGTTGGGGGTTGACGAAGGAGGGGCAGCAATAGCGGCCAGGCCAGGAGGAATCGAGGAGCGGCGTCTTCTTTGCTTGTAGGTGGGTGAGCCTTCAATCACTGAGTAGACGTTGTTCCCCCCATAGGAGCGGTTGAACTGGTGGCCAGCCATGGTGGACGGGGGAAGCTGGACCATGCCGTTCATGCCGTTCATGCCAGAGAGATGGTCTGGGATGGCTGGGTAGAGACCAGTCTCCTCGTTGGCAATGTAAGCAGGCTCGGCAGAGACTCCAAGAGCCTGCTGAGGAGGCGTGATGGGTTCAAAGGACAGGCCGCGGTTGCCATATTCGTCGTACTGGGAGGACACAAAAGATGGAGCAGGTGAGTACTCGAGACCGTAGGCGGGCATGGAGGCATGGCGCTGGTGGCCATGGACGGGAATGCCATTTTGGTTGTACTGGACCCGAGAAAAGTCAGGCTCGCGCTTGACAGCAGCGACTTGAGGAGCAACGGGGGCCATGCTGACGGCGTCATAGCCGCCCATTGGATCCATGGTATCGGGCATGTGGCCCATGGTCTGGGGCATCATGTTGGGGGGAGGCATGGCGTCCATAGCCTTGATGATGGGAGAAGCAGACTGGCCCTGGGAGAATGTGGACTGCTGCTGGGCGTTGAAAGACGACGAGTTGACTTGTTGGGTTTTGGTGAGCTGCTCGTAGAGCGACTGTGACGAGTCGTACTGGAAGGAGAGAGCAGGCTCGCTGACGGCGACGGTGGTGGCTTCCTGTCCCATCTTTTCTCTCTTGAGATCGCGCTCGAGAGCATCGAGGAAGAGGCGATCATGGGGAACGCTGTACCAGTAGAAAACTTTTTGCTTCTTCTGGGTGCGGATGCAGTTGTTCTTGTAGAGAAAGTCGAGAAACTGGCTCTTGGGCTCTTCGAGAGAGGCGTCGGTGCCAGACTTGAGGTTTCGCAGATCGGAAAAGATGCCCTCTTCAAACTTTTTGGAGTTTTTCACCGGACGGCCAAAGGCTTGGAATCTGAAGGACAGGCAGCGCACGATATCGGTGCCGGAAATGTGAAAGAGGGTATTCCAGAGAACACACGAGACGTACTCGCCAGTAGGGAGGAGAAAACGGCGAATATACTGATCTTGCTGCCAGTCGACGGGGGCGGAGATGAGGAAGTATTTGACTGGACGACGTGTGAGCGGTGGGGAGAGAAGCAGTGAGAGCGGTGAAATACATACGGTTGTCAACCTGCTGGAGGGCGACTTGAGCGTCGTGAGGAAGGGCCTGCTGAGCCTCCGTGCTCAGCATGAAGGTCTCAGGTTTTTGAGGCGCGGCCATTCCGGGGTGTTGTGAGTACATTTTGGCGCAAGGGATCCGGGTGGACAGTGTTACGGCCGTTGCGCAGGGGCCTAACAGGGGTTGGCGAGGACGGGAAGGGCGGGACGAACGATGTAAATCGCGTCGCAATTTTGACGGGTGGTCGACAGAGTCGAAATTTGAATGTTTTCGAAGTGATGGCGGACACAGTCCGGTCGTGGATGGCGTCGACAGCTACGCGCGCGGAGTGAAGACGGGCTGCGAGGACGGGCGCTTCCGGAGGCGAATGGGCGTGGTGTAAATGCAGAAAAGGGGGGGTTTCGAGACCAGCCCGAAAATGATATGAAAAGATGGTGATGCAGAGCGAGATACAGGACGCAACACAAGCAACAGCCCAACAAGTGCTTCAAGCAAACTGTTGGGAAACGACCAGGCGGTGATTCCAGAGGCGGCAATTGTAACAGGGGCGGCGGCGCGCTCGGGCAGAGGCGGAATCGAGTGAGGCAGAATCGGATGCCAGAGTGACGCGAGAGTGAAGAAAAAAAAGAAGGCGGTATGAAGAGAATTGCACAGCGCGCTGAAGGGGTCAACCAAGTGAGAGAATCGTCTCTGTGGCGCAACGGTTGGACAATAGTGCCAGGACCGTTTGGAATAGGTAGTCTAGCTTGTATCGAACGCAACTAGAACCCGGCCGAGAAGAGAGGACGATGTTAGCGGTACAAAAGACAAAGGTTGATCAGGGCAGGCGACCGAGAAAGCGGAATAATAAAAAAGGAAAAGAGGAAGAGAGAAGAATAATAAACAAAATGGGGACAGCCGGGCCCTGGGGGGGAAGACGTGAAGAGAAGATGCGAGAGCAACAAACGAAGCTCGTGAAGAAACAAGATGGAGGAACAAGAGCAGGAAGGGGGGTGGGGGGGAGGGAGGTGAGATATAGGTGGAAGGGGGGGGGGAGGGGAGAGAAAGGCGCGCGAGAGAGAGAGAGCGAGAGGCACAGAGGCAGGGAGGGAGGGAGAAAGAGAGAGCGCTAGCAGCAGGTCAATGGGGTGGATTGGTCCTGGGTGGTGGTAGTGGGTTGTGATGTGGGCGAGAGGCGTGGACGACGGAGGGTGGGCGACTGGAGAGGCGCGCCGTCACGGAAAGGGAGACTAGACGGACAGAGGGAGAGGGCCAGACAGAGAGAGAGAATACCCTACATAGGTCGGTAGGTACCTAGGTACTGGATAGGTCGTTGAAGACCCCAGTCGTACAGAGAGTACAGAGCAGTGGAAGCGAAGAAACAGGGCCAAAAAAGAAAAAAAAAAAAGCGGGTGGACGGGCGGGTGGGCAAGACGGCGGGCAGATTGGCTGCCTAGCTAGGCCAGATGGATAGGTGGACGGGTAGATGGACAGATGGGCACGACGGGTGTACAGGCACAGGCCCAGGCCCCAGGTACAGGTGATCCGTACAGAAGGTATCAGTACAGGTGCGCCGTGCGTTGGTGCAGCGTTGCGGTGCGGGTACCTGGTCTGGCTAGGCCGGTGCCTTAGTACTAAGTACGGAGTACTAACCAGCAGGTCAGCAGTATTAGTAGAAACGCCGTCTTGGTGCGTTTTTGGTAATTGACTGATTGATTTATTGATTGATACTCTGAACGTGGATTTTCTGGTACCTACCTACTCATCCAGATAAGTCTCAGTGTAAAGACCCTGAGAAGCGTATCGTAAGTAGGTCAGGTAGGCCTGCAACAGCAGTAGGCGGGCACCTTGTCCTGGGCGGAGCTCATGAGAGCCAGAGGAGAGAAAGATTCTTGAAGGGGGGCGTGTGGCAGTGTGTGGCAGAGGGTGTGGCAAGAGGGTGTGGCGTGTGTGGCGGCGCTTTTTTTTGTCTTTTTTTTTGTCTTCTTTTAATCTTTCTTTTTTAGCTAGCCCAACCGGTGCTTTCGCTGCTATGCTCAATTGCTGCTGCTGCTGCTGCTGCTGCTGCTGCTGCTGAAAACAATTCAACCCTCAGGAAACAAGGTGCCATAGTCAGAGCCAGAGTCAGAGTCAGAGCCAGAGCCAGAGCCAGAGCCAGAGCCAGAGCCAGCGTCAGAGCCACCCAACAAGATCAAAATACAATAACAATAATACTGAGTAATAATAATAATAAAGCTACCAGTACGGATAGAGCGAGTTGCAGTGGCCTCAACGCCAGACACCCAAGGAGATTGCGCTGTCCAAGTCCGAGCCAGGGGGAGTGTGCATCCAGGCCCACGGTCCAGGGACAAGGGGGGCAAGGGAACGGACTGGGGGAGGGCAAAGGAGGAGGGGGCGTGTTTCTTGTGCCACGAATCCAATAAAAACAAAATAAATAAAAAAAGACAGCGAAGAGGAATTAAAAAATTCATGATAAAAAAAAGAAGAAGAAAAAGAAGAATCTAGAGAAGAATCCACCACGTAACACATGTAGACATACACTCCAGTCAGTGACGGGCTGTGGGCGACTGACTAACTGACTGACTGACGACTTCTGGGGCCGCCGACGGCGACGCGCAGTGCAACTGGCCCATCCCTAGCCGCCAGCCTATCTGATGGCCAGTCGAAGCGCCCAGCTCTTCTGTTACCACCACCAACCATTGTGTGTTTGATGTATCGCCGTTTCCTTTTTTTTACCCTCTACTTCCTTTTTCTTCTTTTACTTGTTCTTTTTCTTTTCTCTCTTTCTTTCGCTCTCTTTCTCTTCTTTTTTCTCTCTCTTTCTCTCCCTCTCTATTGCTCTTTTCCTCTTGCTCTCCTTCTCTTGCATTCACCTCTCTCACGGCGCACAGCCATGTAGATGTAGTGACACTCGCCAATCTTTCCTTTTTTTTTGTCCCATCAAGGTCACCACTTCTCTCACTCAATGGGCTAGCAAAAAAAAAAGGGAAAAATGAAGAAAGGGAAGAGAGAGCCCACAAGGGGTAGGTAGACAGAGCAATAGCAACGGAGCACCAAAAAATAATAAGGTCCTCTCTCTACTCTGTACTCACCTCTTTCTTATACTTGTCCTTCTTCCTCTTACCATGAAACTTCAAACACCTCTAGCATAAAATACCTGACTCTCTTCTTTGCTTGTGGAGGCATGTGTCCCCGACTACGATATCGGTTGGAGGGGGAAATAAAATGAAAAAAGGGACCACCGCAAACCTGTGGGAATACTGAGTACATGTTCGGGTCCGGCGGCTGCAGGCCAAGAACGAACGTCTTTTTTTTTGTAATATTGTCATTTACAACGAGTCACCCAACGCTGTTTTTTTTTTTTTTTTCGTTTTTTGCTTCCTCATCTTCACGAACAGTGACCGAGCCAAGGGGAGGAAGGGGGGGGGATGTATAAAAGAAACATCCTGTATCGAATATAGTACAGGATCAGGTTGGTCGACGACAATGAAAAGAAATGTTGCAGGCGCCCTTTGATTTCTTTCTTCTTCTTTTTTCTTTTTTTTTTATCTTTTTTTTTTATCTTTTTTTCTTTTTCTTGTGCTTTTGCTTCTGCTTCCCCAAGATCGATCATGCAAGTTAGCAAGACCTGAGGCATGGCACCTGCAGTCTTGAATACATACTTGCCCCTCGGCTAATTATATCCCAAAAGCCACTACCACCACCACCACAACTGGACGTCCCCTCCGCCTCGTTCCTCTTCTCTCCTCGGAGACGTCTTTAAAAGAAGAAATAAGCAAATGATACTCAACACTAGTCGCTTTGTCAAAACCGCACCATCTCGTCATACTTTTCTTTTCTTTAAATCTTTTGGCGCATCACCTGCCAGCAGGTGCAGACCGCACCGGCCACTGTGCCATCGCATCGCTAGTTTACTACTAAGGTACCTACCTACAGGCTACAGTAGGCTCGCGCCGCTCTCTTCTCGGCCGGCTAGTCGTCCTGGTACTGGGTAGGATTTCCGTCTGCACCAGTTTTATTAGCCCTGAAATGGAACCGGATTGCCAAAGAATCCAAGCTCCCCTTCTCCCCCTCCTCCGATCTATCTAGCGTTTGTCGTGCAAGGCCAGGAAATGCCGTAAATAGCTGGCCCGTCGGGAGCGCCTCGACCAACCAACTCCCCCAATCAGCCCGAACCGGCTTGGTCGCTTGGCCCGTGATGGAGCACTTCCAGTCTCTCTCCCTACTAATCTCTCTGCATCGCTGTTCTCTTCATACTCCGTACTCCGTCATGACTTGAGCCCCCTCCCCAGAAAATATTGCTTCAAAACAAGTACGCTAAATCTAAAAGATTGACTACCTACTTCTTTTCAAACATGACAGAACAAACAGGACGCCCATGTCGAGGGCCAGCAATGACATGCGCTCAGTCGTTTTAGACCCAGGTCTAAGACGTCTTGGGGGAGGAAGGGCCACACACCTACTTGATCAAATGTCTTTTTGCACGAATCGCCCATCTTCCTTGCTCCCCATGCTTCCGTTTCTACTGAGTACGAACCGGCCACACAAGAAAAAAAAAACAAAGCACGGGCGCAGGAGGGGGGGAGGGGGCTGTCAGTCGGGCATGATTGGCGAGCACGAGCACAGGCGCCATGTAACCAGCAACAAGGGCCAGGGCTGGGGTGAGACGGGTTCATCCCCCTCCCAGAAAAAGACATTGGTGGCACGCGAAAGGCTCTCGCTCTCTTGTCATTCTGTCTTTCTCTCTCTCGTTTTGCGGAGTACGGACTGCCTACACCGCATAGACGGGGTATTACCATCGAAGCATGTACGACACACGGATTCGGCCTTACGCGCCCCATGCAAACTAGATACATCATCTGCCTGTGCTTGTGCAACGACCCAGCTGCACGCGCAATAACAAAGAAAGACCCTTGTCGCCGGCCCCAAGGACCCGTTGGGGGAGAAGGGGGAGAGGGGGACAAGAACAGGACCGCGCATACTGATAGTCTTGTGCACACCACATGGGAGACTATCAACTTGCGCAACAATGATGGCAGTCTTAAAAGAAATGAAAAAAATCAAAAAATCAAAAAAAAAAAAAAAAAAAAAAAAAAAAGACTCAAAGGAACAGAAACGAGTTTCTTTGTATAGTATGGTGTAGAACAGTCAGTATTTGGTGTGAATGAGGACTGTTACAATGAGATGATTACTGCTATTTTGTCGCGAGGCGACTTCAACTCTGCGCGGTCTACTTTGTCCACCTACTGACTGTCGAGTAATAATAGTCAATACTAACGCCCACCTCTCTGCAGAGTGTATAGACTACCAGTACCAGTACTTACATGGTGTACTGGGAAAGCGAGTGGCTTTTTGTTACGTGCTTGCCCTCTACTACACAGCCATCAGTAGACCCCGACCCTGATCCGAGATACATCAAGAATTACTAAACAACCAAGTCAACTAGATACAACACCCCATCTGTCGCTTGTCCATCTCTTCCTTTCTCTTTGATCCCCTCTCTTCCTTTTCCCCCCCTCCTCCTCTCTGGGCTGCCAACGGGGACGTGCTCTGCATCTACGCATCTTCCCTTTTTAGCACTATCACGCCGCTGTTCCCATCCGGAACCGCCTGCATGCGTGCCACTGGTCCCATTCCGTAACCGACAAAGCCCGCCTTTTTCCTTGTCCCTCTCTGTATGACTTTTGCTCCTGCTTCACGCTTCTCTTCCCTTTTTGTCCAGTTGATGCCGGACACACAAGGTGGCCATGTGGCCTGGGGTAGTACCTGCAGCTAGGCTACTGACCGACGAGTAAGCAAGCGACCTTGCGGTTTTCTGTGACACTGGGCTCTTTGTGTGCCACCAAAAAAAAAAACCACCAGCCAATCTGCGCCACCATTTTGCGCCGACGTGATGTAACTCCATCTCCCTCTTTCTCTCCCTTTTCGCTTTATTAGTCCACGCCGCGAGGCTGCAAGTGCGAAAATCATCTAGTCCATCGTGGCTAGGTTCAACCTGTGCCACCCGTTTCCATGCGAGCACTTTTAGTCTCGTCATTTTCGGGCAAACAAGGCCGAACAATGAGCGGCGGCCGTATTGTAGGGTAGCTGCCGCCTTCTGCCAACAGACTCCATTCTCTATTGGTTTGTTTGCCCTTCCCAGCAGATACAGCATAGTCTTCCTGGTGAATACTACTCAGGAGTCTGGTTGCCGCTACGTGGGCTAATTATTCCATTATTCTTTGTTTCCGAGATCCATCTGCCTGTATGAACCATCAGCCGTCTCGGTGCACCATCCTGCCCCTTACCTGTCGTGCCATCCTTGGACGACACCGAGCTAGCTACTTGGTAGTCCTCAGGACTTCGTGGTGGCTTCGAGGCCTATCCTGTTTATGCGTTTATGCTGGCCCGCCGGCGTTCCCGCTCCCTTTGCCCCCCTCCACTTTCTCGGGGCATCGATGTGGCCGACATAATGTGTTTGACGGCGCCGGTTTCCAGGTCCGGCCATTGCCAACAAGAACCGCGCCGCCCCCCCCCCCCCTGCAGCTGGCTTGACGACGGCGGTGCACATACCGGACCGGGCTTTGGAAGCTGCCTAGTGTTGGTATGGTATCAAAGGCACCGACATCATCCCGGGGCCAGCGCCGCCAGCGCCGTGTGGAAGTCACCAAGTGCAGGTCACCGGGTCGGCGCGGCCGTCTACGTACTCCAGCCTTGGCCTATGCACTGCATTGCATGCATATCATGGCTGGCAGTAGCTAGAGCTCCGGCTCTAGCTATGCTATGCTATGCTAGCTAGCTAGCTTCGGCCTGCCACGCGACGACAGCCAAGCCCAGTCATAACGCAAGTCTGGAGCGGCTTGTCGAGCTAGAGTTGGTCCCTCCAACCCCTCGCCGGCCCTCAGACTACGAGACGCAACGGCGTACTACTGTTTCCAGCACTTTGAAACTTGGTATAGTACCGATTCCGAGAATGCGCGGCGGCGACGCTCCGGATCAGAGGTGATGAACAGATAATTGAAAGCCCAGTTTTCTCTTGTCGGGAACCAGGTTCTCTGTAACAAGCATGAGTTGTGTACGTTGGTCTAGATTGCAGATAAAAGACGAAACACTCGAGATACACGAAAACAAGCCCTGTAGTTCGCCACACAATCAAGAGGGCGAGTGACATGGTGGCTGAGCATGCCATGAAAACAGGCTTAGGACATGTCACTCAGCTTCTACGCCTATTCCCCCCTCCCCCTCCTCCCCTGCTACTGACTACTGACTACTGACGCACGTACGCTGCTCCATAACGAGTTGATGCAACTTGTTAGAGAAAGAGGCGTTTGTGTGCTTTGACCTCCTGGAGGCTAGCTAGTGGGCATAGTTCTCAAAGTAGAAAGCCCGTCTTGCGAGTGTTGTGGTTACGAATGCGAATGCCTGCGTTGGTTTGAGAGAGCCGGCCCGTTGCAAGCAGAAACTGGGCTTGCTTTGGAACGAGGCCAAAAAACGAGCCAGCTGCGAGGTGGCGTCGATGCGAAACGGAGACCAGGTATTCCGGCGGCCGAAGTCACGAAAAGCATCAAGGTTCGTCTGTACGGTGTAATCCTGGTCATGACGCCTCGTCCTGTTCAGATGATGGTTGAGTTTACGACTACTACGTGGTCCGCACGGAAGGCCGAGTAACTGGTGCATCCGACCTCTTTTTTTTTTTAGCTTGTTCGAGAGCCATCGGAGCCGGCTAACATGTTACAATCCCAAGGCTGTGGGTGACTGGTCGGAGCTGGCACCTCGCACAGACCGACCTGCAGAGAGCCAACCATTGAATCGGCACTGATGGCAGACGGATGAAGAGTTGTCGGTGGCTGTCGCCGCTTCTCCATCATCACGAACCTCCATATCAGTACCGAGCGACGGCATATGTAGCTTTTGGTGAGCCACGATCGTAGGGCAGCGTACCATGTGGCCGAGTGGAAACTTGATGGGAAGAGCATCGACCTGGCCTGGCTGCCTGGAAAACCGGTCAACTGTACTCCGTACTCGGTCAATTGCCACTCACTGCCCTGTGAAGATGCAGTCAAGGGCAAGCACCTAGCCTGCATTGAGGCGACCATTTGTTAGGAGGCAAACCGGCCAATTGGCGACGAGCAGCCGCCACCTCGACCCATGGATATGTGGCGGAGGGCAGCAAACTGCATAGAGAAAGAGAGGGCCGTTGAGCTGCAAGTCAAGCAATCAAGCAAGCCATCTTTTCGGGCAGGGGGGGGGATGTTGGTGATGGGTGGTGGCCAAGTGGCGTGTGTGTGTTTGTGTGTGCGTGGGTGCTAACAACCAACGGTTTGAATAACCCAGTGAAGAGTTGGTTTAAAAATGGAAAAGCGGACATCTTCATGCCAAAAATAAAACTGAAAAATAAAATAGAATAGAATCTTGCTGCAGAAAATTAAATCGAAATAAAAGTTATTTCGTACCCAGAAAGGACAGCCAGAGGAAAGGAAAAAAAAAAAGAGGGGGAAGAAAGATTGCTGTGTGTGGATGGGCCAAGGTGAAGAATGAAGAGTTTTGACTGGCTGAGGCGGCGCGGTTTTGGAAGTGGGCATGAGACGACCCGGCAAAAAGATGAAACACGCCTGGCACTCTGCAGCGGCGCCGCCCCAGGAAACCCACCTCACACACGACGCCGTGGCGCATGCCCCCTTGTGGATGGCTGGATGATGAATGATGAATGATCATGAATGGTTGATGGATGGGCGGATCAAGGAGTCATTGGACCAACTGCCCTTCCTCGATGCTTCCTTTTCTTCCTCTTGTTCTCGTCCGCCTCTGCAGCAAAGCCTCCGCCCTCCCTGGTCCTTGTCGCACAACCCAGCACTCACTGGCTCCCTCAGAACTACCGTGACCCGCTGGGCTTTTTTCTCTCTCTCTTTCTCTTCTCTTCTTTTCTTCTCTTTTATTAAATTTTTTTTGGAAATTTTTCCTGCCAGTTATTCGCCCAAAAAAGAGGAGTGTAGGGCAGGGTTACTGCTTGTAGATAGGCCAGGTAACGTGGTGCCATGCATGACAAAAGCCTGACCTCTCGTTGTGTATGTACGGCCAAAAAAAAAAAAAAGAAAACCAGGAAAAAAGATTTTTTTTTTCTAAAAACAACACGGGGTTCACCCGCAAGTTTGACCACTTACCATTCGGCCGGCCTTTTCCATCTGACGATCTGCCGAGCTTGCAACCCTCAACTGTATAACACTGGGCTGGTCGTCAGACGGGGCCATTGTTGGCCACTTGCCTACCATGGTGCCTTTGCCATCTGGCAATCTACCGAGTTTGCGAAACTCTCCCCTCTAGTAACAAAAGCTAGACTAGTCGTCGGGCGAGCATCATTGGCTACCTCTTCCCGCCGAGATGCAAGCTGTCGTGGTCATCCAGCCGGCCTGCCAAGTGGACTGGGGCCGGCTTGCCATTCGTAGCCGCCGCCTACTTGGCCGCGAATTTGGCTGGCTGGCTGGCTTGCACTGATTATTTTAGTAGTCTATCCGTCGGGGCAGGACAGCCATGTGCCGCCAGCTAATACACTAATTGCCTAGCTTATCTGCAAGTTACTTATTATTACCACTACTGAGTACATGACCTCTGTCATGCCGAGTGGACACCGCATATACCCCAAAAGAGAGAGAATGAGAGGCGCCAAAGATTGCTGATCACTTGCACTCTCGACGTTCTGTGCCCCCGCCCTTCCTGATGAGCTCCCTTGGCCCTATTGATGCAAGGCATCGACCAGGTACGGAGTAGAGCGAGCGCTGATCGCCTAATGCGTATCACCATGCTGACGCCCTCGGCGTCGGTCACCGATTCACCGTGCGCGCGTTGCCAATTTCGGGACGACGAGGTTGACTCTCAATAAAGATGAAGACCGAAAAAAAAAACAAAAACAAAAAAGCGACGGCAATCAACCCTGCAAAGTAAATAGATCGATATCATAGCCCTGGCGACCACGTTATCAGATCTCGTGCAACGGCGGGAACCCGGCCAACATGCTACTTACGGGCCCTTGCTCTCTCCCGCAAGTGGCCGATGGATGATGCACTGGCCAGCACGGAGGCCGATCCCGCCCTATCTCGTGCCGAATCAGGACAGAGCCTTGACCGCGCTTGTCAAACTCCCGCACAGAGCCCTCCATACACGGTCCAGTAAACCGTTGCATTGTTGATAAAACGTGCTTCACGGGTGACACTTGCTAGGGTGTTTTGGCCTGGGGACTACCCGAACCGTTACGGAACGCAATCAATCGACAAAAAAAAAAAAGAATGGGCTGCCTGTTGGGGGTTCCGAATCATGATGACTGATTCCGGTGACATGCTGAGCAAGGAGGCAAGCATTGATCGCAGCAGTGTCATGCTTCGCCGACCACAGCGTTGACCCATATCCCCACGCCCATGACTACAATGCAAATGTTTGGGAAAGGCAACCGTGTCCGTGGACGTGAGAAATTGTGCAAATCATGGAAGAGATGTCCCGTAGCACGTACATGCCTACTTACCTCTCCCACTCGCAAAGCCTCCCCTGGTCAATAGTACCCAGGTAAGTAGCGCCAGTGACATGCCGAGCTTAATTACAGACACTTGGGAGAGAGGGCGGCCTTGCTCCTTCCCCAGGCCCCCCCTCTGCATGCAGCCATTCACGAGGCCCATGCGACAACGGCGCTTTGGTGTGGCATCAGGATCATCGAGGCCCGCGTGCGCACGCGGGGCGAGAAACGGACAGCAAAACGAGCCCCCGTCGTTGTCCAGGCTCGAGTGCAAGGGCCGCCTTGTGACTTGTGTCTGTCCGGGGGTTGGAAACCACGGACCGGAGAAGAAGAAGAATAAGAAAAAAAAAAACGAGGCCAAGATAGCAGTAGAGATGGAGAAGTGTTGCAGGTGCTTGCCTAGTCTCGTTTGACAGAATGATAGCGGTCTGCATCAACCCTGGGCCAATTTTATCTGTGCAGGCATGGCATGCATACTACGATTCGAGATGTTAACAAAGACCAGCGTATAATCAACCACTATCCGTACTCTTATTAGTATCAACCATGCATACCACGTCCAAGTTTAAAAAACCCCCGCACGCACAGCCTCTACCAGTCCCACGGTTGCTTTTCGTCCACTGTTCGCTCGTAACTTTTTCAAAACACATCTTTCATCTCTATCGTTGCAGGTGATCTGTGCGTTGCATATCGGTGTCATTATCATCGATCCAACGCTGGATGGTAGTTGGAGCCCGCTGAGACGGAAAATAAAACAAAAAAAAAATCAATCTGCCAAGAAATTATACACCACAGACAATGTACGGAATGGCGTGACCAAAGCGGCGCGCGCTACTTGGCTTGTTCATGATTGCTTTTCTTCTTCCGGCTTACTGACATGCACAAGCCCGTTGCAATTACCGATATGAACCGCCGCGGCGAACAGACCGAATTCTTTCCTCAGCGTTGTTTTTTTTTACCCCCTTCCCTTGCATCAGTTACTTGTTCACCACCAATTTCCCTCTTGTCAGTCTGATTCTTTCACGTTTCTAAACAAAAATCGGGGACATGCTTTTGAAAAAACTCTTGTTTTAGCCTGGTGTCCCTCTGCTGAACACTGCCAAACTGCGTGGACGGGACAGACCCTCCCGTCCCAATGCAAGGACACAGGGGCCAGCCAGTCATGGAAGGGAGGGAACGGGGGGGAGGAGGGCCGCAGGGCGGCTCATTTGTTGAGAGAAAGAGCCTCTCTCGCGAGGACCCGGTGCAATAAAGGCCCAACCTGCAAGAGGGAGCTCATTCATTGGCAACTGATGCTGGTCGATAACACGCTGCTCTTATTGAGCACGAAGGGGAGGCCGGCCGGCAGGCCCGCGGCCATTCACAGCTACAGAGCTGTGCTTCCAGAAAGGCCGTTGCCAAATATAGTCCCGGCCGACCGAACCCCTGTCTTCCTTCTCCTCCCAAGGCTGAAACAAACCAATCAGCTCGCCCGCCAGCCACCTGCTAAGCGATCTCAAACTTGGCGGGTGTAGGGGCGCGGCGTTGCTGATTGGGCTGTACACTGGCATTCTGGATCAAGAACCACTGTCGCAAGTACAGGCTTGGTTTGGTGTGGAGGCAACCGGCAAGAGAAGAGAGCCGAGAAAGCCACGGATTTGCATTTCTTCTGAAAAGGGCACGCCCTACAGATGGGCTGTAGAGAAACTCTAGAGGGCAGGAATCTGAAGGCTGGCTGCTCCGTCCTGTTGGAGCATCCACCTCCCATCTGGGGCTTTTTTGCTCATCTTGATGTTCATGTAACATCACTGTTGGTATGCAAGAAAGGTAAAAACATATGCAAAAAGACGTATAAAAAACTAGAACACCCAACTGAGACAAAATAACGCTCTTTTTGCTTTGCCAGCCTCGCGCTTGCCAGGGGGACGAGGCTCCCGGGCTCCATTTACGATCCCAAGACCCAGTAAAAGCAGATTACAAGCACGGTCACAGACCACATAATCCCTGGCTGCCAGAGCTTCGCCATGGCTTCTTCCTCTCTGGCTCGGGCCTCTCTCTCTCCATCTCTCTCGCCCTCTCTCTCTAAGGAGGCCCTCTTGGCGCGACTCCCGATAACCTTCTGCAGGCCTTGACTTTGCTCCACCAACGCAACAAGCACGCCCGGGGGCCAAATGGGAAGAAAAATCGGACACAACAAGTGTCGACCAAGACGACTGCAAGGTAGCGCGATTCTGCGCCCTACAACATTGTCCTATAGGATGATGAGAGAGAGGCTAGTCGGGCAAAGCTCACCGGCTCCCTTGACCCAGCCAACCCATGACATACCCATGCTGCCTTGCCTGTCTTGTATCCATATCCCACGCTACTTGTACATCGATGGCGTTTCACCATTTTGCTTTTTTTTTTCTTTTATATTTCGTCTTTTATTTTCCACATCGTGGCCCGACCCCTGGTCAATCCCAACTAGGCAATGAGGCCGGTCCCTAGCAGCAAAGCGACGGCATTGTGCGCTGCAAGGACGACGCAAGTCATGCCACACTTGGCCGGCTCTGCAACTACATCCGGCATGGTCGTTCGCTGTCTGGTACAACCTAGATGGACTTTGAAAGCTGACTGCCTTGCGAGCTCTTTCGAAAGCCTCCCTCATTCGAGCAGTCAACGGCTCCAGTTTGGCCCTCTTCCAGCTTACTCTTGCGGCTCGGTCGAGTCATCGCCATAGGTCTGATGCGACTAGAGGACCAATGGCTTACAGCCCTGCCAGCCACGAAAATCATGCACACTCGCGACCATTTCCCGAAGTTTTTGTCTCCTCGAGATGCTCTGCCTCTTTCACTTCTCCCCCGTCGTATCGTGCCCGCCAAACAGAAAGTGACGACTGACACTGCCCGACTGTTAACCTGAAACAGCAACTTGGATCGACGGGCATCTCCCCCCCTTTCTCCATGAACAAGAATGGATTGTGCGGCTTTTTTCCCTGCCCTCTCTGAACTATTGTGCAGGCTTGCTCATGTCTGTGGCATTTGATCAAGTCACGGCAGTTACGGCACCTGCATCGATGACACTTGCACGGACGATTTGACCATTTATGCAAGATAGAAGGGGAGCAAGACCACCACGTCAGGACACGCTTGTGCTAGAGCGTTTACTATTATCATGTTTCACAGTTGGTTTTCTGTAAAGCAGTATCGTGTCTATCTCTTGCAGACTTGCTAAGTGTGGGCGCTAACGTGATCCAATCCAAGCACTTGAGAGCAGGGCATGAAGTCGATGCGAAACTGCAATGGCACCCTGGACCAGACGAATTGAGGTGCCTCGAAGTTGTGACATGAAATTGCATCTCCGGCGACTGTAAATAATAAGAAAAGGACTGTCCGTAGGGGTCTTTGCCTGGCCGATTTATGTGATGGCTTGACTTTGAGATATCAAGATATCTGACAGCGACAAGATTTCTAAACTAGCTGCAATCAAGGCGAATTCGCGCTGATCTGTTTCATACGAAACGTGAAATTGTGTAGACAGTTCAGTGAAAACAATCAAGCACAGACAGGGCTACAAACGTCAAGAGAGAGTACGTACGTACGAGCAGAGCGCAGTTTCGGAAAAAGGGTCCTGTTCTCTTCTCCATGATGATGGTTTCAGATTTGACTTGCAGAGCTGAAGAGAAGCTCTCAACCCCCGCGCAGAAAGCCCACTGCTCCTCCGTATGCATCGACCGTGTCAAAGGCCGCCAAAGGCCGCCAAAGGCCGTCGGCGAGCCAAGTTGAGGGCATGAACCATTCGATACTAGTGGCTATAGGGGGGGAAGTTTGGACGAAGACCACGGCGGAATACGACGGGGCTGGGTGGCAGGCCAAGTGTCAAGTCTCTCAAAGGCGCAATCTAGTGTTTCGGATTTCTCTTCGCCAATCGGAGACAGCCATGATGCGTCTGCGCTGTAGCCAATGATGCTGATCAGAGCCATTCTAGGGGAACGAGGTCGACGATTACAAAATGCACAAGAACAGGAAGACCATGAGCGGACTGAGCTAGCTCGCCAGGCGGTTTCATCGTAACCCGCTGGCCTGGGTCGCGCCTCTCTCGTTAGTCCTCTACATACTTTGGACATGGTGTTCCGGCTACTGATTGCCGTCACGCTTCATGCTGTACGTACGATTCTTTGGTGACTAGTGGCTTGTTACATTTGCCGCTGTCATGGTAGAGGCGAAACAGCCTGAACTCGACCTTGCCGGGGGGGCTGGCTGGAGGCTACTTTGTTGCCATCTGACCAAAGAATGATTTCGCTGCATGTTGGTTCATGATTGGCTCTATGCTAAAACTACCAAAGGAAGAGAAAGAGAAGTAGAAGGGAAGGGGAAAGAAGAGCGGGAAAGAAGAAAAGAGGGATGAAAGATTCTACTATTGCGGCACACACAACCAGAGTGAGCATGAGGCGCGCCTGCAGCCATAGTCAAGCAATAACCGGCCAACACAGTGTACCGAAAGTTATTGCGCCGGCGTAATAGAGACCCATATGCTGTAATGCAAGCAGCACGCCAATCGGAAGTGCGACTCGTGCATGAAGAAACGTTATTTCAACGACCCAGGGCTGCGGGGACTCACACGACTCATTCAATGTGAAGGCGCACCCTCCTTTGACTGGCCAGATGACAAGCTGCTGGTACTAGATGGGCAGCCTCTAGGAAGAGACACGCGAGAGTGGACACGCGAGAAGAGAAGAAGTATCCGTAGAAGAAGCAGAGAAAGAGCAAGAGGCGCAGATTTGAGTCCAGATCCTCACGACGCTGGTATGCGCGCTATTCATGGCGCCCGTGTTTTGGTTTCCAGTCTGAACCCCCCTGCCAGCCAGCCAAGTCCGTCTTTTTTTTTTCTTTCCGCACAGATTGGCGGCCACGAGATTCGGCGGAAAGCGCAAAGCGGGTAACGAAACGACAATGTGGGGAGAATTCCTGTAATTTTCTCTCTTTCTCTCTCTTTTTGCAGAGAAAAGGAGAAGACGAAGAAGAAGAAAAAGAAGACGCAATAAAAAAAAGAAATAAAAGAAATAAAAGAAATAAAAAAGAAATCAAAAGAAATAAAAAGAAAAACCCCAAGAGGGTCGAGTTCACCAAGACTATTCACCAAGGGTTCTCAAACACGCAAGAGGTCAGCGCAACCCAAGGTTTCAGAATGCCCTCTCTCTCCCTCTCTCGCGCGCGGGTTTCATGACTGTTGCAAGTCTTTTTACTTTGCCCAGTTCGGCTAGTCTCGAGTCGTCGCCCGGGTTTCATGTGTTCATGCAAGTGGCTGACCAGTCAAAGCTTCTTGTTCCAAAGGGAACCAAGTCCCGGGGGGGGGCAACGCAACATCACGGCAAACGTAGTAGCTGCGGATGGCCGGTTGTTGGGTGGAGCGGAGGCAGCATAATGGAAGATCATCGCCAAGGTCGCCACCGCGCGGCGGCAAGTCCGCCCGCCAAGGGAGGCTTCGCCCGTCGAAAATCCGTGTATACTTTTCTTCTTCATGCAAATCTTCTCTCCCCAGCCACTTATTCATGATGGGGTTTTTTTTATAGATTTGCTGCGGAGGCCTGTGGGAAACTCTGAAACACATGGTGGTCAAGCGGATATGCTTCCTCGCTCAAGTTCATCCGGCTACGGTGTTGCCTCACCAACCTGAGAGAATATTCGTGAATAACAGCGTAGTCAAATCTGTAGATGTGAATTCGAGTTCGTATTCATAAAAGTCGCAAAGGAATTGAATGATCTGTTCTTTGCTAGAGTTTCGGTCCGGTCTATCAGACTTCATACCTTCCATCCAAGAGCTACTAGGTGAACATCGCATTGACATAGCATACGATTTCGAGTCATGCCAGAGTGAACTTCCAAGCATTAGATTCAAGCAACGGAGACCTCCGATCCTACAAAGGTCCAGCCACAGTGGAATGACATCGAAGTGTTACAGCCCCTCGTGCAGGCTAGACCCTGCTCCCTCCCGTAGCCGTGTTCTAGTGAGCGGTAGAAGAGGATCCGGGCTCTCTGTTTTGCATGAAGCCGTTGGTTTATTAGTACTAGCTTGGTTTTTCTTTTTGAGAAGCGTGACCCTGAAGTCAGTGCGTACAATCCGAAACTTGAGGGTCTCTCGATCTGTCCGTCCATATCGGTGGCGCACTACACGGAAACGACTGGCTATTCACGACTGCACGCTGTATTCCCCGCACAATGGTACCTGCTACGCACATTCCGTTCCGGATAGCTTGTTGTCAAGGGAAAAAACACCTAATTAGCTGATATCAGAGTTGCACGGATGGGGGTTTGAGCTTTCTGGACTAAACAACGCCAACCTACGCTCGTCTCAAGTTGGAATGCTAATCTGTAACAGCCGCTTTGTCCTCTTTTTGTTTCCTCTCGAAAGTTGAGAATGGCACATGACAAGATGGTTCATCAGTGGCGAGACTGCAGTGGCCCGGTTTCATCAACTCTTTGCCAACTTCCTAGGAAACCGCATGACGCTCTCGCCCTTGGCACTTGTTTCTCTTTACGTCACCGAACCGGTGGCGGGGGTTTCATTTGACCCGACTGCATACTTGAGAAGAAATTGATTGCAAAGGGGTTTTGAGAAGAAAAAAAAAGGCTATAGGGTATGTGTTCGTCCCCTGCGAGCTGATTAGTTTGTATTTGCCGCGACTGGTAGCTACCGTAACTTCCTCTATGACGATTCGGCTCGGTATCTATTCTATGCTTTTGAGTAAAAATTAGAAAAACATTTACTATAATCTTCCATAGTATATTGAGCAGAAGGCTCAGCTTAATTATCATCATTCGACATAATTTAGGCCAACAATTTACTAATTTGAGCGTCGATTCTGTGACGACTCAACGGTCTCGTATACTCTGATTTGACTGCAAGGTGACTGTGACCGTCCGACGTCTTGACAATGTTATTCTATTACCTCTGAGTACTACTAATGACTGGGCTGACTGGGCTGATAATCTGATTGCCGTTGATAGCACCTTTTGCTGAGCTTTCCGGCTCGACAAACCCGTGTCCTCATTATACTCGTCTTCGCTTCCATTTCGAGAGCGTTCTGCATGATATAGCCCGAGGGATATGTCTATACTCTTTTTGGATCATATTAATTGGAGTATAGGGACATAACAGCTACATAGGTGCCCCGAGATGAGTCTTTTGACTGGAAGGTGACGCATCGCGACCTCGCCTTGACTGCCTCGAGCGCCGGGGGCGAGCGCCGGGATGAACGTGACAAACATGTCTGAATTGGTTTCTACAGTAGACCTTCAATAAACCACAATATGAAACTTGCAGAGCTGAAGTAGCCCGAATGATATGGATAACAGCGGCACAGATAGCTAACGTGAAGAGGACAAGGAGGATTAGCTTGCGAGGTCTTTGGATATGTGCCTGACGAGCATGGGGATTGGAATTACTATGCTATATCAAAGTTGATTTTAAACTCAAGTAACCACCGAGGAATGAGACATACGCTGCTACGTTGAATGTTATAGAGAAAGCAGAGAAGCTAAAATAGACAGGCTCGTCTGGTGCACAATGCTCCCATGTGATGCTTGAATCCCATTGCTTGGAGATTAGGTAGGCATAAACAGGATGTGATGCGCTCCGTTTTCGAAGAAGTTGCTTACCGATGTGCAGAGGAACGAAGAGCCGCATACAGTGGTGATATGTGCTATCGTGATGACGACCACCGTTGTGACGATGACTTCTCGGTACACCGGGATAGGGATGAGGCTCAGATATAATAGTACTGAGCTTGTCTTGAAGCCCCATATACTTGTGGCACATCTATAAAATTGTTAACTTTGAAACTGCTTGCTGAGCTTTGTAGACTTACAACGGCGGACCAACACATCGTGGCTGCGGGCTTACTGGCCGGCATGTTTTGCGACTATGCATCATTCGCATACAGACAAGCTGGAAATGAAACAAGTTCTGCTTAGGCATATCGTAGGAATGTATGATATCTGTCCCCCATTTTATTCTCTGCATCTGGTGTCAGCAAGGTGGCATGATTCTGACCAAAGAGTAGTTAGATGCTCGGGAATGACGGTGGGTAGTCGCGTAGCGGAAGGCTGCCAGCTAGAGAATTAATCTTAATAATGTCTGCCAACATCGCGCGGGAGCCATTATAAAAATATTTAAGGTATCAATATAACAAGATCATCTATAGTATGGCTTAGTTACGTAAACTTGGTGCGCGAGATCGCAACATACCGTGTCCTAAAGCCCGGACTATGAAAGCGCGGACATGCACCCTCGCAGGTAGATCAAACAAAGAACCTCGAGTCGGCACGTCACCGTGGGTGTTGTAGGTCCAAGCCATGCTCAGCCACTTGTTCCAATCGTCTGGGAAGAAAGAGTTCATCCGCAGACGCCGAGTCTGGGTTATAGACTTCGGAACAGTGGAAGCGAAGAACGACGCCCTCCAAAGTAGTGTCAGAACTGCTATTAATTATGGACCATATGTGTTTACTGCCCTGGCTCATAGTAGTTCTGGAGAACGTCTCGAGTACTGATAAGACCTCCAATGGGTGATGTTGGTGTGAGTGGTCCGAGGAGCAGACATGGAGGTGAGCTGCTTCTTGGGCCCCTTTTGCGGCCTAGATCTCGCATGTTAGGCGAAGAGACCAAGACAGACGAAACACCAACCGATACAGCTTGCAAAATTGCGGCTTGTAAATGGAGTCAATGAAACAGGCTTTACAGGACCCTTGACTGTCAGTGGAAGAGGCCGCCAGAGAGGCCGGCGGCGACGGGGCTAAACTTAGTGGCCATTAGTGGACGACAGCCGCTGAGCCCAGCGCTGTAGCCCGACGGAATCCCCTGTGGCCTCCCCGGCCCGCTGGCAAGCCGAGTTCCGGCCCGGTGCCGAGTGCTTCAGATATTACGGCGTCTTGGCGACTTGCATGACAGACCCTGCATGCTGGCATAGCACAAGCAAGTCACCCATCTCCCTCCCCTGGCTCCCCTTCTGGAGTGGCCCCCGTGTCAGCCCGGGACTACTTACGGCTAATCATGGGAAAGTTGCGCCGAATTGAAAACCAAGCCCAGACCTGGATAAATGCGAACCTTGGCACATCAAAGAACGTTTACGCTCAGACTCATTTTGGCCATTGACAATTATCTTCTCAGGCATGAACGTACTGATTCTCGCAGATCTGTTTCATGTCTTTGAATGATGAAAAGAGGTGCAAGCATGAAATGGCGTAGTCGGTCATGTACCAAGCCTGTTATGCGACAGACTGGGACTCTGCACATTCAACATAGCATTGACTATTCGCATTGGATTCATCGTTTTAGAAAATGTCAACAACATTATAGAATTGGAAGCTCCATGTCACCGTCATAGTCAAGGCTAGACGGTTCGGGCTGGAGACGAGTCTCTTCCCGGTGGGAAGATTCAACGAAGAACGAGTAGACAAAAAAAAGCGACTAGAGCAACGAGGCTACGAAGAGTAACAGGCAACGATAAAAGATGCAGAAACCCCGGTAGACTGGAATATACAATAACCACTACCTCGTGTTCTATAGCTACATGCCCGAGACGATATCAGGACACCTCAAGCGAGCGTAATCGTCAGTTTTTTACCCTTCAAAACTAGTCGGGAATACGAAATCTATCTATCGGCTTCCAGCGCGGTTTCCTTTTCAACAGCAACAATCCGTTGAACAGCTGGCCTGTTGATGCAACGCTCCCACCAATCACCTACAGCCTTGCGGCTGAAAACGACGTTTCCATAGCCGCATGCAATTAGCTTTTGTATGGATGGGATGTAGTACAAATCCACAACAGTGAAATCGTCGCCAGCCATGTAGCGCCTCTCCCGCAAGAGGGCCGCGACGACGTCAAAGAACGACTCGAGCGCGCCGAGGGCCTTTGAGACGGCGGCCTCGTCCGCCGGCAGTCCGAAGAACTTGTTCTTGGCAAACTTTTCAAAGGAGATGGTGCCTGCCGGCGCGGCAAAATAGGCCGCTTCGACAGACTCTGCCTGCTCGAGCAGCGCCGTGGCTTCGGCGTCGGACGCGCGAGGCAGCAGTGGGATGGCGTATTTTTTGCAGAGGTATTTGCAGATGGCCCGGCTTTCGTAGAGCGTAAAGCCATCGGGGAAAACCACTACAGGAATTTTGCCCCATGGGTGACGACGTTTGTGCTCTTCGGACTAGATGCAGCCATGTTAGCTTGGTGACTTGTGGCGGAATGAAGCAATCGATTGGGAGTGCTTTTAGAAATGAACATCAGGATACGACACCAGCATCAATGGTAGCTGTACCTTTTGCTCTCCTTTATGTAGATCAAGATGCACAAGCTCATAATCTGTGAAGCCGCCTTCGGCTAGTGTCAAGCGGACACGATCGGTATTGGTAGTACCAGGGGCACCATAAAGAGTAAAGGCTGGCATTTCTGAGTGAATCTTTTTTGACATCTAGTATTGAATCGGCATGTATTCATGAAGATGAAGATGATTGCTCCTCTAGGTGGTCAGATATATATATATCCATCTATCTACGGATCATTCATAGCATTACAACTTCGACCCAATCTTCTTTTGGGCTAGCTATTTCGAGCCACCTGTGTTGCTGTTGGCTCGCTCGCTCTCTCTTCCTAATCAAGGTAGCGCCGACGTCTCATCCGTCAGCCCTGCAGCGAACATACATGGCCTCACGTCTAACCTAATAATCTGACTTGCTCCATCCCGGTGTCGCGAGCATCTGCCAAAGCCGAATCGCCGTCTTTCACCAGCCTTTCTGGGCAAATACACTCTCATTCGCCGGCTCAGGATGCTGGTATTCTGTGGCTCGCAATCCAGCGTGAAGAACGTGACTCTCACACCGTGTACCCTACCATGCCTCAAGATGTGGAGGCATCGGCGCATAACCGCGGCCAGAAGAACAGGACCAAGGTCAAGACGGGCTGCAAAACATGCAGGTGAGTCATGTACCGATGAACGACCACCGTGATCGTGGCCTTGCTCATCGATACTCGTGGACAGAATAAGAAAGGTCAAGTGCGACGAGGACAAGCCGTCTTGTAGAAAATGCGTCAGCACTGGCCGAACGTGCGATGGCTACGAATCCATATTTAGATTTGCTGCCAAGCAGCCACCCAGCGATGAGCCCAATCATTTTGTCAGAACAGGGCCGCATCGACTGCCTTTAGCTCATCATGGCCACCTGCCTGAGACTGCCGCTGCGCAAGACATTGAACGGCTGAATCGTTGTTTTTCCATCAAGACCATGCTCGACGTCAAGCTGGGCTGTGGTGAGGAAGCCAAGAAGCTCTTGGAAGCCGGTCTGACGGATACGGCCATACAGCACGCAATATTATCGCTCCGAGCTTTTCGAGAAGCGGTGGATGAGGGCGGAGATGGGAGAACGTCGGTCACCCCCCACGCGCCCAACTACAGCCGTGGCCTGAAGCATTACAATATGGCTCTTGGTGGTCTGATGTCAGAAATGACTCTTCAAAGCCCCGAAAAGCTCAGGTCGGCGCTCTCATGCTGTCAAATATTCATCAGCATCGAGCAACTCCTCGGCAATTACGACGCCATGGCACAGCACATTATTCGTGGACTCATGATCATGTATGAGTATCGGGCGAGGCCGGCAATAAACTGCAATGTGTTGGCCCCCGCATACCAAGATCGGCTGCCCATGCTGGACATCTTTATCATCAAATTGTTTGCGGCGCCGTGTAAATTTGCAGAACCCCTCAAGGCTGACTCTCCACCGAGATCTGTCCAACCCCCCCATTGTCGCACAATAGCTCCAGATATGCGTACAGAACTCACGAGAATATCCCTATCGGTGCTCGCTCTACTTGATGAGGTTGAGCAGACCCATTCTACAGAAGCCGCTATCCAGCTACTACTCAAAAGAGCAGAGTTGCTCCAGTCGTTGGAATCCTGGCGGAAGCATCTCGACCTGGCTCAGGCGAAGACGGGGTCCTCTGACCCTGAACCTATTTCGACATCGTTTCAGCGCTTGTTCTACCACATATTGCGGATTGCGCTGATTGGCACACTGGATGCCTCGCCAGCGACCCGGAAACGGCTCGGGACCGAGAGCGACAAACTGCAGAGCCTTGCCAACGTCGTAGGCCAGTGGGTAAGGGATTACCGCCTACGGGAGATCCCTAGATAGACGATAAACAGATAGTCCGAATCAATATTAGTAATTATAAATGAAGGATCACGACAGTCTGTTGAATGACGACGCGGAATTGGTCAAATAGCAATTTTCTCGGTCCCGCCGTCGTCCCGCAACATCTTGCACCACTAGCTCAGGCAGCACGGCAAGGCTGGTGGCGCTTTGTATTGAAGCTTAAAGAAAGAGGCTGGTCAGCACACACTTTTCAGATTACAAACCAAGTCCCATCGTAGTATCGTGACCGAGGAAGCCAATCAGCAGTCATGAAGCTATATGCTTCTATTGTTGCCCACTAAAGTTTGATATTCCAAGACGATATATAAACGCAGTCCAAGCAAGGTAATCTTTTTGGTGAACGAACATCAGCAGAACCAGAAATTCGTTGTGCATTAGTCGCTATTCAACATCATGCATTTTCTACGCCTCGGCGTCAGTGGCCGCTACTGGCCAGAAAGTCGTTGCTGAGCTGCTCTCCCAAGGGCACACCGCCGTAGCTCTCGTCCGCACTGAAGATGGCGCTCGCTGCTCGTCCCGGACTCGCCATTGTCGCCGGGTCGCCGTTATCGGAAGTCGGACATCCGCAGTGCGGTCGCTCCGGTGCCCAGCACGACCCCGTCCGCTGCCATCTTCACGCTGAAATACGGTGCGCTCGTCCGACAGCCCCCGTTCGCGGTTCGGTCGTGGTGACCAACTGATTTGGAATGCTTCTGATATTTGGTAGTTGGGAGCATCCATTACCAATCCAAGTACCTTTTCCCCCACCCTTTTATCGAAATCCTCCAAATTGAATGTTTTCTTCTTAGCAAAGATGGAAGTTACTGAAGCCGAAGCCTTTGATATCGGGTTTCTATTTAATAAGCTCATAGGAAACTAAAGACGGCTATGTAGCTAATGTGATAGCTTGCCTAGCATAGGTGTTTACGCCTTCTCGTGATAAATCATCGTCATCAACGCTATCTAGCCTCCATTTCTCTGGAAATTTTGCCGCCAGGCCGTCACCAATCCTCATGATGATGTCCGTCACCCAGTCGGCCAGCTCATCAGCCCATAACCACGACACCCACAAGCCGGCAGCCGCAAACGGCAGCGAGAGGAAGCACGGCGCCAGCACGGCCGGATCTGGCCACCGCGTGATGATAAAGTATAGAGAAGTGCCCGCGGCGCCGAGCCACAGGCCGAGACACACCACGAGGAGGAACAGGATCGCGACGACGGCGAGAGTGGTGTAGAGGATCATGATGCACCCGAACCAGAAGATGAACTTGGCCACGGCACGGTTCCCGACCGTGTTGAGGCGGTGCTCGGCGGAGCTTGACCTGGACGACGAGAAGCGGTTGATGATGGTGGCGCGGCAGTGCAGTATGCCGATGCGGACCGACGGCGAGCGCAGGAGGATGCGGATCAGGTACGTTGCCAGAAACACGAGGCCGAGGGCCAAGGCCCATATCCATATATGCGGCGGTGCCGTAATCAGCTCTTTCACCTGCATGGAGAAGACGGAAGTGATGAAAGACAGGGGTACGAAGAAGAATGCCAGCTCAGTGAGCTTGTTGATGCCAGAAGTCTGATCGATGACGAGAGACGACTGCGACAGACCCATGGACGATGCGAGCATGTTAATGGTCGACTCTGCCCGAAGCTGCAGCGCTTGGACATCTTTGATGAGCAGCTCGAGCTCCTCCATGATTACGGGCTCCGGTGCCATCGCTTCCGCGGATGCCTGCAGGTGCAAGGCCCATTCGTTCAGTTCCTGCAGGCTGCATCGCATCCAGCACAGGTTCTGGCGAACCGAGTTGCCAAAGGACTCCACGAGCTGCGAGAAGAGAGCGCCGCTAAAGTCTCCATCCAGATGGTCGAGCTCTGCCCTCAACTCGGCCAACAGCCGCCAAAAGTCATCCAGGACGATGCTGTTGAGCAGTGACGAAATCAGGGTGCTGCTGCTGTCGTCCTCTGCGACGACAGCCGGCGAAAGCGTCGTCAGCCGGCGGAGAACCAGCTCCTGAGTCGACAGGCTGTATTTCCTGGCAAAGGCACGATCTCGCGAGTATGGCTTTGGGTTTTCGTACTCCTCTCTCAGTTGCTCTTCGTATTCCTCATCGTAGTCATCATCGCTTGTGTACGACGATTCCGAACCGCTCTCGTCTTGGCTGGCCAATTCCTCGTCAAGGGAGGCATCCAGCCCAACTCTTTTCTTGCCAAAGCGCCTTCTCAGAGAGTCTCGTTTTCGCTTGAGATTTTGCTTCGTGGCCTCCTTCCTTTGGGCCTTGATCTGCTTGTTCGTGATGGGCGGCGGCGGCGGGTCAAGGTACGTCTCCTCGGGACCTGCACTGCGCCAGAGCTCCTCTTCCGAGTAGCTTTCAATTTCCAGAGCTCTAGGCATAAAGGTCAATGAGGGAGTGTGCTCCTTTGTTTGGGCATTCTTCATTTTTCGGGTCGGGTCAAAGACGAGAACGACTTTGAAGAAGCACGGGCTTGTTAGCTCATAGACTTGGTTGTGGGAGCATACAAGAACTCACTGACTCTCTCCCCTGCCTCATCAGAGCCGCTCCAATGACTGAGACCCTCCGGCGCTAGAACACGCAAATCTCTATTGTACCAAGAATTAATATTCTTGGGTAGGCCTTCAAAGGTGCTGTACGGGCGGTAGACGTTGCTGGCTTTTACCTTGGATGGCGTCAGCCCCGGATCGGTTGGTGGGTTTGCAACTGGCGGGTAGTGCCCTTTTTGTTTCCTCTGCTTCTGCTTCTCCTTTTCCTCGGCAACAAGCTTGGCCTTGGCCAGCTTTTGTTTCGTCATGTACCGACCCCATTTATCCAGGACAACGTCTCGCTCTGCAAGCCACCGCCCGTCGCTCAGCCGTACTTCAATTTCTGCCTCATTGAAGCCCTTCTTTCCCAGGTAGTGCATGAGACCCAACCTGGACCACTTCATGTGCACCCACGACCTCGACTTCACGCGCCGTGGGATGTTCCATTCCGTGCGCTGGCCGGTCCCCGGCAACGGACGGTGCCGAAAGCGCGTTTCTTGCTCGCTCCAGTTCATCCAGATAGCATTGTTGACTTTCAGCTGGCTATCGCTTGCCGCGTACCCAGAGTTGGCCAGGTGCTCAAACCAAAACTCGGGGTCTATGCTGTAGGTCTGTCCAATTGCCCCCATAGTGAAGCGACTAAGGTCGGTAATCATAACCACTCGAAGGTCGCATGCTTTCGGTCTATCCTGTAGCATCTCTGCGAGGTGTTGCTTGGTTGTGACTGCCGTCACTGCGCCAGTATGCTGACCCGAAATGTAATCGATGATGGTGACTGCGGACGACGAGAGACCGCCATAGCGCTCACGATGTGTGACGTTTAACCATCGGGGATCCCATCTAGCTCGGTTGTCCAGGTTGTTCATGTACAGCTCCGATAGCGTCTCCAACCAATGCGACAAGTCTGACAAGTCCTCCGGGGGATCAGATTCATCGGCTTTTGGTGAATTCACGGCGGCCTCGAAGCTTATTCTGCCATGGCGTTGCACGAGGGTATTCTGGTGGCTCAAGGAACCCAACGAAGTAGTGGCAGCGCTGGGAGGCACCGGCTTCGAGGTGCTGTGCCATGTGGGATTCGTAGAAAGCGACTGCTCGAGCGAATTTCTGGGGACAGTATAGCTTGGATTCCAGCGCTGAGATGGCGGCCACGCCAGAGGGTAGCCGTCATCTCGGTGGTCTTGCACACCACCCATCCTTCCCGTGTCAAGCTGGCAATGCCAACGCCATTGTGATTTGAGGTGCTGTGAAGTTTATGAGAAGGTTGGCATGACCCCTTATCGAGATTGCGGCACCGCTTTATTACGAGGCCCAGGCCCAGCTGGACCTTGTATATCTCAGCTCTACCCCTGCAAGCCTCTTTTTTAAGGCTTACTTGTAATCCGCACTCAGTACGTACATGGTGGCACGGCGGGTAAATCGGCCACCTAAAACCTGCTGATCAGTTGCCTAAAAATTCACTTTCAGTGACGGTGAGCAGATCCAGGAACGGCCGCCCCCTGATGGATTGATGCCGCCATATGCTTTGAGGCCACCATGAAAGCAAGCTGCCCAACTCTTGACAATGACAAGCAGCCACACGTAGTTTTATACTCTACGGATCTGCAGGAAAAAAATAAAAGGAAAAGGAAAACATGACAAAATTAAATAAGCAACCGGAAGCAATTCTACAGCTATGCTGATTGTTGGCGCTGATTCGAGATTCATTTTCGGTCCCTGGGCTGTCTGGTAAAATGGCTACTCCATGAACCGCACTGGCTACAAGGGTCGATTGGCCACCACGCAGACGCATCTCTCGTCTCAAGTCTGGGTGTAGTCTCATGATTTCTGTCGAGTACTCAGCAGTTGCTTGCTACATCTTATGCTTTCACAACGTTTGTGAGAGGCTGAGAAGAGTCTGCCACAGCCTCGTCGGCTCGTTCATGACTAAGGCAAACGTCCCAGCGAGCCTCGTTGACCTTGTCGCAGCTGTAAAAGGAGTCTCTAACTCGTGTCAAATTACAACGGACCTGCATGCTTTCCCTCATGACGTGGCCTTGGAATATATTATTGCGCTGTCATCATTGCAACTAGTTACGACCGACCATCATGAACCAGCAGGGCGAGCTGCCGTCCCGACGTCGAAAATTGGGGACTGTGCTTCTCATTCTTTGGTATGCTATGAGCATAGTGATTTGCACGTATTCAGCCCTCAAGTTCCTTTCGGAAACAGAGTCCTCCACTTCTGGTGGGAATTCACTTGCCACTCTGCTGCGCAGGGTGCGCTCCAGCTCCCGAATGGCAGTCTTCTCAGCGCACCACAACTACACAAGTCTCGATCACGATTTCGATTGGCTATGGGAGAATGATCTGCTGACGCCAAACGGCGGGTACTTGACGGCGGACAAGAAGACACACAACACTGATAAGCTCGGAATTTCCATGTTTCATCAGCTGCACTGTCTGGCTATGATTCGGGAGGAGATGCAGCACTTGCACCACGTCATCGAGGCATCCCGGGCGAAAGGTTCTGCAAACGCTCAGATCCATCAGATGGCACGCCGGCGCAGCGACGGGGTTGATCTGGATTCTGGTCGGCCGGCACATCATGATGAGGAACACACGATGCACTGCTTTGACTACTTGCGACAGGTAAGCGACGGCAATGTGGTGAGGGCACCCGAAGCTAACTTGGGATGCGTGTCAGACTATGCTGTGTCTAGCAGACTCGACGGTTGAGAGACCCGGACAATTGTCTGACGGCAAACCATACATCAACGGGATGGGCCAAAGAAAATGTAGAAATTGGGAGCTCCTGTACGCAGCGTCAACGAGGTCGGATAGTGAGCCCATGTCGGATGACGAGTTGTGATGAACGAGTTGTGATGAAAGAGTTGTGATGAACGAGTTGTGATGAACGAGTTGTGATGAACGAGTTGTGATGACAGAACCCATTTGCCAGCGGAAGCTGACTGGCATCAGCCAATCACAGCCAGCAACGTCTTCAACTTGAAGAGTGCTTTGAGGATATCATAACCACCCATCCACTGATGATGGTGTTTCGTAGTGCTACTAGTAGCCTCAAATAGTTAGAAAAAAATGCTAGTATAATATTACTAGTTTACCTAATCGTGTATAACCTAATGCTAGTACTATTAGGAAGGATAAATCCTCAAATGTTGAACAAAAAAAAACTAACAAAAATCCGGGCTCAGCCTATTACTCGTCATCCTCCTCGTCATCTTCCTCGTCATCCTCCTCGTCATCCTCCTCTTGAAACTCCTTCAATAATTCCTCGCCCAATCTAGCAAACTTCTCCTCCAGTTCATCTACTTTCTCCTTGAATAACCCGACTGCTTCGTCTGCTCCCTCTATCAATGCCTGCCCCACAGTCTTCGCTATTTTCCCGCCCAATTCCATCATTTCCTTGCCCACTTGCTGCACCATTTCCTGCTTCACTTGAGCTAGTTTCTTCAAGTTGTCCACCACTTCCTCTGCTCCGCTCCTGATGCTGTTCAGCATTTCCTCTGCTGCCTCGATTCCCCCTTCCTCTCCCGTCGTCAATACGATTTCTATTTGCTCTGCCCCATCCTTCACACCATTCCAAGAATTCAATGCTCCCTCTTCGAGACTTTGGACATCTGCATCAGTGGGCCTTTTATGAGCATTATTGCTTGGCGACTGAGGAGGTCGAGCAGTATCACCATGTTTCTCTCCTCTATGAGGCGGACGAACATGATCTTGTTCCTCTCCTGTAGGAGAGACAAAACCATGTTCCTCTTCTCCATGAGGTTGATGAGCATCATCATCATGTTCATAACCATGCTCCTCTTCTCCATGAGGTTGATGAGCATCATCATCATGTTCAAAACCATGTTCCTCTTCTCCATGAGGATGAGCATAATCATGTTCATAACCATGTTCCTCTCCTCCGTGAGGTTGAGGAGCATCATCATGTTCATAGCCATGTTCCTCTCCTCCATGAGGTTGAGGAGCATCATCATGTTCATAGCCATGTTCCTCTCCTGTAGGATCAGCATCATCATGTTCCTCTTCTCCATGAGGAGGATGAGCGTAATCATGTTCCTCCTCTGCAGGACGAGCATGACCATTAGGAGGCGGGGGGGCATAACCTTGTCCCTCTCCTACGGGAGAAGTAGTCGTCTTCTCCTCCTTAGTCATGGTTGAGGTCTGCTTTGCCTCTACCGTAGGCGTAGTCTGCGATGGAGGAGGCGGGGGAGCATAGCCATGTCCCTCTCCTACGGGAGAAGTAGTCGTCTTCTCCTCCTTAGTCATGGTTGAGGTCTGCTTTGCCTCTACCGTAGGCGTACCCTGCGACGGAGGAGGCGGGGGGGCATAACCATGTGTCTCTCCTGCAGGAGAAGTGGTCGTCTTCTCCTCCTTAGTCATGGTCGAGGTCTGCTTTGCCTCTACCGTAGGCGTAGTCTGCGACGCAGAAGGCGGGGGACCATAAGTATGTCTCTCTCCTGTAGGCAGAGGAGTAGTCGTCTTTACTTCTGTAGCAGATGCGGCCTGAGTAGACAGAGTAGAAGTCGTCTTCCCCTCTACTATAGGCGTACCCTGCGACGCAGAAGGCGGGGGACCATAAGCATGTCTCCCTCCCGTGGGAGTAGCAGTCGTCTTTGCTTCCGTCACCGACGTCTGGTTGTATTGTGTAGGCCCCGCGCTGACTGGAGGCAGAGCCCCGGATGGTATAACCCGATCGTACTTTGTAATCTTCATGGAAATCAGAACCTTGATATATATTTCCATCGTATAGGTTGACGTCTGAGTCTTTTCCGCGCAATCCTGAATGACCGGGATGGGAATACTGCTCTCAAAATGAGAAACAAGGCCCCTGACACATTTGTTTGCGCATTCCATGCAGGTCTTCGAGTCCGAGGTAGCATCGCATTGCTTCTTGACTGGAGAAATCGTAGCCATATCCGGAGGTGGTGTATTCTTGTCGGCCGGAAGAGGTACATACTTCTCCGTCGGAGCAGTCGCGGTGGTCGGGTTCTGCTTGTCCGCGCAAATCTGGATCTTGAGAATGGGAATATGCCTCTCAGATTCAGACGCAAGAAAATAGCGTGCACATTTATTTGCACCTTCCATGCAGGTCTTCGAGTTCGAGGTAGCATCACAATGCTTCTTGATTTGAGGAATCGTAGCCATATCAGGAGGTGGTGTCCCCTTCTCGCCCGAGATGGGCGCATACATTACAGCTTCGAGGCTAGAGACGGTCTTTGCTTCTGAACCTGGCGCATGCTCATTGTTCATCAGGCTGGGAGTTTTGTTGTCTCCTCCGTAAGGCATGTGCTCCTTATCCTTGGGGCTGGCCGTAACCTCGTCTCCCGGACTAGGCATACCCTGCCCGGTTTTCGGGCTGACACTCCCGGGAGCAGATGTATACCCCCCATTCAGGCTGGAGAGGTTTGCCTTTGGCCGACATTCAATCCTCGAGCCGCTGGGTGCTGCTGCTGTCAAGGCAGCGTACACCGCGGCGAGTGTAAGCGCGGCGGTGGGTCGCATCGTGAACTTGAGAAATAGTAAACAATAGTTGAACAAACGAAGGTCTTGAAAAGAATGACTTGAAAAGAATGTGTAGATGGTCAAGCTGATGCGCTGCTCATCTATGGCATTGTCGCAGTTCAGACGGGGAGCGCACCGTACTTATAGTTGGTAGGCACATAAACATTTGACAGCAGATAGAGTATAGCAGAGTATAGAACAGGGTTACGAAGACAACTAGCCACTACCAGTAGTGACTCACGGCAGCAGACAATCGTATCCTTCCATGTCATTCAGAGATGACATCAATTACACAAATACGGTTCATAAAAAGATCATCCCTACTCCCTGGCAGAGGCAACGTGAGGGCTCCCCCGTCGGCGCGGCAAAAACCGGTGGTCATCAGTCTATTTTAAGATTAACAGATGCAGAAGCTTTCCACAGGCGTAAACGTGATACGAAGAGTGCGAGCAATTTCCAGATCTGCCGAGAGCCTCACAACATGCAATTTTGTACGGATTACCCCGTATCAAGAAGCCGGACCACACTACTTAGTATCCAGGTATTCTCGGGCACACTGTCCACGGCTGTGAGCCGTCAAGGTGCGCGTTGGGCTACCCAACCGACACAGGAGTTTCTGCAGCGGCAGCGATGCATTTAATCTGAGACGAATCCGGGCTATTCTACTGGTATTAGTAGTTCTTCTCGAACGTGGAATAGGCGAGTGTACTAAGCGGAAGAAGTCATACGCTATTCCTGTAGACCTTGATAGAATTCTCCCTTGCAGCGTGCTGACTTGGCTGCAATTACAAGAGCATGAAGCTGGTCCGCCCAGGTCTGAGTCGCGCCCGGATCCCGAGTCATGCGCGCGTCTGAATACGGGCCATCGAATGACAAGAGAGTTTTTCGATTTTGATGATTCAAAGTGGACAATCCTTGAAAATGAGGGGGGAAACGACTGTCAGGCAAGGAGCCCAAACGAGGCGGCGTTCTTTAGCCTAACTAGTACTATCATGAGCCCGCATTGAAGGAACAATCATCCACATGAGGCATCTTGGGGGCTTCTATTAGCGCCATGTGAATGACGATTCGGCCCTAGCATAGGTCGCGCGGTTTACTCTCATGCACAGGGCTGATAGGCTGACGACCTGTAGCTTGGGAGTTGCACGTCAGTAATCACCTAGCTGAACATGGGTTGGGGATACGAACTGGGCTGGGTACCGAGTAATCTCTTTGAGTCGGGAGACGTTGGCTGCACCGGCAAAATCCGTGAAGGTCGAGGCAAAATCCGTGAGGGTCGAGGCCTATCTTCATGGGGGAAGAATGTCTGCACAGGGTGTCCTGCTCAGGCTTCCACCTGGCATGCGCGAACACGCCCAGCAAGGCTCGAAAAGCTGTGACGGCCGGCCCGCATTCCGATCTTTTGTAGAATATATCACAAAATGTCCCAAACTACCCCGTGAAATCAAACTTGGCCAAGGGTAGGGTCTGGAAATGTGTCTCGGAATCGAGGACAGCCTATAGATACTGCCGGCGATGAGGGCGACGCATTACTAAGTAGAACCAAAATGCTCAAGATGCCCATACTGGGTAATGCAGGCGCCATTGTTGATTTTCATGCAGAGGGCCAAGGTTGACAGGTTTAATTTCTCCAATGGCTTGGCAGAAGCTTTCCCACAAAAAGAGGCAAGCCATTCTCGGCAGAAGCTTTCCTCTTCTTCTCGTTTACAGGGTTGCTGCAACGTCTGGTAGCGACCCTGTGCAAGCCTTTTGTTTCTGCCTTTTTTTTTCGGTTTAAACTACTGTATGTAGCTGAAGCTGAAGCTGCAAGGCTTCTGAGAGTAAACATTAAGAGCATAAGCAGCCGGTGCAAAATATGGTTGTTGCCGGAGACTACTGCTGGTCAAGCGCCGACAGGTACGAACGAGCTTGAATAGCAAGGGTTGGTGACAAACGTTGACGGCGACGATTACTTCTAGGGTAGCTTCTCAATGTGCCAAGATACCACCGACAGGACTCGAGTTGCCCAAGGCTTCGGGGGCGAGTGGCTGTTGTCATCCATGACAGCACAGTACGTGTACTTTGCCAAGGCTGCTCGCTTTCGAAATGACGGAGGTCTTGAGCTTCACCCTACACCAGATATCGCCCCCTCGTAATCAGCATGGTCGCTCACGGCGCGCACACGAAGGCGAGTTACCTCCGAGACGTCTTCTCTTCTTTGGGCAGCAAGGACAGACAGGCATACGCGGAGCATGCCGTGCCCGGCGCGTAGGGCCGCCTCCCTCCGATACGGCCTGACTGTAATCCGTCAAGTAAGTACTGCATCCCAAGTAGTGGGGCGTGCGTCGACCGCGACAAAACGTGCGAGGTGCAAAAAGAAGGACCGGCGCGCGCGCTTGTTCAGTTGTGTTGGCGCGCCACAGCCTTGACTACTAGGCAGTAGTACATATACTGTTTCTCTGGTTGGTTTTTATTCTGGTGCCTCTTCTTTTGGCGTAAGAGTAATGTCCAGCTCTTCATCTTTTATCGTTCAAAGTTCAAAGTTCATTCTCGGACCAGCATAGGTTGAGACGTGAGCCTGAGAACACATCCCACTCACGACATTACTCCCAAGTTCAATGTGGGATAAATGCATATGACGTTTTTACATGTATATTGCTATTCTTTTATCCTCGCTTGATACACAAATATCGCTACAAATAAAAAAAAAAGAAAAAGGAGGGGCCGATATCGAATGAGGCGCTTCCAACGCCAGGCAAGCTGCCTTTCCCTTCGTCTCGTCTCGTCTCGTTTCGACTCGTCTCCTTTCTCAAATTGCACCGCCGCATTCCTCTTTTCCTAGCCGTTCCATGAAAACAACCTTCGTTCATTTCGTTCCTTCGCATATAGAAGAAAATAAACCGCCCCCAAATATTCCCACAGAAGAGAAGGCTCTCAGAGAGCAGCTTTCCCATCCTCATGCTATGTGCGACTCTTGTGATTTCTTCCTCCTACTCTGCAACTTGTAGCTGCTTCATGAGCGAGCTTCCTCGAGTTCCAGCTCTAGTTGGCGGATACGTTCGTTCTGGTCCTGCGAGCCCGTGGAGCCAACCTTGCGCTTCAGCAGCTCGACTTCTTGTGTCAACTGGCCAATCTTGTCGTTTTGCTGTGTGATGATCTTGGTCTGATTCTCAATCAGCTGCTTGATCTGCTCCAGGGACGACTCGACGGCCGTGCCTCCGACGGGGGTCGACGCGCCGGCCGGTGTGCGGCTGGGAGTTGCGGTATGAGCCGGTGCGGTGGCGACAACGGGAGCGGCGGCAGGTGCTGGCGCCGGTGCCGAGGTCGTCTTGGTCGGCAGCTTGGGCTCGGCAGCACGCACCGGGACGGGGTTGCGCTGGGCGGGACGGCCGATGTCTTCAAAGCTAGAGGTCGTATCGGCGTCGTCATCCTCGTCCTCCTCGTTGTCCTGGAACTTGTTGGCCATGTTGGAAATAGAGCTCTTCTGATCCTTGATGCTCGGCGGGGGACCACGGGAGACTACAGGCTTGGACTCTTCGCGCTTGACTTCCTCGCGCTTTGGCTCTTCGCGCTTGGTCTCGGCCTTGGGTGTGGTAGGGGTCGAATGAGCAGGCGCCTTGTAGTCAGATGCTACCTCTTTGGGAGCGGTGCCCTCGTAGATGCTCTCGAGATCGATCTTGCTGGGGATGCCAGTCTTGCCGTCGAACCATTCCTTGGCGGAGCAGGCGGGCTTTGTGCCGGTGGCAGGTGGGAAAATATCGGCCTGGAACGTCTCGGCGCGACGAGGCACGGTGAATGAGATGGGCTCAATGTAGCTATCGTTGACAGTCTTGTAGGCACGCATCACTTCATTCTCGTGGACCTATTGGGCGACGTCAGCGTGAAAACTCACGGCGAGTGCGGGCGTTTTCTTCCTACATTGATTCCACGGCGGGGAACGAAGGCGATGCCGCGCTGAGGATCGGGAGACTTATACTCGCTAAGGAACTCGAACTTGTCGTTCTCATATTCGTAATAGCGAATGTTGCCGTCACTGGAATAGTCAGCGATAATTGGTCTGGTGAGGGCGCTGTAGCATGCAACTTACCCCTTGCCAGCAAGGTACAAGCAGTTGGAGCCATCATCTTTTGAACCGTTAGCGGTCTGCCGTCTGTATTGATTTCGCCATCGCACTCACCCCAGAAAGGCATGCAGACACCAGAAATTGAGTCGATCATGGTGAATCCGCCAATAGGCTCAGGGTTGCCAGGTTCCCAGAGGGCTATTTGACGCTCGCTCATCTTGGAGAAGCCCGTCGTGGCGAAGCGGTTGTGCTCGCCCATCCAGACGGCCCTGCTGTTCTTGGCGCCGGCGTGGCCAGGGGCCTCGTGGACGGGCTTCTCCTGGCGCACGTCCCAGACGCGAATCTTCTTGTCGCGTGAGGTGGTGGCGAGCATGTTGCCGGCAGCGTTCCAGGTCAAGCTCTGGACAATGTCACCGTGAGGGAGAGCGAGGGGCGACTGGCCGGTAGTGACGTCCCAGATCTTGATTGTGTAGTCGCCCGAGGCGGAGGCGAGGATGTTCTCGGCCGAGGGGTTGAAGAGGACCTGTCCGACCTTGCTGCGGTGGGGGAGAAGAGCGTGATTAGTGAGAACTCCTACGGAGGGGCCGGGAGCCACGCGCAGGGCGGCTGCGTTCCCACGTAGCGTCCGGCATGAGTGCAGATGAGAGGAAGAGACTCACCGAGAGTGGCCAGCGAGCTTGCTCACAGGCGCAACGTTGGGGATTTCTTCGGCGTCGGTGTAGAGGGTAAAGTCCTCGGGGACTTCCCAGAGGAAGACCTTGCCATCTTCAGACGCTGAGGCAATGAAGCGGTCGTTGAAAGGGTGCCTAGGACGTGGTGAAAGCAGCTGGTTAGCGTCACGGAGCGCAGAACAAGGAGGGCGAGACTTCGACTGGCCGCTGTGAGAAACAGCTCCGTCAAGGGCACTTGTTTACCAGTCGGTGTCGAGAACGGCAGCTGTGTGGCCGCGAAACAGCGGGATCTGGTCGGGGAGCTTGCCTCGCTCGTTGAGGGGGATGACCGCAAAGGCGCCGCCACCAGACGAGTCCCAATTGACGGAAAGATACTCCGGGTTGACCTATTTGTGCAAATTGGGCAGTCAGCTTCTCTCCCGGGCTTTTCTGTACTTTGTTCTTCGTCTCATGTCGCCGGGCGCGCCGGGAACGGGCGAGTGGGGGTGGTTTCGGCAGCTTTTTGCGTCGTCCGTACCTTGATTAGGTTGGTGTCCCAAGCGTTGCGGCTAATGTGAATATTGTCGTAGCAGAAGTCTTTTCTCGTGGGCTTGCCAAAGACGTGTCCTGTTTAATGAGAGTACATTCGTCAGCTCCGTGTGTTGCGCCAGCCCTCCTTGGAAGAGAGAGAAGGGGGGAGGTGGCGGCGGGCTTACGATACTTCGACGCTCTGACGAATCGGCCAGCCATTTTGCACCCCTCGTGGTTGTTGGTGCAAGGTTGTAGCGAAAGGGGGAGAAGGTAAAGCCGGGAGGCAGGTTCTGTAGTTTGTACTGTGTTGGCGCGTGGATGGACGAGGTGGGAGAAGAGGGTTGTTTACCAGGGAGAGGCAGGGTTCTAGACAAAAAGTTGACAGAGAATTGGGGCCAGACACAGACACGAAGAAAGCGGCTAAGGTGAGGCTGTGGAAACGGGGATTGGGGTTGGCGGTGGTGATGAATGGCCGCGCCACCAGTTTGGGCTTAGGGGGGGGGGGGGAGGGGGGTCGTCCCCTCACCACTAACAGACTGTCTGGCGGGCCCTCCCCCCGCTGTCTTGCCGTCTACCTCGAATAGCTGGCCAGTACGACACCATACCATACCTGGTTAGCAGTACTGTTACGACAGCCAGCGAGGCAGTTCTACTCTGTACTTTTATTACTGAGTACTCCGTACACCCAGAGACAACAGCAGCTCTTCTCCAAGGGTGACGACTTTGAAGGATAAGTGTCACGTGAGACCCCTGCAGTTGGCCGTGACCACCCACATTGGTTCAGTCGAAAACTACCCCAGAGCAGAACATTCTTCAGCGCTCGCAAGCATCCAAGCAGTCCAGGAAATGAGCATGAAAGAAGGTCGTTCGTTGAGTGTGCCAGCGTAAATTGCAGGACCTTTTGAAACAGCAATTCTATCACACTGACAATGCGGAGTGGCGCATGCGACACATGTTCACTGCACCACCACGCACTACACTCAGACTCGCACAACCCACAGGAGGGCCCCTGGCCATCGGAACGTATCAAGAAAAATAGCACTCATTATAAAATCTCTAGCATAATACAAGCAAAATCGGTAAAGGAGTAAACAAGAGAGACGAATGCAGACAAAAAAAAATAAGGAAGAAGTAACATATGATGCTGAAGAAGAAGAAAAAAACAAGCTGGTAAACACCAACGACGCCATCGTTTTATTCGAATGAGGTCCCAAATTTCCGACATTGATTCATCCGATATTGACAAAATGAAAAGTGACCACCAGATCTCGCCATGCAGAAAACCAGAAAGCAAATCTCAGTAGTAAGCGTCTACCGCCACTTCCGCACACAAGCTTAAAACAAAGCAATACTGCTCAGTCCACTTTTGCTGCGGCTGTGGCTCGATTTCCGATCTGCTCGTCGCCGAAGCTGTTCTTCTCTCTTAAGAACAGCCTCACACCACTTCGCTCGGGATCGCGGTCCGCCGTCGTCATCTGCATTACTGGCGTCACGGCCAATCACTTCTTGCAGTACTCTCATCCATCCTTCTTTGTCCTCGGCGGTATCCGCATAAAAGTCAATGACTTCGCCATTGTTGAAGCGAATGCGGAAACCTTCCTCGACAAACATGTAGCCCTCTTCTTCTTCTGCGAATGCTGATCTGCGACGCCTGCCACCCTTGGCCATCGTATCCTTCTCCGTCAGCGCGCGTTTGTCATCAATCAGACGCTTGGCATTGGTCAGATTGATGGTAGCACGAGGCTGTCTGGTCGACTCGTGATACGCAGTCAGCCGTGCGCCGGTCAGCTTAAAGTATCTTCTGCGCCAGTACTATTTATCGAGTTAGTCTCCCATCACAACGTCCATTACTGTCGTAGGTACTTACAGGGCAGTCGCCTCCTTGCTGACTAAGGTGGCCTTCCCAGCTTCTAGCTAGTCTGTCTTCGGCCGCTCTGAGCTCGCGGATGCAAGAGTTCATGCTCTTTGGCATGTCATCGTCAGAAATATTCTTGGGTCGGGGCACGAACAGCAGTTGCAGTTCGAGTTTGCCGATATTGTAAGGAGCTCGTCGGACGACCACACCAGTCCCTCGCTTACTCTTTACGCTACAGGCAAAAGCCTCCTCCTCCTGAGCCCACTCGTTGAAGCAGACAACCTCGGCCATGTATGGGCGACCATAGCATCGGTTCTCATGCTCTTTGAGACAGACATAAGAGCGAGCAAAGCTACCATCCACCTCCGCTACAAGAGGAGACAGCAGTTCATAAGCGGATGGCGTACCACTCTTTTGACGTGCGAGGGCTTCCTGGTGCTGCTTGGCGATGCGTTCCTCTTCCCTCTGACGGAGTTCCATTTCTTTGCGCTTCTTGGGAGAAGCAAAGACCTTGCTGAAAGCTGAAGTTTTGGATTTGGTGAGCCTGGCAGGGATGGGATGATCGAGATATGCAGGCTTCTCGAGCTTGACGTTCAGAGTAAGTTGAAACTCCAGTTCATTGGGCACGACAAGCTCAAATTCCTGGCCAATGGGTGCGTTGCGCGCAAGCTCCAGCCAAGAAGTAGTGACACAGTGAACACCGTTATCAAGAGTCAGGCTGAACCAGGTGCGCTCGTTTTTAGGAAGAGGCAAGTCGAGGTCCTTGACTCCCATCACCTTGACAAACAGGCGACCTCGCTCGGCGCCATCTAAGGTACTGGCATCCGTGCTCATGTCTTCCTCTGCAATGGAGCGAGCGGGTATGCTATTGCTCTCGTAGCCAGGAACAGGAGGAATCGAGCTCACACTCGTTGCCTTGGAACTGTTGCTCTTCTTGCGCAAAACAGGGTTCCAAGGCTCAACAGTCCAGGACTGTGGCCGGTCATTTTTGATAGGAGAGTTGTGGACGGAGCGTGTCTTAGCGTTGCGGCCTTCCTCGCCATGCTTATCGCTAGCAGTAACCAATTTGGTGTTCTGGCGCATGAGGTAGCCACGTTTTTGGCCCTCGATGACTCTCTCAAAGTCCTTGTCGAGACTCAGACCAGTATCAAGCTCCAGGGTCAAGCCGTGATCGTTGAAGCTAGGATGAAACTCTGTGAAGGGGTCTTCGCCATCGGCGAGCTGCACAGCCATGTCTTGGGAAAGACGGTTCTGGTGCTGCTTTGGGATCACAGGAACTGCCGGCACCTCCTGACTTGCTAACCGACGAGCCTCACGCATAGCGATAATGTCATTTGGCGTGTTAGACCTTCTTGTTTTGAGCTTGGAGCCGGACGCTGATTTGATGGTAGCGAGTTGCTCTGGAATGGCAGGGGAATCTATTCGCTTGTCCAAGAGCTCCTCCTTAACTGGGTGATGAATGACGGAACCGGGACTCTCGGGCTTGTCAGCATACTCCTCGTCATCTCCCCAGCCGCTGCCGTCGTATTCAGGTTTGGAAAAAGGCTTCTCAGGCGTAGCATCTCGCTCCATTGGTAAAGACGGGCTGGGCAGTATCTCCTGCGGCTCCTCGGCAGGTTCCGGCTGAATGGCAGTGGGCTCTGGGGCCAAATCGTGCTCAGGAAGCAGCGCAAGTTGAGGAGTCTCTTCCGACGCGATGATGAACTCTTGAACGTCATCAGCTTGATGCACATCTTCTTCATATGTGTCATCGTCAGGCAGAATGCTGATTTCATCCACATCCTCATCGTATAGATCCAAGACATCATTTTCATAGTCTGCCGAAGCTCGGGTAATGATGACACTGCCATCCTCGACTATAGTTTCGTCTTCAAGCATGGAGTCTTCCGTGGATGGGATGGGAACATCAGGATCCTCTGGGATCACAGATACATCAAAAGTTCTCTCGGGGCTGCGCATCGGACTTTGGGCGGGAGAAGAAAGGTTAAAGTCGGATTCCCTCTCCGTGACCTTGTTGCCATTGACACGCCGGAGAATGGATTCACGAGAGATCTTGTCGGGCATCTGGAAGTCGCCGAGAGCGGACATGTCGCCAATGGTGTCATCTGCCTCGAAGTCTTCGGGGGCAGCCTTTGGGTTGTGCTCGTCTGCTGCAGGGCTATTGATGCGCTCGCGCGCGCTGCCTCTCCTAAGGCGGCGCTCACGCTGTTGCTCAGCGGCCGTCTTGGCATCACCATCGTCAGCCATCATCATGAGCTTGAGGCGCTCCTCCAAAGGCATCTTGCTGTTGCCAAAGCTCTGGATGTCGGACTTGGTTGTCAGTGCCGGCGGAGGCGTAGGTAGGTTGCGCTGACCCGAGTTGATCATGCGCTCGGCAGTCGCGGATAGCCCAGACGAGGAATCGCTTGACTTGACGCGATGGTGGCCTCGATTCGGCACAGGGGGGAGGGGCCGGTGCTCAGCGCTGGAAGAGACTGAGCTTGGGCTTTTGGTATGTTTATTGGAATTGGAAAGCGCCATGGAAGGGCTGCCCTCGGGCATGGGACTGGCTTCGAAACGTCCGTGGCCACGGCCGAACGGGCTGTAGTCATCCGGGCCAACCACCGGGGTTTTCATGGTATCCTCGAGTGACGCGTCAAAGCTATCTTCAGGATTCTGGCCGTGGGCGAGATCGTAGTAGCCGCGGTCGCCGTCGGTGTCGTCAGATTCGTAGCTTCCTTCGCGTGAGTTGGTTCCGACAGAAGAGAGGTCAGGTGTGGCCATTTCGTACTCATTGATCTGTGGTGGAGCAGCGTCAAAGGTCACGCTCTTCACATGTCGGTGCGATGACCTGCTCGAGGAGAAGTCGTCGTCGTCAACGTAGGAGGATCGCGTAGACCAGGTCCCGGTAACGGGGTCAAAAGAATCCTTGAATTTGGAGGGAGAGAGAGACGACTTTGTGGGCGAGTTGGAAGGCTGATCACGGTTGGCGCGGGGAGTGCTCGGAACTGCGACGGGCCCAGTGGCGGTGTTTGTGCTCATAGTAGAAAAGAAAGAGGTAGTGGTGGAAGCAGTGTCACTGCGTTTGAAGTCGGGAATATGATATTCAGAGTCGAGAGAGCGCAGGCCGCCGCTGGAGCTGGCACTGGAGCTGGTAGAGAAGCCGAGACTGTTTACTTGGACCTTTGCGAGCGGTCTCTCGATTGTCGGGATGCGAGTGGGATCATATTCCTGCTTCTGTTCCAACGCCAAGATGTTGCTGTTCTTGACTCGGGAAGCTCTCTGCAGTTTCTCGATAGAAGAGCGGCGCTGGGGCGACGGGGAGGTGGCCGTATGGCCTCCACCATAAGGCACGTTCTCGCAATTGCGGTTCTGCCAGAAGTGGCGTGGGGAGGAGCCCCCATCCAGCGGCGACGACTGGAATGGAGAGGAGTCGTTGCCGAGCGCTGGCTTCTGCACGAGGGGCGGGTGATCGCGTTAGCCGGCGAGGGAACCAGCAAGCTAGGGTAAAAGGGCTGCAGCAGCATTCCACGTACCTTGGGAGAAACAATTTGGTGCCAGCTAGGCGAGTTGCGTCGCTTCTCTGTCGGCGAGAGCTCAGACAAAGGGCGGGGGACACCGCTAGCCATCTTTGTGGGCGACGATTTGGGCGTGGTGCTTTTCGCGATACGAAGGGGATGCACCTGACGACCCGGTTTAGTGGTGAGGCATTGTTGAGCGGACTGGGGTGAAGGAAGGCGGTTTGAGAGAGCCAACGCCAGTCCTGAGGGCACACAACATACCTGTTCCGAAGACATGCTCAATTGAAGACACGATGGGTTGGTTCAGTGGTCCACTAGGCCAATTGTGACGGCATTGGAACGCAATGTTGTTACAAGTCGCAGCGGACTCAGGAAGCCCTGGAGCACTGGATGGGCTGGAATGTCGTGATGGAATACCGGCCTATGTTGTGGTGGATCGGTCTTGGTGCAACGAGAACGGATATGGTTCTCTATAAGCTGATCAAGCCAGATGCATGAGGACGAAGAAGAAGAAAAGTGGCTGCAGAAGAAAACAGCTGTTGATGCCAGTGCGGCCTGAATTAGAGGCCTGCTCGGACACGCACGAGAAAAGAAAATGAAGACTTCAGAAAGCAACTGGTGAGGCCCGTTTGCGCAGAGTGAAGAGAGGGATGGATGGTCTCACAGGCGGCCGGACGAGGTCAGGTATGTAAACGCACTGGAATGCGTGCACCTAGGCCGCCCATTGGCTGGATGAAAAATAAACAGTGTTGGAGGTGGGAGGCGGGCAGTTGCCCTGGCAACGGGGTTAGCGGGATTGAGCGGGCTTGCAGGCCTGTAGGGTTTGCCGCAGGCCTGTAGCCCCTGTTACCCCCTCACCCTCCAAAAAAAGAAGAAAAAGGAAAAGGAAAAAAAAAAAAAAAAAGAATGTGAGTGGGCACTCTATCATCAGTGCAAAACTGGACAAAATACTGATCGTAGCCACGGCATTGGCCAGCACAGACTGACCCGAGTTGCCAAGCTCACCAGTAGACGGCGCTAAACAGGGCCTTGCGACACGGAATTGTCCAATGTCTTGCAGCGCTACCCCGCCTGCCTGCGTCTCGTATGTACCAGTGATATACTCAGTATGAGAGAGAGAGAGAAAGCGCCGGCGCCGCCTGCCCACATACGTAGTCAACAAAGCCACCAAACTGGTTCAACACGCAGCTTTTGGCGCATGATGAAAGACGTGCAGAATTATGCACCTACGTATATGCTCTTTGTTAGCACACCCACTGTTCAACGGCGTTCCGACTGACCTGCTCCATCCGTCCAAGTCGCCCCGAGTCGCCCCAGCAGCCATATGCAGGGGTTCGCCCGCCGCCTTCCAAACAACCCATTCTCTCCAGTGCAGATCTCGACTCTCCAAAACAATGCATGACATTCATACGGCGGGCTTTACTTATGGGTTTCTTGTTATTCCGCATGCCAGCCAGCCAACCAGCCGGCTTTCTCTACCAAGTACTTTGCCTTTGTCCTGCTCCACCATGGATCAACTATATTCGTTATTGTTGTTATTATTTCCTAATCCTCCTCTTGTATCCGTACTCTGCAGCCCTTTCTATACCATTAGCCCATTGTTATTGTCCAAACACCCGGGTTTGCGCCCCTCCCTCCCCCGTCTGAGTGTCGTCCTCACTCACATGCACAACACACAATAGACTCGACATTCCGTACCCCTCTCCTCAATCTTACTCTCCATCTAGTACTGGCATCTCTCACTCGGCAACCTCTATTGTTGCTGCCTGTTCCACGCCACGCAGTCGTCAAACTTGACCCCACTGCCCCCGAAGCAGTCCAGAGCACTGCCTATCGTCAAGTCGACCTTGCCGCCGCTGAGCTCCTTGACCCGTTCCAGATCCTCCAGATTTCTTCCTCCGCCGGCGTACGTCACGGGGATGGAGCACCATTCGGCCAGATGCGATACGAGCTCCTCATCAATCCCTTGTTGTAGCCCCTCATTGTCTGCTGCGTGGATCAAGAATTCGCAGCAATATGGCTCCAGTTGCTTGATAGATTCTGTATTAAAAAGAAGGGTAAACAGAAATGAGAAAGTTGAATTAGTAACAGTTCATGACGCATGCGACGTTTTCATGCTGCCGACTTGCCTTGATTGACCTCCATGTCTGTGATTGTCTGCCACTTGTTCATGGCGACGTACCACTTGCCTGTCCCTCGTCGTCGACAGCTCAGGTCAATCACGAGCCTTTCCCGGTCACCACCCAGCACTTTGAGTATAGAGTCCAACCGGGGCTGACTGAACTGTCCGCCAGGAAACAAAAAAGACGTCACAATCACCTGTCGGAGCAAAAAAAGAAAAAAAAGAAGAGAAATTCAGCGTTAGCACGTACAGATCAACCATCTCGGGTGACTCTCTCGGGTGACTCAATCTCCCCCCAACCACGTACCTTTTCCGCGCCGGCCGCGATCCATTCACCCGCGTTCTTATCATTGATGCCGCCGCCGACTTGCAGTCCGTTAGGCCAGGCTCCGATCGCCTGCCTCGCCGCCTCCTCGTTGCCGGGTCCGAGCATGATGACGTGCGCCCCGTCGAGAGCGTTGTCCCTGTATAATTGCGCATAGTGCGCCGCCGGCTGCTCTGATACAAAGTTGGTCTGCAGTTTGTTGGCATTGCCGCTGTCGAGAGTGCCGCCTACAATCTGCTTCACCTGTCCCGCATGGAGATCTATGCACGGCCGAAAGCGAGTCATTTTTTCTTCAACACGCTCTCTCTCTCTCTTTTCGTGGTCAATATCTGTAATGACGTTGTAGTTGAGGACTGAGAGGTTTTGATGCGTCCCAAAGCGAAAAAGGTGGGACGTGGGGCTTGACCTCAGAGTCAAGCTTATCGACAACGTTTGAGCAATGACGACATGGCTACGAAAAAAGTCAAGATTTCATGATTGAATCAGAATTCAATCTGGAGCTTCAGTGCCAAGCCAATAAGGTTGCAAAAGGAGGGGCAAAGTACATGTGTTGGGTTCCTGTGGTCTGTCGGCGTTTTGACGTTCGGCGAAGTGAGAGGTCTACGGATCGATCAAGGACGACAGTAAAGACGGCATGATGCAAACGCTCAAAAAAAAATTGTACATGATGGAAAGAAATACAGGCTATTTAACATATATAGGCGATTTCGATACATTATATGCACATGTTTGGACCATCCGCTGATTTTGGTGCCAAGAACGCTCTCCAATTCCTTCCTAAATGTACCATGCGAAACGTGCCAATCCACCACGCACACATCTATCCAAGTAGAATGTCCATTTCCTCGACGGCATGCGCGTCCCAAGCCTTTTGCAGCACATGGCCGATGCCTCTCCGGTACGCCACGCCGGCGATGCGCTCGATCCACAGCACGTTGACGACCTCGAGCCAGCCCTTGGCGTCGGCGTGCTCCTCGTAGCGGTCCGGCGGGAAGACGAGCGACCCCCAGCGTTCGACAGCGGACGAGATGGCGATGAACTCGAGCTTCTCGTCGCCGTCGTAGTTGGACGACTGGATGCCGAGCCAGCCGTCGTGCGCGCGGAACTCGCCGACCCACCGCCGGCCCCGGCCCCAGATGTTGCCGACGGCCACGGGCGGGTGCTGCGCGGCGTCCTTGGGCGCCAGCGTCACGGCAAAGTCGACGTCAAAGATGCCCGAGGTGGTGCGGAACGCGAGCAGCGGGCCGGGGAAGGCCAGCTCGCCCGGCGGCGGCGGCTGCTCCTCCTCGCCCTCCAGCGGCGGGTCCTCGACCGGCACCGGGTACTTGAAGACGGTGTCGTCGTCGCTGTCGTGCACAAAGTGCGCGCCGCTGCGGGACCAGCCCGGCGGCAGCCCGGCCGTCGGCGCGTGCCGCCGCGAGCGCAGCTCCCGAAACTGGAACCCGTTGTTGGTCACGGGCGCGCTCGTCGCCCGGTCGCTCAGCCGCCACACGACCGTCGGCCGGAGACGGAACGAGCTCGGCGCCTGGAAGCGGCGCTGGGCGCCGGCGGCTGTCTGGTGCTGCCCGCGCTTGCCCGACGTGCGCGTGTCCTCGACGTAGTCGGCCGAGGCCTTCCACAGCGTCAGGTCGACGCGGATGCCGTCGAACCACCAGCCCATCCAGGACCACGACGGCAGGAAGGGCGGCCGCGACAGCGCGCGCCGCCGGATCGACGCCTGCGGGCGCCACAGAAGCGCGCTGTCGAGGAACATGAGCGGCATGCCGAAGACGAAGCCGCCCGGAAACACGCGCGCCAGCACCGTCGTGATGCCCGCAAAGGCCCGCAGCGTGTCGTCGACCTGCGTCACCCGCCGCGCGCTGTAGTCGGCCGCCACCCGCGCGTACTCGTCCATGTCGGGCCACGGCGCGTGCTGGAACCCAAACGCCGCCGCCGAGATGCGGTGGGTGCACTCGGGCTTCTTGCCCTTCCACATGCCGCGCGCGAAGCCGGCCGCGCCGCCGCCCGTGCCGGGGCCTTGCCACAGGTCGCAGTGGCACTCCCACGTCACGGCGTCCTCGAAGAAGAAGACGGCGCGGCGCGAGTAGAGCAGCTCCTGGAGGGTCCAGCCGCGCGTGTTCCAGCGCGACGCCAGCAGCAGCTCGTTGTGGTCCGGAGCGCCGCCGACGCGGGGCGGGCGGCTCGGTCGGCGCGTGTTGAGCGGCAGCAGGCCCGTGTTAACGTCGTTGTGAGCCGCGACAATGGTCAGGTAGGCGTTGGAGAAGACGTAGGCCATGTTGCGGATGTGATGCTCCTTGGCGGCGTCGTCGTCCTGGACGATGCACATGCGGTCGATCCAGATGTGACGCAGGCCGAGCTTGCGCGCTAGCCAGATGGCGTCGGCAATGGTCTGCGGCACGTTGTGCTCGGGCAGCGCCGCAAGCCACTCGTCGAGGTTGGACTTGACGAGCTGCGCCGGCGGCGCGTCCGGCCGCTGCGGCGCCGGCCCCCAGACGTAGCTCAGCGCCACGTACCGGTCGTCAGGCTTGGCCCGCACCAGGCGTTTGTCGGCGGCGTCAATGAGAAAGTGCGGCCGGAACGTGCCCGCCGCCGTCGACACCTCGCCCTCGTCGCCGCCGCTGCAGTGCCGCCCGTGCTGGTTGTTGCACGTGTCCAGCCACTCGCGGATCCGCGGAATGGGCGAGCCCTTGCTGCTGGACGAGCTGCTGCTCCCTGGAGCGCCGCCACCGCTGCTGCCGCCGGCGTTCGAGAAGCCTCGTCGCAGCGAGGGTGAAGGGGGCCCGCCATCTGCGTTTGCAACGGAGCCTCGGCGTAAAAAGGTCCCTTTGAGGCGTTCCGTCAAGCTTATGCGGCGGCTGGGAGGTGATGCTGGCGGCGGAGGCGGCGGCACGCTGTCGCGAGACATGTAACTATCGCGATGACGACGCTGCCTCACCCGGTCCCTGTCTCTGTCACGATCCCTGTCGCGCTCGCGCTCGCGGTCCTTTTCCTTCTCTCGCTCATCCGCCGTCGATTCATCCTCAGTGTCTTCATCCTCACTTCCGCTGCGTTCCCTCTCCCTGTCTCGAGTGTCTCTCCTCCGCCTGTCCCGTTCTCTGTCTCGGGGTCGCACGGACGAATCACGAGGATCATGTGCCGTACTTGGCATGTTGCTCACGAAAGCGTTGCTGTGTATGCGTGATTCATATGTACACGCTCATAGCAGTAGAAAGAAAGAAGAGAGCAAAAAAAGCAAGGCAAGCCCTCAACTGGGCACTGCAGCCCACGAAGGTTATTTTCTTTGTTTTTCCTGTGTACAAGGAGTGGACAGCAAGTGTTGGCCGTTTGTTCGTTGTCCAGCTTACACAGCGTCCGTGGCGCAGGCGGCGGCGGCGGCGGCCTCTGCAAGGCGTGCTAGGCAAGAAAAAAAGGCGCGCGGCAAGGCGAGGCAGGGCAAGAATTTAGAAAGAAAAAAAAAGGACAACTGCGACGGTGAGGTGCCTCGGCTTTCAGAAATTCTCGAGTATGCAAGGGCGCTGCAGAGGATTTATTATTTAATCGATGACGGAAAGCCAGAAAGGAAAACAGAAAGAAAAAAAAAACGTGGTCCGTGTTGGGGCAGGGGGACTGTCATGGTTGCTGGGGGCTGGCTGGTGCAAAGGCGATGGCTGATGAGCTGCATATTGAGAGGGCTGGGGGGAACGAGAAGCTACCTCGTTAAGGTAGGTAGACGCAAGCACCTCGGACTTTTCCCAGCCCTGGAGGTTTGACAGTCTAGTGCGTAGTCTGGAGCTGGTCGTGGGATAAAAACAATATTGTACAGGTTAATTTGTACAGAATTACGGAGTATCGTACTCCAACGGATATTATAGACCGGCAGCAGTAAGACATAACAGGCCATACCTATAGACAGGCTTCTATTATTCGTGTTGCTACTCAGTACATGACATCATGCAGCCGGCCTGCCTAGGGCTGCTGCAGGTAGCTTTCCCAGTCGTCGGACTGACCCCAGCATACACAACATAAACAGGCGATCCAAATTGCCTTGAGGCGGATCTCACATGCACGTCTTTTCTAGCCGGAGATGATGCAAATCAGCTCATGGCAGCCTAATGTGTCCGGGGTCACTGAAATTGCCCCGTTGGTTGCACGCCTTGCCGTTGATGCCCGACGGCGCGACCATGCCAGCTGCCACCCTTAAGTTTCTCAATAACGCCGGCACTCCACATCGAAGGTCGAGTAGTATAGTGGTTAACACGCCAGTCTCACACACTGGAGTCCCGGGTTCAATTCCCGGCTTGACCTTTTGCTTTTTACTTTTGCTGCATTGGTGTTGCAGAGTATGACTATTTTGGTCGCTTCTGCGTATTTGTTTTACTTGGTGTTAAAAGAAAGGTAGGGTAGGCTCATTTAGTCGGGCGATTTGAGTTTGGTGGCGGGCGACGGAAGGGCAGCAAATGATGTCAGGATAACCAGTCGACTCATTAGCTGCATGATAGAACGGTAATCATTCTCACCAGAAAAAGAAAAAATCCATATAGCAAGTTAATAGGAAAGAAAATATCAAGTCATCAAATCATCATGGCCAAGGTTTTTGCAGATTGGAGTGTGTTCATACAGTCACAGTAGCCATACCCAGCTGCTATGCTATGCTATCCTCTATTGCGAAGGATGTAATTCAAACACGATGTCAAAGATTGTCGCCATAGCCTCTTTTTTTGCCATGGGGCTTCCCAGTTCCAGTTCCCAGTCCCAGAATATTTTGTTTCCTTTTCACCATCCCAATTTCCATTGCCGTCAACAACACCGCAAAAACAAAAAAACAGCCGCTAAATTATCAACAAGAAACAGTCATGATTATACACCAGACATTTCCTTTCAAAGGAGTGAAGGAAAGCCACAAGTACCCGTTCTTTCTCATGTGTTATCCCAGGACCAGCCGCTAAAAACCGAACAAAGACCCAAGCAGTAAATGGTTCTGCACCACTCCGTCGTAGCGACTGATAGAAAAATGTTAATGCAGCTGACCAGAATAGAAAAAAGGTATGCTGTATACTAAATAAGATGATTCGCACCATGGAAAAGAAAAAATTCAACGCCTGTACATAATAAAGGCTAGAAAAAAGATGATCAAAGGAGTGAAAGGGTGAAAAATGTACAGGGTTTTTTTGGAGCGGGGTCAAAGACGGCGGCCTAGTTGGCAGCCTCATAGGCAGGAGGCGGAGGACGCTCAGCGCCCTGTTCCCAGGACTCATCGGGGCCGGCATGACGCTGCTTCTCGTCGTAGACGCGACGGGCAATCTCGTCGGCCATCTTCATGATCCAGGCCTGCTCAAGGATGACCGACGACGTGTCCGATGAGGCAGAAGCGCTGTCGCGCATGGCGAGCTTCTCCTTGGCATACTGTGCCGGGGACGTCTCCTCGCCTGCTTCGTGGATCTGAGAGAGGGGAGACTTGGCGTGCATGGAGTTACGCTGGTGCGACTTGATGTGGTCGTTGCTCGTCTTCTCTTGGGCCCGCTCACTGCCAGTGCCCGGAGGCGTAAAGCGGACCTTGCTCGCATGAAGATCTTCCGACGCGGCGCGGCCATCTTCGGATTCTTCGGGGATAGACGAGGTAATGAGAGGCTCGGAAAAGGGCACATTAACAGACGCAGTGTCTGATGTGTCGGACATGTTGTCGCTGGAGCCAGCCTCGGAACGGGCGCGGCGGAGATTGACGACGCGAGTCTTCTTCTTGCGGCCGGGCCGGGATCGGTACGCCGAGGCTGCAAGGGGAATTTGGCCCGAGCTAAGAGTAGACAACGATGGTCGTACGGGCAGGTAACCGTGGGAGGCGCTGCCTGTGTCTGAAAAGGTATATGTTGTGCTGGCTCCGCCGGTGAGCGAGTATGTCTTGGCCAGGCTCGGTGTAGCCACAGCAGGGCTTGTCACGTCGGAGTGGTCGGCGTGACCAGACCAAGCCCGGAAAACGACGTCGCGAATGCCCGGCGTAAAGAGCGACAAGGTGCGGTGGGAGTCAGTCAAGGCAGCGAGGCGCAGCAGGTTCTTCTGTGAGAAGAGATACTGCATTTCGCCGCCGTGCAGAGTCAATTCGGAGATGGCATTTATGTCGAGCAGATTGCCGTTGGAATCAACAGGGTCTTCGGGGGGGCTCGAGAAAGGGTCCAAGCCCTGGTTGTCGGCATCGGCGGCGGGAGTCTCGGCGCCCTTTTGGGTCTGGTCGGCGCACCAGAACTGGAGTGACAAACGATGAATAATGGCAGGCAGCTCTTCCATCATTAAATTGCGCAGCTGCTGCTCAATGGTACGCTGAAGGTAGTCGCGGACGAATTGGATCGAGTCAAAGGTTGACGAGACCTTGAGGGATTCGAGCGGGTCGTTGCGAAAGACGAGTGTGAGTCCCTTTTGCTTGGAAAAAACCAGAATGATGAATGCCGAGAGTTTGATCTCGGATAGAGTAATGGCAACGGGGATCGTTAGACCTGAAGCGGCGGCCAATGGCTGCGGCGATGTAAACAGCGGCTTCGAGTCGAGATAGGTGTTGAGTGGGTTTGCCTATATCACGGTTTTGTTAGTCCCTGTCGCGCGTAAAGTGGTGCGCCCTTGTAGTGTGTGGAGATGGTATAATGTGTGATATATGTAGGGGTGTGTATGCGCAATCAAACAAGTTTATGCATGAAGAGACGCGTTGATTGTTTTGTCGAGCATGTTGTGAAAGGAGAGGATAAACAGAGCGGTTCGTGTGGGATGGTCACGGATGGGGAGGACATGGCGGGCGTACCTGAACGCGGGTTTTGAGCGTCAAAAAGGCATCGCCCGAGTAGCACATTTTGAAAATGCCACGGAACCTGTCCTCGGCGAGGTCGCCAATTTCGAGGATCTCCAGATCGGGAGGCACGGTGCCGAGGTTGAACTCGCTGACGAGAATGTCGTCGACGATGATGGGAGGCTTGGGCGACTTATTGAGGGCCTGTGTCAGGAGGTCCCTGGCGCGCTGATAGAAATCAGCGTCGGCCGTGAGTGGCGACCAGTTGAAGTTGAAGGCCATGTTGAAATGGCGATTATAAGCTCGCAATCATTGGATGGTTTCGCGGTCGGTGATTTTTGAAGGGGGGAGGACGTAATCGGATCTAGCTGATTCGTTTTTGAGATTTTTTTTCGGCCCCAGCGCGCGCGACGGTCGCAGGAAGGCTGGCTCGGTACCGGCCACGCTGAGCAAAGAGGCAGTCGAAAGTGAGATAGAGGGAGGCGCTGGAAGTAATGTGAGCTACTGCGCGTATGAAGTCCAGACTAATGACAGAATACGTCGTGGCGATGGATGTTGAAGGGTAATGGAAGAAGAGAGAAGAATGGGTGAGCCTTGGTAGAGGTGGAGCGATGATGCTGGAGAAGCCGAGAGGAGCAGTGTGATGCGGCAAGGTAAACTGGAACTGTGCGCTGGGAACCTCGGGCGCGCGAGGGAAGGGCTCTTTTTTTTTTTTTTTTTTTTTTTCGACTGCGCTTTTAACTACTTACCTTGCTTGTAATAAACACTGGAGGAGCGGGTACCAGCGTCACAGGTATCCTCAGTGCCGGTACGTAGGTATGGTACTAGGTAGGGACTTTTATAGCGGCTGGGGAAAAGCAACAACAGCCGGCCACAATCGGAAGCAGGGAGAGAGGGGCCCAAAGCAACGCAAGCGGCCAATGTATCTTTTGCGCGTCGTTTTGCTGGCGCGTGACAAGGGTCAAGGGGTAGCACTGGCAGTGGAGGGAGATGCTGCGCTAGCACGTCGTTGTTGTTCCTTGTTGACCCGTGGAACTGGTCAGAAAGGCCCCTGGACAGGGTTAGTACGTTTTTACTTGCCCCGGGCAAGTTTCTGTAGGTACTTATAAGTCAAGTACCCAAGGTAAGTAAGGTAGGTAAAAGTCCTTGCTGGTGTTTTTTTCCTCTGGCGCACGGGTAAGTAAGTACTTATGCGAGCACTTGAAAAAGGCTGTGGAGAGGCAGAGGGGTTGCAGTAATGTCGTATTCAATCTAATGAATGGGCAAGTGAAGGAACCAAGTTGCAAAAGACGCGTGTTGCCGTCTTGCAGCACAATGGCAACCGGGTCAAGCCAAAGGAGCAGGATGCGCTGATTTAGTACCAGTGTTGCGTGCCCGACCGGCCTTTATCAGGTGATGATGAGTGGCGGCGCGTGAAAATACATCAGCGCGCCATCACCGACCGCCGTTGCCCTTGTGACGGCGGTGCGGGGGACCAAGGTCCAAGGCTAGCAAGGTGTTTGTTTCGTCATGGCATATAACGCAGTGGCACAGGAGGAGTGAAACGCCTCGACTGACGTGACGTGACGTTCCAAGTAACTAGCTACTCGGTAACAGCATAAGTACTTAGACTTGAATCCATATTCGTCTCGCCGTCGCATACTCGAGCTGCTGCCCAGCAACCGCCTCAACTACCTACTGCGAAGCTTCATGGCTCTGGTAAAGCTACCGTATGTCGCGGGTACACAAGGCTTCCTGCTGCGCCAAAATAATCAATCCTAGAATTCTGCTTTGCCGTTGAAAAGTTTCAGTTTCCACTTCACATTGCGAGGACTCTCCCAAGCCACCTATACAGACATGCAGAAATACGAATGAAGTCGTGATACCCTACAGTATATTCACGCAGAATTTCAACAGCTCTTGCGTGGTGCAAGCGGCCATCGTATCAGCTAGTATCTCGTTGGCAATTCTTTTTTCTTTTTTTTCTCTTCTTTTTTTTTTGGTGCCTGATGCCTTTGAAACAGCACTCCGGCGCTATATCCGGGTGTCGATGGGCTACTCCGACAGCAGCGCAGAGTTGCAGTGCTTGTCTGGAAATAAGAGAAGGGATCAGCAACTTTATTTCGGGCCCAGATCCGCTGTAACTACTCCGTACAGGAACAGGTTTTATGTACTTTCCAGTAGGGGCTGGGTCGACAATGAAGCTGAAGTGTACGCTGTGCGAAGCCCGACAGAGAAGAGCTGTCTGTACACGTTCGAGGACAACAGCACCCATTCTGACGGCCATTTCAACATGTGACAAGTCATCACGGTGGTTCATTCACCTGAGGACTGTTCATGAAGCTGTATACTGCTCGGGCCCAGGTCCTACGCCGGTAAAAGGCATCGAGCCACTATGACAGCCTAGATGCGGTGACATGGCTTCCGCACATGAGCAACTTGACAATGAAGAAGCTGCATCATGATATCTCGAGTCCTTCATATAGCTGTAATCGCTACACCGAGCGTTGGTTACAGTCAGCCCTGTTTAATGACGGCCCAGGTCAGGAGTGGACGCCAATTGGTTGTTATTCATTTCCTCGAAGCCGCAAAAGACCAAGAATTTTGTGCCCCCACGGCTTGTTCACCAGGGATCTTTATAATGCTGGTTTATTAAACCTGGTCTACAATCGGATGGTTTTAGAATAGACTGCTAAGAGAAATCGAGAGCATCTATTCTAAATCTCTATAGTCGAGCAAAATCAATTATCATCAGGAAACTGGAGTCGCCAGGTTTGGAAAGTGTCCTCTGCTAGGCGACATAGCACTAGATATGACAACCTCACTTCCCCCACACTCTCTTCGTCCTCGAGGTATATAGATGGAGCGTGCCGTGGTCACGAGCTTGTCCATGACCTGTATAGTTGGACCAGTCATGGCGAGGCTACGGGGTAGCTGAGAAGGTGAGGAGCATCTGAGCCTAACACGGCCAAGACGCTTGCATTCTCGTTTTCCTTCACGTGCAAAAGGCTGGAAAAGTCACAGACTCCTAAAAATAATATATAGCCCGAGGGAGAATTTCGTCCGAACTTGTTATGGGTATAATGTGAGCGTTACATGCTCGGTGCTACAATGTCGAACCATTGGCTACACAATGGCGAAGGGGGGTGTCTGCAACCCAACAATGTGGATGGTCCATCTCGTCAATTTTTTTTTTTTTTCATTTTCATGTAGATGGGGTATCAAACAGAAAAGCTCTGGACTACAGGGCCACACCAAGATAGAAACAGAATAGATGCAGCTGCTCATCAGGACACGTCTTGAACGCCTATCGTCAGTCTCTACACGTTAATACTGAGTAAACACCAAAGCCCACTTCCCCGGAACAGAGCAGCCTCCACCACTTGAACCATGACCATGCCAAACGACCCAGACTTTTCATCTCCCAGCACGCATCGCAGCAGACGTCGCATCATCCTCCGCTAGTACCCGAATACACGCATCAGGCTGGACGTCTCGCGCGGGACATAGCTGATCCAGTACTCAATAGGCATCGAGCCATGCAAGCCACCGAGAGCCCTCGCACCTGACCCATCTTCGGCGCGCTGGGAGCCCCAACCCACCTCGCTGCAGTGCCTTGCATCTCGCACGCTTGCATGCAAGCATACCTACCAGTTACATGCAGTGCTGCACTACCAGCGGCAGCCACAGTACGTGGGCCAGTAGGTAGGTAGGTGCCCAGGTAGCAGCTCGCTAGTCGCTCCCTACCTTGCTACAGATTTTAGGTACGTTTTGGCCTATTACTGTCCCATACCAACTAATAACCTCACTGAACAGAGTACACACACATACACGCCCCCCCCCTCCCCCCCTTTAGTACCCTCCCTTGCGCCGAGAGTTTCTCCAGGCTTCCCCTTCGCCCTCGTCGTCGCCCCAATCATGGCCCTGTCATTGCTGCCACAGCGCCCACAGCGCCCACTACCGGGGGCCGGCCAGCGTCACACAGAGACGGCGGTCCCGCTACAGCATCAACGACCACCCAAGGCAAACCCCCCGGCTGCACCTCCGATCGAGGCTGGCTGTGCTCATCATCCGACCACGGCCGCCGCGACTGCTGCGACTGCTGCGACGACCGCCATCACAGACCACCATTTGCCAGATCATGTCAACGTTGTGACCAGGAATACACCGGCGGTAGAAGAAGCGGCGTCGTCACCAACAGGCCACGCCCCCCTTGGTGATGAAATGAGGCAGAAGCACTTGACCAAGCACCTGCCCAGAGGCTCCAGGCCTGTCGCGTTTGTCGGTGAGGGCGCAGCCAACGCCGTCTTTGAGATTAAGGTTCCCCAACACGGCTTATCAGATCAAAATTTCAAAGGTAATCCTCTATTTTCATCCCACCCTCTGATCCCTGTGCATGACAATCGAAAGCTGACGACGAGACCCCGCGCAGGCCTGCTGCTGCGAGTGGCCAAGGTCCCAGCACTTGGCCAGCCCACCGCGTACAACTACCTCTTTCAGCAACACTTCTACCAGACAACCATCCGACCGCTTCTCGGCAATCATGCCATCCACCAAGAGCTCGTCATTCTTCGGAATTCGGGTATCGTAGATGAGCTCAACCGTCTCCTGCGGGACCTCGATCATACCCGCAAACCCAAGTTTCGCGGTTCCTTTGTCGGCCAGTCCGACTGGGGCCTCCTCATCGAGGACATGCGGCCCGATCTCAAAGCCCCCGCGCCGCGCACTCTCGTTGAGTTCAAGCCTAAGTGGCTCTCTCAGTCGCGCAGCGCCCCGGCTCGCGCCGTCCGTTGCCGGCAGTGTGCTCTTGAGCTTCAGCGTATGCTCAACAAGCCCGCTGCCGCTGCCGCCGCCGCCAGCACCTTTGCCCCCGAGCGGAAACCGTGTCCCCTGGCGCTGGTGGACGAGGATGCACCCTCCGCCGTGTCCTCGCCGTTTCGCATCGCACCGCAGCTGGCTGATGCGCCAGAGCGGGAGCAGCTCCGGACGTCGCTCCAGCAGATCCTGCACGACCCCTTCCTGGATGACCTGTGCGCCCACCAAGAGGAGCTGGATACGACGGGCCCGCTGGGTGCCAGCCCCGACGATGAAAAGTTTGGCATCGCCATGACGATTCGCGACTGCACGTGTTTTGCCTTGATCCCCAAAGATGATGCCGCCTGCGGCCCGGAGGACATCAAGATCAGACTCGGCGACCTGGACTGGAAAGATCCGCAAACCAAGATTGAGCACTGGCGCGGCACCGAGCAGTCCCTCATCGACGGCGGGTTCTACACGGCCGACTGGATCCTCTGCGATGGCGTCTACTACTACCCGCCAACGCTCTGCCTGCTCGAGTGGAAGCCCAGGCCGTCCTTGACCAACGTACCGGATGTCATACAGCTGCAAGACGCAGCTACCACCACCACCGCCAGCCTACCCGCCAACACAGTCGTGGCCGAACCGCATGTGTTTCGACACGCGGCGGATACTACCACACTGCGGGCCAAATTGCAGCCCTATGATGGCAGCAGCGGGGCGCCTGCGAACCCCCATCGCCCGCCGCCTCACTTGACAGCGCAGCTGATGCACACGCTCACGCATCACAGAGACCGTTAGAGGTACCAACAGCACAGAAGGATTTAAACATTGGAAGTTGCTACTGCTTTTTCTTTTCTCCACATTGGGATGATATACATTGGACTTGGGGCGTTTTGTATTTTTGGAGAATCAATCATCGGGAGTCATATTTGCTTCTTCTTCCTGCTCCACCTCTCCTCCCGATGACCCTTTTTTTTATGTATCTGAGGACAAATGTACATTAGCTTCGTAATAATGATAATCATTATAGAATAAGAAAACAAGACGCTTCATTCTCTAGAGTGTGATCCTAGCGTTATTTCATAATGCGGAGGGAACAAAAAGGAGGGGCGGCCCATCCACTGTGTAACGTAAATGCAAAAGTACAACGTGCCACAAGCAACAATTCCCGTTCTATTAGATCCCGGCAATGGAAAAGCTCAGCAGGCTGCCGGCGGCGAGGCCGATAATCAGACACAGGCCCATGAAGCCGCCGGCGGCCCCGCGCTCGCCCTCGTCGACCCAGCTGCCGGCCGACGTCATGAGGCGGGAGCAGAGCCAGCCGTTTGTGAAACCAAAGGGCACTTGAACGACGCCGAGGTAAAAGAAGTCGCTGGGGACGGCGGCGCCGCGGCCGCCCACGTTGCAGAGCAGGTAGAGCGGGAGCTGGACGACGCGGAGGGCGGCAAGCTTGAAGAGCAGCTTGGGCCGGCCGCCATGTGCCGAGTTAGCGCCGAGACCGCCGCCGCGCGCCGACACTATGGTTGACAGGCGGCCGCCAAAGTCGCCGAGGTTCCAGAAGAAAAAGGCGAGCGGGATGAAGGCGTCGCGGGCAAAGAGACCGCCCATCCAAGGCTCGGCGGGCTCCTGCACGGAGCGGATCTTGGCGGTGAAGACGGGAAAGAACATGGTGGTGGTGAAGAGAAGAGCGATGCCCGACGCCAGCCACCGAAGCTTGGAGAAGAGCACACGCATGGGGACGACGGTGTGGGCGGCGGGCTCTTCGCTGCGGCGGCGGCGGCCGGCGTCGTCTTCGGCCTGCTGAAGGACGCGGTATTCGGCGTTGCGCTTGTGATGCCGCACTAGCGGGATCATGGCGGCCAGTGCCACGACGGAGATGACGACGGCGGCCAGGAAATAGACAAAGGCCGACGTCTTGCCCTCGGCGCCGGCGGCAGGCAGCTCGGTGCCGCCGCCGCCGTCCTGGTAGGCGCGGCGGCGGCGATCCGTGCGGCGGGAAGGGAAGAGCAGCACGCTCAGCACCTCGGAGAGCGCAGGGAGGATGCCGGCGACGCTCTGGCCCGTGACGAGGGCCTGCATGTACTCGGGGCGGCCGGCGCTGGCGGCGAAGGCCAGGGCGCCGTTCTGCAGCAGGCCGGTGGCGACCGAGGTGGCGGCAACCATGGCCAGGACGAAGGCGAAGTAGGCGCGGGGGGAGACGCCGAGGCCCGCCGTCGTGGAGCCCGTGAGGAGCGCAAACGTGGCAATGTTGATGAGGAGACCACAGCTGATGCGGAACGGGTACGACGCGGCGCGCTGCATCTTGGTCAGGACCAGGACGGCGGCGAGACTGGTGGCCGTCGAGACGCTCATGATGGTGGGCTGGAAGTTGGTTTCGATCCACGGGCTGCCTTCGAACCTCGAGGCAAAGTACGGCGCAGCGGCGAGAAACATGTTCCTGCATTTATTTCATCCGTTTTAGAATCAGTTGACCAGGTCAAGGAGACGGAGGAGAGACTTGAGAGGGGGGGACTCTTACCAGGCCCAAAGCATTGCCATACCGAGGAAGCCAAAGACGCTGTAGTCGACCCAGGAAAAGGGCGGCGCGGCCGCATCGTCCCCGGCGCTATCGTACTCGTCGTCCATGATCGGGGCGCCGGCTCGCATCTCGGCGGGCGTATCGGGGCCGTTCAAAGGCTCGTACTCTGCCGAGTGTGACGACCCGCGTCGGGGCATCACCCTGCCGGTGTGTTTCATGGCGTAGGGCGGTTCGCAAACTCAGCCGCACGGCTGCCCTTTTGTATTATAGAACTTCGGAATTTCGATGCCAAATCAAAGGGGCCGCAGCTCGTAATCGTTTTGTTTTCCGCCTCCCAGATGCAAGATGCAAGAAGTGGGCGGGCGGTCCGGGGAGACGGGTTGTCGATTGCCGCCTGGTGGTGGTTTTTGCGCCGGTCCGCGGATTTGATTGTCACTGGGCGTTTGCGGCGGGCAAGCCCACCAGAAGAGTCAATCTGCTGCGGGAGGAGGGTATATATTCCGGAGGGCAGAGGGGATGGGTGGGGTGGCGAAGGCCTTGTTCCAATGAACCCTGCCGCCAGGGATCGCACGATGGAGAGTATGTGAATTGTTCGAGTACTGATGATGGTTGAGGTTTGGGGATAATGAATCAAGAGGACAGTGGAGTTCAGAACGAGCTAGTCCATGGGGTCGAGGAGGGCGTAGACTCTGGTGGCTGCTTTTTTTATTCAGTCACGCATGCTTGGGCGCAGAAGTCAGCTGTTGATGGAGCCCGCCAGCTCCAATCACCCTGTAACGGCCCTGGTGAGCTATCCGTTATTAGCAGCTCCCAGGGGCTCCCTGAAAGTCGCAACCACATTACTCAGAATACAGACATTGCAGCAGCTTGCACCACCGACCTGTCTCGGAAGCTGAGCGGAAACATTATCACAAACATCCTGTTTTGTGAGACCCAAAACGTCCACTAAACTGAGCCATCGCATTCCAGTCTGCAGCCCCCAAATGGGGGGTAAAAAATAGAGAAAAAAGAAAGGCTGTCAGCTGCTTCGCATTTACCGCCACCCTAGGCACGGCCCGTGGCAAATGATCAACCTGAAGAAGAAACACATGCATGCTTCTTGATCCATAAATGTCTTAATAAAGATGCTCTTGCTACCACCTATACTCTAACTACTTGTTCAGGCACGTGTCGATAACCTTGGAAATGGCCAAGCATTCCTCGTCTCGCATTGTCGGCGTCACAATCTGGATCGTGCAAGGCATGCCCTGCGATTTTTCTGGCTTGTCTATATTTCACAATGTCAGTCAAACATTGTGCTGAAGCGTGAACACATGTGCTTCAAGGAACAAAAATGACGGTACTTACACTCTGATGCGTACTGGCCCGACTTGAGCTCAAACGTCTCTCCATCCCTGACCGTAGCTTTGCCAAAGGGAATCACGCACGCCGGATACTGGCACCAAATTAGTTGACCTTGCCTCTTTTCGGTCTTGGAAAAAAAGAAAGAAGAGAAAACAAAACACCACTCACATCAATCAGATTAAAAATGGTACCGTACGCCGAGCTTGCAAACTCGTCGTGTGGAGCCGCCGTGTGCTGCATCAGTGGCCCAATAACGGCATCCAGGTTGTGCTTGGTGTAATTCGCATGCCACGCCCTCGCAATCTCCGCCCTCTTCAGGTTGAGCGCTGACAGCCGTGCCAGCCCCTCCAGGTCCGCCACATCTGCCAGGTACGTCCACGGGGCGAAAGCAAAGCCCTTTTGCATGCTGGCGCGCGAGGGGATCGGCGGCTCGCCGGCCTCCTCCACGATGCGCGCCCCCGTCGGGTCGAGAAGGAAGAGGGCCAGCGCCGTCTGCACGGCCTCCCAGAAGACGCACTCGGACGGCTGAAGCTGGACGAGCTCGTGGCCGGCCGCGGCGAGCTTCTCCGCCGCCGCCTGCACAGCGGCCCGGACCGGCGGGTGGAGCGGGAGAGCCGGGTCCGTGGCCATGACGCCGATACGAAGCCTCTGGCTGGCCTCGAGCTGGATGTCCCGCCAGGGCACGTCGATGGCGGTCGAGTCGAGTTTCCAGGGGCGGGCGCCCACGACGACTTTCATGAGCAGGTTGAGCGCGTCCACGTCGCCGGCCAGCGGGCCGATACATGATTTGATTTGACGCATGCCTGGGTCGACGCAAACCTTGACGTCTCCGCCGGGAATTCGCCCAACTGTAGGGCGGAATCCGTATATACCATTGCAGGCTGCCGGAAATCGGACGGACCCTATCATAGATGCAAGTCAGCCCCCATCAGAAAACAAGAGGCTCTTGGTATCTCGCTATAGGAGCTGCGCATACCTCCCACATCCGTGCCCAAGCCCAAAGGCGAGCCTCGGAAACCAACAAGGGCGCCTTCACCACCGCTGGAGCCGCCAGCCGAAAGGCTCGTGTTGAGCGGGTTCAGAGTTCGTCCAAAGATGTTGTTGTGGCTATCGACAGTCTGCCCCATTCCGGAATGTTAGCCCCTTCTCATCTGTTCCTACGCCGTGACGCTACACAGTAAACTTTACCATCATGGTCTGCGGCACGTTGGTCTTGCAGTAGACGACGCCGCCGCTGGCGAGGACGATTTCGACAACGGCCGAGTTATTCTCCGACACGTAGTCAAAGAAGCCCACCAAGCCAAGTGTCGCCGGCACCCCTTCAATTTGAATGTTATCTTTGATGCTGACCGGCAGGCCATGAAACGGGCCCAGAGGCTCGCCCTGCTCGCGGCGCGCGTCGAGCTCCTTGGCCCTCTGCAGCGCCTTGTCAAAGAAGATTTCCGTGCAGCAGTTGAGCTACAACACTCACTCTCAATCAGCGATTGGCCCCAACAAGGAAGAAAGGAGGGGGGGGGGGCGGGGTTAAAAGTTACAAGCTGGTGAGCAATGGCAGCACGCTTGCAAAAAGCAGTGGTGACTTCCAAAGCCGTAAGCTTTCCGCAGGCGAGCGCTTCCAGCAACTGGGACACAGTATACGACTCGGTGATGCTGAGCTCTTTCTCGGAGAGAAACCCGGAACGCTGGCAGAAACCAAGCTCAAGAACATTGTTGTCAGACTCCTCGAGTGGTTTTTTGAGCTCATCGAGTAGCTCCGACTTGAGTCGCCACTCCGACGGGATGGCGTTGCCTAGCTGTTGGCGTCGGGCTGCCGCCCTGTTCTCCCAATCGGCAGCCATGGAGCGTTCGGTGTTGAGCGTTGCGTATTGAGATGGGAAAGTATAAGCAGGACAGCAATCTTGGAGATAGGAATCTCAGTCAGATATGAGTTGCGGTCTTTTGTAGTTCGATCAAGAAATTGTCCAGTAAGTGAGGGGTGCTTGTGTGGACCTGGCTACCGACCCCGAACGGGAACGTCTGGGGAAACAGTGCGGGGGAGAACGGCGTGGCGTCGTGTCCTCGGGCCCGATGCTGGGGCTGGTATACTGGGTTTCTGTGCCTAAATACGAATCATCAGAGTCCGTCGGAGAATTCAATGTCGTGCACTATCCTAAAGAATCCAGTATCAAAGTGGAACAGAAGGCTTAGCGGACAATGAGTGCATGGAGCTAGGGGATGGCAACAGCTTGTAGTTGTGAGCGCTAATTTGAGTCTGTCAAACTCATCTCTTATTCCATGTTATTATGCCTTCTACCTATTGATGACTGGATCTAAGTATACTGTGAATTTGTTTTGCGCTGTCGCGAGCCGTTTAGCCTTAGCACATAGATGTCCTCTCTGCAGCCGATATCGCAACAATATCGGACGTAGCTGCTGCGAACGAGTGTTGCTTGCCGCCTCTGAAAGCTTTCATTTTTGCTTTCAGAGCCGTCGAAAGAGGCTGGCGCATCGAACAACTTGTGCGTATACGACATCAATCATGAAAGAGCGCATAAAATGATGCGGGCGTGGAGAGGGCTTCACGCTGTGAGCGGCCGCGTCAGAGGAGACGTGGCAGTGAAGTTCACCCCGCTGTAGGATGTTGTACTGTTGACCCAGAATCTTCTCCGGGTCGGAGCGCAACTCTGAAGCTCGTCGTGGTCGTGGTCGTGGTCGTGGTCTTGGACTTGGGCTTGCGCGTGTTTTGTGGCTGCCGCGGTCGTGCACCGCCAGCCTTCTAAGCTGGCTTGGCCACCGCGGCCGCGGCTGCGTTCTCGGCCTTGAGCTTGGCCAAAAGGTCCTCCTTGCCCTTGAGCTCCGCGAGCACCTTGCCGCTCATCTCCTCCGTCTTGACTTGCGCGTCCTTGAGCCGTTTGATCTCAGCTGCCTCGGTCTCGCGGCTAAAGGGCTGCGCAGGACGATTGTGCTTGGGGATCATGGCGGACCGCTCCCAGACGTTTTCGCTATCGGGGGGCGGCAGCGGCGGTGTCGGGCGATTCTTGCCCTTGCCCTTGCCGCCCGCGGCCGTCTTCCAGCCTTTGGGGACGGCGCCACTCGTGAGAATGTTGAAGAAGACTTCGTATGGTTCATTGAATAGCTGCTCTTCGTAGCTCCACGCGCGGACCTCGCCATTTTTTGTCACCATGGCTTGTTTCTCTTCCTCGGTTCGGCCAAAGGGATGTAGGCGTAGGTAGTGGTATAATGTTTGCGGTTTCTCGCCAGATTCGTTGACATAGTAGAGCTTGACGGTGATGTCGAACTCACCCCATCCCGTTTCGCTGACCATAAAAGGCTTACCAGCCTCGCCTTCAATCACTATTGCGATAATGTGATTAGCACTTTTTAACCGTGTCTAATTGATGCCACAAGCTGTCGCGGGAGGCGTGACGTACTGCGCACATGATTGGGGATCGACTCGTGCAGCTTGAACTGAACACGTCGCAGCCAGTATGTAATATCGGTATCCTCAAGACCCTGAACAAAGACAGACCAAGAATGCGTATGATTATCGGGTGCTCCGACCGGTCGCGGGTTTGTCTCGCTAAAAGGCACTGCCGTCGTGCCGATGATAAATGGACGGCGAACTTGGGTCAGCTTGACGCGCTTGCCGAGCTGATTGTTGGGTGCCATGATACGCAAGGCAGTGGCGTGCAGATATCCGCGTATAGATGCAGTCGCGCGACTAGCCCAAGACAGATGCAGCCACGTCGATTCGCGGCAATGCTTTTGATCGCGGCTTGGGATGAATGATCGTGGAAAAGAGAGGGACGCTTGTTAGCAAGGGTGTGCCTAAGGAACAAAAATGCGCTGCAAGCGGCTCCACCTTAGCTTCTACTTCGATCGCTGGCGCTGCGAAATGACTTCATTGTTTCGCGTCCTGATCTGATTTCTTTCGTCTGTAATTCGATTCCGCATGTCAATGTCAATTAACTTACTTCATCAACACCAGCATACACTCACTCAATCAATTCAACTACGTATCGCGGACACGCTTGAGAGTGCGCGAAAGCTCAATTGAACCAGACAGAACCACCTCGCAGCTCATACCACAATGGCCACAGCAGCAAAGAGACTCGTCGTTTGTGGAGGCAACGGCTTTTTGGGATCAAGGATATGCAAATATGCTGTAGGCAGAGGATGGGACGTTATCTCTATTAGGTACGGACCGCGAGTCTTGCAATCCGATGTATTTCTGCTCACACACGTTGAAGCCGCTCTGGACAGCCGAAATGGGACAACGTGACTTCATCAGCGACTGCGCCAAGCTGGTCGCATCAAGTTACATGGGAAAGAGGCGACATCCTCAAGCCGGCGACATATGCACCGTTCATTCAAGGCGCCGACTATGTCGTCCACAGCATGGGCATCCTGCTCGAAGCTGACTACAAGGGTCTGGTCTCTGGTCGCGAGTCCCCAATTGCCGGTTTTCAAAAGGTGTTTGCCGCGTCAAAGGATCGCGGAATCAACCCCTTAGACGTGAAGCCCGGCCAAGACATCAAGCCTCCCAACCCCAATGACCAGTTCTCCTACGAGGTTATGAACAGGGACAGCGCCATCGCCCTGGCGCGCCACGCCGCAGACGCCAATACCAAGGCCTTCTGCTACATCTCAGCGGCTGGCGGATCTCCCATGCTGCCGCAGCGATACATTACCACTAAGCGACAGGCCGAAAACACCATTGCAAACGAGTTTCCAGAGATGAGGGGTGTCTTCTTCCGGCCCCCCTTCATGTTTGACGAGTCGAGAAAAGTGACTATGGGATTGGCTGCCATGGTTGGAGCCGGAGCCCTGTTCAACAAGGTCACTGGTGGGTACTTGAATTCATTCATGGGCGCCGCCGGCGCCAAACCGGTCAAGGTGGAAATGGTTGCCGAAGCTGTTGTGGAAGCGCTTGCCGATGAGGAAGTCAAAGGGCCAATCGAGACGCCACAGATGGAGGAGCTGGCACACAAGGCCTGGAGGAAAACAATGTTGTAATATCATCTGACCAAAATTCTATTCCCTGAAAACCCGATATGCAAACGCTAAAGCAAGAATGTACAATAAAACCCACACCATAACCCTTTCATCCACAGTAATATGTGTCTCTGTCTGTCCTCAAATCATGGTGCCGCGTTCAAAACTGTCGCGAATATCAGACGTGTACTTGTCGTAGAAGCGCGCCAGCTTTTGGTTGAATTGCTTGTTCTTCTCGTTGATATACGTGATGTCACCGTCGTCGCCATTCTTGGCCTGGCGCTCCTTTCTCTTCTTCAAGCTCTGCGCTTCGGCTCTGTTGATATCGGCCACAAGCCTGTCGATAGCAGCCTTGTCGGGTTTGTTTTGTGTGAACGATGTCGAGTCGGCCGTGGCATAAAATGTGCCGTCCTTGTCGACGGCAATCATCTCGCCGTCCTCCGTCTCAACAATCTCCAGGCTTCCGGCTGCGGCCGCCTTCTCGATGGCGGCGAGCTTCTGTTTGGTGTACGCGTCAAGGTCGACGTTGAGGTTCTTGAGCTGGCGCTTATATACTTTGTTGCTCTCGGCCTGATAATCTTGGAAGGCGTTGTTGTCGCGGTGCGCGGCCTTCTTTTTCAGGCGCTTATCCCACTTCTCACTCTCGTCCACCGTCCAGTCCCATGCTCGCTTTCGCTCAAAGTCTTCGCCCGCGTCTTCCGTTTCCGCCTTGAGCAGCTTGTGCGCCGCGATATCGTGCCGGCGTCGGAGGGCTGTGAGCTGGGCTGGGTCTTCGGCCAAGCGCTGCGATTCGCGAGTGACTTCCTTCATATTTGTTTCGGATGAGTTCTTGGCGCGGGCCTGTAGCGCCTTAAAGCGTGCCATACGATCTTGCGCCTTTGAAGCGCCATCAGTAGCGGATGTCGTTTGTTCGGGCTCTTTAAGAGCCTCCGGGGCTGGTGTAGGGGCCTTCTCGCCGGGTTGCTCTGTGGTTGTGTCGGGCGCAGCGGCTTCGCGAGCGTCATCCGCTCTGGTTCTTCTTTTTTTGGCTGGCGGTGACATTGTGGCGGGAATCGAAGCTCCGTGCGTATTCCAGTCGATAAAAACAGCGAAGACGAGCCTCCGAGATGTGCACGGTATTTAATCGCTTGTCGGTAGAAGTAGATGCGTCGCAAATACGCTCAAAGATGTAGACAGCGCAGAGGCTAGGTTTGGTATGGCACCACCAGACTTTCAACAATCATCGGAGAAACTGTGGTTGCGCTTCCGAAAAGAATGACTGGCAAATCCCACTGCTCTGATTAGCGTGCTCACAGCGCCCAGCGCCCTGAGCGATGCGCTAGATGTGCAAAAGATGGGGGTGGACCTTCACTGGAGCCTGTTGGAGCCCGCCGGAGCACTACTTGCCCCTGCCCTGACTGATTGTCCCGCTTTCCCCAGACTGTTCAGACGAAACTTTGTTTGCAAGGTACGCTCAATATATCCTGATATCAGGTAATAGAGTCTCTACGGAGGCTTTCTGGAACGCATTGGCGACGTGCGAGCTATTTACGAAGTCTATTCCGGGTCTGTCCTCCCCGGGTGGCATCCCTCGATGAGCCTTCTCGTCCAGCGGGCATTGCGACCCACGAGCACGAGACCTCATCGTGTCGCGACACAACAGCGCTTCAAGACATTTGAGCGCAGGGTGGACAAGAACAATGATGTCTACTACACAATATCCAAGCGGCGGCCTGTTCAAGATCCGAATACGGCCCCAAGCAGTGAGCAGTTCTTCGAGATGCCTAACCTGCTGCTGGACCTCGACGCGGAGGGAACTCGCAATGTGCGCGCGTTTGACGACAAGGACGAGGAGCTGCAAGTGGCCAGGTGGCGCGTCAATCATAAGCGAGAAGAAGTCAAAATGAAACTCGCTGATTTAGAGAATAAGCTGATCGAGTTGCGCAAGCGGTCGCAAGATATTGCTGCCAACCCGATCAATATTTGGAGACTCAGCTCGCACGATCTCCTTTCTGCCGCGCTCCACGGGCCATCCAGGAATGACAAAACCACTACCACAGATATACCATGCCTTGACACCCTCGAAGGCTCACGCTTGGTCGACGCTCTGCGTCGTGAAAACGGCATTCCGAGCCATGTAAGCGCCTCAGACGTCCTACTTCTAGAATGGATGCTTTTGAGACGCTACAACACCGACAGTATCAAGAGCAAAACAAAGCAGCCATTACTCGACAGTTTTGGACTTATAGAGGCTTTGAAATCACAATCGTCAATTGTCGGCATTCGACGGCTGCTGCGTCATAATCTATGGTCCTCTGCGAGCCTAAAGACACACTTTGGCCGCTCTTGCGAGGAAAATGGGGCTTCGGCCAATGTCTCTGGAGAACTTCGGAAACGCTGTATTGAAATACTAGACTCGGAAAAGGCACACAAAAGTCAGTTCATAAACTGCCTGGCGCTAGTTGGTGGCATGTTAGATCGGCTATCCAAGCATGGTCTAGGACCTGATCACCGTCTTCTGGGTCTGGCTCTCAGAATATCTTCTCGAAGTGGTTCGCTCGTCGTTTTATCTGAATGGATTCGCCGGATCTACTCGAGCAATTCGTGGGAATTGAGCCTCGAGGTTTTCGAAGATGCGGCAGCATGCATGCAAAGCTGCACCAAGGTGCTAACAACACAATCGGAGACTGCGCACAACCGCCAATTGCTGCTTCAACTTTTGACTGGCCTCAATGAACACGAAGAGATCTCTCTTGAATCTCTGCGTTCTATTGTACTGAGAAGTATGGAGGGCGAGGGCTTTGAGGCCGTCGCTGACCAGGCGTGCAAAGCATATGCGAGGCTTCTTGGTGAGTTGGGAGCTGTACGGACCTTGTTGAAAGAATCAGAGACTACCAATGAGGCTCTTCGAGAGGCTTGCATTGGAGTAATAAAGGCTACACCAAAATACAATGAGACGCTAAAGACTCAAGGTGTTCAGGCATTATCGATTGAGGAGTGTGTTAGCATGGATTATCATGACATTGCAGAGTAGATGGCGTTCTTTTGGCTTCCTTGTATAAAAGCCATCCATAAGACTATATTCGCACACTTCATTGGATATAAATATCATACCGTATCTGAACAAAATCCATTTTATAGCTACATTCTTGCGACTTATCGTTACGGAAAAGCAAAATCCTGCAGAGATGTTTGAAAGCTGTCGTTTACCGCAGCTTTTCTTACTTAGAATCAGAGCCATTTCTGGTTTCGTTTACGTTGTGTTAGAGTGGCTGCGCTCAAGCCGTACCTTATCTACTAATGAAATCGACTTTGCGGGCGCTTCGTACAGGGCCCGATGGCAAGGCCGCCTTTTTGGCTGCCTTGTGCTACCTACCCGGCGTGAATGACGCGCCGAGACCCTTTTCAGCATCTGCACTTTTGTCTCAAAACTATCACTTTCGCGTGCAAGGCAAACTTTTTAAGACAAGTTAAATCCTTTCCATGTTCCCATCCCGACGAGGTCACGGATGTCTCCGGCAGCCAAACGCAAAGAGGCGGGCGAAGCGGTCAGCGACATTGGTGACCAGCCTGCACCAGTACTGAAACGACGACGCACAAACGGCACTTGCGATGCTGCTGCGCCAGAAGAGCTCCCGAGTAGAAGCTCGTCCAATAACTCTCCGCAGGACGCGGTCAAGAGGACAATAGAGCAGGAGGAACAGCAGACTAATCCCATTGGAGCGATACAGAGTTGCCAGGATGTGAAAGTGAAAGACGACCCATCTGCCAGCCAAAGTTCCAGCGCTGCAGGACCATCTCAACCACTCAACCCCAAAATAGAGGAGAGGGAGAGCTTTGGCGTGGAAGGCACAGTAGAGGAAGCAAGCGAGCAGCCACCGAGCGAGCGGCACTGGCGACGCAGCGCCGCCCCGTCACCCTTTACCACCCACCACGGCACCCAGCGCCGCCTCATCCAGCCCGAGGACATTGGCTCGGTCCTCTATGACGTGCGGACGCCGAGCGCCTCCAACCCCGGCCGCTGCCCCTGTGGCTGGTACCTGTTCTACGCCGTGTGCGCGCACACCTGCCGGACGGAGCCGTACAAGTGCGGCGCGCGGCGGGCACGGTCCGGCGCCACCGTCTTCTGCGCGTCGCCCGCACCGCGGCACAACGTCGACGACTACATTGTGAACGAGCCTTGCTCGCACTGCCTCGATGCCGGCCCCGTCGTGCTTCCCGGGTCTTAGAAAACCCGCCCACCGCTGCACCGGGATATGTGATTGTGCTGAGGCAATTTCTTTGTCGGTCTTGCCCTGAAAAAGCTCGGCACGGGAGGCTACGCACGCGGGAACAAAGATCCGAGAGTACAGTCACATATGTGGCACGCGAGCCCTTTCGATCGGATTGTTTTCTTTTTTTTTTATTTTGTTTGGGTCATTGCGAAGGTTACATATGCACACACCCCTTCCTACTATGGCTGAGCTACCACAGGAATATGAGGGATATTGCTCTTTAGGCTGCGCTGTTTTCCCTGACCAGTCGGCCTCCTCGGGTGGCGTGTCTTTTTTTGGGCATGGCACTTTTGCATTTCGATCCTCGTCTCATTTTAATTCTACTTGTACTGCTTTTTGTTTCATGGGCTGTGTACTGTTATGACGCAGCAAAGCAAGAAATGTCGCATAGAAAGCCGAGTCTACTCCGTAGGCAAGTCTAGATTCTCGTATCTACAAAAGTATATCCTCACCGTTATGGGAGATCGCTTTGCTATTTCAACGCCCCATCCATCACGAGAAACGCGAAACCAATGAGCGTGAGCGCCACTATTCTGCATCAGCTTGACGATTATCCATTCTACGAGCATAGCCGTGTCGGACAATGCTCACATGGAGAACAATCGTCAATGTCGCATAATGTTCTAGTGGGTTATAAACATGGCAAATAGTCGTGTCATAAATTTAGTCACTAGACTCCTGCCTGCTTTGCGTTTGGACAAGTGGCGAGGTTGAACTATACTTGAAACGTTGAGATATTCGCATCAAGATACGTCCAGTCAGCCAACACAGGGACACTTCGAGTTGCAGTTCGATCAGTTCTAGAACCAAGACCACCCAGATCCAGTCACTGCACATCTCAATAAAGTATTAAAATAAATCGCGTTGGCTGACTCGGTATAAGCCCGTATAATGGCACGCTCCATCAACATGGCCGGCGCAGATCGGTTCAGTCGGCCGCAGATCCGGGCGCTACATTAGTAGAGGGTCTTCGACGGCCTAATTGACTGGACTTCGCCCTGGTGCCTACGACTACACGTTTACGAATTTGCTTGCGTAATTTTGGCCGAGCCTTTTATTCCTAAGCTAGTGAAATCGTCTCGACTAAGAACTGCAGGCCCATGTACGACGACTTCGCCAGTCTGGCGCGCGCTCGAAAGCTCCTACCCTGAACCTGTCATTCTAACCACCTCACACGTAGCAGGTGACACAAGAGAAACAAGTAGAGTAAGCTAATGGGCGCATGTAGCCAAAGCTACCATGACAAGTCAACAAGCATCATTGAGTCAAGGTACCATGCCAACATGCCACATCGAGTTGCAGCCCTACTTACAGTTGAGACTATTTCCAGTTTTGACTGCCTGCACGCAAAGGCGTATTGTTTCAGAGTTAGATGACACCATTGCGGACGGTTCATCGACGTTTCCATGGTCCTTGTGGTCGTGCGGCCCTGAGCGGGCGGCTTGGACGCAGCTACAAAGCATCACTGTGCCTGCTATGCCCGAACTATGTACCAGCGACGAGATTAAAACTAGAGTGCAGTCTTTTGGTGATAGCATAGTTGCACAGTTCCCGGGTGAACAGAAAACCCCAAAGCTTAGCCGAATACGATACTATACCCTAGCTGTTACGTAGTTAACATACTGATAGGGTTTTGTCTCCCGCCCTTTCATCACCAGGGACACTACTGAGCTTTCGCGAGAAGCGGTACCGAGGCTTCTGAGAAAACTGAAGTGGTGCTGGTCGGCAACGGGCTGGGTTGGGCATAGCAACGGTATTTGACGCTTGGCATCCACGACAAAGTTGCATTTTTGTCAATTTTGGCATGTGGCCTGCATTGCGAGCGATTCGTGCGCTGGGGAAAATTTTTTCGTCTTCACGCGTCATGAGTCTTATTAGTAGCGATTCTCGATTTCATGCCTACCCACTGTGGGCTCGAGGGAGCAATCGTGGGCGACAACGTGCATCGTAGACTGGCCATTGTACTACACCCCCCGTTCCCACACAATCGCCCTGTGGGCGGGGAGTGCCGGCCTCAGGTGAGGGTTGGCGGCGCAAGGAAACAGACGGGCTGTAAAAAAGTTCGCCTTGTTAAAATTTTTCAGACGCCTGTGCTACTTGGGATCTTGCACGGGGCAACAAGCACGATCCCGAAACGGGGATCATTCGAATAGTGGTGTTCCATTTGTCCCCATCTGTCTGCGGAAATCGGGTGTCTTGTGTTTCCGCAGACAACGTGATACTGGTAATGCCGTGCAAAGATACCCTGGGACGCTGTGGTATTGGCCACTATTCGCCAGCGCCGTTCCGCGTCCCTCGCTCGCCGTTCAGATATTTTCGATGGCGCCCGTCACCAATTAGGTCAGCGTAAGGCTCAGTCAGACTCTCTGAGCTTATTGACATTAGCTCTTCGGCGTATTGTAGAAGGAATTGTCCCCATAGTTGTGAGTCTTGCCTTGTAAGAATTTGGCTAGTCGGATGGTCGAATGCCTTTCCCGCCTTCCTTCGTGCGTTGAGGATCAGCACCGATGTCGTGCATGTCTTCCGTCAGCAGGTCCGACAGCAACTGTACATTGAGAAAAAAAAACAAAAAACAAAAAATAACGGCCGAGCCACTGTTGATACTGGACGGTTCAGCTAATGGATGAGCATTGAGTTCCACCTTGTGGAGTGCAAGTTTGGTCTTGGGTGGCAATGGTTATGCGTGTTGCCCCGAGCTAGTTAGTACTGAATAGACAATATTTCTGGCGACCTGGATAGAGAGGCCAAATTGTGTGTCAGGCTGGCGATCTAGCACCATGTGCTCCGTACCGAGAGCAAGTATTCAGCTAATAAGTATGGAACAATGCCAATGCAGAACCTCGCATCAACGAGAAAGGGTCGGATCCCTTGTAGGCACATTGCGGCGCATACTGTGACGTGTGGCAGCATCAGCTGCGGGCCGTTAGCTAAGAATATGCCCCCGATTTACTGGTACACCACTTATCTGGGTAATGACACTATTGTGCTCTCAACTGCCTCCAATAACGCGATCGGTTCTCCACAAAGGCGACGTTTTCTCGCCATCGATCCAGGAATAACGCAAGAGTCTAGCACGAGTTGTCACAGGCGCAACTCTGATATTGGGGGTTTCTCCGTTGGACCCCTTTTAAAAACCGGCATTGATACTTTTCGCTGTCACGGGCGTCGGAGGCTGAGACGGTGTGCCAAACAGTGCCCGAGCCGAGGGGCTGGAAACTTGGGTGTTGACCTCACCGTCAGAGAAGCGCCGTGCGGCAGCTAGCTCGAGCGACGGCCGTGGGCGGACATTCCTGCGCTCTCTTGGTCCATCTTGCCTCCTTTCAGCCAGTGTCACCTGGGCTTGCAGTTCACACCTGGCTTGAATTCAGATGCGGGGGTTCATTGCTGGTCAATCACACATGCGGATCCCCCGCTAGTCTTGCACTTGAGCCAGCCCTTTTTATGAGTATCCCGACGGAAGCCCGCTGTACTTACTTGGCTCGGAGGACTTGGCACAACGCTGAATTATTGGCATGATGTCCGTTACAGCCTGCCGACTCCTCTAGCTAGAAAGTAATCCAGTGCCTGATTCATGAGCTGCCACTGCATTCAGCATACCGTCTTGAGATGTCAAGTACTGTGAGACTGTCCGAAGGGGTATCGCAAGGACAGCTCTTGGCGCGTGCCGATAATTGGTAAGGCCATTGAAGGTAATGTCCGAGCATGATGGAGGCGAAGCTGCTCCCTCGCTTCCACCGGCTTACTCGAAACGGCGTAGCCATGCCACCACACTCCCGCTTGAACCCTGGCTGCATTAGGGCGCTACCTAAGTAGAGGATGGTGGATGGCAAGCACAGCGTGCAAACGCGGCATACATCGGGGACATGGGCAGGGTTGCAACCTGAGAGTCTGTCGCAGCAGATGGTAACTCGCTAGCCTATGTATGTATCCAGTCCATGGTTTCATAGCACTGCCGTTGGGTCAAAACTTGTTGTCAGGGGTTGGCGTGGGGAGTAAACATCGCGACCGAAATCCAGCGGAAAGAATCGTATCATGGCCTGGGAGTCAGGGCCTCTCGATGTGGTGATATCTAAGTGGTAAAAGCGGACGAACCTCTCGGAGCACCATGGCTTATCCCGATAGCGATACTAGGGTAGATAACGTCGCTGTGATGCGCGCTTATCATGGTCGGCGTGAGGTCGGAGCATGTCGCGTGGCTGGTCGCAGTACAACCGGGTTAGATAAACACAAAGATCGAGAATGGCGACCGAGGTCATCGATATCGGGTTGTCTTTGAAGCACATGTCGCAGCAAACGGTGTATGTTTTGCTTTAGGATTAGGTGGCAGAATGGATGCATTGGGCATCAGACCCTACGTAGAAGTTAGATACAGTATCAGCATCGGCAACCCCATTGATAACATCAACTGTCAACATAATTTGTCCTTTTTGCATGAGAGGAATCATTTTCTTCCCTTCAATCATCCCTGCCTGGGTCATTCATTGGTCTTTCCTACCTATCATATTTCGTTTTATGTCGTCACCCGCGTGCTTACTGGGCACCTGGCTGGCAGCTGGCAACTGACAACTGGGCATCAAACACCCCTCAATTCTGTGCTTGCACAGACATTCTCATGATCCTACGTCGCCATCGGCATTCGTTGTGACAATTTTGGTCGTATATTTCCCGTGCCAGAGTCCAGCTGACTGGTTTCCTGGCTTCACTAGCTCCGTCAGGGCAGAGCGCACTGCTATCCGTTGCTCACGCAACCCAGGCCCGGAATTTGGCCAGCCGGAAGCGCAGCACATCATACCCCCGCGTCTTGCATCAGCCAGATCATCGTCTCTGGAGAGGCTCCCTCTTTCATAACTGCCAGAGTTTCATCAGTAACTGCCCAGGCACAGGTCCAACTAGCTTCCTCGTTTGAGGGCTGAGGGCTTACACCACCATTGCGACCGTCCAAAACCCCACCGCTACTACGAGACACGTTTTAGTGGTGCGGGGAGGAAAATATAGAGCCTGCAGCCGATTCCTTGCTGTGAGCGGGCAAAGAAACACACCCCGAATCAAAGACTGCTCTCACCTATTTAATTAAGCCAATCTAACGGTACGGAGTACACGCCATATATTAGTTTGGCCCTTGAGTGCCATACATACCAGACCAGCTCGGTCGGCCAAGCTCGAAAGACGACACCCTTGGCCGAGACGGACCAGAGGTATCACGCCGTGGCTCTCCTGCCCCACCAGGCGTCAATAATAAACAGGACGGACACAGAGGTTACTGCCGTGCTGGCGAATAACTATCCAGGTTGTCCAGGACGAACACATACGGACCTTGTGGGCTGGCAGCTCGGACACGCAAGCGCCGCAGTGGCACCAGCAGCGCACAACTATCCGTACCCGTCACTGGATAGTCACGACTCACCACCAGGGTGCAATCCACTTTATTAATAGTTGGTTCGAAGGTCAAAGGCAGGGCGTGTGGGCGTGTGGGCGTGTCGCAGTTATTGGCATAACTGCTGAAGGTGTGCTTGTCAAACCTGTCTCGCAGGCTGTCAAAGCTGTCAAGCAAGGCCACAGAGAACCGCCCGGTTGCGGCACCAAGGAACTCACCAAGAACGCCTTCGGTCCGCTACGTCCCACCCAACTCTAAGGGGCGTCTTGAGCAAGAAAAACACAACGCTTTTTGATGCCCTTTGCAGGCGCAGCAGGTCCCCACTTGCAGCCGATTTGCACAGTCGTCCAGTCAATCACGACACCGGGTCGAGTCACACGTCAGGCCTGCGCAAGGTCAAGGGGGCGTGCGTCTCTTGTTTCGCTGCTGGCTAAAGTAAAAAGGGCAGCAGGTGCAAGAAAATTTGTTCGAGGGAAGCCTTAAAAACCTATACAATAGACACGACACCCCTGCCCAACACCAAGCTGAAAAGACTCGTTACGCTGTCGGTTTCTTTTTCTTAATACCCGCCCCTTCCCTCGCCATCCCACACGGCAATCTCGCTCTCAATTATTACGAAACTGCCTTGAGAGACACCCCAGCCCTGCTTGTTTGCCCTCTATCCCGCCGATTCGGAGCCAGATCCACCACGACTTGGCCACGAGCAAGATTAGTCACTTGCTCACGCACTTTTAACTTCTCGACTGACTTGGGACCTGGCTCTGTGCGCTGACTACCGATCTCCGGTCCACTTCTGCGCTCCGTCAGTGTACGGACCAAGCGGAGCACCGAGCTGCGGTCGCATTGCGACAGTCAAGAACAAAAAGAGTCACATCGGTAATAAAGCCGGGCCTTCTGCCATTGTTCTCTTTTCATCACCTTGCAACTCCTCTCGCACTTCTCCAATCCGCAGGCAGCCCGCATAACAATTGCGCGCCCAACCGTCGACATCATCCGATTAGTGGTCTGGTTCCTGTACTACGGCCCAATCTGCTCTGCTATTGCCCGATCTCCTCGCCCTGCGCCGCCTTTAGACTCGGCTCCTTGGCGGTGACGTGCTGCACCTCTCAACAAACGCGTTTGGCCGCCTATCTGGCTGGTCCTGACCCCGTCCATATCTGTTCACGCAAGTTGTTGCAATTGGGGCTCGCCCTTTGAACTTCTTTGCAGCTCTTTCTTTTCCTTCTTACACGAAACAAAGCCCTCTCCTGCCACCGTACACAGCCATGCCGCACCACCAGAGACGCAAGTCGGGCCACGGCCACAGTGGTGCCGACACCCGCAAATCCGACTCCTCCAGGCAGGTTCGCCCTACCATCTCGCGCCGATACACTCCCACTACGATACACCGCTCTTCGAGGTCTTCTCGATACGAATCATCATCAGAGGATGAGAGTTTTCCGCAATTCTGGTACGTTTTTCTGTCGCCAGTGCCAAGATGCTGCACCTCTCCACCACATGCCCCGCTAACACGATCTCTTCAGCATGTCTTGCGAGAAGCAATTCCTCCCTGCCAGTGACAACTTTCTGTACTGCTCTGAAAAGTAATTACTTCCGATGCCAAAGCACACTTATTTATGTCATATTTTCACGTACTAACGTGCTGAATTCAGCTGCCGGCGATCCGATCAATCCTCGTCGTACTCCGCCTCCTACAGCTCTTACAGCGCTGCCAACGACTACAGCCTAGCCCGTCGTCAATCATACTATGCTTCTGATACCGAACCAAAGGACATCATTCCGCAGGCCTCGCCGTCGAGACCTAACTCCATGCTTCTGGCGACGTCACCTCCCGCGACTCCCGGCACATATTACGGTTCCAAGCCGGAGTCCGCCCTCTCCGCACTCCGTTCGCTGACGGCGATCCACCCGCCCAGCCCACCGTCGCCAACCGGCAGCGCGGGCGGATTTTGGCCTTTTGGGAAAAACACTGCCACGAGCCCTAGCTCGTCGTATGCCCGCCAGCACATGCTAAGCATGGAAGCGAGTTATACTTACCACGCCTCGACCGACCGCCCACTTCCATCAAGGTCATCCCGTCCCAAGAGCAGCGAGCTCGTTACTCCTATAATCGGCAGATGAGCATGAGGCCAAACCTCAACTTGTGGCTTCGAAACAAAAAGGTGGTCGTTTCAACCAGTGGCAGCGGACGATCTGGACAGCATTGGCAAAGGATTTTTTTTAAAACTTCTCATCTCAACATATTCCATATATTCGGATCTTGACGCATTTTACGAAAGCATTCAACGAACATATTTCGAACCTTTTCTTTTGTCTTCTTCTTTGGGAGGGGCGTTTCTCGCGGAGTTGATATTCGTTTTCATTTTCTTGGTTCTTGGAGAGGTATAATGAACAGACAATGGGGACACTGGGACGAAAACTACAGCAAAGAAAACCGGGAAAATGTCGGAGTGTTACATCAAAAAAAAGAAGGCGTTTGTTATTACATTATCCATGATTTAGTTGAAAACTGAGACACCAACCTTGTTGATGCATTGCACGGAGGTAGCGTGGTGGTCTCGTGTACTCTTTCTTGGCTTCTTGAATGGCATTTTTGAGGGCAAAGACTTTAGAGTCGGGGCGTTTTTGGTAGTTTCAAGGGAACAAGGACGGCATGTGATCTTCAGTCGTTCTCTCTACATCGATGATACAAATTCGCTTTCGGCACAGCATCAGATAGTTCAACAACATGATTCAACGTTGCTGGAACCAAAATTACAATGCTGTATTCGGTTTCCATGTGACACCCAAGATCAGGGGCTCTAACAATGATAGGAGGAGACGACGAGTACTCAATTTTAGGACACGTAGGTTGTTAATGTATATACTCATCGGAATCTTATGCAAATGCAAAGGCAAGAAGAAAAGATGCGTACTGATGGAAGATACACGACATCAGTACAGAGAAGAGCAAGGGTACTTGAAGTCAACTCGCAGAAGATGCCATATATGGAAAAAAAAAACACGAAAAGCCAAAGAACGAAGAAACAAACAACGAAAAGGGAGCTCGCCGCCGTTCCGAGCCAGCATCCTCCTCTTTTTAAGTATCCCATGCTCCCCTAGCAAGAAAATGTGAAGAAAAAAAAAAGAAGAAAAAGGACCAAAACAAGGCTTTGTTTGGAGAAGGAAAAAAAGCTCTTGTTTCAATTTTTTTTGAAACAATTAAGTACTACAACAAATGCATATTCTGTCATTCTGCATTCCACCTCCCCCCCTCTCCCTCGCCGACAAACACAGACCAAGCAAGGCTCACAGGACATGCTGCTATTGCGGGCGCGAGCTAGCCATTTCACCATACCGTCCACGGTTCTTGGTGGTATCGTAAGCCTGCAGCACACGGGTCTGGCTCTCATCGGCCTGGGAGAAGGCGTAGCCGCGCTGCTTCCGCATACGCTGCACTTGGCGGACCTTGCGAATGGCCTTTTGGAATTGCTCCATTCTATTCGCCAACGATGGTTAGTAAGAGAAAATATCACCAGGCGGAAGATTGGAAACGAAAACGGGCAGGCGGGGGAGACTAACCTAGGTCGGTAATCTTGAATGTTATACTTTTGAATCTCTTGGATGTGGTGGTACGTCTGGGGGCGGTACATGCGCTTGGCGTACTTCCAGGCAAAGTCGCGGAGCAGGCAGAGGCTGGCGAGCGCAATCGTTTGCAGCCAGAAGATAGGGCTAGAGTAGAGACGCGGGACAACGCCGTGATACTCGGCCGAGATAGGGATCATTGGCGCGACAGTGCCGTAGGCGGCGATGAAGACGTACCAGACGGCCATGCTGCCGGGGATGGCCATGACGTGGTACTTTGTCCAGTTGTTGGTGACGAGGGCGGCCTTGCCGAGGACGGTGAGCAGGACGGCGCCGTAAAGCGCCGTGCCCCAGACCCAGTGGCCGGCCGTCTTGCCGTCGCCCTGGACCAGGTCGCCGTACCATATGAGCTCGGCGAAGACGTACAGCACGATGGAGTGGTACACGGCGTTGGCGATCCACTGCCAAAAGACCTTGATCTTGAAGGACAGGTTCTGCTGGCCCATGGTGTACAGCTGCGGGTACCGGTCGAGCAGCCGCGCCGAGATGAACTGGTCCAGGATGCCAATCGCCAGCGGCGGGAACACGGTGTAGAAGACGTTGTAAAAGGACAGGGTCCACGACTCGTAGATGACCTGCCCGGAGAAGACGTTTTGAAAGGCATACCAGAACTGAGTCAGATACAGAGCGATATTCTTGTAAAAGGAAAACAGAATGGTCTTGCTGATGCGCTGGTAGCTCCACGCGCCGTGCACCAGGAGCAGCTTGCGGAGATAGCGGAACTGCCCGATGGCCACATCGGCGCTGCGCGCCGCCTGCAGGCCCTCGACACCGCTGATGCCTACGCCGATGTGCGCAGCCTGGATCATGGACACGTCGTTGGCCCCGTCGCCGATGGCGAGGAGGATGGAACTTCGCTGGTACTTCTTGACAAGCTTGACGACCAGGGCTTTTTGCAGCGGAGAGACGCGGCAGCAAATCACCGCCTTGCACATGATGGCGAGTTTGAGGAACAGCTGCTCCAGGTCCTTCTCGAGGGCAAATGTCAGCGACTTGCCGTCAATCACGAGAGCCAGCGTCTCCATCTCGATGGTACCGTCGCCTTGTGTGCGGATGGCGTCGAGCTTCTTCTGGAGGTTGTCCCGGGTTGCTTCAGCAGTCTCTTCATTAACAATTAGGAGCATCATGTCTTCGCTGAGAAGCTTGCAACTCATGCCAATGTTGATGGCTGTTTCTTGCCGATCGCCAGTGAGAACCCAGACTTTAATGTTGGCCTCTTGGAGCGTGTGGATGGTCTCAGGAACACCGTCCTGGAGACGATCCTCAATAGCAGTCGCGCCGAGCAGGGTAAAGTCATGCTCGATAATCTCTGCGGCCTTGTCCAGCTCGTCGGCACGGTTACCGCCGACAGTCGTGGCGGCTGTCTCGAAGATGCGATGCCACTCTTGGAATTCCTGTTCCGGAATCTCTCGCATGGCCAAGCACAGCGTTCGCAGACCTTCAGAGGCATATTCCTCCAGGTGACGCAAGGTGGCATCCACATGCGTGTTCTGGTCGTGTAGACGTTCCAGAATGACCGTATCAGCACCCTTACAGTAGCAGCGAATTTTTCCGTCGGGGCAGCGGTAAATTGCCGACATTCTTTTACGGGTAGAGTTGAACTCGCAGACGGCCAGAAGCTCATACTCTAGCTCCTGCCCGCCAACTTCAATGATAACCGCCTTGGGCTTACGAGCAAAGAATGTGTACCCAAGGGTCTTTGCGCCGTCGACCAGCGCGCCTTCGTCGGGAGAAGCTGCTTGGTACTTGATTCTGCCCTTTTCGTCCACCTCTGGAATAACGGTGTGGCAAGTGGCCAGGAGCGCAAGGAAGTGGTCGATTGCCTCTGCGGTATAGTGGCCCTCTGCCAGATTGGATCTTAGACGCTTGAAGTCATGGATTCCAGTCTCAATGTCATCCGCAGAGGTGGCCCGTCGGTCCTCGGGAACATCATCTGAGTACATGATGCCACCAATAGAGCACTGCTTGAACTCCATCATGTTGCAAGTCAGAGTGCCAGTCTTGTCGGAAAATACATATTCAACCATGCCCAACTCCTCGACCAAGCTAGACGTTCGACAAGTCGCAGGGGTATCCGTCTTGTCGTAGTACATGTCGAGGTCATCATTGATGAGGATGGCGTGCCAATATTTTACCAGTTCGACAGTGACAAACAGAGAGATGGGAACGAGGGCAGAGAAGAGGACCCAGTATGTAACCATGTCTTTGAAGAATGTCTTGAGAGCGATTCCAACACCGGAGATCTTGTCCAGATAAAGGTAGCCGTAGTGATCGCCGCTGACTTGGCGCGTCACCAAGTCACCAACCGTACAAGCAGCGCTGAGGACGAGAAGCATGCCAACCAGAATAAGTACAAGCGAGTTGACCTGTCTCTCAACCTTGGTTCGCTTGATGGGTGCAGCTGTCGCATTGCGCATCAGCTTCGTTTCGTGGCCCGTAAACACGACAACACCGTGAATCCAAGGAGTATTTCTCAAGGTAGCACCACGAAGGACAAGTTGCTCCGGGTTCAAGGCAAGCTCACGCTCGCCGCCCCCCGATTGCATAGTTAGAGTGGCCTCGTAGGTATAAAGACTGCTGTTTGGTTGTTCAGACTTGATACGACCTGTCAGACGGCTCAGCTCGCTGGGGGAGACCATGGTTGAGGTCTCTGGAAGTGCCTGCTTGATTTTGAGATTGGTTTCGCCATCAAGGTTTGCTGTTTCAATGTAGCAGAGACCCTCAGGTTCTGAACTGGCCAAGAGAACCAGATCCGCGGGAAAGGGCTCCTCCGATTCGACTCGAACGACGTCACCGACGGCCACGTTGATCCATTTCGTTTCCGTGAAGCTGGAGCCTCGGAGCACCTGCGCTTTCGAGGTGTTGAGCGCGTTATCGGCCTGTTTTCTTCGGTAGTCTTCCACTAATTCTTTACCAGCAGAAATCAGCAGCACAATAAGCAGTGGGGCAATGGTCGTGTATCGATTCGTGGGCGAAAGACCTGGGATTTGTTGTAGCGCCGCCGTGAATAAGAAGAAGACGTTGGCGACTTTGGAGAATTGCTCAAAGAGAAACTTTGGCAGAAAGGTGGCAAAGTTGTACTTGGCCGTAGAGATGTGGTTGTCCACGTACTTGGTCTCGGCGTTTGCGGGAGGGTTGTTGAGATAGATGATTCTAGGGCCTAGGGTTGAAGGATCTGGTTTGCGGGAGCCGAAGCCGAATTTGAAGTTTCCTAGATCGAAGCCGCCGCCGCCGCCGCCAGCTTGTTTTTGCTGGGAAGGGGACGCACCGTCAGCTCTGTCGTGGCCCCCCTCGGTCAGTGGCAGATCCATCTCGGAATAGCCTTGACCACGGCCCATTCTATTTCGGAAGCGCCCAAGAAAGCCCCCGCCAAGGCTCAGGACGCTGTTGCGATTGCGCGCATTTTGCCTGGCGGCGGCAGAGGGGCCGCCCAGAGTCGAGGACCCGTCATTTTGGTAGTAAGATGCGCGGTCGGAGGGATAGTCGTCCAGGTCGTCGGCATAGCGCTGGTAGTTGCCCAGCTCGGACGTCTGGCTGTACTGCCGGCTCATGTAGGGGCCGCTGGCGTCGAGGCGGGAGGAGGAGGAGGAGGGGTGTTGCTGTCCAGTGCCAGCACCGGGCGGGCGGTTCGGAGAGCTGTGCGTGCCGGATGCGCCCACGAAGTCGTCATAGGACACGGAGGGGCGGCTGGGGGCCCCTTGGGCCTGGTTGTAGTTTCTCAGGAGATCGTCGTCGTTTAGCGCAGACCGCTGGCCCTGGCTGTAGACGGGCTGTTCGTTGTCGAGGTCCAGCAGCAGGTCGTCGCCATTGTGCGACGAGCCACCATGGGGACCTCGAGGAGGTCGTCCAGCCATGCTGGGGGGCAGCGCGGGTGTGGTGAGCTCTGGGCGCGGGACACGGAGCTCATGCGAATATCAACGCGGGACTGGCGGGGAAGTGTGGGCAAAGCTTCGTGTGTAGGAGAGCAGGTTTCTAGGTTTTTTTCCCCGTCGCGCGGCGGAATGGCGAAGGCGAGGAGTCGATGGGATGAGGCAGACGGACGGGCGGACGGGCGTTGGGTCGCGGGAATGGATCGTCAACCTGCGACGTTGAAGCTGCTAGGAAGCACAGCCTCCTTGGTTGCGTGAGCTTGCGGCTAGCCCAGTATGGCTGGCTGGCTGGCTGGCAGGCTGGCTGGCAAGCTGGCTGCCAGCAGTAGTGTGGTTTTGTATGCGATGATTGCTCAGAGCTGGGGCCTGGCTGAATGAGCGAGGAGACTCTGTTTGGTATCAGACTTGAGAACAAAGAACTTTTTTCTTTTTCTTTCTTTTTGTGCCAGTTGTCAAACAGTCTAAAATTGGGCGAGCCCGGCAGAACCGCCGCGTCTGCATAGGTTGGTAGGTAACGCTTGCTCCAGCCACACTTGGAAGGGGGTTGGCTGGCCTAGCTCTAGCTCAATCGTTGTCAAGTAGGTAGGCAGGTAAGCAGTTCTTTTTTTTTTATTGCCTTGCCCGATTCACGTCCAACGCAGCATTTTAGTTAGGGGGACTTGGGATGATGAGTACATACTACAGGCCCTCTTCTACGGCACTGACGCAGGGGGCGGGTTGGCCAGGGGCTATTTTGCAGGAGGCGCTGGCGGCCGCTGAGCCACACCATTTCGCCACGTTCCCGCCTGTGGCTTTCCTACTTGGCCGTTGACGGGATATTAACCGCCTGGTGAAACATGCGAGTAGCATTCCAGTCCAGCCAGCGGGTGTGCTAAACAAATACAGCAAAGGGGACCACGGTATCATTTGCCCATCGCTTACCATGACGTTCGTCATGTGCTGGTTATCCAGTCGTCTTGTTGCATTATAGCCGCATACCGTGGAACACGCGCAAAGATGATATAAATGGGACCACCACTGCAGCAAATGTAATAGTGCAGACTATTATTTGTTCAATTTGTTTACTTGTTCGTTGATTATCATTAAATATCCACCCATTTCTTCCAGGAAATCTGTTGCACAGCCAAAGCGCCTCCAGATCCCCTTAGAGCGATGCCTTGGACGGCGTCTTCTTGTCCAGCCACTCGCTCACGATGCTGTTGACCTCGTCCGCCTTCTCGACCAGCGCCCAGTGGCTCGCGTCGACCTCGGCCTTGGTGAGGTCCTCAAACTGGTCGTCCATGGACTGGGCCAGGGCGGGCGGCAGCGCCGCGTCCCTGCTCGCGGCGATGAAGAGCGACGGCACGGCCACCTTGCTCGGCCCCCGGGCCGCCAGCTCCTGGTCGGCCTCGAAGTTGAGGCGGCGCGTGCGGTACCAGTTGAGCGGCCCGCGCATCTCGGGGGCCGCCTGGCGCGCGTACTCGTCGGCGTAGAAGTCGAGCTCCTCGGCGGACAGCAGCGGCGAGGGGCCGAGGCGGTCGAGGTTCTCAAAGACGACGCCCTGGCTCACGCGCATGCCCACCTCGCCGTCGGGGCCCTGGCCGCCGTACATGGCGTTGAGCAGCTTGCGGAGGCTGTCGCGGCCCTGGATCTTGGCCTCGACGTCGGGCCCGCCAAACTGCAGCTGGTACTTGAAGTTGGTCAGGATGCCCGCCTTGATCAGGTCCTCGAGCGGCGTGTACTGCGCGCCGGCCTTCATGTACGGCGTGCACACCACAAAGGCCCGCTGCACCAGCTCCGGGTACCGGTCCACCATGCGCCAGGCGACCAGGCCGCCCCAGTCGTGGCCGCCCAGCACGATCTGGCCGTCCTGCCCGACGTACTTGCGCGCGAGCTCGGCCAGGTCCGCCGTGGTGCTCTTGAAGGTATAGTGGCTCAGGTCTTCCGGGGCCTCGGTCCGGGCGTAGCCGATGTTGTCGGGCACGATGACCTGGTAGCCGCGAGACATAAAGTACGGGACCTGGGCGCGCCAGCCGAACCCCATATCCGGGAAGCCGTGCACCAGAAGCATGGTGCCGACCTTGGCGCCCTGCGGCTCGCCGACAATGTAGTGGTACTTTTTGCCGCGGATGGTCTCGTAATGGCTTGTGACCCTCGGGTCGTTGGGCTTGAGCTTGCTCGTGTCCATGTTGGCGGCGTTTGTCGCGAGTCAAATGGGATACAGGATGATGGGATGAACAGAGGTGGAAACCGAGTGCTGTCAAGCGCCGGTATATATAACTACCAAGTACTCCGTAGAGAGAGAACTAATAAAAATCCGACTTATAAGTAGCATCTGCTAATGCTCGGTCGCCCGCAATAGATGTAACTCAATGGGTAGGGCGGGGTGTATGAGCTTTTAGTGCAAGACAGGAATCGGACTTTTGAGTTGGGTACCGTCTTCCTGGCCCCTTGTATACTGACAAACTGGGCCTCGGCAAATAATCCCGATTATGCTACTCAGTACTCCGTACTTTTGTGACGGCAACGCCCTTCCCTGTTCACTTGCTAGCTGGAAATTGTCCGATCCATGCACGGGTTTATATGTTTGGTTTGCCAAAAGCCGTACAACAATGACGTCTGCGCACACGACGGACGGACCCCTAATAACTGAACCATCAACGGCCCATAAAACTTTATCAAGACGCTGTCTTGGCCCTTACCCAGCTCCAGCTATCGAGGGAACAAGAAAGATGAGAACATTGGAAGGAAAAAAGAAGAATGCAATGTCTATAGAAAGTCGATCGACTAGAAAGGGATTTGAAAGCAGATTCACTCTATTTACTCTGGGATTCATGGGCCTGGTTTTCCAGTAACCCCGATCCCCGCGAGGGCTGGAAGCTCTCTCAGAGCCGGGACCGGAAGCCAGTTTCACGTAAATCAAATATTGTACTAGTCATTTTCCTCTGTTTTTTTCTGGTTCCTTTTCGTTCTACCAGATGAAGTAGCTTCATGGTCCGTCGCAGCAGACACACGTTCTGCCCATGATACTGACACTGCCGCATGTGTCCTCCTAATATATCACCATGTCTTCCCCATCGTGTTCCACAATGTCCCCAGCGTCATCATGGCCATCAGGCCGTGTGTCCTCCTTTTTCTTGTCCACGTCGCCGTCCACTCCCATCGGCAAGGCTGATGCTGCAGAGGCCGTCTCAGGCGGCGGGAGAGGACTGCCAGACGGTAACCGTGGTGGCTCCCGGGGCGGCGACGGCGGCCTTGGTCTGACCGGAGCGCCGTGGCGGTCGACGTGCCACTTTCGGCGTTTCTCGAATTCGCTCTCTTCACGCTGCACAAGCTCCCGCGCCTTGCTTCTCTGTTCGTCGATGATGTCTTGTTCGTCGTCCGTGCATTGCCATGGTAGGTAGTACTGCGGCAGTCTGTTAGCTCGGGGGGTGGTCCTCAATGCCGTGCTCACGCAAGGGCGACGTACAATTCTGGGCTCGGCATTGGTCTGCAAATATCTCGCCTGCGCCAGCATCTTCACGTGTCGATTACGCATCTGCATCGCAAACTTGTTAGCCAGGTAGCACGCCCCCCCTCCCCCCAAAAACCCCTGGTAAAAAGACAGCCCACGTACAACTTCCTCGTCAAATACAATCTGCTCTCTGATACGGACAGCTCTTAGCTGCGCCAGCCGCTCGGCCCGTCGCTGTCCATCCTCGGAATCCTGCTTCTGTCTGCGCTCCTGCTGACGCTTCTCAATCTCTTGCCGGCGCTTCTGCTGCGAATTGCTAGCTCCTTGGCTGAGTGTGTTCAGCAGCCCGCCAAACAGACGTCTCCCACGCTTCTTGTCCTCCTGCGTCGGGGGCCACCTTTCCGGGACAGCTGCCTCCGCTACTGCGCCTTGTCGCTCGAGCGACCGTGAGCGCCGTCTTGGTCGGTCTCGATCGTCGGAGTCGGAGTCGCGTCGGACCCGTTTCGGTATCTCGTCGCGGTCACCGGGTTCTGGAGACGTCTTTCGCTTTAATGACGGTGCATTGCGCGAGTCTGTGGTTTCCATCGCATCCTCCACCACAGCGGCCATGCTACATAGCTCAAGTCAGGAAATTGAAAAGACCTCTCAGTCCCCGCCCGGTTTGCGACCAACTGTACTTACGCCTCTGGCGACGCCATCGTTCCGCTAGCCGCGATTTTGTTGTCGAGTACCTCCTAGTCGGCGTAAAGAACGGCGCTTAGGACGCTGCGCATGTATCAATGGCGGCGGTCTTTGCGCAACATATCGTATATGCAGTCGCGCCAGCGCTGATGCCAATGTTGCGAGGGAGACCACGTAGAAAGCAAAAAAAAAAAAGTTCCGTTGGTGGCGACCAGGCAGCTGTAGCAGCGCCAAAAACGGGCTTTTTATTTAGTATTCCAGTGCTCATTAGTGGCCCCCCGCTAGCGGTTGCGTCGCCGCTGCGTCGAAGCTACCGCCTCCGCTACGTGATTGGCCAACCGCCCAAAATTCCTCTTCTCCTAGGCTGCCGAAAGGCTGAGAAATCCATCTCGGCAACACCAGCTAGATCTGCGACAGAGCTCTCTTCTCCCAACGACGACCGTTTCTCTCCCTGCAACCTCGACCACGACGTCACATACAGTGTGCTGTTCCACTCGATAGGAAGCAAATTCTCCCTCGCACCTCCGAAAAATGTCACGCCATCACCCGTAAGCGCGCACAATCCCTCCCTACAGAACATGCAGTTCGCTAACCTCGACCCTTCTTTTTTCTTGCCTTTGCCACGACCAGCGATCTCGTCATGTGCCGCAAGCAACCGGGCATCGCCATCGGTCGCGTCTGCGACAAGTGCGACGGCAAGTGCCCCGTGTGCGATTCGTACGTACGGCCGACCACGCTCGTGCGCATCTGCGACGAGTGCAGCTTCGGCAACTATCAGAACAAGTGTGTCGTCTGCGGCGGCGAGGGCATCTCTGACGCCTTCTACTGCTTCGAGTGCACGCGCCTCGAAAAGGACCGTGATGGGTGCCCCAAGATTATCAACCTGGGCAGTTCAAGAACAGATGTATGTTGGATTATCTGCCATCCCGTTTCGCTGCTTTTCTCTTCTTTGTTTTTTTTTCTTGTTCTTTGCCTGTGTCGGCTGCTAATCTGCCTTCCTTTGTACAGTTATTCTACCAGAAAAAGACAAATCGGACGCCGAATTACTAACCACGAGGCGGCTCGGGTCGGGGCACACTTCGTGGTACATTGGTAGCGATCAAGAAAAGAAAGCAAATACATTAGATTTCTGTCCGGATTTTTATTCTTTTCCTCACATGGGCTGGAGTTGGCGGCGTTTAGTTGACCACGCTGGATTATGACATATTTTTTACTACATAGACGCAGAGAAAAGCAAGCTCGGAGTGGAAAAGTCTGTTAAAAAATTTATATTGGTTCAATATGCAACTTGGTTTTCTTGCAAAGTGCAGTCTCCTGTACTTGGCAAAGTGATTTGGTCATTAGTGATACAAAGGAAAACGTTACAAAAAAATCTCCAACCAAAAAAGTTGTCCCCGTGATAAACTCCGTAAAGGATGCAGTGGCAAGATATATAATTATTGTACAGTAGATGCACGGAATGGATGGCCGATGGCTACTTAGATGTAGCTGACCTTGGTTCCCATGCCCGCCGTGGCAGCGACCTTGGCCCAGGATGCACCAAGCATGCGCTGCAGGCGCTGTCGGAGGCCCTTGTGGCCGAGCATGACGAGCAAGCTGACTATGAAGCCGAGAAGTCTCAGAACGATGACAGGGTTGCTGTTGAGCGTCTGTGCGATTTGCTCAATGACAATCTTCATGCGGTGAAAGACGGCGCTGGCACGCGCTGTGAGTGTCGGTGTCTGGCCGGAACCAGCTCTGGCGCCCGTAGGCCGAGATATTGAGCCAGATGATGGTCTCGCTGGTCGTCGTGGGCTGGGACTGGGGCTGGGGCTCGAACTCGACTCGACGCCAAAGTCGGTCTCGCTCGCGGCTTTGCGGGCCTTTTCTTCATCCAGGCGCCGTCTCTCACGCTCCTCACTCGCTTCACGCAGTCGACGGGCCTCTTCAATATCTCTTCGCAGCTGGTCCTCTTGCCGTTGACGCTCTTGACGCTCTTGGCGTTCCTTCTCCTGCTGCTCTTCCTGCAGACTTTCCAGAGCCTGGAGGAAGGCTTCGCGCCGCTCGTCGTCGAGGACGGCGCTGACGCTGATGAACTCGCGCGCATAATCCCACTCATTGTTGCGGAGCAGGACGTGCAGGGTGTACAGCTCAAGAATCTTGACGCGGGCGTTCAGGTCTCGAGGTGTGTCTGTGCCGCTGGTTCCCTTGGCCGGCGAGGCGTAGCGACTCATGCGAGGCCCTGGGGAGCGACCCCCGTTGAGCCTGTTTCCGAAATCCAAGTTTGGCGCGTTGCATGTGGCGAGATATGTCTCAAGCTTTTTTTGGTTGAGAGTCTGGTTCTGGGCATGGGCAAGCAAGAGGGTAGCACTGTGCATGGACGGGCGGTTTCTTGGTTAGTTTACAATGGACAGACGCAGAGAAATGCTGGGCAGACGCGTATGGCGCGGCGGAACTCACAGATTAATGACGACCTCTGAGTCGACATCGCCCTCGGACCCGTGATATCCATTCCTGACAATCTCCTCCCACACTGTACCCTCGCGGACCTTGGCACAGAGCGCTCTCCATTCCTGCGTGCCAAACGCAGACTTGCCCTCCTCGGGCTCCATCTCCACAATGGCATTGAGAGTGGTGAGGTACAAACTCCACACCTTGACCCTCGTGGTGCGCGAGGCACCAGAGACTGGCGTGTGCTCGCCCTCGGAGGCCGGCGTAATCAGCGGCAGGAGTGTGCTGAGGGCCTCGGGCAGACGGCGCGTCAGGAATAGAGTTGAAGCTTGGCGATATGTCTTGGAAATGTGGGACGTCTGGCGCTGCGAAGCGGGCGATGAGAAGGAGGATATGGACGGCGAGAGAAGGGAGCGCCCAAACGTGTCGCTGCTCCTAGCCGTCGCGGTCGGGCTGAGCGACGGAGGGTACGAGGCGCCTTCGAAGGACATGGCGAGCGATGAACTGGCGACTAGGCGTTGAGCATCCAATCTGCAGACAGGTAGATGGCACCGCAGGCTTGTCGTTCGACACGAGGGCGAACGTAGCGAGCCTTGATGGTGGTGGTGGTGGTGGTGCTGGCACGCTCTCCCTCCCTTGGGAGACTATGCCGAGGGCGGGTGGTTGGGAAGCTCGGCAGAGGCGGTCTCCCGGACGAGCTTATTCTGACAAACAAGTGGTGATTTGCAACCCAAGCATTTGGAGCCTAACGTGGCACAGTAAAGACTGCCGGGGAAAAAAAAATAAAGAAGGGGAGAAAGGTATTGCGGTGAATGGGGGAAGAGGAGAACAAAGAAGGAAATGTTGCTTCCCCAGCTTTGTTGAGGAGAAGCTCCGATGAGCACGCAGGGCCGTGGATGGGACGGACGCGCTCATTCTTGATCCGGCGAACATGTGCTGGCGGGCCAAAAAAATAGGTGTGGTGGGGACGGCGTCTTCGGGCTTGGTGCGTTAGTAGACATTTAGCCTCGGCAGGACTTTTTTTTTTCACCACGACGGCCACCGCCGAGTCGGAGGCTCTCCCATTTTAGGTACCAGCGGTTCGCACCGCCCAAACAAAAAGCAGCTACTCCGTACTGAGCAGGCAGACGGTTTTTTATTTGTATTTTATTTTTGGTTTTGTTTTTTGACTTTATTTTCTGTTTGTGAGGAATGGCAACCTTGATGCTGGCCCAGTAGGTGGCATACATTCAAGTACCCCGAAGCTGTCAAGGCGGGTAAGTGAGGACTTAAGTACAACCCATATGCTTACGGGTAAGTACTGAAGTTAGTACCTGGGAGCGGATCGACCGAGGCCGCTAGCGAAGAGAGAGTACACAAGCTCTCCAATGCCGGGGCGCGCCCCGTGTCTAAATATCTGATGGCACATGTTAGCAGGTAACTTTCTTCAAGCTGGACCTTCACACCATAAATCAAGTACATTCCCAACCTCCGCTATCCGACCTCGCTTATACGCCCGACTGACCGGGCGAGCCTCCTGCCCATCGTCGTCAACATCCATCCAGCTCAGCCGGCCAAACCCACTCGCCCCAACCCACGGAGATTAGACTCCTCTTCTAGAAATGGCGCTGGCACATCAATGCATCTCCTCTCCCCTCCTTTGGACACGGGCGTCTGTGCAGTGTTGTTACTCGGTAGCGTCAATGCATTCCAGACGGCGCGCCGTCGTGCCTTGAATCTGTATTCTTCCACCGTTGACGAGGCACCAGTAAGTAGGCCAGCAAATGCCAAGTACAATAGGTCGTGGGCACCTGTACCTCCGTTGCTGATTACGCTGCAAGCTCTTCGCTTCTTGGAGGTAAGAGCTCTTGCAGCGTCTCTGGCAGAGAAACGTTCGCGCCGCTTTTGAAATCGCCGAGTTTCAAAAATTCAGCTTCTTCTAGACTGTCGACCCAGGGATTGCAGCGAAGGGCCTGCTGGCAGTAGCCCGTGGAGCCGTCTTATACGCTGCCGCTTTCGCCATGAGGGCTTTCGGCAGTGTGTGTGTGTAAACTTTGTATAGCCGCCGTTGGTAACGTCATGACTGTCTCCCTTGCCCATGAGTTTATAAGCAAAAACAAAGCAACCTCACGGGCCATGTTAGATGCTCATCTCGTTACGGTCATCTGGCGAGTGGCCGCCGATGCCAAATCCACGACTCGGGATTCCGCTGGGCCCGCGGCCGTCAAGCGTGACCCCTTGAACGGCAGCCCGTTGGAAAAGAAAGTTGATTCTATCCGTCCAACCACTTTACTATATTCAGTAGGCGCGCTACACTTTGTCTTCTAGCTTCATGCAACCGTTGGACAATGTCCATCAACCCTTATGCGGCAGATCATGGCAGCGCCCGTTGATGAACTCCATCCCCCGCACTATTCGACGAGGTGAATGATGGACAATAAAACTCAGTTTAGTCGAGGCGCAAGTCCACAACTCACGTCAGACCGCTAATTGGCACTTCTTTATGTCTTGCGCCGCTTGCAAGTGACGTACCGTTGTGTAACACTCACTGTCCGGGGTCGGTACCTACTAGCCCACCATGCTCGGCTAGCATTGGCATGTACTCCTGCAACGGACAAGCACAGCAGGCGCCAAACAACTCATGCCTCGACTCAGGCAGCCTATGTATAATTTGTACTAAATACAAATGAATATATGTATTTACAAAATCGTCATTGAACAACCCCCATGTGATATCATGTCTTCTCATACAGGCTCCCTCCCCGTTCCCCATCAAAAACGCCGCCATGTCAAAAGAGATACTTGTGAGGCATGTAGTGCCACCGTGTTACGTGACGGTGCTTTGTCGACAGTGGCTTCTCCTTGGCGAGCGCCTCAGTGACGCTGCTTCGTCATCTTCGTCATCGCGTGCCATGATGATGCTCTCTTCACGCTCAATGATGGAATGTGCGGATCCGGCCAGCTGCGACTCGGCGATCCAGCCTGCCTCGACGCCGAAGCAAACCACGTCCGCCGCACAGCTAAAGCATGGCACGTCATCGCTGGCGTCGGGGTTCAGATATTTCCACAACTCTTGCGTTGTGGAACGGAAACTCGTCAGGGCCCTCTTGTCGCCCTTGAAGTTGCTGACCAGGTACGAGTACAGGTACGCCAGCCACAGCACGTTGGTGTACGGCGCAAAGACGTCCCACGACAGAGGCCCGTCAATTCCCTTTGCGTACGGCGTTGCATGTTCCGCGGGCGGCAGACAGACACGGTCCGCTCGCAGTAGAAATGACCTCATCTGTCGGTACACATTACACTGTGGCGCATGCGTGCTCGTGAAGAAGCTGAGGTCTCTTTCCAGATCGTTTGATACAGGGACTGCATAGTCGATGGATAAATCCTCTGCTCTTGATAGACCATAGTCCAAAATCGTAATATCCAGCCCCGAATTGCCGTAAAATTGGCCTTGGGGCTCGGGTGGCCAGGCACGTGGCCCGTGAACCTGCCGGATACACAAATTGCTCTCATGAAGATCGCGATGCTTTGGTGCCCTCGTTAGCGCTTCTTCGTTGCAGCGGAGATCCTTGTCGCCATCGTAGAGCAGTACGAACCTCAAACATGGCTAAATCTTCGGCTCGCCCGAGTGCGACCGCCACCAGAAAGAAAATGTCCCACAGTTGGCTCTCCGTCGTCAGCTTCCAGTCCTCGAGCGCGACGCCCGCATCGCCGAGCTCCACCACGAGAAACCGCGTGTCGTCTAGATAACGGCTCGGAGAGGGGTAGAACTGTGCGCGGCCCGGGTCCTGCCGCTTCATGCGGCGCTGGAATACTTGGTGCGTCTCCAGCAGCTGCCGTGTGGCTTTGCCCTGCACGACATAGCGCTCCTTGTAGACGACAAAGCCCGGAATGTCGGCGAGCCACTCGGATATTTGCAGCTCGCCGTCAATGTCCTCCTCGGCGTGCGGCTCCTCGTCGACCAGTTTTGCGCGCTCCTGTGCTTTTGTTTGTGCCTTGATGGGGGAGTGCAGCCGGATCACTTTGATGATGCTGGAACCGCGGTCGTTGGTGACGCGGTAGACTTCGGCGTACGAGGCCTCGGCGATTTTTTCTATGCGGTCACCGTGGGGGCAGACATCCTCCCACGACAGTATTCGGAGAGATGTGTCGGGAGAGCTTTCTTCTTCGAATGGCTTATCCTTTTCCGATTCGAGGTCTTCCTCTATACCACGAAATGGTGGTGTGGTGACTTTGGGCTCACTGGCTATAGACGCCTCCTCTTGTCTTACTTGCTTTGACAATTGAGAGCTGGACCTTGGTGATTGTCCTGCCTCTTCATCGCCTTCTCGGATTTGAATTTCAGAGAGCTGCTCAGTCAAGTCTTTCACCGTCACCGGCCCAGGGTCTTTGGGTTTGGTTGCTGCTTTTCTAGCAGGCGGCTTGCGCATTGGGCTCTGTGGTAACTCGGCAAAGAGCCTTTCGGCTTTTGATGCCTTTGATTGCTTGCCGTACGTGGCTTTTCTCGGCATTTTGTCGTCGTGGTGCGTTTACTATCAAGACAGTATAGCCGGTGTCGATATGGCGTTGTGAGGCCGTCCAGATACCACGTCTGGTTGACAGGGCAACCATGACGGGAGCAGCGCGTCAGGCGCGACAGGTTGCGCGCGAGATGCTGTCTTTGTTCAACTTTGGAGGTTCCGACGTCACTATCGTAAGGCTCCATATATGTTCTTTTCTTTTTTCTTTTTTTACCCTACTTGTTCTTTTTTATACATTCAATTACCTGGTAATTGCGTGTCGGACTTGGTCACATCCACCAACGCCAGGGTGTTTGTGACAGCTCCTATACTCCCTGGCTGGCTAGGCAAACCAATAGTCTCAATTGGGCGGATATAAAATGATCTTGGGCACCAAGGGATACAGCAATTTCCAGATCCAAGTCACCCTTGCCTTTCGAAGCCTCAGATCCCCTTGACGATTTCTTCCACGGCCCACATTCAGGTTTTTCATTCTCTGCTGGTCTGTACAGGGTACGGGATGAACTCTGGATTGGCCTCAGCACGGAAATTTAATACCGCCCAAAAATGAGTCGGCGGCAGTTGGGCAACTGCAAAAACGCATGGATCATTAAGCGACGACATAACAGATCTCCCAATATATCAATTGACGTCTCCTTGCAGTTGGGGTGTCCGAATGGATCAGTGGGTGGCAAGGCTGTTGGCTCTACCCACCTATGATTAGACAGACCTTTGACATTTTCCGGCAAGTTCCTGCCTGGACTCCATGCATTGAACTATTTCTATGGCAATTGGCAGTCGCTTCGTGTTGGCGCGCCGTTGCACCGCCACAGGACCACTAGGAGGAAGCTACTGGAACCGCTACTAATAAGCCAAGTATTTATCCGGTTGACAGACCTTCCGGATGGTCCGCCAACGTGATCGGAAGGGCCCTCTATGCCCCGCGTTGCTTTTATTGGATTATGCATGGACGTGCCATGGTAGCTCGGCATCGTACAGGCCAGCATCACCTCCTGTCAAGGGGTGACAGCTGGCAGGGTTTACAGTCAAGCACCAACATGGTTGTATACAATGTATCACGACATACCATGACGAGTGCCAACCGCTACGGTTGTAACGACTGTCCATTGCTGCAGCATGAACCAAGGCAAAAAGCAAACGCAAGCTTACGACGGCACGCAACGGCCTTTTGTTCCAAGGATCACTTTACCCACTTGACGTCAGAGTACTTCCGTGGTGCCCGTGGTGCAACTCTGGGGACGAGCCAAAAGTGTCGTACTTGAAATCTGACTCGCTGCGAAGCCGGACACGGATCTCCACGTAACGGTCTCGACTTCCAAGGGGCCTTGTTCAAACTTGGATTACGGCAGAGAATTTCTGGCCCCTTGCTTTCAGACACATGGACCGCCTATTGTCCTTTGTCTCCCAACTCCTGCCAGCCTCCTACGCATCTCTGGTACACAAGAACCCACCTTGTCCTGGCCTTGGACCCCTCGTGGCATCCATTCCGCTACCTGACGGGCCCAACCGACAAGAGCAGAACTTTCTCAAGGTATCCATCGTCGGGATAGTCGCCGCAGTGTTGATGTTGTGAACCCCACCCACCACGAAGGGGGACTAATTATGTGGATTCTTATAGAAGCACCTTGGCTCGCCTTGTCCGGGCTCGGCTCTGGCATTGTGGAGGGGGCAGAGAGTATTTAGTAGTAACAGGCTGTTGTATGCATCCGTCAGAAATTTCTGTGTTTGACTTATAATTGTCTGATATTTTTGCCATTTTTCTCATATCTATATCTGCACATATCTCTTTGGCTTTCGCTGTTGGTTTCCGTCCCGCAGCACCTGAGTTGGCGTCGTCGCAATGGAAGAGTCCGGCACATCTAGCACGCCAGAGGACCCAGACCCGGGCTCTGAGAGCCGGCCCAAGTATGAAGACTTTGCTCACCACCAACCAGTCTACAGCGATTGGCCCTCTGGTTCAACCGCACCGCCAGAGACAACAACGTCTCAGAATGTCGAGGACTGGCCTAGACCGACCACGGCTCCCGCTACCGATGCTCAACCCGCCCGTCACGAGATCACCTCGCCTGATACCGCCGCCGTGAAGAAGGAAAAGGGTCGTGTGCGGTTCAACAGCACAGCGGGCGCCCATCTCCGACCGCCCATAGCTCCCAGCGTGCCTCAGACGGGGCCCGAGCGACGCAGCGCACCGGCGCCGCCGCGTCCCTCGGCGCTGCGCAACCACTCCTCCGGCTCGATCCCGACGACGGACTACTTTGCGAGGGAAGCTGCCGCGGCGACGGCTGCCAGCAGCAACCACGGGGCCGGCGGCGACGACTTTGTCGAGGAGTCGTCCGAGAAGCAGATCTCGGCTGCCGCCGCCCAGGAGCGGGCGAAAAAGGTGGCGGACAAGCTGCAACGGGGGTCGCCCACGCACTCGCGCACCTCGCTCGAGTCTGCTCCAGCCAGCGTGGGAGGTGACGCCGAGCCATTCCCCAGCGACGGCAGCATTCCTCTGCAAAACATGGGCCACGCGCGCTCAGAGTCTGGCGAGGACGACCGGCAGCTCCTACAACAACTCGAGGAGCCCCCCAAGTCGCTCAGCGACGAGGCGTACGACCTCGTCCGCTCGCACACCATGCGCAGGCAGGAAAAACCGCTCGACGAGGCCACCGTGGTCGATCCCGAGGAGCAGGCGGCGGCGACGGCCGGCCACGCAATCGAGGTGGACGATTGGAATGCCGGTGGATATGATGGCGTGGTCTCGGTGCCCACGCCCAAGCACTACCGAGGCGGCGTGCTCTCGCAGCTGCTGAAGCTCTACAAGCCCTCCGAAGTGAGCCAGCTGCGGCGCTCCGGCCATCAGCGCAACATGTCGGCCTCGTCCGCCGGCCACACCTCGGGCTCCGAGTCGGGCCACACCACGCCCAGCCGCCGAAAGTGGTACGAGCAGAACCGGTCGCAGGACACGCTCGCCAACCTCATCGAGGCCTCTGCGCGCCTCGCCAACCCCAACCTGGGCGGCGGCAGCGCGAGCGGCGTGGGGTCGAGCGCGGCGTCGCCCAAGAAGAAGCGGCCCAAGGCGAAGCGCGTGGGCAGCAGCTCGCTCTTCCCGCACCACCACCAAAAGGAGGAGACGCGCATCGCGGTGCACATTGCGGGCATCCTCTCGCGGCAGGACTACATCATCAAGCTGTGCCGCGCCCTCATGCTGTACGGCGCGCCGACCCACCGCCTCGAGGAGTACCTGAGCATGTCCGCCCGCGTGCTGGAGATTGAGGGCCAGTTTCTCTACCTGCCGGGCTGCATGGTGATTTCCTTTGACGACACGTCGACGCACACGACCGAGGTGCGCATCGTCCGCACCATCCAGGGCATCGACCTCGGCAAGCTCAAGGACGTCCACCAGGTCTACAAGGAAGTCATGCACGATGTCATCGGCGTCGAGGAGGGAACGGAGCGCATCGAGGCCATCATCGCCGCCCGCGACAAGTTCCACAGGTGGACCCGTGTGCTGATCTTTGGCCTGACGAGTGCCACGGCCGCGCCGTTTTCGTTCAAGGCTCGCTTCATCGACCTGCCCCTCGCCTTCTTCTTTGGCTGTCTCGTCGGAGCGCTGCAGCTGATTGTGGCCCCCAAGTCCAACCTCTACAGCAACGTCTTTGAAGTCAGCGCAACGGTTATTGTAAGCTTCATGGGTCGCGCTTTTGGCAGCATCTCCAACAGCAATCTGTTCTGCTTCTCTGCCATTACGCAAGGTGGCATTGTCATGTTGCTACCTGGATACTCAGTTTGTAAGTCGTCGCCGTGGAATCTGACCGACCAGTTCGCTAACAATGTGTAGTGTGCTCTGCACTCGAATTGCAGGCACGGGCAATTGTCCCAGGGTCCATCCGAATCGTCTACGCCATCATCTACTCTCTGCTCCTCGGTTATGGCATCACGGTCGGCGCATCACTTTGGGGCATCTTTGACAGGAACGCAACGTCGCAAACGCAGTGTACTGACCCCATGAGCCCCTACGTCGCTTTCATATTTGTTCCCCTCTTCATCATCTGCATCAGCGTCCTGTACCAGGCCAAATGGCGTCAGATGCCCGTCATGGTCATCATTGCATTCTCCGGCTACATTGTCAACTATTTCAGCAGCGTGCGGTTTGTTGCGAGCCCGCAGATCGCAAACACGCTCGGCGCTCTGTGCGTCGGCGTGCTCGCCAACCTGTACTCGCGCATACGGCACGGCGTTGCCGCCGCCACCCTCATTCCCGCCATCTTCGTCCAGGTGCCTGGAGGACTGGCGGCGACGGGCGGCTTGCTGAGCGGCCTGAGAACGGCCAACATGCTCACCAACTCCAGCTCGACGGAGACGCCGGGAGAGTCGGCGCAAGCTATGAGCACAGTCGTCTTTGATGTGGCTGCCTCGATGATTCAGATTGCTATTGGTATTGCTGTTGGCCTGTTCTTGAGTGCGCTCTTGATCTATCCCCTGGGAAAACGTCGCAGCGGCCTGTTTAGCTTCTAAAGCATCGCAAGCTATTCGCGGGTGTGCTTCTCTCTTTGTTTTCCCTTTCCCTCAATCTATCTCTCTCTATCTCTTTGACTTTTCCTTTTCTGCTCTCTTTCATTATGATGATGATATTCGTCCAGCATTTGTATCAGCCAGCGAGCTTTAGCATAGCCTGTTGGATCTTTGACAATCTGTTTTCGGTGGCTTCCGTGGAGAAAAAGGCGTTGAGGAGGATTTCGGGTTTATTTATTTGTCAATTGTTTCCCACTACAAAAGTAAGATGAAAGTAATATTTTTTTGACATTTACCTGCGTCACAATATTCTATCTTGTACATTTGACAGCTTATTAGCTGGGCTGGGAAGCCTAATAAGCTAAGAATGTCAGTACCTGAAGTAGCTTATTACAGGCCCCGGAAAGGGCTCGGACATGCTGCCACGCCATCCCTAATTTGGCGGCCCCGAATAGTCAGTGAGCGTTGGCCCCAAACTTCTCAGCTCCTTGCACAACTCGTACATCTCTACATTCCCTCGCCATCCAACCCAACAGCCATGGCTGACATCCTGAAGAACGTCCTCGGTGGAAAGCAAGCTGCGGCTGACTCCAAAGGAGACTCCGGTATGCACCTCATTCCCGCATCAATGCAATGGCAATTGCATGCGGAGCGGAACATACGCAAGTCCGCATCATAGCTTCTCCTCTGACAAGCTGTCGCGCCTTGCATTTGTCTTCCAGTCGGGCACATAATACAAATCTAACATTACATACCATGCAGACTTTGCCGATTTCGCCTCCGCTCCTGACCCGGTTCCCGCTGCCGGTGCCACCCTCGGCGGCGCGACTCCCCTGGCGACCGGTCGACCCTTCACCAAGTGGTACAATATCCATGAGCGCCACTCACTGTCCGAGTTCAAGGTGGAAGGTGTGATTCTCCTTGTGACGGCCTTCATCTTTGTCTTCCACTTCTTCGGTGCTGGATCCAACCGCACCAAGGCCAAGAAATGGATTCGCGCCCACGCTGCCGCCCTCAACAGCGAGTTTGCGCTCGTCGGCTTTGGCCGCACGCCCACCGCCGACGTCGTCGTCAATCCCGACACCCTGCTTAAGGAGAAGTCGCTGTTTGAGTTTGCGAGCTACGCGACGGGCCGCAAGAACATTGCCTTTTTGGACGTCAAGATTACCCTCACCAAGAAGTTTAACCCTATCGTGTACCTCTTTGAGTCGCTCGGCAGCTTCCTCGTCGAGTCCATGGGCCCGGCACCGGAGGACCTCGCCGAGGTGCTCATCTACCCCTTCGACGGCAAGGAGGCTCTGACCGTGCCCAGGCGCCGCGGTGCCGAGGAGAGTGAGCCCGTGACCGACTCCAAGAGCCAGTTTGACGGTTTCGTGTGGGCCGTGGTCAACAAGACGCGCATGCAGCGTCTCCGCGACCAGCGCTACGACGTCTCCCTGACGGTCACCAAGGACCACTCCAAGCTGCCCGAATGGCTGACGATTATGAGCGAGAGCGCCGAGGTCACCGACACCTTCCTCACGGCCGACCTCATCGCCGCGATTGTTGCGCTGGGCGACAACTTCCAGTACCTCGTCATCTCGGACCAGCCCATCGACAGCCCGACAACGCTCGACGAGACGACGCCCCGCAAGCGCCTGCACCTCAAGTACAGCCTGCCCGGCGACGACAACTACGACGCCTACGTGCCGCTCTTTGAGTACCTGCTGCGCATGCCCGACCAGCTTGTCGCCCAGGCCCACTTCCGCCCCGAGGTGCTCAAGAAGATTCGCAACGTGCGCGAGCAAAAGATCAACCAGATCAAGAAGGTGGCCGAGGAGGAGCGTGCCGAGGAGCGCGCCGCCGAGAAGGAAAAGGCCAAAAAGGCCAAGCGCGATGCCGACCTCAAGGGCCTGGACGCCAAGGCGCAGAAGAAGTACCTCGAAAAGGAGCAAGCCAAGGAGCAGCGCAAGGCCCAGAAGAAGATGACTATGCGATGAGATGGTTTCCCCTTCTTTTTCTTAATTTTTGACCATGCCAAGATGTTGGCCCGCGTGCCTGCACGGGTGATGGGGCTTATTACTTGGGCTGTTTGGGAGGGGGAAAGCAATGGGAATTCATGTCAAGTTTGGGATGTCAAAAAAGTTCCATGTTTTTGGGTTGGAGGACTGTATCATGCATGAAACGGTGTACTAAGATGCAACGATAAAGAATCAAGTAAACAACTTGACGTGTATTCCTGACCTGTGATGTTGGACTTTTGCACCGAAACGCTGTAACCGATGATTCAACCATCACTAGCCAAGATATCGTTGACACGCTTCACCTTGTCCTCTGCCGTTTGCTTCTTGTCTGTCCTGTTACGTACCGGTGAGCGGATTGAACAAGTCGAAAGATGTGCAGCGAAAATCAAAGACAAAGAGATGGATAACCCAATAAATACATCAACGAGCACATACCTCGATCCCACTCGCATTGACGACTGAACGCGCAACACCCCGCGACGATGAACAACGGTATGCGCCTTGCCGATGACGGTCATGACTTGGTCCCAGGCCCCTTCTGTGAAATTTTGTGTCATGAATATTTTTTTTTCTCTTTCCTCTTCTTCTTTTTTCCATTCTTCCGAGTAAAAAGAAGTCAACGCGAGAGCAGAACGAAAACATACCGACAGTGGTGCCCGCCGAGTGCATCGTGTACTTGAGCCCGCTGGCCTTGAGGACGCGCTGCACCTCGGCGACCTCTTCCGCGACGGAGATTTTACCCGTGCCGACCTGTAGCGAAACACAAAAGAAGAACAAGACGAAGAATAAAGTTAATAATGCCATCAGATATATTTTTTTTTCAGCGTCTATTTGTTTTTCAACAGAATTCTTCCGGATTCCTCCCCTTCCGCCCCCCCCTGCCCCCAGCAGTCGTGGAGAAGTAGGCGTCTTGGTGGGGGAAGAAGAAAGAAAAAGGAAGAAGCAAAAACAACAAGGGTGAAAACGTACAGGAATGAGACAAAAGTCGGCGTAGCAGGCAGCTGGCGTCTCAATCGATGCGTATTCCATTCTCGAGCAAAGGTGACGGAAGATGTCCAGGCGTGCGGGAACAGGGTTGATGCGTTTTCGGTTGAATGCGGGATAATGGGAACTTTGGTATGAGTATGCTGGGTGATGATGGAATTCAACCACGAACAGTAGCGGACTCCCCCACAATTACCACTTACAACAACATCCCAGCCATCACAGAAGGCAGCTGACGAAAATGTCTACAGGGTATCAAGAGATCAATCATGTATTCTATACCGTATTTTATAGTCTACCGTGCTCTGCTTTGGCGCTGGAAAGAAAATATTGGGAGGAAAAAAGGTAATACACCTGTGACGGTCCATCTCGCCCCATAATCTAGAAAGAGAAAAGAAAAAAACAAAGAAAGAAATTGAGCAACGTTGCCCCCCTAAGAGAATTACATCAAGAGGGAAAATGCAGTGACAGCAGAGACAAGGAGACCACCCTTGACGAGATTAGAGGTTTTAGCAGCACTGGATGGTTCGCGCTGGTCCCTCACCACTGCTCGGCCAGTAATATCATCAAGGCCGTTCATCTTGTCGACAGCTTTAATGGGGTTCTGAACGTTGAAAAAATCAACGAGCATGAAATTGGGGGCAGTGCCCCATTCCGAGGTGCATTGCTGAAGGTGTAGGCCAAAGTTGCCTGGGGACTTGGTGGCGGGATCGTTGGTGACGTTGAGGGCGTCGACGTCGGGGACCACGACGGAACCGAGGAGCCGGTTGTACTTGAAATGGTTGACGAGGCTGAGAAAGTGCGAGTTATCAATCGCATTTTTCGCTGACCCCAAGTTCGCGCTGTTGGGGCGGTGAAGCGTGCAGCCGAAGCCACTCGCCTCCGTCACCTCGTATGGCGTCTCAAACATAATGTCAAACTCGGGCAGCAGGTAAGGGACGGACGTGGAGTAATCGAAATCGGTTGCAAAGGCGACGAGACGAGTATTTGCGTCAATCATGGACTGCAGCGTCGGCCAGTCGCTGGTGGCCCTGGGTGTTGAAGGCTTGTAGGCCAGTTTGTCGAGGCCGGCTGACTCGAACGCTGCACCGAGGTTCCTCGCCACCGCCCTGTCCGAGTTGACGAGAAGAATTGTGACGACGTCGTTTGGGTTGGCATTCATCCACTTGGCGATGAGAGCCAGCCAGTTCGCCAGAGGACCGGCGTCGAGAAGGGAACAGGAGGTATGGCAGAGGCGAAGTTCGTCATTCTCGACGTGCACTTGGGCTTGCAGGAGGCGCACACCAGCATCGAGGGCCACGGTGGCATTTACGTACTGGTTACCGGCGACAGAATTGCCGGTGCTGGCGTCTCTCAGGAAGGAGCTGTCATGCGCGCCCAAGTACGTGATGTTGTTGTAGCGGCGTCCGCAGAGCTTCGGCGAGTTGTTGCACGCCTTGGCGCCGCTTGACGCCTTGGAGGATGTTGTTGGGTCTTGTGGCACGGCGCCGACCGCAGCGGCAGCAACGACGAAGCCGAACAATGCTGTGCCAAGTAAAGACGGCATATTTCAGGGAGAGAACAACAAGGAAAAAACAAGGACGGCAACAATGCGAGGCTAAAGAATGCAGAGAGGATTGAGGGACGACAGGATATATATTGTACTGTAGCGCTGTCGACAACGTCTCGGGTTCTGCCACGCGGCAAAGCGATCGATACAATGGTGTGAAAGGGGTGGATGCGCCTTGGGAAAAAAGGGAAAAAAAAGGAAAAAAGGAAAAGGAAAAACGACGGTAGTGAGGAAATGTAACTTGTTTAAAAGGAAACGTTGAAAATCGATCAAAGGGACTCTGACAGGGTCTCTTCGTCCCTACTTAGTAGCAGTGGAGCGAGCCTTGTCATCCTTTGTTTGTATGGCGACTCACGAGTCGTCAAGCAGATGCGAGGCACATTGGAATTGATGGCCAGGCACCCCAGATGCCATGCCGTACCCCTGCTAAGAATAGCACCAGTACGCCCGTGTTCCACTGGGCAAAACGGCCTTGTTCACGGGGTCCGGCGTCTCATCCAGTCAGCGTGGGTGCACAGCCTTCCTCGTGGTGGAGGGGTTCTCAGGAGAGTTGGTGAGACGCAGTTGCCAGCACCCATCCGCCTTTGACTACTTAGTACGCAACAGGTGCTGATACTGGTACCGTTAAACGCGAATGAAATGGTGCTTGCGCCAGTCTTGAATGAATACTTCATGCACGCATGAGGAGATGATGGGAAAAGACACCACATTACAGAGTATACGGTCGGTAGTTGTCGACACCTGCGGTGGATGTCGTTTCGAGTTTGATGCACGTATAATGCTTGCTGCCACCCCACCGAAACCTTGCTGCACTCGTTGGTCGGCTGGGGAAAGCACGTTGTTCATTCTTCACCTCTTGTGCCTTGGCGCGCATGGATGCATCATGCTTGATGCTGCCCTCTCCAGCTCGTATTGTGTCACACGGTGTTGCCAGTGCTGCCAGTGCTGCCAGAACTGCCCAACGGTGTCGACGTTGCCGCAACCAACAACCGCCGGCCCGGTCACCGGACCGCCAAACTATGAAATGGACAGCCCAAATTCAACTTTGGTCCCTTCCTGGGGGATATACCAGTACTGAAATCGTCGGTGCCGAGCCCGCAAAGCTGGCCGCGATGCCAACTGCGATGCCATCGCCTTTGAACCGTGGCCTTCTTTCATTGGGAATGACGTGACGAGACTAGGACCTCGGGATATGTCGAGTTTTCCCGAAAAGCGGCTCTCATCACCTACATTTTCTTGCAAGTCGAAACCCCCTTCCCTTTCAAATGGAACTTGCCGCCGACCTTGAGTAAAGAAAAAAGCACCGAGTCTTGGAACTCAATTCTCATCGAAAGCCAACAATTGACAGGACGAAAGGCGCAATTTCGTCGGGCGTGGCCGAATCCACTTGCCGGCTGGCCTCCTGAGTCGTCTTGCTAATTCCATCACAAGATAATGCAAGGCACTCTCTGCATCCAGACGAGCAAAGGTACCATCATCGCTTGATGAAATCATCATCATGCCTGCGCTGCTTTTACCAGCTCATGACTCTGAGCTGCGCTGAGCAGCCAATCGGAGCGTTGATGGATTTAAAATTTCGAATGATACCTTGAATGAAACTGAATTGTTATACTGCTTGACTCACCTGCTTCAGCATGGCCAACTCGCTGATAGAGACCTGCGGCACAAACAACCTGGTGTATTGTGTACGAGCATATCATTCTCTTTTGCTTTTTTTTTCTGTTCCCTACTTTCGCATATGTTTCCATTCTGTATCCGTGCTTTATGGCTTTGACTCTTGATATGAGAGAGCCCGCCGACACTCGTGGCCAGATAACCCCTTCAAACCCTGAGAGAGAAAAAAACAACGTCCATAGTTCAATACGATACGAAGACGCCGGGTTACCGGAGCTCCCGAGATGGCCACTGTCTCGACAGCAAGTACAAACACCAACTTGACACGCGCGCAGCGACCTGTATCGACATGCGCGCGGGCTTTGCTGCTTCGTGTTGTTCAGGGTGCACGTCGGAAATGCAGGCGGCCTCTTGAACGGCAACTATCGCGTTGGGCTTCACCCACGAGTGAACTCGGCGAGGCTTCCTCTTTCTCTGACCCGAGCGAAAGTCTCTATGCGCGCTCGACTGCTTGACATGTTTCTTCTTCGGCGCGACGTGGCGCTGTTGACGGAGCTCAAGTTATCGGCAGAGCGTGCCGGTCTGGAGAGCCTCGACCTTGAGGCAGAGCAAATGGCGCCAAAGGAGCGCCTATACTTGCGCTCCGGACTTCCTGGCTGCGACGATCAACTTGGTTTGGACTTTGGCGCGCGGCTCCGTATCCTCTCATACAATTCGATTCTCGGACGGGTTTGGGCTGGCATCAGCCTCGATCGGAGCTGATATGCCCACAAGAGGATTCGGCAGACTTGGAAGCCGTTGAGCGAGGTTCCAGGTAGCGGAAGTGATCGGCTTGAGACTGCCAGTCACGGTGGTTGTAAAAGAACAAGAACGCGAAAAAAGAGCCAGTCAATGCGATCTATAGCCTTTCTTATTGGGCAGACAACGCGCATTTGTTCGACAGACGTGTAATACTAAACAAGTACGCTGGCTCATAAAACCAACGTCAGCTCTTGAGTAACGTATCTACACTAATAGCTAGGGTATTTTCATGCCCTACTTGTGCTTACTAGTGACTCACGACACAACATCTCGCTATGAAAGACGCGCGCCAGCCGCCGCAACACTCTGAAAGCATGTCTCTTTACAGCCCAGCCCAGCTGGAGCGCTACTTTTCTCTCATTTCGCTCCCCAACTGGAAGACGCTTGCCGGTCACGATGCGCGCGACTTCTTTGACCAGATGATCAAGTGCCAGCTGGCTCGAATTACGTACAACACACTGTCTCTGCACTACGCGAAGGGCAGGCCCGGCTCCCTCGATGCGGATGTGCTCTTTGACAAGATCGTGGGCAAGGACCGCGGCGGTTACTGCTTCGAGCTCAACGTTTTTTTCCTGCAAGTGATTCGCAGCCTCGGCTTCGAAGCCATGGGGGTCGGATGCCGGATGCGCGATCAGAGGTCGACCAGCGAGGGCCTCGATCGATGGCGAGCTACGTAATATTTTGCCCCAGATGGATGCGTCCGCCATTGTTGGGAGCCGCAACGCTAACTAGCAACGGGGATGCAGTAGCCACATGGCGATCGTGGTGATCATCAACGGCGAGCGCTTCCTCGTCGACGTCGGCTGCGGCGCGCAGAGCCCCGTGACATTGCTGCTCCTCCGGTCCGGGCAGGCGGCGACCGGTCTGATGGGGCAGGCTCTCAGGATGGAATCCAAGAAGCTGGCAACGACGGCCATGAGCAAGCCCGTGTGGATCTACTCGATGCGCTTTGGCGGCGAGGGCGCGTGGAAAGAAATATACGCCTTTGCCGACGCCGAGTATCTGGCAGCCGACTTTGACGTTCTCAACTACTACACGCTGCACGCGAGCCCATTCACGCGCATGGTGGTGGTGCAGAGCTTCTTCTTCCAGCGCACCTGCGACGGCGCGTCGGGGACACTATCGCTGGTCAAGGACAGCATCACGCAGAATGTGGATGGCGAGGACGAGCCGGTGGCGGTGTTGCGGAGCGAACGCGAGCGCGTGGAAGCGCTCGGGAAACACTTTGGGATTCAGCTATCCGAGGACGAGCTGGATGCGATCAAAGGGTCCGCGTATGCGCTGCCTGTCGCAGATTGATGCTTGACGTGGATGTCATGCTGTCTAGTGTCACCGTGGAGGCTGTTGTGCTTGGTCAGGATTTTCCAGCAAGTTCAAGATTCGGCGGCGGTGATAGGAAAGAATTAGGGTAATACGGGTAATTTGACAGGGGCTCGCCCGTTAACCTGGGCCTACTCTGTCATGCCTGTCTTGCCTGACATGGTGCGAGGAGTGGTGCATGGTGGATGTACTGAGTACAGCACAAGGGAGTGGGCGGCTACTAAGTAGGGTTCAGGGCACCGAGGGAGCTGAGCCGATGCGGATGAGGGCCGGCAAGCCGGGAAGTAGCTATTTTATTAATTACAAGTAGTAGTGCAGATTACTTAGTTGGTTTGCTACTAATAACTAGCGCCGGGGGGAACGGACGTCTTTGATGCCTCGCTCTGGGGGAAATTTAACCGGTCTATGCGTGCACGAAGGGTTGGCTTGGGCGATTCTGATCAAGTCCCAAGAAGCACGCACTGCAGCACACTAGGAGTCTAGGACTCATGCTAACTAGCTGCCTAGGTACCCAAGTTGGCGGTGCTCGATTCGCGTTGACTTGCGAGCAGCGTTGACTAGCTGCAGGTCTAGGTCTAATTAATAAAGTAAAGCTAGGTAGTCCGGGGCGCGTCGCCTTGCATAAACCCATGCGAGTACGCAAAGACGGGCTGGCACGGGTACGCAGGGCGAAGCCTTTGTCGATTCTGGACTGCAACCTGGGAGTTGGCATGGCACATATGCGACTATCCATTCCATGGCGGGCAGTTCTGGTTCTGTAATCGCATGGTTCAATGACGAAAGCAAGAGGCACGTCTTGACCCTGACAGTCCCTGCTTGCCGCGTGACAGGTCTGACGGGGCGGGAATGCGTTGATGAGGCTGACGTGCAACGAGGTGGCGTCAGGCGACGGCGCAACACAGAACGAGTTCGCATTATTATCATGTAGGGTCGGTTGGTCCATGTGGCAATTTCGGAATGGCGAGCCAAGCTACCAAGGACCGAGTAAGTAGTGATTCGCAACGTGGAAGGACGAGGAGCAGCGACAAGCTCGAGAGGCGAGCGTAGGTGACAGCCGAGAGAGAGCTTTGCTGGTGACGATCGCGGGCCAGCACGGGCCAGCACGGGCCATCAACCTAGATGCGACACGGCAGCCTGCAGGGGGGAACGTCCCGAGGGGAACAGCTGGCTTGCTTGAATGGCGTTTTTGATGGTATCTATAATCTAAGGGGTTTTCTTTGTTGTTGTAGCTGGGAGCTGGGAGCTGAAGCTGAAGACTACGCCACGTCGTCCAAAGGATGAGGCTGTGGTGGAAATAAATGAATCGTGCCATTTGCGGAGTTGCGTTGCTACCAATAAGTTACATAGTAGCACCCAGGTATGTACGTACAATTCGAGAGTTTGGTTGGAGCCAGCGATGTTGCCTGGCACGTACTCACCTTACTTAGTTGCTTGGTACCTAAGTAGGGTTCTAAATAAGGATGCATAGCATACGGACCTGGTCAGGTACCTAAGTAGGCAGTAAGTAAGGAGTAAGTACTTTTCCGGCAGTAGAGTAAGTACTTGCTTATGGAGTAGAATAGAAATGGCAAGGGGGGAGCGGGGGATGTACTGATAGTTAAGTTTGGGGAGGTAAAGATCCAAGTACGGATAGAATCTACGCTTCCTTGAGAGTCAATCAAGGAGTATAGTTATTGGTCAGTACATGCGTAGATGTAGGTAGTTGCCTGCATGGGGGACCTGGTGCAGACTGGGTAGATGACTTCCTACTTTGGTGGGTAATCTGTACGAATTAATCCGTAGATAGGTCTGTTTGGAGCGTGTTGAGGTGCATGCATCTGGAGATGGCGGGCGAGATGTAAACGATGCGAATGGTGCAAATGATGCGGATGATGCAAATTCGAATAAACAGAGTGACATGTCTCGCCCACATACATAGCCAAGACAAGTTTGTACCTGCCGATAGATGTCCACTGCCCAATTGGCCTCTGCCAGTAAACGGCGCCAGATTGGCTACTGAGCGGGCCTGAGATGGGGCCTACGGAGTACTTATTAGGGGGGGAAACTGAAAGGGGCCATGGGGCCTCGTGGCCGTGAGAGGCCAGAGGAGAGTGACTTTTTTTTTTGGACCGGGGGGGGAGAGGGGGGGCGGTTTCGCGCACTTGGGGCAACCAGAAATGGCCCTAGAGGAAAGGGAAAAAAAAAGTGGACTCGCTCTGCACCAAAAAGAGCAGTAGGCGAAACAAGCAAACGGGCTGGCCACTGCGTGGGTAAGAAGTATAAAAGTACATCATGTCACATATAGAGGCCAGGGCTGCCCCTCTACCCGATTTCTTCTGTTTGTCGACCCTCTCCAAGGACACCTCAAAGCACACCCAAGGGACAGCGACGGCCGGCGACACCGCCACACAGCCAGTTTATTCGCCTTGCCCCCGGCACTAGCTGCACGGCTGCAGTCATTGCTGCACCACACACGCACCAGCCACCATCATCGCCAGCTGCCACACGAACGCTGCTCTTTTTTTTTTTTTTCCTCGTCCACCTTTTTTGGCTTGCCAGTCGCGAAGTGCCAGCTGTCAGAGCTGCCAGCTGCCAGAGCTGCCAGCTCCCCCCACCAACCACCCACCCGGCCAACCAAAACCAACCCGCTCGCAAACGCTATTCCCTACACCAACTTCTCGCGACTCCTTCGTCATTGGTATTATTGGCTAGCCTTGGCGGCGCGCGCCCAACACCTTTCATCGTCAAAACCATAATACTCCTCTTTGCACCGATCAGCGCCGGAAGCACCCCTCTTCATTCTTGAACTTTTCCTTCGACATTGCCATCACTACCCTCATCACCACCTAATTTCCACACCCTCTCTTTCTGCCATTCTTATCGTTTTGGTTTCAAGCCCAAACTGCGTCGATCCTCCTTCCCAATTTCAGCCCACCATCACCACCATCAATATCTCGCGCTGCAGCCTCAATGGTTCAACTCTGAACATCACCACCAAAGAAATTCTCTGTACAATATTCTGTAAGTACGCCCGCTCCCCGCAAATGCACCAATGCGCATTTCTCTCGGGAATGCGCAGCAGCTGTTCCTGTCAGCCTCCATCGCATATCTTGTAACCGCCATGCTGCTCGTGTCACGCGCCTTGCACGCTGTTGTGCCGTACTGCTGCTCATGGCGCTGCTTGACGCGCCGGTTGCCGCCTCCTGTCCGGCTTCACCTCAGATCAATGCCATCGCCCACTCCCACTAACCCCTTGTCGTCTCATAGTCGCTGCTCCGCCATGTCATAATTCCACGCAACACCCGTCCGTACACACATAGACCATGGCCTCCAGACTAGATCGCCTCGTCACCATCTTGGAGACGGGCAGTACCCGGCTCATCCGCGATACTGCCGTCAACCAGCTGGCCGATTGGCAAAGACAGCATCCCGATGAACTGTTTAATCTGCTCTCCCGCGTTGTTCCCTACCTGCGCCATAAGGACTGGGAAACTAGATCCACCGCCGCAAAGGCAATTGGCAAAATTGTAGAGAATGCGCCCCTCTACGACCCTAATGAAGACGATGGCGGCCACGTCGCACAAAGTCCCAAAAAGGACGAACCCGCCTCCGCCGAGAACGGGCATGTGAAAAAGGAACAAGACGACGATAACACTGCGGCCATCGCTAAGATCGATCTCGGAGCCGACGAACAGTTTAGCCTTGATGTCATCAATGTCGAATCCATCCTCAAGTACGGCCGTGAACTGCTGCGCGGCGGCGGCGTCGAATATGGCCTGGCCGCCTTGGAGCCCGCCGACCGACTCGCCCACCAGAGAAAAACTCTACCTGGCCGCCTCGGCTTGCTCGGTCGCAGAGTTGACGACGAAGAAATCGCCCCCCCGGAGCTCGTGGGTGTACCTCCAACGCCTGTGGAAGGGCCCAGCAACGGCGGGCTTGCTAGAAGTGACAGCGTCAGCCAGCAAGGCGAGGATTCTTCCCAGTTGAGCTCCAGGCAGCTCAACGTTCTCAAGCGCAAAAGGAAGAGAGAGGCCATGAGAGCTTCACAGGGTAAAACTGGCTTCGGTGACCTCTCCTTACGACGCTCTGCAACAGCCGGCTCCGAAGCTATGGCCGAAGACGCGGTCATGACCGATCCGGACTCCAAGAAAAATGGCAGGATGAACGAATACTTCAACCTCGATCGACCCGCCGAAACAGATGAAGATACCAAGGTCGTCAGCGAGTTCAAGGGTCCCATGCTACCTATCAAATCCGAAATCGAAGCCGATGATGACATGCAGGGTGTCGAATGGCCATACGACCGTTTGTGCGACTTTCTTAAAGTAGACATTTTCGACCCCTCTTGGGAGACTCGTCATGGAGCTGCCATGGCCCTGCGCGAGGTCATCCGCGTTCATGGCAGCGGCGCTGGCAGAGGTCCCGCCAAAACTCGGGCCGAGAACGATGCCGCCAACAAAAAATGGCTCGACGACTTGGCTTGTCGCCTATGCTTTGTCTTAATGCTCGACCGTTTCACAGACTACAGCTCCGACACATCCGTTGCGCCCATCAGAGAAACCATCGGTCAGACGCTTGGTTCTGTACTCAAGCATGTCCCCGCAGCATCCGTCTACGACACCTATCGCATTCTGCATCGTATGGTTCTGCAGGAGGATCTCAAAATGGAGCGTCCCGTCTGGGCCGTCTGTCATGGTGGCATGGTCGGCCTTCGATACGTCGTCGCGGTGAGAAAAGATTTGCTGCTACAGCATAATGACATGATTGATGGCGTCATTGCCGCTGTCATGAAGGGGCTTGGCGATATGGACGATGATGTTCGCTCCGTAAGCGCAGCGACACTTATACCTATGGCGAAAGAATTCGTCACTATGCGCCCCGCTGCGCTCGACGGTCTCACCAACATCGTATGGGAGAGTCTCTCCAACCTTGGCGACGATCTTAGCGCTAGTACCGGACGTATCATGGATCTTTTGGCAACGCTCTGTGGCTTCCCCGAAGTCTTGGAAGCCATGAAATCCTCCGCTGAGAAGGATGAGGAACGCTCATTCACCCTACTCGTCCCTCGTCTCTACCCATTCCTGCGTCACACCATCACCTCTGTCCGCCTCGCTGTTCTCAAGGCTCTATCAACATTTGCCAAGCTCGCCGATGAATCCTCCCAGGGGTGGTTGAACGGCAAGATTTTACGGCTCGTCTTTCAAAACATCCTCGTTGAACGAGACAAGGAGACCCTCAATATGTCGCTAGAGCTCTGGAGCGCCTTGGTACAAAATCTTGCAAAGAACCCGGCTATTCTGGCTGAAGAATTCGCCCCCAACGTCGACGCCCTCATGGAGCTGACCTTGCACCCCATTGGTGTCTCTCGATACCCCATCCCTATGAACGCAACACTCTTCCAGAAGCCCTCTGGCGGCACGTACTCCATGCCAGCTACTGCCCACAACGCCGCTGGCAGACTGCCGTCGCCAGAAGTGACCGACCGTGCCCCTAAGCGTCGTAGAAAGTCAGGCAAGACAGAAGAGCCTGCACCAGCTACTGTTGGACACGATGTCGACGGGCACATGATGACTGGTGATGTTGATCTTGTTGGCATGGATGTTCTCATCCGTTCGAGGACCTCGGCAGCCAGAGCAATGGGTTTGATCATGGCTCATGTGCCATCCACCAGGCTGGATGACTTTGATGCTCTTCTTATACCAGGTCTTTCATCTGCTTTTGCCTCAACCCAGGTCACTGCCTGTCTAGTCATTGACGAGTATTGCAAGGAGTGCAGGGTTGAGGACGACATGGCCACCCGGTACGCCGACCATCTCCAGCGCATTATTGATAATGACAGGCCCGCCTTCTACCGTGATCTCGTCATCTACATGCAACGGGTTCGCTCACAGTGTCAACAGCTCTTGCACATGTTCAGAGATCATGGCAAAGTATCCCCTGGAAAGCTTCCAGTACTGCCTGTCGTCGTACAGGGTGAAGCGGAAGCTGGACCTAGTGCCTTTTCTCTGCTGACTGCAGAAAAGTGCGTTGGTGATGATTTCGATAAGCTGAAGAAGGTCATGCCACCTGGACAACGCCTTATTGCAAGCCAGCAGCTTGCCGATTCGCGCGACGTTGCGCAAACCGCCATCCAAGAAGCCAAAACGCTAAAGGAGAACCGCGACGTTCGGATCAAGGCCGCTGCGGCGTGCGCGCTGGTTGCCATGAGGCTTCTCCCTAAGAAACCCAGCCCACTTATCAAGGGAGTTATGGACTCGGTCAAGATGGAAGAAAACCAAATCTTACAGTCTCGCGCTTCCGATACCATTGCAAGACTTGTTCAGCTTTTTGCCGAAAAGGGTCGACGGGGGCCTGCGGACAAAGTTGTTGCCAACCTGGTCAAGTTTTCGTGTGTTGAAGTGGCTGAAACTCCAGAATTTCCTGTCCACTCAGCCAAGAAGGATTTTATTTTATCGATGCAAAAAGAAGAAGACAGGGTCGACCACGCTGACGCCGCCAAATGGGCCAGGGAAGTCAAGGCGGCCCGCGTCACGAGGAGGGGCGCTAAAGAAGCACTCGAAATTCTGGCTCGCATCTACGGTGCCGCTATCTTCGACACTGTTCCCAGCCTACGAAATTATATGGAGCAACCCCTCGTCAAGGCCTTTTCCAATGAGCTTCCAGAAGCTGCCAAGGATGCGGGGGATACCTTTGGTCAGGAGATTGTCGATGCCATGTCTGTCATCCGCACCATGACGCCGACTTTGCACAAAGACCTTCACACCTTCATTCTTGAAATGATGCCACTCGTCATCAAAGCTCTACATTCAGAGCTCTCTGTTTTCCGATACATGGCCGCTAAGTGCATGGCAACCATTTGCAGCGTCATGACGGTCGAAGGTATGACAGCCCTAGTCGAAAAGGTGCTTCCGTCAATCAGCAATCCACTTGATCTTCACTTTCGCCAAGGCGCCATCGAAGCAATATATCACCTTATTGCTGTTATGGGTGATGCTATTCTGCCCTATGTCATATTCCTCATCGTACCTGTCCTTGGTCGCATGAGCGACTCGGATAACGAAATTCGTCTACTCGCGACCACTTCCTTTGCTACCCTTGTGAAGCTGGTTCCGCTCGAGGCCGGTATTCCTGACCCGCCTGGCCTCTCCCAAGAACTCCTCAAAGGACGCGACCGTGAGCGCACTTTTATATCTCAGCTTTTGGATCCGAAGAAGGTTGAACCGTTCGCCATCCCTGTTGCCATCAAGGCCGAGCTTCGATCTTACCAGCAGGAGGGTGTCAACTGGCTCCACTTCCTTAACAAATACCATCTTCATGGTATTCTATGTGATGATATGGGTCTGGGTAAAACATTGCAAACACTTTGCATTGTTGCCAGTGACCACCACCAGCGCCAGGAAGAATTCGCCAAGACTCAGGCTCCAGACGTTCGTCGCCTCCCCTCGTTGATCGTCTGCCCACCAACGCTGTCTGGTCACTGGCAGCAAGAAATCAAGACATACGCGCCCTTCCTCAGTGTGACCGCCTATGTTGGCCCTCCTGCAGAGCGCAAGCTGTTGAAAAGCAAGCTTGGAGATACTGATATCGTCATCACTTCTTATGACGTCTGTCGTAATGATTCTGATGTGCTGGAGAAGCACAGCTGGAATTACGTCGTTCTAGACGAGGGCCATTTGATCAAGAACCCCAAGGCTAAGATTAGCCAGGCCGTCAAGAGACTTCCTAGCAATCACCGTCTCATCCTCACTGGAACGCCGATTCAGAACAACGTGTTAGAACTCTGGTCACTGTTTGATTTCTTGATGCCTGGCTTCCTCGGTACGGAAAAGGTCTTCCTAGATAGATTTGCAAAACCTATCGCAGCCAGTCGATTCAGTAAAGCATCTTCGAAGGAGCAAGAGGCTGGCGCTCTAGCCATCGAGGCTCTACACAAACAAGTTCTCCCCTTCCTCCTACGTCGCCTGAAAGAGGAAGTTCTGAACGACTTGCCGCCCAAGATTCTACAAAATTACTACTGTGATCTCAGCGATCTGCAGAGAAAGTTATTCGATGACTTTAACAAGAAGCAGGGGAAGCAGCTGCAAGCCGAGGCTGGTCGAGAGGATAAGGAATCAAAGCAGCATATTTTCCAGGCGCTTCAGTACATGCGCAAGTTATGCAATTCACCTGCAATGGTCATGAAACCGGGGGTTCCCATGTTTGACGAGACGCAGAAGATTCTGTCAAAGCAAGGCACGTCGATTGACGACGTTGCCCATGCACCCAAGCTTGGTGCCCTTCGTGACTTGCTAGTTGATTGCGGGATTGGTGGCGATGATGGCGATAGCACCGATCCCCTCTATCAGCCAATCAAACCTCACCGAGCGCTCATTTTCTGCCAGATGAAGGAAATGCTTGACATGGTGCAGAACAAGGTCCTCAAAGAAATGCTACCCAGCGTGTCGCATCTCCGCCTTGATGGGTCAATCGAAGCCAACAAGCGACAGGACATTGTCAACAAATTCAACAGCGATCCGTCCTACGACGTCCTGCTTCTGACCACCAGCGTTGGTGGCCTAGGCCTCAACCTGACTGGTGCTGATACCGTCATTTTTGTCGAGCATGACTGGAATCCGCAGAAGGATTTACAGGCTATGGATCGTGCTCACAGAATTGGCCAGAAGAAAGTTGTCAACGTTTATCGTCTCATCACCAGGGGCACACTAGAAGAGAAGATCCTGAACCTCCAGCGATTCAAGATTGACGTGGCATCAACGGTTGTCAATCAACAAAATGCGGGACTCGGAACTATGGATACGGATCAGATCCTAGATCTATTTAACGTGGGCGATTCAGGACCAAGCCTGATATCAGACAAGCCTCAAAACAGCCTGGAAGGCAGAGAGGAAGACATGGTGGATATTGAGACGGGTGATGTATTGCGACAGCCGGGTAAGAAGGCCTGGCTGGATGACCTGGAAGAGCTTTGGGATGACAAGCAATACGAAGAGAGTTTTGACCTGGACGGGTTCATGAAGTCAATGTCATGATCATGGCCAAGGGTAACGCGCTGTTCATTCTCGAAGCATACACTTGCTCACTCTCTGGATACGGAGGACTATCATTAGCTTTGTTCAGCCCTATCATTTTGCTTGGGGTGTCGAGCTAGTGACTATGGGGTCATGATGATATTCGGCGTTTGGTTTACCTTTTCTTCCTTATTAATTTTTGTACAGTAGATCATTAGCGACTGCGTCGAAAATACCATTTTGTCGAGGCTCATATGAGTCTTTCTTGCTCCAACTTCTCGACTCTTAGCAATCTGCAAATATGATGACACTTTTGCCAGACAATGTGCTGTAGAAGCTACAGTGCTTGCGGTGGCAACTCGTAATGTCTTCCGTGGGTTTTCAGCAGTCTTTGTATGTACCAGTGTGCTTTGGCAGATGATTCTAGCATGGGGAGAGAGATCGACGCTGCGTTGCGTAGATGCGTAGGTACCTAGCGATGGAGTCGGGTCCAACTACCCCACCAACAAAGCGTGCTAGAACCTTCACAGAGTTGGAGGGGCAAACAACGTCGAGCAGATACCCGCATCTGTGCTTGTTTACGAAAGCTTGACAATCGGGTGACAGAGCAAAAGCGATAAACAAAGTACCGTCGCCCAATATGCCGGTTGACTATAGTAAATGGGTATGCGTTGGACAACAACTACTTGCAGCGCCTCCCTCCGCTGTATCACTCTGCTAACCAAGCTATCGTGCACAACAGGACGCACTGGAACTCAGCGACGACTCCGACATTGAAGTACACCCCAACGTCGATAAGAAATCGTTTATCCGAGCGAAGCAGACCCAGATCCACCAGGAGCGCCAGCAGCGCAAGCAGAGAATGGAAGCGCTCAAGTACGAGGTCGAGCTGCACCAGGCGTTGCTCAAGCGCATCTCCGCGCTGGTTGCGGCACTACGGTCACGCGCCTCTGAGGCGGCCGCCGCACAAAACCCCGGCCAACTGGCTTTCCAGGCCGTCATGGAGTCGGCTGGCGATGAAAAGGACGACGCCCTGCCCCCCGTGCCAGAGGGCCTCCGCGTGGACCCCAACCAGCCCAAGACATATTCGGCGATGATGGCAGGCCTGCTCGACCAGGTCAACAAGGCCATGGAGGCCAAGAAGCCCGATGACCGCTACAAGGCGATGCTGGAAGAGATTCAAGTCCATGAGACGCAGGTTCAGACGCTGATAAAAGAGAGCGGCGACGAGCTGGCCAAGCTAGAAAAGGAAGAGGGCAAGAAGATTACGAGCGAGGGCATCCACACTGGCTTTGATAGCTCGTTTGTGAACAAGACCGCCGGAGCAGGCGGCGACTCGACAAAAGTTGAGCTGCTCAATCCCAACTACAACCCGTCTGAGGGATCGTCATCGTCGACAAAAGATGCGTCTGTCCGCAAGGACGATGATGACGAGATCGAGGCGTCGCCCGCTGCCCGCAAATTTGCCGACATCCCGGCCAACAACTATTCGGCGAGCCTCGAGTACCTGACCAAGAATCCGCAGATCCTGTCCGAGAAGGAGACGGACGGCCTCCTGGTGCTGGCCTTTGACGCCGCGCTCGAGAGCAAGGACGAGCGCGCCCGCCAGTGCGTGCACCAGGCGCTGCTGCTGCAGTACTGCCGGTCGCTGGGCCGCGACGGCGTGGCGCTCTTCTTCAAGCGCATCACGGCCGATGGCGGCAACAACGCCAAGGAGGTCTTCTACAAGGACGTGCACGACACGCACCTGCGGATCCGCACGCGCGCGCGCGAGATTGTCGCCGAGCGCGCCGCGGAGCCGGCCGAGGGCGTCGAGCAGATCCAGCTGCACGCCGTCGAGCCCGGCACAGTCATCTCCATCAGTGTGCCGGAGGCGGGTAGCGAGGACCCAGAGGTGCAGGAGGCCCGCGAGATCTTTGAGCACTTTAGCGACGAGATGCGCGCGGCGCTCGAGACGGGCGAGCTGGACAAGGTCAACGAGGTGCTGGGCAAGCTCTCCGTCGAGGAAGCGGAGGAATACGTCAACCTGTTTGGCGAGGTATGTCTTTTTTTCCCCCATCTTTCCTGGCATTTTTCAGCAACGTTTAAAGAAAGTATTTGCTAACTGGATATGATTGTAGGCCAACATTCTGAGCCTGGAAGAACAAATCATAGATGGAACGACCGAAGAGGGCAAACAGCAAATCAAGGAACTGGAGGGTAGGGCTGCGGCCGAGAGAGCAGCTGAAGCAGAGGCGGGAGCAACGGCCGACCCAGAGTGACCTTTGTCCGAGTCTAGGCGTTATACTGTATACACATATTAGTCAATAAATATTGATTCAAATATCCATTATTTCTCTGTGATTGTGTGGCAGCACAGGGAGCAGCCCAAACTTGGGAGAGATGTCTCTAGTCACACCCTGCGCGAACTCTCTTTCTAGTCATCTTGAGCCTTTCTCTGTTATTGTGTGCCTCCTCTGTTGCGTGTTCAACGTCCTGTTTCTCTTTTCTTCTTTTTTTTTACTCAACCTGAACCTTTTGGCCGTGACGCGCAAAAATGTCAGCCTCCCACTCCGTCAACAGGTCCATAATCTCGACCGAGTTGGCCCAGGTGGGCGAGGGCCGCGCGGGCTCCCTGACGCCCGAGGCGACGTAGTCCTCGACCTTTTTGACCTGGTGGCCAAAGGCGTCCATCTTGCTGGGCACCGTGACCGTCTCCACGGCGCCGCCCTTGTACGTCTTGATGCGGAAGACGCTGTCGCCGGCGGGCGGCAGCCAGGGGTTGGTGACAAAGGTCAGGGAGGCGCGGTCGCCCTGGATGGTGAAGGCAAAGTCGTTGCCGAACGAGTCGGACGACTGGATGGTGGCGAGCACGCCGGCGTCCTCGAAGCGCACCGTCAGCGCCGCGTCGCGCGCAAAGGTCACGCTGCCGTCGTCGCTCGTCGCCAGCGTGCCGTGGCCGAGGACGGTGCGGCGGCCGTTCCACGCGGCGGCGGCATCACCCCCGCCGCACGCCGCCTCGAGGACAAAGTGCAGCAGCGACACCGGGTAGCAGCCGAGGTTGTAGATGGTGCCGCGGCCGCGCGGGTTGGCCTTGGCGGCAATGTCGGCGGCGTAGTAGGCCGAGACGCCGCGGAGGCGGCCGAGGCGGCCGTCGGCGAGGACGGCGCCGAGCGTCTCCATGACGGGGTGCGTCAGGTACATGAGGCCCTCGAGGAAGAAGACGTCGCCGGCGGCGCGGACCGCGTCCGTCATGGCGCGCGCGTCGGCCGCCGTCGTGGCCAGCGACTTCTCCGACAGGATGGCCTTCTTGCCGGCCCGGACCGCCAGCGTCACGGCCTCGGCGTGCTTGTGGCTCGGCAGGCCCACGTAGACGACGTCGACGGCCCCGTCGGCGAGCAGCGCCTCGAGCGACGTGTACCGCGACGCGATGCCGTACCGGTCCGCAAAGGCGGACAGCCGGCCCGCGTCCCGCCCGAACACGGCCTGGATGTGCGAGCCGTGGCTGGCGACGATGGCCTTGGCCACGACGTCGCTGATGAAGCTGGTGCCCAGGATGCCCCAGCGCAACATGACGGCGGGGAAGGAGAAAGAATGAACAAGAATATCAGAAAAGGGAAAATTCGAAAATGTCAATGACCCCTCTCTCTTTGACCCAGGGCTTGTTTGAACTGAACTAGAGATATCAGAGTGCAGAGGTAAAAGCCCTCTTTCCTCCTCCTCTCGGGAATCGGCCGCCTATTATTAGGCACAAAAAAAGAAACCCCGACCGTAAAACCCACTTCCTCGGTGGCAAGCCGGTCTTTTGCTTTTGAGAGGCTCGCTATTCCCCATGAGAATTAGTTAAAAAAAAAACATCATTGTGCTATTCCCAAAGCTGACCCTTCCCCGTTTGGCCGTGTTAGTGGTGGAATGAGTTTTTGACCGCGTGCTTTGCCGTCCACGCGGGGCACTGGTTCCGGATCTCGCAACCACGACGAGATGGCCCCTCTTGGCTGTTGGTCTCGGAAGAAAGTCAATGCTCTCTCTCAAGAAACTGAATATACGTTAGATATATATATATATAGGTCCATTCAATCTGCTATTGGCTTATTTCAACATTTCCTGCTCAGACAGCTTGGTGCAATGTCCACTGTTCGTTAGCCGCGACTATCGCGGTGGACTTTTTACTGCCCCGTCATTATCAGATGCCTGACTCGAAAAAAGTTTCATTATTAGAGGTAGCAAGGACAAGCGCTCATATGAAGAGGTAAAAAGAGGGTAGTGGACAATTTAGCAGCTGCCGAGAAAGCCGCACGGTCGAGTCCATGCAGCGCATACGCGGCATCTTTCGGCTGTATTATCGTATTTGGGCTATCCAGATGAGACTATGCGTATCCCTTTTGCTTAGAGTCGAAACGGCGCTAATTTTAACAAAAACCACCTGGATATTCACCAAAGTCGCTTCGCCATGTGCAAGCACGGTAGGTAGGGTCGAATCTCCGTGGCCATCACGCTGGGATAGCCCTCTTTCGTGAACAGTCATGCTGACTTGGGTTCAAAACAAGTGTCAAGTCTGAGATCCCATCATGTAGCGCATGCATCCGACCAGGTAACGACTGCTCTCAGTCTTCATGGATTTTCGCAAGTACTTTGCCCACCTGCACCGCAGCATTTGTAACAGCAACGATGCTTGCTGTCAAGGACAAAGGGTCCATACCGCACGGATAGCTTCACAAAACATGAAAGAAACTCATTGTAACGACGTCTGGTCCATGGATCTTATTGACCGGAGCCTTTTCTCTTAAAAATCCTCACGCAGGCATGGCTCATGTGATGCTGCATTTCAACGAAAGAGGGGGCAAACAGTTCCCTCGACCAGTAATGTGGTCCCGTAATAAGCGCCGGGATATGCAGGGCTCAGAACGTGTAACACTGTTAAGAGTACTTCTCTCTCGGCAAAAACAAGGCTTTTCCTGTGTTCGTTTTTCTCTATTCAGACTATGGCTGCCAGCAATCCTGAATGCGTCGCCGCGTTTGGGGCGGAGATGCGGAAAAAGCACTTTGCATTCGCTGAGGGGTATCAACCCCTCAACCATGGATCCTTTGGAACTTTTCCTAAATCGGTCCTCGAGTATCAGCGGCAATTGCAATCTCAAAGTGAGGCCAGGCCAGACACTTGGATTCGGTATACGTACCTAGACCTGCTCAGAGCCAGTCGCTCTGCACTTGCTCTTCTTCTCGGGGTGCAAGCGGGTGAAGTGGTGTTAGTTCCCAACGCCACGACTGGCGTGAATACTGTCTTGCGAAACCTCATCTTCGAGGAGGGTGATGTGGTCCTCACATTCAGCACCATTTATGGTGCATGCAACAAGACTATTGAATCGTTGTCCGAATCTTGCCCCGTCTCATCGCATCAGATTGAGATTACCTACCCTGTGACGGATGATGAAATCGTGGCTCGATTCCGGGCTGCCATTCAGAATATCAAGGCTAGCGGGAGAGTCCCTAAACTTGCCATGTTTGACGCTGTTCTTACATTCCCTGGAGCTCGCTTCCCGTGGGAAACATTGGTCACTGTATGCAGGGAGCACGGTGTTCAGAGCTTCATGGATGCAGCCCATGGGATCGGCCATATCGACCTCGAGCATCTGGGCAGCGTTGGTCCTGATTTTATGGTTAGCAATTGTTACAAGTACGTCAGACTCGAGGGAGGAAGGGAATCAATGAAGCAACATAATGTTTTAACAATTACTCTGGCCGCTAGGTGGCTCATGGTTCCACGCGGCTGTGCCGTCTTGTATGTCCCCTTTCGCAACCAGCATCTGATATCCTCAACCGTCCCAACGTCATGGGGCTATTTACCCAGGACAAAACGCGCAGCCATGTCTACACAGGACTACTTTGACAAACTGTTTGACAAAGTATCAACCATAGACAACACCCCGTATTGTTGCATCCCGGCCGCTCTCGAATTTCGGTCCAACGTCTGTGGCGGAGAAGCAAAGATACGCGAGTACTGTTTCGATCTTGCGCAACGAGGTGCAGTGCGAATGGCAGAAATCTTCGGTACTCAACCTCTGGAAAATGATTCTCGTTGTTGCTTCGCTACCGTTCGCTTGCCGCTGACACTCACGGAGCTTGGGCCCAAGGTTGATGGCCTAGCAGTGGCAAAGTGGATGAAAGAATTGACACCGGCCGAATATGAAACTTATATCCCCTTCAAATTTTATGCTGACGCTTTCTGGTGCAGAATTTCAGCACAAATTTATTTAGATATTACCGACTTCGAATGGGCAGCAGCGATAGTATTGAAGATTTGTGACCGAGCAAAGGCCCGGGAGTGGAACAGTCGATAGCTTACAGTGAGATGATACAATCCTGTTCCGAACCGTGTATATAGCTAGATCAATCATCGGATTTATGATTGGAATAAACAGAAGTGCATGGCATTTATCAGTAAAAGGTCAAGTCGAACTTCAAGTGAAACTCCGTCTTGTGCAGCAATTTGGCGTGGACCCAAGCGAATGAAACGGTCGGTATGGTCCAGCTGATAGCTGCTCTCAAGCACCGTGGTGGTGATCAGGAACCCTGTGCGTGGAGCCTGGGCTATGCTACAGCTTTATGGTTATCCAGAGTAAATCTAGAACGTGTAGAACGACTTGCTGGGTCGATGAAAACCCAACGACGACAATGCTTTGGTAGAAGCGAACCTGAGGACACCCAACAACTATCGGTGGGCTTGAGGTAAGCAGACACTTGGCCATCATTACTTAATTTCTAAGTTTTGAGATAGAACCAAAACCGTTTGTTCTTCGGTATGCTCCGCAAATAAATTGAATACTTGCTCATAACGACGCTCATCTCAAGAGCCAGCAGCTCAGCAGCAGCCGGAACGTGCCCAGCCATGCCGTCGGTGTCTGCCATAGCCATGCGCCATGTTCCGGATATATCATCCTCCATTTTCCCCCCATAGTCTACATCAGCGCGTTGAAACTGATTGTGGTAGTCATTTTACTCCGGCCAGCAGTGGTCCGGCGAATAGAGCTGGATAATGGGTCGACGTACGGCTGGCGCGTCAGCCGCCACTCTGCGTGAAACACTGTTGTGAAATATAGATTCCATCCATGGCTTGTGATTCTCTGTTTCAAAAGGTGAAGAGCAAAGTATGACGGTCATGGTACTCTTTGTGCTCATTCGATAATCTCGGGGCGGATGCGATCCACGACTTCATCTTGCTGGTAGCTACTCACAGCAGGTCATGCAAGACGCGTGACGGAACTGGCAGGTATCGTCGCTACTATATGCAGGTCTCATTATATCGCTGCGAGGCGACATGCAGCATGGCCAACGCTATGTCTCGGAGAGTTGCTTGTCCTGGAAATACCCGTTTGCGGCGTCACGAGCGCGACAAGTGACACCGGCAAACAGTTTTCAGTCTGTGAGATGACTTTGTAAGAGAAAGGCAGTTTCAATGGCCATAACTACTCATGAAAATATACAAAGAATTATTGAACTGCGTTACGTTTGATAGTTGTCATGTCTTGCAAGCAGAATGACATCTTGTCACTCACGACATCTGTCCGTGGACTCCACGAGACAAATAGATATTCATATAGTCAATTTACTGATATATCGAGAAAACCTTTCCGCTTTATTGCATAAAGCACGCTGTGAACAAACGGGCAGGAACAACGCCGCATGCACCAACCAAATGGCGCTGCCCCCACATCTCAGCCGGCTGAATAGCGGATGGCTTTGTCGCCTGCATCTGGTCAGTGTTGCTCCGCTGAAACGCGCGACTAGTACCACTTATTAGCAAGTATCGCGGGCCAAAAGACGCGTCGTTGCGCATCACTTCATCACGATTTCTTGTCGCCGCCAACGAGCCAGGTCGAGGCGGATTCATTGCAGCCCCCGAAATTGCGCCTAAGCGCCTGCGCAATTCACCATGTATATTAAGCAGATCATCATTCAAGGCTTCAAGAGGTCTGTCCCACCCAAAATCCCACTCCCACCAACGCTGTCCCTCTAACCCGCGCCGCAGCTACAAGGACCAAACCGTCATTGAGCCCTTCTCGCCCAAGACAAACGTCATCGTCGGTCGCAATGGTTCCGGAAAGAGTAATTTCTTCGCGGCAATCCGCTTCGTCCTGAGCGATGCCTACACCCAGATGAGCCGTGAGGAGCGCCAGGGTCTTCTCCACGAGGGGTCTGGCTCTGCCGTCATGTCCGCGTACGTCGAGATCATCTTCGACAATAGCGACGATCGCTTCCCCACGGGCAACAAGGAGGTCGTTTTGCGACGCACGATTGGTCTGAAGAAGGACGAGTACTCTGTCGATCGCAAAGTAGTCACCAAGACCGACGTCACAAATCTCTTGGAGGCCGCCGGCTTCTCTCGCTCCAACCCGTATTACATCGTCCCTCAGGGCCGCGTCACAGCCTTGACAAACATGAAAGAATCCGATCGACTGAATCTACTCAAGGAAGTCGCAGGTACACAAGTATACGAAGCGCGCCGTGCCGAATCGCTCAAAATTATGAATGAAACAAACAATAAGCGCGAAAAGATCGACGAACTCCTCGAATACATCAAAGAGCGACTCGCCGAGCTTCAGGAAGAAAAGGAGGAACTGCGCGGCTTCCAGGACAAGGACCGTGAAAGGCGCTGCCTGGAATACGCCTATCACCACCGCGAGCAGGTCACCATTCAATCCGCGCTCGAGGACATTGATAACGCACGACAAGATGGCCTCGATACCACCGATTCGCGTCGTGCCGAATTTCTTCAGGGTGAGAAGACGCTGGCTAAGCTTGATGCTGAAATCCATCAACTGCAGCGCCAGATTGAGCTTTTGCAAATTGACCGCAACCAGCTCGAGGAGGATCGTCGCGATAATGCCAAGAATCTGGCCAAAATCGAGCTCAAGGTCAAAAATCTCAAGGAAGGTCAATCAGCGCACGACCACGCTCGCGCTCAGCAGGCCGCGGAGCTGCAGTCTGTGCAGAGTGATATTGCTACAAAAGAGAGTGAGCTTTCCAAGCTGCTTCCGAAATACAACAATAAGAAGCGGGAAGAAAATGAAGTTCGCAGACAGCTTGACGCCGCCGAGGCTGCCAAAGGCCGTCTCTTTGCCAAACAGAGCCGAGGATCTAGATTCAAAAATAAGTCCGAGCGTGACGCGTGGCTGAAGCAAGAGATCAAGGAACTCACTGTCACCACTAGCACGCAAAAGGCAAATCGCCTAGACGCCGACGAGGAAGTGCAGCGCGTCCAACAGATTATTGCGCATGGCGAGGCAGAAATTGCAGATTTGCGATCTCGCCTCGCCAACTGGAGTGGTAATAGAACTGGTCATGCCGACCAGGCCGCCGAAGCTAGACGCACTCTAGATCAGCTCAACGACGAGCGCAAACAACTCCGCCGCGAGGATGACAAGCTGAATTCAGTCATATCCAACGCACGCCAGGAGAAAGAGCAGGCCGACAGAGAACTGTCCCACGCAGTCGATGGAGCTACTTCTCGTGGTCTCGCAACCATAAGGCGATTGAAGCAAGACCAGGACATCCCTGGTGCCTACGGCACGCTAGCTGATTTGCTCGAAGTCAACGAAGCATACCGCTTGCCTGTCGAGCAGATTGCCGGTGCTAGCCTCTTCCACTACGTCGTCGACAACGCCGACACCGCCACGTATTTGGCTGATACTCTGTTCAAGCAACGTGGTGGACGAGTTACATTTATGCCGCTGGCACAGCTCCGGCCGCGACACATCAATATGCCAAAGTCAAGCGACGCAGTGCCACTCTTGAGCAAAATCAGCTTTGATTCTGCGTACGAGAAGGCATTCCAGCAGGTATTCGGAAAGACTGTTGTTTGCCCCAACCTGGCAGTGGCTGCCCAGTATGCCCGCAGTCATGGCGTTGACGGTATTACTGTGGAAGGCGACACAACGAATAAGCGAGGTGCCATGACTGGTGGTTACATTGACCCAAGAAAATCACGACTTGAGGCAGTAAAATCTGCGAACAAGTGGCGAAGCGAGTTCGATAGCTTGGTGGCACAGTCTCGCGACTTGAGAGAGCAGATCGAGCGTAAGGATCAGGAAATTACTGCAGCCATGTCCAACGTGCAAAGAGCGGAGCAAAAGCTTCGGCAAGCTGAGGATGGGTTCGAGCCTCTGAAGCACGAGCTCCGAAACAAGACTGCACATATTGAGAGTGAGAGAGCTCACTTGGACTCTGCCATGAAGCGTCGCGATGCAGTGGAGAAGAACATGGGCGTCTTCATGGAAGAAATTGCGGCTCACGAAGTTGAAATGAGCACTGAATTCAAGAAGAGCTTGACTGCCGCCGAGGAACAGGAACTGGAGAGCCTAACTTTTACGGCTCAGCAGCTTCAGCAACAATGGAATGAGATCAGCAATACCAGACGAGAGCTTGAGCGCAGAAAACAGTTCCTTGACGTTGATCTCCGCCAGAACCTACAAATGAAACTTGACCAGCTGAACAGTCAGGCGTTCGAGAACTCTGCTTCGGCAGGTACGTCTGGGGGTCTGGGCGACGCTCAAAAGGAGCTGAAGAAGGCACAGGCAACCTTGAAATCGGTCACCGCTAGCCTGCACGAAGCGGAGCAGCAGATTGATGGTCTGACGACGCGCGCAGAGACGGTCAGTGCTGAGCGTGGCCAGCGCGAACAAGCGCAAATCGAAATCTCTGCAAGAATAGAGAAGCAGCAGAAGCGCCTGGAGAAGAGCCTGCAGCGCAAGGCTCTGCTCACCACACAGGCCGCGGAATGTGCCAAGAACATCCGCGAGCTGGGCGTCCTACCCGAGGAAGCCTTTGACAAATACGAGAACATGGAGGCCAACGTCATCACGAACAAGCTGAAGAGGGTCAACGAAGCGCTGAAAAAGTACAAACACGTGAACAAGAAGGCCTTTGAGCAGTACAGCAACTTTACGCAGCAGGAAGACCACCTCATGAAGCGCCGCAAGGAACTGGATGCCTCCCAGGGATCCATCGAGGAGCTGGTTGAGCACTTGGATCGCCGCAAAGACGAGGCTATCGAGCGAACGTTCAAGCAAGTGTCCAAGGAGTTTGCCACCATCTTCCAGAAACTCGTGCCTGCGGGCCACGGTCGTCTCGTCATCCAACGCCGGACCGACCGACGCCAAGACCTCGACGAGTCGGACGAAGAGGCGAGAGGCAGTGTCGAGAACTATATCGGCGTCGGAATCAGCGTCTCCTTCAACTCGAAGCACCTCGACGAGCAGCAACGTATCCAGCAACTCAGCGGTGGTCAAAAGAGTAAGTCACTAATCCTCAATCATGCCACACATTTCCGCCAGCCGTTGCTAATTCATTCTGCCACCAGGTCTCTGCGCTCTCTGCTTGATTTTCGCGCTGCAGCAGACGGAGAGCAGCCCCATGGTCATCTTCGACGAGGTCGACGCCAACCTGGACGCGCAGTACCGCACCGCGGTCGCGGCGCTGCTCGAGTCCATCTCCAACGAAGCCGGCACGCAGTTCATCTGCACCACCTTCCGCCCGGAAATCGTGCACACGGCCGACAAGTGTTACGGTGTCACCTTTCACAACAAGACGAGCGGCGTCAACTGCGTGCCACGCGAGGACGCTCTCAACTTTGTCGAGGGTCAGGCCAAACCCGCATAGAGAAGACATTGGAAAAAAAAAAGAAGAAGACGGAAAAGAAATGAAGTAAATAACGAAATGTGTGCGTGCGTTTTTTTTGGCTTCTCGGAGGGGGTCGGGATTGTGTCTCTATATCCGTGCGTGTCGCTGGAGTTGACGTCGATGATGTTTTTGCTTGGAGTCTTTGGCGTTGGAAGAAGAAGAAAACGGCTCTTTTACTCGTGAAAAGAAGTGCTTTTTTTTCAGTCTCTTTTTTTTTGGTTTGTCTGGATATCCCATGGATGGACAATGTTGTTTTTGCTTCCCTTTTTTTCTTTGTTTCGGGGTCCCTTTTGATTTGCTCGTTGAGAACAAATGTCATCGCCATGCTATGTATCATCTCCACAGGGTAATCTATCTCTTTTCCCGCACCTCGAACCGTTCCATACTGCCATGGATCTCACTGTGCTATGAATTTCACTTTGCAGTGGAATCTCGGACTCCCAATTTTTTTTAAAAAAAAAATGTAGAAGCAAACACAAATCGTACTTCACACAGCAGAGGTGCCATTCATCGTGGTTTTAGTACACAATGTTTTGAGCAAAAGAAAGATAACATTATAGAGAAACAAGATTTTTTTACTCGCACGAAGCGATGGTAATTGTACATGTCGAGTTTGGTCAAAGAAAGATGTAGATAACCAAGCCTCGTCTCAACAAACTCTCTCTCACGCCCTTCCCTCCCACGCCATGCTGTATGTATACACTTGTAGTTGTTTTTGTTTTCCTTTCATCTTCACTTGTTGACCCCCTCCTCTGATGCTTTCCCGCCTCGTGATGCGCTTGTCTGTCATTTAAAACACGCCCACGCTCCTCGGCGATGAATTCGAGCACCAGTCCCTGACTGTCTACCTACCTGTCCGACATCATGTTGCGCACGCCGCGGAAGTAGGCCGCGGGAAGCTCCTTTTCGAGCTCCTCGCGCGTCAACCACTTGAAGTCGGTGTAGCCGAGGGGGTTGCCCTCGAGATTGGCCTGGCCGGCCATGATGCGGCCGCGGAGGAAGAAGGTCTTGCGGCCCTTGCGCTGGACGGCGCCGTCGGCGGCGAGGGAGGGCTCGTCGACGAGGTGGGCGACGGGGACGCGACCGACGATCCAGGTGTTCATGTTGACGCCGGCGGCCTGCTGGAGGACCCGCTGGGCAGCCTGTGTTGATGGCAAGTTAGTTTTCCTTGATTCTTTTTTTCGTGTTTTGAGAGCCTCTTCTCGAGCAAGTTTGAGTAGGGCACGATATAGATGGACGTACAACGTGCAGATTTTCGGACTCGGTCAGGACGTCGGCAGGAAAGCCCCAGCCGTCTTTGCCCTCGACGACGAGATACAGGGTCTGGTCAAGCTTCCTGTCGAGGCGCCTGACGTTATTTTGAGCGTCAGCCTCGGTTGTGCGCGGCAGCGGCGCGGGAGCCTCGATCAGGTCCTCGGGAGCAATGACCTCGGCATCGTCGCTGATGCGGGCCTGGGCGTCCCTCAGCAGGCTCGCAGTGGCCGTCTCGGGAGCGCTGAGGGGGTCGCCGACGAGCAGCTCGTCGTCCCAGGCGGTCGCGCTGCGGCCGTGGTAGGCGCCGAGCTCCTTGGCGACGGTGCCCTGGCGCTCGCGGACCTTGAGGTCCCAGTCGAGGCGGCGGGGCGTGTCGGGCTTGTAGTAGATGGAGGGGATGAAGGCCGTGTTGAGGCGCTCCTCGAGGCGCTTCTGGTAGAAGAAGAAGGCGCTCTCAAAGGGGTGCAGCGGCCGCGTCAGAAGCGGCGGCCGCGTCAGGATCAGCCCGGAGCGGATGTCGTAGGGGGCGGCGGCGGCGGCGGAGGTCGGTAGTTGTGAGGAGGAGGAAGGGCCGCCGGTGGTTGTGGTGGTTGTGGGTTCGGTGACGCTGGTGGCAGAGTAGAAGCGCGCGGGGGTGGTTCTCGTGGCAGCGCAGCGAGAGCAAATGCTCGAGGACGAAGCTGGCGAGGACCAAAGTTAGGAGAAGGGAATCTTGTCATGGTTTGGTGAGGCTTGCTGTTTGCCCCCGAAAGAGGCCAATTGACGAGCAAAAAAAGGAGCGGGAGAGTAAAGAATTGGGGAGCAAGAGAACTTACAAGATAGCACGGACCGCAACGTCCGGCTTCCCCTGCTAGATGCGGACATGGCTGTTGTTGAAAGACTGGTTTGCCTGTGCCCTGGCCGCGCGACGTGGAAAGATTTTGGGTTGCTGCTCTACTGCGACTTTTTTACCCACTGTTGGACCTCCCCAATCAGTTTTAGCACGCGACTTTGAGAGAGCTTCCAGCGCAGGAGCCAGCCTCTTGCGGGGCGGATGGAAAGCATGCTTAGGTAACCAACGAAGTACCTTATACTGCATGCTGCGCACTTGGATCCTCAGGCCCCAAGCATGGGCAGAAGCGTCCCACCACGTAAAAACCAAAACTAGCTACGGCACCAGCTTTCTCTTCCTCTTCTCTTCTCTTTCTCTCCAAGGCACCATTTTCCTTATCGTCAAGACTCGTTTTCACACTCCCAAAACGTCCTGATCATTTACAAGTGCCGAGAAAGAATTTCCATCGCAGTCTTTTCGCTAGCGGCACCTGCATTATTTATCCTCACCGGGTCCTGTTAGATAGATACTGCTGACATGTCACGTCTAAAGAAATAAAGACTTCCTGCATCTCTCTGTGAAGCCGTTGTCGAATTCTTGTCGCGTACGCGCAGCGGCGTCGTCGTGTCGCCCTGGACAAGGCACGCGCCATGTGTATATTTAGAATGTCTGAAAATCCTTGTACAAACAGCCAACAAAAAAACAAAGTTTCTGATATCATCCTCCCATACGCCAGCTGACAATGAGCAACATGTTCTATGTGCTATGGAGAAAAATCGCTATTCACAGAAAATGACCCTCCTGCAAACAGACCCCCGGTCCGTCAAAAACGCCTTGCTTCAATCACCCGTTTGTCTGAAGAGGCATTATCAGAACAAATTGAAAAGAGAAAACATACAGTCCATGTAGCCAATAAAGATCGCATACAGAATAGTCGCTAGAAACACAAAAAAAAAATCAACGCCTTTCTGCCTCCCATGCGACGGTGTCCGTTCCATTAAACGTGGTGTCGCATTTGTTGCGCCCTCGTGTGCATGTCGCAGGGTCTCGAAGCACAGAGATTTGCATCGCCGGAAAGTAATACACCGAATGAAATACACAACGCCAGGTATACAGTTCAATACAACTTTGTAAAGAATTTGCGCAGCACAAGTAAGTGCTTGGTTTGCGTTGCCGCATGTCATCAACATCAGCATCATCATGCGGCTGTCAAATCAGACATTGCTTGTGCGACAGCCTGATCGGCTCTTTGCTCCCATCTGCGTCGGGTGCTTTCATCAAGCACCGAGGCATCTTTGACTTCTTCGTAGAGCTGCCGGGAAATGTCTCGGTTGATGGTGGCATATTGCTCTGTAGTCAGCTTCTGCGCACGCCAGTGGGGCCGCAGAGCCGACTTGACAATCTCATTGATGCTCTTCTTGTCCTCTTGAGTCATAGTGAGCCTTGTCGGAGAGCTTGCTGCTGTGCGTGCAATAGTGGGTTGAGGCCGACGAGGTCGCGGCTGGCGAATTTCCACGGTTCGAATCATCTCCGCTCGTACAGGTCGCGAGTCGGAATCACTATGGTCGCTGCTGTACCGGTTGGGTGAATAGTTTGCAGGGGCATATACGGGTTCGATGTGAGTGCTGAGGGAAAGGGTTGGCGAGGTCGGGCGTCCATTGAGACGTGGGAGTGGGGGCGGTGTCAACGACATGGCCCTTGGGCTGCTGTGATTGGAAGGTGATGGTGATATAGCAGGAGAAGACGCATCAGGCATGTGCCGTAGAGTTAACGGCGCGCCATTCTCGTCCTCGGACTGTAGACTGGGTTCTAGCTCCTTGAGCAGGGCAGAAACCAGTGCAGGTTCGCTTGGTGTTTGGTGAAGCTGTCCTGATCGCGGCGACGGACCGTTGACGGGTGACGTCGCAAGAGTTGGCCGGACCTGTTGCTGATTGGAAGGACCAGCAGCAGCTGGCGACGATGCGGATGTGGAGGCCTCACCATGTGTATGCTGTATAGTCAAGCGGCGGGTTCGTGGCCGTTTCAGCTTCCTCTCAGGCTCGGGCACGGGCTCGGTAGGGGAAGCGATGGATGATGTCGCCTTGCGTTTGCGTGCGTTTACGGGAGAGGGGCCGCCCTCGGCTTCGCGGGCGATTTCAAGGGCGCCCCAAGCTCTTCGTTCGTCTCGAGTCTCTTGGACAGGCGGAGGAGGAGGCGGCGTTGCGACGGGCTGGAGGCGTTCACTGATCTGGGGAGGAATGGTGCTGACAAAGGCATCGCGAGCGCCAAGGCGGTTGGCAATGGTCATGCGCTGCTGCCACCGCTGGAGTTCGTGGCGATCAAGCTGCTGGAAGCGACGGAAGTTTTCGAGATCCTCGTCCTCGTCGTCGTGGTTGTCGAGGTCGAGGTCGCTCATCTCGTAGAAACGACCAGAGAACTGGCCCCACGCGCCTTGCCACTCAGCATTACGAGCTTGGCGACGAGCCCGCCGGAGACGCGCCCGAGTACGGACGTGCAAACCGCGGTGCTGGCGAGGAACCGGTCGTCGGACCTGCCTGGGGCGTGGTCGGGGGGCTTCGGAATCGACAGTCTGGGAGCCGTTCTGTGATTCCTCTGTGAGCTCAAAGAGGTGGGAGCACTCCATGCAGTACCAGTCGCCATCGGGAATGTGGTCCAGGCCGATGCAGTGTGTGTGGTAGGCGGCATCGCAGCTGTCGCACAGGAGCAGTATATCTTCTCGCTCGGCAGAGTTGCAGACCGGGCATGGGTTCGTTTCGTCGTCTTCTTCTTCGGCGTTGTCACCGAGCCACTGTTGGACGTCAAACTCGGCGACCTGCTTCTTGTCTTGTACTGTATATGTCGAAACGGCGGTGCCTACGGGAGAAGAAGGAGAATAGGTTAGCAAAGTCAAAGAATCTGGAGGGGGGGAGGTGCATGTAGATATATATAGATATATATAAATATCTCTCTCTTGCGTGGTGTCGAGGGCGGGTGTGACTGTCATACCATCAAGACCGTTGTAGACGCGCACAGAGTGGAACGGGGTCCTGCATATAGGGCAGGTGTTGGTTTTTTTGGCCCAGGAACGGATGCAAGCATCATGGATGATATGCTCGCAGCCGTCCAAGGCAGCGACAATGTTGAGATAGCTATCATCAGGGTCGACGACTCGGGGCTCGAGGGCAAGGGTGGCGGAATCGTCAGAGGAAGCGCCGTTAATGTTAGCGGGCGTGGGCAGATGATCCAGGCATATGATGCACTGGTCGGGCTCAGACATGGTGCCGATTGCGACAATACGGACCCGAGTCTGACGAAAACATGTAAGATCGAAGAGGAGAGTGAGAAGAGGACGGCAATGGAAAAAAGAAGAAGAAGGAGAGAGAGCAGAAGAGATGAGTCCTAGGGTCGGGGGAGAGGGACAAAAAGGTAAAAAGCGAGGCAATGCGGTTCTGGTGGTGGTAGTGGTGGTGAGCGTGACAACTTGTTTGGCGCTGGGGGGGCGGTGTTAGTGGTAGTGGTAAGTAGTGGTGGCGGTAGTGGTCAGTGGTAATGGTGGCGGTAGTGGTAAGTAGTGGTGATAATGGTGGGTGGTGGAGGTATATAGGTAGGTTACCTTAGTAGGTACCTGGGTAGGTGCCTAGATAGGTATTCAGGTAAGGTACCTAAGTACCTTCGTAGGGAGGTCCCGAGTGAACGATGGTGAATATACAGCGACACTCGCTGTAAGTAGAAGGATTTCCAGATGCAATCAGTCAGTCAGTTGGGCTGTGCTCAAGCTCCAGTGCTGAAGCTACAGTGCTGAAGCTGCAGTGCTGGTCCTGGGTCCTGGTACAGGTGTGGTGGGACAAGGGGACAGGTCAGAAAGTCAGTAAGTCGAGGCGGACCGGCGGAAAAGGGAAAGTCGAACAAGTGGAAAGCAGAGAAGCAAAGGCAGGGGGGAAGGGGAAGAGAGAGGGAGAGCGAGCCAACCAGACAGTTTTTGGCAGGCAGACAGGCAGACAGACAGGCAAATAGCAAAGAGCAAAGAGCAAAGGGCAAAGGCGGCGGCGGGCCGGGCTGAAAAGGCGGGCGGTACTTGGTGGCAGACGTACTGTATGCGCAGGTACCATTTTCATACTAACCCTGTCTGGATGTACCTCGCTTATACAGTGCAGGTGCAAGGACCTGCGACAACCACTTATTAAGTAAGTAGCAAGCGCCCAGGCATGTAATGAGGTACTTTACCAAGGTAGGCAGGCACCTTACTTACTTGGGTACTTATCACACGCACCTAGAAGGTGGGTGTTGAGTGCATTTACTTGTTACAATGATGAAAATAAATCATCCATGTACCTAAGTAGGTCATCACGGTCATCTAGACAACCCGCAGCTACTACTTACCTAGTTGCCTAGCTAGCGTTACGGATGACTTGTCAGTACAAGAGATTCGCCAAAGGAGGATGCAAGCAAGAGCAGAAAGCCTGCCCTGCTACAGTGGACAAATCAGGTACGTTTAGACTACCTACCTTTACAACACCTCACTGATGGGGGTTACATGGACGGCGTGACGGGGCTTTGAGTGGGCTACATGAGTGCTCATTTTTAGAAGAACTTGGGAGACTGACCTTGGTGGTCACTGGTCGCTAGCTCCGTTGGTACTTGGTAACTTGCTGATGATGATTGCCTTGGCCAAGTACATACTTACTCGGAGCCCTCCTTCAGGTGCCGAGATACCTGCGCAACTAGTACAGTTGACTACTTACTATGGTACGCAGGAAGATCAGTTATCTCTAATCATGTGTCCAACGCACTGCTCAACAAGGTGAGCTCCTTCACTTGGTACTATCTCTGTCTCTCTCAGTTTGTCACCACACGTTGTCTCACTCTCACTTTCACTCTCACTCACTCTTACGACAATACTTTTGTATAACAGACAAACGCAAATCAGAATATATATGATAAAAAAAAGACTCTCCCCCCTCCCTCGATTCCGCAGGACAGACGACGATGATATCAGCCCGGTGGAGGTTACTGCCTGCCTGCCTGCCTGCCTGCCTTGTCTACAGGACAAAATCACAAACCAACTTGGCCCGTAAACAGCTTCTGAGTCAAAGCAACAAGTTAGCTAACTACCTATACATTTCCTTGTCCAAATACTTACCGAGTACTGAGTATGTCGGTGCGTTTCCTCTCCGCCTTCAACTGCCACGCCCCAAACAGCCAAGAGAAACAAAAGACGAACATCACCAAACCCGCTAGTTTTCACTTACTATCAACATACGAGTCCCTTGCAGACCAAAATCCAGAATCATCTAACCATACCTACCTGGTCAGTACCACCAGCCCACACCCTAACTAATAGTTGGTTACGCCACGATGGCTCCCTCTTTTCCTGATGGGGGGGTTTCGCCCAATCTTCCCACCCGGGTGGTCCCGCCGTCCACCGTGCCTGTACAGAGCAGTCAGTCCAAATTATGGTCTTAGAATCACTTTTTCTCCCCTTCGCCCTCTCTTTCCCCCGTCAGAAACCTCTACGACTCATCGCGCGCTCATTACCCATTAATAAGCTCAACCAACCAGTCTACAGATAGTTTGCATAGAACGGGGCGGAAGGGAAATACAAGTGCCGTCTACCAAGGTTCTCCTCTCCCTTCCAGAAGTTCCCACGCAACAAAACTACCCAATCAACTATTCTTGCACTTGTAACAGGAGGCTCCACGGTCACCTTGTTACTGAGTACTACCAGTAAGTTATTTGATGCCATATTATTATATATATGATATATGCCCCTGTTCCCATCCCATCGCCGACCCGTGCTCAGGTGACTCGCCGGGCGGCCAACCACTTGTCTTACCAGCCCTCCCTTTCCCCTTCCATCTCCATCATGGCATCAGTGACCAGTGCTTGCCTGCCTGCCTGCCCGATGCACTCAAAAAAGATTCGCCCTCCACCTACGGAGTATTCTGTACTGAATAATAAGTAACCTTGCCCATCTCTGCCGTTCTCGCCGCGCTCTCACGTCCCCCGCCACTTGCGCCACCTCCGTCGTCCCCAGCAGAGCCGCGTCGGACGAAGGAAGGGTCCTTGCCCTGCCTGCCGCAGCCTCAAGCCCGAGACCCATGATCTGGAACGCGAGGCAGAAGAGGAGCGCGTACGAGCGTGGCGCGTGGTCCGCGCCGCCGCCAGTATGGCCAGGCGCCCCGTGGGCGTACGGGGACCAGCCGCGTCGACTCGTTGTCTGGCACGCGCGGTCCAGCTGGTACACGCACATGGCCGGCGGCGTGTAGACGGTGACGACCCTTGTACGTCGCCGTTGGGCCTGCTGCCCGTGTCAAGGTCGCCATTCAAGGTAGTGGGGGTTTAGAAGGCGGGTTGTTGGTTGGTTGTCATGTCGGCCAGGGCTCTTGTGTGTCTGTAATACGTTCAAGAGCCCGCCTCAACGCAAAAACACCCGAATTTGCAGCTACATCCATGGTTCGGATCGAAGCCCAGCGCCCAACCCAACCACACGCCTTCCGCGAGGCTGCGTAAGCAAGTCCCGCAGAGGAATATAAGGCTGCGGCGCGACCAAAAGGTATTGTGCGTAAAAGGCCACTGTCAACCTTGGCAACTCCTCATAGAGGTCATGCGCGCGCGCATGGGCGGACCGCCAACTCCTGGCAAACATTATTCTCTTGGCAATATCCTGTCTCCAGGCCGCTCTTCCTCCACCTGCCTTCGGAATACTATGATGCACGTCAGATGAGGCAATAATCAAGGTACGCAGGCCACGTTTTTTTCCTCTTCTCGTATACAGTCAAGCAGCTCGATATTTAGTTTCACTACATACTGTTATGCCAACATCTCGGCCATTTTCTCAACATTGGGCGACGGCACACGATGCCTACGTACGCAAATGGGTGGTTTCGCACCTGGTGGAACGTCATGGCATGTCGCCATCCGGACTGAACGCTGCACACGGTTCGGCAAATTTCCATGCCCAGGAATACAAGGCTTTCGTTCCGCGAAGGGGGGGAATCTCAGAAGCGGCAGAGTCCGGAGAGACCCTTTTTTGGCTTATTTTCGTATATTCGCGCGCATATCCACCGCCTCACCGACGCCTGTTTCTGCAAGGCCATGCAGATGGAAGAGGGACCCCTGCTGTTGATGCATGAGTCAAAAGTCGGCGAGCTCAGCATACAAAAGCCCCCCTTTGCGATTGAACATTTGGGTATTTTCTGGCCCTGAATCATGACCGTACCTAATGCATACCCAAATCAGCCAGTGACGACCTGTTTCCTTGCATTGCCGGCATCATCAGTGGGCGGCAACTCACCGACCCATACGTGCCCATTACCCAGTACACCCGTCAGGCTCATCCTACCCGAGCTTTCCGTGAATGACACACACATCGTGAACCGGCGGAGATCTCTCAGCTACCATTTGTATTCAGGAAGCATTGGGCTTGGGGCCTTGTCCTACCCATGCCATCTAGATTCGTCCGCGCACTGTCAAAGTTGCCAAGACCAGGTAAACGCTCGGGAGCCATCCCAACATCCTCCGCACCAGAGCCTACAGCCCTTGCAACCCTGCCTAATAAGCCTGCCTCCCCAAAGCCGCTGGCTGACCGGACTAGCCCTGCAAGGGAATATCGTATGCGCGTCACTCGGGCCGTGCTGATCTATTGTTTTTTTTTTCTTGTTCTTCCAAGCCCTGACCGCCCCGGTGGAGGGCCATCTTCACACGTCCTCTCCTCCTGCGTCGCGCAACCACGTCGTGTTGTCTGCGGAACAGTCCTAGGCATACGCGACTTATTACTTATCAGTACCGAGTACACAGTTGGCAGAGAGGTCAGCCGCCATTAAGATCAGGTGTGATAATGCTAGAGGCCATGCCACCGGTTTGCCATTCATACAATACCCGGCATACGCATCATCGGCGTCCCGCTGCACAACCGGTAGTGACACCTGGCTCTGTCCGATCGATACACATTTGTGCGCAGGCAGCGATACCTAGCCGCAATGTGCGTCATCCCAGCGCAGGTTGCTGTTCAAAGAGTCATTGTGGGTGGAATCTCCGTCATCGTATCGCGTAGAGTCATTGTTGGTAATCATGTCGTGGCCAGAGACCGTTAGTTCATTCACGTCGACCCCAAGTCGCATGGCCAGCGGAATGACAATCACATTTGCACGGGTCAGCTAGTCACGTCAAGACTGCGAGCACGCGTGACACGCCTTAAAAAGAGCATCCAGGATTGATCGTTGCAAAGTTTTTTGTTTTTTTCATTGCTTTACCGACTGACCTCATGGTCGAAGCCGATGTGTCGAACATACAAAATTTCGTCGACTCGTAGTGCAGGCACGCAAAGCCATGTTCCCCGTACACCAGACCGAAAAGCAAATGCCGTTTATGTCTACCCGTTTTTTTTTTCATCAACTCTCAGAAACTCCTCATCCCCTTTAAACCTCAGCAATCTCTCTCAGACGGCGGAGAGTCGAGCGCATGGCGGCAGCGGCAGGGGTGCTGTGGTTGATCATGTTAGTCAAGTTTCCTCACACCACCATCACTAGATCCTGAATTCTCCTTGCGCGATCGTCCAGGATTTCGTTGTAGGCTTGCGGATGGGTATAGACGTACGCAACGGTGTAGGCACCACCGGCCATGGTGCGCTTGCAAGAGCGGCAGTTCCAGATGCCAGTAGACTGGCGGCGGACAGTGACCTTGCCGCAGAAAGTGCAGGTGTACTTGGCGTGCTGGCTGACTTCCATCTTCTTGACCTGCTTACGCAGAGAAGCACCGTAGCTATAGGTGATAAGTTAGTTCCTGTTGGCAACACAAAGTTTCGTCTGTCGTGTTCGATTCGATCCAGGCAGTAGTTCGTGCGTCGTCGATCCGCGAGCTGGCTGTATCCCGGCGATGCAAAAGGTGCATGTGCGCTCCCGGCCCCCTTCCATACTTGCAGCATAGATCGGCTCCCAACTATAGTTTCCGAAGGCGCTTGTCGGCAATACGATGAAATCAGGAAACAGAGAGCAGTCTCGTGGTATTATCGTACTCCAAATTATCGTGGTTGGCGGCGACGCAGGGTATTCGCCGGATCGAATCGAACATCAAGACGGAGGATATAATTTTTTGTCGACTTACCGAGTGCCGTACTTGCCGCTGCAGAGTAGTTAGCAAACTGTCCAACTGATTCATTTGATAGCATTGTATACGTACGTAACTCCGACCTTCTTCGTGCGCTTGGTCATTTTGGCGGTGGTATGTGATTTGGGTTGTTGAGGTGTGAGTGCAAATGGCTATCAGAACGGTTTCCACCAAAATGGTTGCTGGAAAGTTGCGAGTTGTGATTTTCCTTAGGGCAAGCACGTGAGTGGTTGTGGGCGGCCAAGCGAATTCTCAGGCTGGCGCTTGTGGTGGACCGTGGACGGCATCGCCGGTACGTACCTCCCTGAAGATCCTAGTCAAGGTCACGAGAAATCTCACGTGACCTTTGGTCCAATGTGGATAGCTCTTGGAACTCCAACGCTGTGAAGGTACCTCGGTAGCTTTGGCGGGATTTGCCAATACTCCGCTGTCCACCGTGTTTGCCAATGTTGCCTATTGCGTCTATAGCTCCATGATTAAATAATACTACTATCGTAGAGTGCAGTAATTCGCGCGCAATCGGTGTATCTATCAGTGTAGTCATATTTCGTGCAAAAGATTGTGCTCAATTACATTGTTACTGCAGCCGTCTTGTCCGAGCAAGTGGTTGAGGCTTCCTTACTACACGCCTACATACATGCATTGCTGTCCCCTGAGTGTCCAGCTGAGGTCCTTATCTCGTCAACATCAGTTATCTGCTCTTGTACCAACCCGCAACATACATTCCCCGGCATCTGCAACTCACTGGTGAAGAATGGCACCTCGCAGACAAAATCGGAAATACGACATTGTCGTCTTTGGCGCGACGGGTATTGTCACCTGCGCTGCAGCTCTACGACCACGACTAATGACGCAACAGGCTACACTGGCCAATTGACGGCTGAGCACATTGCCTCGAACCTCCCAACCAACATCAAATGGGCTGTCGCGGGCCGGTCCGAGGCCAAGTTGCAGACTGTAGTCGAAGATTGCAAGCAATACAACGCGGATCGCACCCCACCAGGTTAGCAGCGACTTGTTCAATCCCTTGTTTTGATCCTTAGCTGGCCCGCGATTCCTGACAAGAACGGTTGTCGCAGCCATTGAAATTGCCGATATTGGTGATGAAGGGAGCCTCAAAGCCCTTGCTGTCAAGACCAAGGTCCTGCTGTCAACTGTAGGTCCCTACTGCAAGTACGGCGAGAAGGTCTTCAAAGTATGCGCAGAGTCCGGCACTCACTACTTTGACGTGACTGGCGAATCCGTATGGGTGGCCAGCATGATCAAAAAGTACGACGAAGTCGCGAAGGACTCTGGCGCCATCATGGTACCTCAAATTGGCGTTGAGTCTGCTCCCTCTGACCTCACCACTTGGCTACTCGCCGAGCATGTTCGTGACGAGCTCGATGCTGATACCAAGGAGGTCACCATTTCTATTCACAAGCTCAAGTATGTGACTCTTATATTTGTGAAAATCATGTAAATCGCTGGTGTGTTGACGGGTGATTTTAGGGGAGCGCCCTCAGGTGGCACTCTTGCTACTGTTCTCGGCCTGTTTGACGTTTTTTCACTCTCCGAACTGCGCGCCGCATTCTCACCATATGCACTGTCCCCGACTCCTCATACAGAGAAGCCCGATAGACAGAGCTTGCCATTGGCGCATGTTCTTTTTGGATCTCACTACGATCCGCATCTCGGCCGCCTTACAACTTCTCTAGCCGACTCAACTGATGCTGCTATTGTGGAACGCACCTGGGGTCTTCTCCCCGAGATCCCATCGCGCAAGGCAGAATTCTATGGAGACAAGTTTGTGTGGAAGCAGTACATGAAGACAGATAGCTGGTTTCGAGGATTATTTGTCCATTGGGGCTTGGTATGGGCATCTGTCGTGCTCGCTTTGCTTCCACCGGTCCGCAGCCTGTTAAAGAGTCTCGTCACTCAGCCAGGCGGTGGCCCCGATCGTCAGGCTAGATCGAAGGAGCTGCTTGAGTACCGAGGTATCGCCGTGCCCGACGATGAGGAAACAACGAAGAAGGCTTTCGCCAAGGCACGATACGATGGCAGCCCCTACGTCTGTACGTTGCTTCAATACCGAACCGTAAACCATATTGATGATGCTAACAACTCGAAGTAACTGGTATTCTACTTGCTGAAGCCGCCGCTACCGTACTTCAAGATGATGTTAAACTTGATGGCGGTGTCTACACCCCGGCCTGTCTTGGGCAGTCCTTTATTGACAGGCTTGATGACGCCGGGTTCCATTTCGAGGTCGAGACGGTCGAGCAATAAGAGGGGTGACTTTTGGGATAGGTTCAATATTCCTTATTCAGCTTGCAGTAGTGTACAATGTCTGTACGATGGAAACATTTATTAAGATCATGTTGCCAAGGTACTCGGTTCGTCACTGGCGTCGATACAGATCACTTGCAATGGCAATTCAATGTTTAGTACCAAGTGGATTCGGAGCGCCACAGCGCGCCCCAAGTTGCAGGGCAGCACCGGGGCTGGGGAACTGTGGCGCCGCCGAATGTAGGCAAGCGTCAATGTTCTTAATGAGCAGCGCAGCAATCAATTATGAGCATCATTCATGCCGCTCCAAAAAGTCTCGCGGCCAGTGACGAACCATCACCATTAGCTGTTTTTTTCTTTTCTCTGTCGGCGTGCTTCCCCAACTACGCCACGAATTTTTTTTTTCGATTCCTCGCTATGTGCGCGATTAACTAAAAAAACACAGACCGGCTAATTGAGAGGAAGGGCTACTACATATCAACTCTGCACTACCAGTCCTTGCACGTCATGGACTCGTCAACGGGACCATCCAACGGAGAGCGAGAGCCGCTGCTTCCAACCATCGAATCTCGTCCCAAAGCGCCGCGAAATGTCAAATTCAGCGCCAACCCCGTCACACGCACCATTGAGCCCGAAACGCGAGTCGTGGCCTCAAAACCGAGCAGCATCGCGGTCGGCGTGCCGGGTGGTGCCTCCGGCTCGGCGACGGCAGCTCCTGGCACCGCGAGCGGCCCCCCGGTGCTCGCGGCACTCAACAGCAAGCTGCGCCGACGCAATAGCCACACTTCGGTGCCCATGCTGAGCCCGGCGCCGTTTGGCGCTAAGCTGGGCCCTCAGCGAAGCACCAAGAAGACGGAGAAGCTCAAGCTGTTGCCGAACCCGGAGCTCGACGCGGATGACGTGGACGAGGAGAGCGGCCGCGATGTCTACTCGCAGTACACGCGGATCAAGGACCCCAACGCGCGACGCGACGCAGCCCGCCTCGGAAAGTCGGACCGGAGCAAGCTGCCGCGCGTCACGGCCTACTGCACGGCCAACCGCTACGACATGGACGGCCTGATGCGCTTCCTCAAGGGTCGCGGCAAGTCCCGTGGCGCCCACCCCAAGCTCATCGACGAGTGCATATACACCCCCTACGCCTATGCCAAGGAGCCGCCGTCGCGCCGCGACCCGGTCATGTCCTACCATCGCCGCCACTCGACCGGCGGCACCGATGACGCCCTGGCCGGCCTGACGACGGATCGCCACGACTCGGGCTACGGCGACGAGTTCGCGACCTCGGAACACGGCCTCGCCGCAGAACACATTACGGAGGAAGATCTTCTCGGCGCTGACTTGAATACTGTCGGTGACAGGGACGTCGTTCCCGACTTTGATACCCAGGTACACACGCCCGAGGTGTTCCTCTTTGACTATGGCGTCGTGGTGATATGGGGCATGTCGGAAAGCGAAGAAGCGAGGTTCCTCAAGCACATTTCGAAATTTGAGCTCGAGAAGCTGGCGCCGGATGACGTGGAAACGGAGCAGTTCAACTTTTACTACACCAAAGAGTATCAAGCTCGCATTTACAACGACTTCATCACACTACGCGACAAGAACAACTACATGACCAAGCTGGCCATTTCTCATGCCCTGGCGCAGAGCGTCAAGGTGAGTTTATCTTTCCGCTTCTTTGTGGATGGGTCAATGGACAGATGACGGCGAGCACATGAGCTGACAGATTACAGACATCACTGTTCGAAGAGCTCATCTCGTCGACGATTGAGACGTGCAAAGACATTCCCACACAGATTGCTCTCACCGGCAAGATTGCACTCAGTCGCTCGCAAATCAATATGCAGATTGGCGAGCTCTTTATCCTGCGCATCAACATTCACCTCAACGGCTCGGTCCTCGACACGCCCGAGTTGTTCTGGGTCGAGCCGCAGCTCGAGCCTGTCTACCAGGCTGTCCGCAGCTACCTCGAGATGGACCAGCGCGTCGGTCTCCTGACGGAGCGGTTGGACGTTATTGCCGATCTCCTCGCCGTGCTCAAGGACCAGCTGAGCCACGGCCACGGCGAAAAGCTGGAATGGATCGGTAAGTTTGTCTCACCGTCATCACCATCACCACCACTTCAACACTGCTGCCCCGGGTCGGGAATGTGATAGATGCTAACAAGAGTGTTCCTTTTTTCTAAGTCATTGTCCTCATCGCAATGGAGATTGTCGTTGCCGGTATCAATATCATTGTCGACTTGTATGCCGGCGAGTAGGCCACTGACTAGCCCCATCGCAACTTGCTTTTTGGCACGGCATAGTTTTCTTTTCCTGGATAGCGACTGTACCCTTTGCTTGAACTGCGCGACATTCTCCTTTTTATTTAAGCATGCTTTTTTTCTTCTTCTTTATTACCTCAAATGGTCGTCATGGAACAACAATGGAAACAGGGGACGAGGTTCGGTAGACAGTGTGTACAAAAGAGTCCGCGGTGCTGTAGAGCGGAACGATAGAAGCCCAGGCTGCACAAGATATGTCAATATATGCAAAACTTGACCTTTGAGCCTTTTTTGCTGGATTATTTGAAGTATGTCAAGTTGCACAGGAGAAAAAGAAATGATACATCTTATTGCTCAAACAAACGGCCAAATCACATGAAAGAATAATATCAAACGCCCAAGGTATACATGCCGTCCTTGTCATCCCTATATTGTCTTGGTAATTTGTTACCAGTCTTTAGTCCATCTGTGTCTCTTGGTCTTGGTCGTCTGTATCGTAGTTGGCCATTTCCACATCCTCGTCCTCGCCGTCGCCCTTGTTATCGTCGCCGTCTTCGGCTTTGTCGTCGTCCTTGTCATCACTAGCCTCTTTCTCAGGTGCTGCATCGCCCTCGACAGAGCCTTCCTTTTCCTCACTGTCCTTTTCCGCGCCCTTTTCTGCCTTCTTCTGGTACGGCTCCTTGTCCACCTCAGCGAGCTCGTTCCAGCCCTTGGTAAGCTCGTCGTCGATGTTGATGTCGTCGGCATTCTTGGCTTCTAAAATGGGTCGCGTCTCCTCGCAGTAGAGTTCAAATGCCGACTTGGCGCCGGTGTTCTTTTTCGATTTGCGAACGCCATTGGCCGTCTTGGCTCGCTTGCTTCCTCGTGCGCCGGCTTCCTGGGTCGGCGACTCGGGGCCGCCATCCTCCTTGCCGTCCTCGGCAATGGTAGACACCTTTCGGTGACCGCGCTTTATGCGGAGAGGCTTGTCCTTTGGCTGTTTTTTGTTTTTGCGTTAGCACGTTACGTAGGCGGTCTCGGGCCGCCGCGGCCTCTGGCCGGCATCTGTCTGTGGTGAAACGTACTGTCGGTGGCGGGCTGGGGCTGCCTTCTGAGTCCTCGACGTTGGCGCTCGTACGCTTGGAAAGTTGTTCGAGAAGAAAGGCGCGCTCGATGCGTAGCTTCTCTACTTGGCGCTTGATGCGCGTCAACCGGAGCCTGGCGGCATCGTTGGCCTCCTCAACTTCATTTGTGCGGTTCTTGAGCTGGACGCATTTTCGTCGGTATGCTTCCTCGACCGATGGTGGGAGTGACGGAGGAATGGCTAATTTCGACTGGATGTCAGCGGCCGAGATCTTTCGTTTATGCGCCATCGTGACAACCGTGGTCGGCGATGAACAGCGCTCGAGAGCGCGGGACGGGGGGGCGCGACTGCGCGGCGATGGGTGTGGAACGTGCAAGCCGGCAGGAAGAATGAAGAGGTTTGCTTCAAGTAGATACCATGCGGGAGAGGTTACACGTGTGGATGCCAGATAGAGAAGGGGGCTGGCAACGACGAGATAGTCACTCACCAGTCTGTGGTGCCATTGCGTTGTCGCTCTGTAGCAATTTCGGGCCCGTGGTATGTAGTGAAAGGACGCGCAGTCGGCGCTCTTGGTGCGGTAGGAGCGGGATGCTCAATGTTGATGGCGAGAACGCTGCTCCAGAGGGTGCGCTCGGTGATGGGTCGAACGTGGAATGGCGCGACAGGTGAGTGTGGGCGACGAGGGAGGAAAAATCGGGTTTGGGGTGAAGCCAAGTCTAAGCTCTGTCACCCTCTGGCTAGCCTCCAGTGCCCAGCGCCCGTTTGTACTTACCTACTTAGTATGGTGATTTATTTGGGGTTGTGGCTGGTGCGCCTTGGCTGCGCCACAGCAACAAGAACGAGCTTGATGTTTGTTTCACAGAGCGTCTGGCAACTGCGAGAGTAACAAGTGCATATAGAAGGTGTGGTCCGCTACTGGCGTTTTGACTCTGTTCTTCGTGACTTTTAATGCGTCTCTCGCGATTTATACGTTTGTGCAATGTTCGATGGATGCACGCATAAGAGTCAAAATAGGTTTTACATATGCCGCAGTACCTCGCCAGGAAGAGCAGCAAGGCATATCAAACAAATACCACAGGAGAAAAACATTGATGAAGCCAATACATCAGTTGATACTTAAACAGGAAAGGATCGAAATTCGTCCAGACGGCTACTCCATCTACTTCAACTAAACAGTTTACCAACAACATCTACAGGGTAAGCTGCTACTTACACCGCTGTGGCATCCACTGTAGGCAGCACTCTGATGTCTACAACTTTCGCTCTCACAGAGCTTATTCAAAGCCGGCAAGAAGCAATAGAGAAAAGCGACCCGGATTCAAGTATTGAAGAAAGCCCCTAGAATCTGAATAGCACGTTTTTTCCGTCTTCAATGGCATACCAACTACTTGACCCCAACCAAGAAATGTCCGAAAAAGGCGGCGAGCTCTCCAAGTAGCAGGAACCTGGACGGCCCCCTTAACTACACAATACACCATGTACCTGTACTGCCAGACACAAGCTTAGGCAGCCCACCAGAACGGCCGTCTCCCCTCCAAACTTGCTGCACCACACAAATCCACTCCCAAGATTTTCTAGAGCGACTCGAGGTGGAAGCTCTTGGAAGCGACATCACCACTGCCGAAGCAACGACAGCACCCCCGTCACTGCTTCACCTCTCGACGCAGTTAGATCCTATCACCATGTCCCTCAATATCCCTCAGGCCCCCAACTCGGGCCTTTTCAAGCAGGGCTATAACAAGTACGCGCAGCCTCTCCCAACTTTGCTCCCCGCGACCCCTATGCCCCGCCATCACCGCAGGACAAGTCTTCCTCAACGCGCACGACTAACTCTGCCCACCCCTGCCACAGCTACGACTCCGAAGATGGCGCCGTCCTCCGCAACATAGATGCCTGCCGCGCCATTGCCCAGACCGTCCAGACCTCGCTGGGCCCTTACGGCCGCAACAAGGTCGTCATCAACCACCTGCAGAAGATGATCCTCACCTCCGACGCCGCCACGATCCTCCGCGAGCTCGACGTTGTTCACCCCGCCGCCAAACTTCTCGTCATGGCCTCCCAGCAGCAGGAGGCGGAAATGGGCGACGCCACAAACTTTGTCATTATCCTCGCCGGAGAGCTGCTCCGCAAGGCCGAGGACCTGCTGCGCATGGGCCTCAAGACGGCGGACATCGTCCTGGGCTACGAGAAGGCCCAAAAGTTTGCCCTTGACACCCTGGAGCAGCTGGCTGTCGACAAGGTCGAGAACATTCGCGACCAGGAGGAGCTTACCAAGGCTCTGCGCACCGTCATTGCCAGCAAGCAGAGCGGCAACGAAGATACCCTGGCCGATCTCGTCGCCGAGGCTGTGCTTGCTGTCCTGCCCAAGAACCCGGCCAACTTCAACGTCGACAACATTCGAGTGGTCAAGATTATGGGTGGCAGTCTCGAACAGAGCCGTGTTGTACGGGGCATGGTCTTCGCCAAGGAGCCTCACGGCTCCATCAAGAAGGCCCGCCAGTCCAAGGTCGCCGTCTACACCTGCCCTATCGACACTAGCAAGACCGAGACCAAGGGCACGGTTTTGCTGCACAACGCAAAAGAGATGATGGAATTCACCAAGGGCGAGGAGAATCAACTTGAGACTGCTATCAAGGAGCTCTACGATGCCGGTGTCCGTGTCGTCGTCTGCGGCGACGCTATTGGCGACCTTGCCCTGCACTACCTCAACAGATTTGGCATCCTTGCCATCAAGATTCTCTCCAAGTTCGATCTGCGCAGAATATGCCGCGTCGTTGGTGCCACCCCTCTGGCCCGTCTTGGAGCGCCCATGCCCGACGAGATGGGCAACATTGACGTTGTTGAAACCCTCGAGATTGGTGGCGACCGTGTTACCGTCTTCCGCCAGGAGGACGAGATTACTCGCACAGCTACACTGATTCTTCGCGGAGCTACCCAGAACCACCTCGACGACATTGAGCGTGCTGTCGATGACGGCGTCAACGTTGTCAAGGCCATCACCAAGGACCCCCGCTTGGTTCCCGGTGCCGGCGCGACTGAGACTCAACTGAGCACCAAGATCCAGGCTCACGGCGACAAGACCCCTGGACTCAGCCAGTACGCCATCAAGAAGTACGGTGAGGCTTTTGAGGTCATCCCTCGCACACTTGCCGAGAGCTGCGGTCTCGACGCCACCGAGGTGCTCTCCAGGTTATACGCCGCCCACCACAAGGATGAGGACGGTGACACTGGCGTTGACGTTGAGAACTCCAACGGCACCGGCATTTTGGACGCGCAAGAAGACGGTATCCTCGATCTGCTGGCCTCTAAGTACTGGGCCGTTAAGCTCGCCACTGAGGCTGCCCGCACAGTCCTGTCTGTCGACCAGATCATCGTCGCCCGCCAAGCAGGTGGCCCCAAGCCCCCAGGCCCCAACCCTGTGAGTTTCCCCCTTTCACATATCTCTTTTCTCCCGAAATGCCGATCCAATCCGTTTGCTAACCATCATGTCAGAACTGGGATGAGGACTAAACGTAACCCATACCGAAGCAATGTTGGAGATCGAAAAGGACGGCAGATGCCCTGTGGAAAACAACGGGCCTATGAGAGAAATATCATTTGTACACAGATGGAAGGAGGCAATACCTATAAATATAAGAATCTGGCCCGGGAAAAGGGAGGTGTGGAATTGGCTGGCCAGAAGGGGGCAGTTGATATAAGAAGTTGTCTCTAGAAATGCTTTCCCGATCGGAGAGCTACATGCCGAAAATAAAAACGAGGACCAAAGAAGTCCGACTATTTTATTACCTATACTCTGACCTGTCTCTGTACATCGCTCTGTACCACGAACTTGCTCATGCAAGTACGTTTTACTGTCTAATTGCCGAATCTATACAGCACTACTTCTGTAGGTTTGTAATCGACTACACAGTCTACCAGGGTGAGAAATTTTCAAGGGAAACTAGCCCAGAGGGGTAGATTTTGAACAAGGGAGCGAGCAAGACGGGAGACAAGAAAATGGTCCATTTGAGAAAGAAACGCATCAAGTGCGAAATCTTGCATATCATACATGAGTTGAAAACAATCAGAAGGCGTGGTGAAACCTTGTTACTGAAACCCCCCCCCCTCTCTCCCTCCGCCCGCCTTTTCCCCTTCTTTCCTATCCAAAAATCGGCCAAAACATAGAAATAGAAACGATCGTAGTTCATACAGATAGGAGCAACAACGACTATCCAAGAACCGAAACATGAACAAGACGGAGAGCCAGAATAACCAGTCAAATCATTGACAAATAGTAGACCAAAAGAAGTCCAAATATCCAAGAAGAAGAAGAAGAAGAAAAAGAAGAAAAAAGCCGCAGCAATAGACGTAAATAGGCCATCATATCGCGTGATACAGCCCAAGCGGGTATAAGGGCACATAGACAAGCGAATCCAAAGAAGAAAAATTAAAAGAAAAAAAAAACATGGTCTAGTGACTGAGCTGATGGAATTCATCCAGCTGGGGTACAATAAGAATTCTTCGGCGCCACATCTTTGGGCTGAAACGAGCGTCTTCGGTAGTCATGACTGTGTCGTAAAGGGGTTGTTGGTGATATTTTGTAACAATGGGCGAAATAATTGGGGAACAAGAGGTATACATGCTCTTTGCGAATAGAAAATGGGCCGAGGACAGCAAATGGCTCAAGCCTCCTCCATGATGCCACCCTCGCCGCCGCCTTCTTCGCGCCACTCGCGGCTCTTGTCAGCCAGTCGCTTGATACCGTTCACACGGTTGGCCCACAGGCTTTCAATGGGACTGCGGAAGGTAAATGCGCGTTGCGAGGAAATGACGCCAATGGCTTGCAGTACGGCCTTGCGGCTGTCGCGTCCAAAGACAGCTGGGTGGTTGATCCACTCCAAACTGCTCTCCAGCTCAGCATCAAGCGCAGAAACTGTGTTGGCGTCGATGCCAGCGCCTACGCCAAGACCCTCGCCAGATCGTGAGCGGAGGATCTGTCCGGGTGGAGGCGCGCCGCCGTTGCCTGCGGATGAGGTCGCAGAGGTTGGCGGTGATGGGCTGCGCTTGCGGTCGGGCGATGGTGCAGGGATAGAGGAACCATCGGTGCCGGGGTGCGGCGTTGAAGGTGATGACTTGGGGGCCGGCACAGGTGGGAGACCACCCTTCCCGAGGCCTTTCAGAATAGAACGCGTCTCGTTGAGCAGCGTGAATGCCCGGTCGTGCTGCCCACGACTGACAAGCGTGAGCGCGCGTGAGAGCATATCCGAAGTGAGAAGCTCCATGCGGCGCTGGACAATGTTTGGATGAGGAGGAATAGGTGGCGAGTTTCCCCATGGCTTCTTCTGGCCCGAGGAAGGCAGCATAGTAATGGCGAGAAGTGATGGACGCGGCATCTGAGTGACACTGCCTTCACGAAGAATATCGCCCCAGCACAAATCGGCTTGAATCAAAGGGACCTCTTCGACGGACAACGTACGCTCACCATCATTCTCCACGGGGCCACCAAGCGCTTCGAGCCCGGAGACGATGTTATCCCAGGCATCCTGAGGCAGTTGTTCCTGTGATGAAATATCCGGAACAATGATGAGCTGAACTAGGATATCGCGCTTGTCACCAAAGCGCAGATCACCAAGCGCAGCCTCCGCATCGCGGCCAGTGGCACGTTTGGTGGTCTGCAGCGCGCCGTTGATCTTATGGAACTTGGCTGGCGAACCTTCAGGGAGCTTCAGTTTAAGCTTGACATTTTGGTGAGACAAGGCTTGCATAGAACCCAAGCAGCCTGCGAGACACTCGCGAAGCATCATCCAATCCTTGATATAGGTATAAGAAGCCTTTGTCCTGGTGGAGAGCTCAATCATGGTGTCAGGCTTGTGAGTCATACCTAGACCAAAAGTGTGGATGGTGATCTTGGCAGCCTCTGCTCGTGAGATGACAAAGTCAACCGAGTCGTTATCCGACGTCGAGGCGTCACTGATAAGCATGATGGTGGCAAGTGGGTTGCTGTGCTTGCGTTGCATGAGCAGGTCCATGGCGACGTTGGCACCCTCGACCACATCGGCACGATGACTTTTCTGCCCAACCGGCTTGATCGAGGTCAAAATGCTACCCCAACCTGGCCAGGCCTTTGTTGTCATGCTAACAATGGGAAGACCGCCGCTTCCTGAGCCAAAAGTGACGAGACCCATGCGGTCGCGCTCTCCCAAAGCGCTTACCATGAATTTCAAAGCGTCGCGGACCAGATTAATCTTGACACCCTGCATGGAAGAGGAGATGGGAACAACCACGACAACATCAATGGGAACATGGATAGATGCCGAAATGCGATTAACCCTGGCCGTAAAGTTGTTGGTGTACTCGGTAGGCGCAGTAGTGACAGACTTGGGCCCCCAAGACGACGTGGTGGACGAGACTCGCTGGGGTCTAGAGCGCTGCCAGTCAGTCTCCTCGTCGGTCTCTGACGTGTCGGCGCGGTCGAATTCCGGGCTTCGGACCGGGGAGGGATCAACGGCGTTGAGGTCCAGCAGAGCCTGGTTCCACAGCTTGAGCTGATTGCGGTTTGAGAAGCGGAGATGGAATTGCGGCAATTCGTTGACTGACAAGCTGAGAGTGAGGATGTTTTCGTCAATGTTGCCAGTTTCGGCAACTTCTTGGAGGTGCTTCTTGATCAATATGGAGCCCTTGAGCGTAACACGACTCGTCTTGCGGGGGTTGCCGTTGTCATCCCACTGAGACTGTGGAGGGGCACCGGCAATCTTCTTCTCCTTGACGCAGATGAGCATCTCGCCAAAGAGGAAGCACTCAAGTTCCTGCCATGACTTCTTGTCCTTGCCGACATGTAGAGTACCATATAGTCGAAGCTGACCGAATCTCTCAAAGTCCAAGCCATGCCAACTCTCTACGCGTTGATTGAGGCTCTGTCTCGCTTCCTCAAGGGCAGCCGACGATTCGTAGGGGTAGAATTTGGGTGCAGGCGAAGGTGCTGGCTGAGGGGGTGAGGCGACGTACGAGGCAACATCGTCGATACGGCCCAGAGAAGGTTGGCGGGCAACACTACCGGAACTGAGATCTTCTGGGTCCGGCTTCCATTTGTTGTCCGGGACTTCGATGGTAATGAGGCAGGTCAGAGTTTGCTGTTGGCGCGATCTACTTATGGTCGGGAACTCGGAGCGCACTGTGACCATAGGAGAGGGTATGGGGTTGCGGGTGATGGCGCGCTGCGGGCTTCCCGGAGAAGTCTCCATGGCCTGAACGTCGTAGTCGTGGCGCCATTGAGGGGCGCTCTGCGTGGTTTCGGGGTAGCCGCCAGAAGAGGTGACGCCAGTGATGCCAGTGACGTCGCTGTCGCTCCGAGTGTGTCTGGAGGGTCCGAAGCGATCCGAGAGAGTCTGGCGGCTGTCGCGTAGGCTACCACGCGCGCCACTGTCCCTTCCTGTGCTGGGCGTGGGGGGATGAAGAGAGGGCTGCAGCTGAGGTTGGGGCTGCAGCTGCGGTTGCTGCTGCTGTGGGAGACGGCGCTGGGAACTGTCGACACTGGGTGGCCTCATGGTTTGGCTATCCCATGTGGGAGTAGAAGTGTGCGTAGAACGAGTGTCGCTTCCTCCGGCAGAGCGAACCATGTTGCTGATCTTGTCTGTAGTCGAGTTAGCGACTTGTGCCAACCCATTTGCGCTCGCCGAGGACGTACTGATGTCGATGACATTTCCGCCACGGCTCGTATCGAGGTGCAGAGGGGCGTCGCATGTTGGGCAGTATTGCGACTCAACCTCGCGAATGAACTCGTAGAAGCAGGCCTCGTGGGAAACGTGAGAACACGAGAACTGGAGGATGCGCTCGCCTTGCAGAGTGTGTTCGAGGGGCTCTTCGCAGACTGCACACTCGCTGCCGACAAAGGTTCGCTCTCGGCGCAAGCGACTTCGATCCGTGGTGCTTGCCATGACGTTATTTTCGAGGGCCCCTACTCTGCGAGCCGACGTGTTGGAGCTGACTGAAGTGCCTCTTGCGCGAGAATAGGCAGTGGTAGGATGTGAATGCAGCGGCCCACCTGCGCCAAGGAGGAATTGATTAGCGAATTTGGGAGTTGGACGAGGCCGAGACGAGGAGCAGGGAAGAAGAAGAAGAGCAGGAGGAGGAGGGGAGGGTATGTGAGAATCTACATCGGCGAAGGATAAGCGAGTTGTTGACAAGGGGAAACTTACCATCTGCAGCCAAGGAAGAGCCTGTATAATCTGACTGTTGGCGAGCGGGACTGGCGGCCCAGGGATCGATGGGAGCGGCGCGGCCAGGAGCGAGCTTGTTGCCTTTGAAACTATCGGGTGTGTATTGAGCACTGGCGGCGGGAGGGTGCGAAGCCTTGGAGAGGAGTCGATTGAACATGGAGAAGGGAGGCGCAGGAGCGGAAGAAGCAAGGCAGGCGAGAGAAAAGAAGTAGATTGGACCAAAGCGAGCAAAGCGGCAGCAACAGCCGGGGCAGTGGGAGTCGGAATAGTAAGAGAGGAGCAACGGCGGCGGCGACGACGAGCGAGTTGCTGGGCAGGCGAAGCAATAAAGAGAATTGTGGGGGTTGGCCTGTGTCTGGACGGCGTTTCACGTTGGGGCTGGTGAGCAATGCTAGTTGGGAGCAGGCGGGGATGTGGTGTGCATGATGATTACAGTGTCAGGCGAGAGAGGAAGAGGGCTGGCTGGCTGGCTTGGCTGACGAGAGAGTCGAGCAGAAGCGCGAGTGAGTGAGAGGAGAGAGAAAAAGTGGTGGTGGTGGTGGGAGGAGGAGGAGGAGTTGGTGGAGGAGGCAGAAGCAATGAGTGAATGAGTGAGTGAGTGAGGCGATTCGTGCTGTGTGAGTGAAGCCTTGTCCAGGAGGTCTCCCAAACCGTAAGCCAACAAAACAGAAACAAATTGATCTGATTGCCACAAAAAAAAGAAAAAAAAGAAGGGTCTCGTTGCTTTGTTTTTTCTGCTATGCCTTCCTTTCTTTCTTCTGTTATTTTTCTCTGCAGAGAGAGGCGTTTTGCCAAACGGATTGACGGGAGAAGGAAACGAAGAAGAAAAAAGGAAACGTCTGGGACAGCAAGAGCAGGAAGTAATAAAAAAGAAAAGACGGACTAGGAGAACAATAGCAGAACAAAGGCAAACGGAGCCGCGTGTAGTTTGGATAGCGGGACGTGGAAATCTGCAGGGCCAGACGAGGCCAAGAGAAAGAAGACAAAAGGGGTTCAGCGGCCGCGGATGGATGGGATGGTCGACGGTGGATGGATGGGTGATGATGGGTGATGGGCCAGACAAGTGGCTACCGACCTTCACTAGTCTACTCAGTAGGTATTAGTACCAAGTACCTAGACCACTAGTGCGAAGCACTCAGTACTTATTTACCAAGCAAAACAACGGATACGTACTAAGTAAAATACTCAGTAATAACGACCAGCACTAATACTTAAATAAGTACCCCGTAACTAGGTAATGAGTATCAATACGGGTTACGGAGTACGGTGCAGCCAGCGCAGACCAGGGGGCCATCCGTCGTTTGGTCCGCTGCGGGCTTGCGGCAGGTAGATGGATGCTCGCGGGAGCAAAAGCCTCGTTGGCATAGGCTAATAGGAGGACCAAGGGGGGGAGGCACCAGACGAGGAATGGGGAATGGATAACGCATAGAGGACGGATAGCATGGATTGGATGGATGGCAGATGGATACCTTTGGGATCATGGACGGGCATGGCGGAATGGAGCAATCGACAAGCCACCCCTGACAAACCCAGCAACCCAGCTGCCCAAGGGCCTACAGGCTACAGCCCGGCTGTTGTCCAGGGTCCTGCTGGGGCGTGGATGGGACGTGGGACGCTAAGAGAATGGCAAGGTCGGATTTTGAATTTCTGATCCCAGGATGGAGTCCCGTCTGTCCAACGAGAGCCGAACAGCGGAGACTGGCATTGGGAAAGCGAGCGAGCGAGTGAGCGCGCAAGGTGATGATGCTCGTCAGGGAACGGAGTAGAGGGAGCGGCAAGAAGCGTATACAAATGACATTGTGCGTGGACGTGTAGGTGTGGCTTGTTGAATAGTGTGCTGAACGACCAAGGCGGCGAGAGAGAGAGAGAAAAGAGAGAGATTGTCGCTCACCCTGTAAAAAAGCCTATATTAGGCGACAGAAAGAATAGTACTGATAGAGAAGAGTCGAGGAAGAAGAAAAGAAGAAGAGAATCACGCGCTACCGAGTACATGCAAGCTCTATACAACCACAGCCAGTCAACAGGTACCTTGCCAAACGGCCCCCGAGTTTTGCTGCAGGAGGTGAGGGGAGGGGCACAAGGGGCGGGCCTCACAACGCACATTGTTTAAGTATTCTTGCCAAGTAATAACGCTGAGGGCAGCACCCGCTATTGCAGCCAACGACTTGCCAATGACCGGCCAGAGGTGCCTGTCCCGCCTGTTGGGTCGGTATATAGCAGCCACTATTATTTTAGTTTCACGCTTGGAGTGAGGGGCCCTTGACTTTGAGGGGAGGGGACGGGGAGGAGAGGAGAGGAAGAGAGAGAGGGGCGGGCGTTTGGGGGTTTCTACCTACTTAGGAGCTTACCTACTTCGTAAGCTAGTACTTGGGTAGGTAAGTACAGATTACCTTGGCCAAGTGCTAGGTAGGTACTTAATGAATGGACAGAGGGAGAGAAAGAAGGGAGGGGCAAGTCTGTCGCTGTAATTTGCTATAAAAAAAAAAGTCTCGCCCGTGTCTGACAGTTTCCTTCTTTGCAGCCAGGCAAGTATTACGTGCATCGTGACAAGAAAAACGTGACAAATCTGAGCTGTCAAACTGGGCTGAAGTCTGCAGCCCGTTCAACGTCGAAGCCCGCCCGGGAGGTTGAGGTAGGCCAGGAGTCTCCTCCTCCACCACCACCACCACCGAGAAAAAAAAAAGAAAAAAGAAAGAAAGAAAGAAGCACAACAGACAGCATCCCAGTGGGGATGGGACGGTGGGGATGATGGCGCGCCGCCGCGCACACCAGAGACCTTGCGACATTGCTGTTGTTGTCCCCGTCGTCTTCGTCGTCGTCGTCGTCGTCGTACTGATCTTTAGTTTCCCTGCCCAAAGACACCCGTATGCTACCAATACCTCGTCTGCCGTGCTCGACGTGCCCGAAACACGAAGCCGAAAGATTGTCGTGAACCGGGGGAAATGCTGCAAGTCATGCATCTAGGTACCTACTACTAGCCTACCTAGCTAAGAACGCACTTGGCCATGCAGTGTAGTGTTGGTCCGTTTAGCACGTCGCATGTCTCCAGGGATTACTTGGGTACTTTAGTAGTGGGCAGGTACCGAAGAACCTACTTAATGAGTACCCGAGCTCCTCACCAAAATTAGGGGGTCAATTTTCGTATGTCTTAGTATAGGTACCTGTCAACATATTGCCCTAGAGTACTACCAGGAACTTACTAACCTAATCAGTAACCTACCTACTAAGTAGACAACGGTCTTCGTGGCTACATGCAAGCACCTGGCCCACCAGCTCCACGCTACAAACAGACCGCCTGAAATCCCTTATTGCTCATCTACCAGTATACTTACTTATCGTATCTCGACGGAGGACGCGCACCATGTCAAATCATAGGGTTTTTTTCTTTCATTGTTGATCCATTATTTCCTAGTATCTATCTTTCTCTTTCGTCAAGCTACTCCGTACAGGTTGAGCCCAAAAAGAAAGAAAGAAGAAAAGAGAGAAAGAAAGAAAGAAAGAAACTTTGCTGTGCAAACACGAACCTCCCCTGTTCAGCACTCCCTGCATCGGTTGACGTGATATCATCTGCACAATCAGCACTTACCCTTCTCTGTGTTTTTCGCCGTCGCTTGCCCACCTTGGGCTACCTTGGTTGGCTACGCTACTACCTTATCAGTAAGTAATAGCTGCCCACTGAGCTGGTACTCCGTACTTTATTAGGCTTCCGGCAATGCCTTGCAGCTGCAGCTCTGCACATCTTTATTTATTCTTGCATTAGCATCACGTCATTAATTAATTAAACCTATGACCGGCAAAAGACAGTTCCATCGTAAAACATACTCAATTGTCAATCAACCGTTTTCTGCCGCTAGACTTTACCTCTCGGCCACCGTCATAGATGTTGATGCTAATGCTGATGGCGATGCCGATGCTGACGCCTCTGCTTGTAAGTACTTACGGATTACCTCCAACCTAGGTACGGAGTAGGTAGGTACGGAATACCTGCCTTCCTAGTAGTACTTTCTAGCACTTCTCTACTTACCTGCCCACCTTTGGTACCAACTTACCAGTATGCTTGGGTACCTGCGTCGATTCTGCCTCGCAACCCATGCCGCCCTTTATCCACAACCCACGTTGTTACCCAGTTGCCAATGACGCCCTGGCTTGCCATCTACTAAGTAATCCGTACTAATAATACATCCCCAGAGCAAGCCAAGACCATCAGCAACGACCAGTATCCCACCCTTCGCCGCCCAGCGCCATCACTAAGTACTCAGTAGCTCCTGGTATCCATATACTGACACCATCCTGCTACCAGTATCATGGCCGAAATGCTCTTCTTACTGGACACTGCGCAATCAATTCCGTCTTGCCACTGTCGGAACCTGCTCGGGTGTCTCCCGTCCCTAACACGAAGCAGCACACACATCTTCTAAACCTTCGACTATACCAGTAAAGGAGAACACGAAGAGAGGGAAAAAAAAAGAAGAAAAGGCAAAGAAAAGCGAGCCCTTCCACCTTCTTAGCAGCTGCTACCCGGCAGCAGGTTCTCTTCATCATGACCAACCAAACGCAGATCAGCCAAGATGGGCAGCAAACGGATCGCGCTCACTACCTCTGCAAGCTGACCAGGACCTTGCTTAACCGATCAGGCCTGGCACGATTATGACAACGAATCTCACAAGCCCCCCTACCAAAAAAAATCATCCTCACTGTCAAAATGCAAATGGATACTGGTCCATGCGTAGTACCTACCGAGTACGGAGCTTCAGCGTCGCTATGCTGGCACATCGGCCGCCCACCCCAGCCACCCATCAAGCCTGCCTAGGCTCTCACTGGTGCTCTCTCAGCGGCGCCTCAGCTCGACACGACCACTTTGCATCAATATATTTCTTACGGCAACAACACCTTTGTTTGGGGCTAGGCGCCATCCCTATGCACAAGGACTTCTTCTACCGGGACCAGCAATGATGCTGCGTTAGCCCGCGCTTGACCAGTCTTCGTTGCCATATTTCATAATTCACCACCAACTCATCCAACACGCACGGTTCCTTCTACCAATAGCACGCCGCTCACTATGTCTAGATCACCTCCGTTACCTCGTATCTGAACGACGTGCTGATCTCGGCATTTTTTCGCGACTGCTCACACAAGAGACAAGGAGGGTAAATGCGCCTCACTCATGCTGGTCGTTGTCGTCCGTGCGATACAGGCCTGCTAGTAGTTCGATATCCGCCAACCACTCCATATGCCGAATCGTTGTTCCGCTAGCTTTCTGTCGTCGGCCCAAATCACCGTCCAGTCGCGTCACAACACTGGCTGCGAATACAATAACCCCCCTCCTGGCCTCGCTACTATTTGTTTCTGGTCCCCTGCCGCCACCTCCAAGTGAGCTGCAAACCACTCAAACCTATCAAACGGACATCACCGTCCATTTCATACTCCGTACTAAGTAGTCTCAGGCCCTCTCGTGGGGAAATGTGGGGGGGAGCTGGCCTGATTCACTGCGACTCGGGTTGTGATTCGGTCCTGAATGAGAAGCCAAGCCCTGGTAAGAACTTCGAAAGAAGCATTTTGTATCATCACCCAGGTTCACCCTGATCTCGGTCGCATTGTTCTCGGGGTTCTATTTGTCCCAACGTCATTTTCCCCATTAATCTGTCTTTCGCCCTGCTTTATGCGCCTCCATCTGCGCGCCAAACTCGATGCGTGTCAATGTTCATCCTAGTGGGAAATCACGGCTGCGCGCTTCGAAATAACTGTCTCCCGTGTGAGATGATACGCAGGACGACAAGGGCAGCCCATCGATCTACCAAATGATGGCTACCAAGGTAAGTAGAAACAGTACACGAGTACACGAGGCATCGGCTCTCACGGCAATACCCTGCATGCCAGCCCCTAACCAGGCAGCCTCCTCGTTTACTATGCTGGCTCGCTGTGGCACTGCCCTCTTTCGCAGGAGGCGCGCCTCCATCACCATTGCCCTCCTGGCAACGACCACTGATTGGCGCGTGGGATTGAATCTGGAGACATTCGTCTCGTACCTCCCCACATCGCAAAGCTTTTCCATCGTCATTGAACCACTCGCCTTCATCTGCTACTTTTTTCGAGACCGCGATGGCCTGATTCGTAAACCCTACCTGGAGCTGAGGAGCTGCAAATGCACGATCGAGAGGCAGCACATACCATGTTGCATCGCCAGTCTGACAATATCATTGGTAGCGAGCCTGTGCACTAAGTATGCATCCATTTTCAAATTCGGCAAATGCTGGGAATTCATACCACCACTAATACGCAACGACTCTGTGGGGTTTTCAGCCTGTCCAAAGTTCCGTGAAAATTCAACTTCTCGGCGAGCTACCCGCTTGTCCAGCCACGTTCATCTTCCTCTGCGTACCCTTCCCCTGTTGCGATCGCCGGCCAGTCGTGCCTTGTAGGCGAAACCGCCTCAGTAGAGACTGCGAAAGCTCCCCGACAAAATTTGAGTGCTAGCCTGGACTAGCTAATGCTCCGGATGCTTGCCAGGGCCATGACACGCGTGTACACCCCTGTACTCAAGATCTCTCTTCAGCAGCACTACGAACGCAGCACGATGAAAGGAAGTCTACCGCTTGCGCCTTGGCTCTGGTCTGGCAAGTACTAAGTTTTGTGCTTCGCAGGCGCGGCCCGTGACGCTATTAGTACAACGCCAATGTTGTATTGGCTAATGCGGAAGTGATGGAGTCTAGCGGATCTTTTTAATTCTGGCCTAGAACATACTAGTTGTCAGTAGCAAGGAGCTGCTTCTTGCTATAACACAGATTACGCCCATTTCCGGCCAACGATGGTTATAGGCGCGGAGCTGTCGCGAAACGCTCCATTCTCTGGCTTTGTCAAAACATTTTCACGTCGTGAGGTCGACCAATTGTTTCGGCGAAATCTTGGATGAGAGCTAACATGACCATTCATTGTCCCGCGGAACAGTCTACCCTGTCAAGCTTGGCCAACGATGATGGTCTCGAGCCCGAGATTGCAGACCGGCGCGCGCCTCTTTAGCCATGGCAGTCTGCCGAGCTTGCTGATTTTCAAATGTATTGGTTGATTCGTGCCACCAAGTCGTCAAGCTAGACCCGCAAACCCGCATCGCAGGCTTTGTGGCGGGCGGGTCGGGATGCTTTGCTCAGAACCAATCAACCAGTGCCTGCCAGATCTTCGTTGTTCTCCTTGCTTACTTGCCGATCAACTGGTGCAAGGCAATTCCAAGACAGGATTTCCCGTGACGGTGAACAGGCATGTATGCATGTCTCATTTTACCCGCACCGGCAGAGGACAGAGCCTTTTCTTCCCGGAAAGTACAGGGAGCGTTCCCTCCGGATATCCGGACCCAGGTTCCTTGCGATCACCGTCCACTATCAGTAACAATACGGCCCAGGTTGATGTTGATGGATACAGTAGCGCCAAGTAGCTCGCATGATGGAAGCAGAGCGTGTCCAGCCAGCCACAATTCATCGACGAGAAAAGAGCCGAGGTGCTGCCAATTTCCTGCCTCTCTAAGTACAGAGTACTCCGTACGGATACTTACCGCTTGTCGCAGTCCGACTCGCAGACGACCGGAAGCTGCAGCTCGGTGCGGATCCTTGTTCCGAACACTTCTGGAATAAAGGAGCCCCACCCACCCTGCCTATGGCCAGCGTTTCAGATGCCCCATCGCCTAAGAGCCTTGCCTTGTTCATACTTAGTAATAATACCAGCCAAGCTATAATTGCCGTGTCTTTGAGAAAGATGGATAGCGAATCAAACAGAATCTCGGTTACGATGGCAGCCGTGATCCGTACTGACGGCTCAATGGTTGAAACGGCATACCTTGAAAGATTGCAAGATTATCGGTGCCCATTAATGCCCTGCAAGGAGCCCGGCATGCCCGGGGATGGCTTGACATACATGGGCAGCACTGGCCACATGGCTGCCCATATTGTACTGACGTTCGTTCGGCAGCGACAAACAAGACGCAGCAGGCGTTGAGGAACGAGACGGTGCACAATACTGGCGAAAAAGGCGGAGGTGGCGTCGTTGTTAGTCTGATGGCACAGACAGTTTTGGCTGCTAGCCTAACCACTTGCCACCCAGCCATGCCATGCCATGTGGCTATCTGCGCCATAATATTTGACGTTGTCTATTTTATTTTTGGGTCTGTGGCTGGCAGTTGTTCTACCAACGGTTCCAATCGGGCTCTTCCGCTGATAGGCTAGGCGACAACAGCTGCCAAGCTAATTTTCGTTGCGTCTTCTTCTTTCTCTATCAGGAACTGGGGCTTCCACTTTCAGACTTTCAGACTCGTCGCATTCCGAATCTTTGCGGGCTAGTCTGAATCGCGTGGTGCGTATGGCAAAGACAACGTCATTGCGTCAAACACAGCATGACCTTACGAAGTCCTATTCCTCGGCATATCATACAAAACGGACTCTTGCTCTCAGCAGTGCCCCTTGACCCGAAACATTGTAGGACCCATTCGACGAACGCATGAACAAGAAAACTGGTAAACTTTACTGGCGGCAATAGATTCCACGGCGCAATCACGAGCTGTGGGGATTCCCATCAGGGCTGGCGGACATAGTCTGCACCCGCGAACCCAAAGGGCCTGATTTATACATGGCTTTTTGCGTACGGTAGCATCTTGGTTCATTGTCCACGCCATGCGGAAGTTAAAGTCTCTTGGAAAGCACTAGACCCCGTCACCGTGCGCCCACGTTTTTCTGGTCAGTGCCTTGTTTGTGCATTGTGGAATCTCGCCAAAGAAGTGGAAATTACGGAATATTACTCTAGAAGCAGCGGGACGAAGCACGTTACGAGATGCCCGAACAGTTGTTCCGGAAGCTTGGCTGCTTCAGCTGCCTGCTTCACCAGATGACTGAAGGGACCCTAGCCGATGGACGCTCGCCTCCTAGACACTACACTCGTATTTAGCGAGCCGTCTCCAATCGGGAAGGCTACGTTTTCCTCCTCTTTTTTTTTTTGGGCATGATTCAGTACTGAGCAGAGTGTTCGCTGCTTCGTGCTCGACGCAAATATCACATGGCTCGTGGTGCAAAATTGCCCGGAGTATGCGCAGCCAACGCGCGCACTAACTTGCGAAGCCCCCGTTTCGGAGTGGAGAGACGAAAGAAGAGAAGACAGCAAGGCAGGCTCAGAATGCAGCCCTGCCAACCTGTTTTTTTTCTTCCTTCTTTTCGACAAGGGTCTTTTTGGCGTGAATCTTGTCGCAACAGCCACCGGCGCAGGCTCAAGCTCAAGCAAACAGCTAAGGTAGTGATGAGAGAAAATTTTTTCCTTCTCCTCCTCTTCTTCTTCTGACCCCTCAAATTGTCTCTTTACTTGCCAGCAATTCTCGTATCAGGATGCTGTGGCGCAGTCTGCCGACAGAAAATCGGTTGACAAAACCCGAGGCAGTCACATGCGGGCGCACTTGACAGTTTCCTTGTCCAAGGATATGTCACAAGCCTCAATAATAAGATGGCATATTGATTCGCAGATAAATTAATTAATCAATCAACTGAGCGGAGAGATTGACAGCCAAATTTCTCGCGATTTGCTGCTCAGAACGCTAGCACTTGCTTTATCATGTCTGGTCATTTTGAATCAAGACATCGAAACAGACATGTCTCACTCCATCAAGGTATTCGTACACACCAAGGCAGGTGCTACCGGAATATTCTGGGGAGTGTCTTCAATTAGTGTATTATTACCGTAATTACCTGAGCGAGTTCTATCGCTTAGAGATTCCGCGAACCAAATTTTGGGGTCGAAGGCATCATCTCTCAGCCCGAGGCCCCCCCCCCTCCCCTGTCCCCCTCACCCTGGTGTAATCCAAGGGTGCACGAATGCCATGTTCCTAGAAATTGAAATACCTGGTGAACGATAGAACGTGGGGGCGGGGGAAACAAGGGACACCCCGTCCTACTGATAGCAGGCAGGTAAGCATCCGTAGACAGGCAGGCAAAGACAAGGGCCAGAAAAAAAAAAGGTCGGAATGGTAACCGCAGAGCGGCGAAACAGGCTCTCCTCTCGAGTCTCTCCTTCAAGAGCGAGCTGAAACTACATGATGACAATCTCTTGCTTTCAAAACCCTGGCATGGTCTCTTTGACCTCGAACGAGATAGTTCAAGCGGTGATGGAGCTAGAGGCATGTCAGTCAAATCTGCAACCACTATATCTGAGCGCAAGTTGGTTGGTTAGGAGACAGCAAAAGGTATCATTCGGAGAGGGCCAACACAATGCGAGACAAATGGGGGCTCACGCACACACGCACACACACACACACACACACACACACACACACACACACACACTCACTCTCTCGCTGCTGCGCCGCTCACAGGAACCTCTTTGGGGATGGGGAAAGGGCAGAAAAGCATGTCGAATGTGGTCCTTCCTATCGGGCGAGCGGAGAGACCAAGACGTAGATGGCAGCGAATGGCCGTTGTGGTTTATTATGCCATACACAATACGGAGTACATATATAGATAGATACAGACATCCACACACACACATATACACAGGGACTTCAGAAGAGGGGGAACCTGACTGCCGCACGAGTCGAATCAAGTGCTTGCATTGTTGTATCTGGTTCCTGACAAGATGAAAATAAAAATAAACTTGGCGGGTTTAAATAAAGGGTATGGAGGCAAGGGGGGGGGGTGGTAGTTGGAACTTATGCAGAAGCTGTCGCAAGTATATTTTTTGCTTGTTCGTTGCTGCGCTCACAAGTTTTTGCGCGAACTATCAGTACTCATTATGTACGCTGTTCCTAACTTGTAAAAAGAATGAAAGAAAGAGGGCCGCCTTATCATGCAATGCGAGACTCAAAAAAGAGAAGAAGGAAGGAAAAAAGAAGGAAGAAAAGAAAACCGGCTCCAAGGTTACTGGTAGTAATAGTTGTTGGTCAGCTCGGACGACGGACGATTGCCGATGCGATTTGAGTTCGTGAATCCCCCCATCCCCTTTCCCTCCACGGAGGCAGACGGGGGTGTGTGACTCGCAGCCATATCCCTGTTACGGCACGAGTTTAGAGTTCATTTGCATGGTTACATGACAAGGACAAGCTGGCAAAGAGGCAGTCCAAGGTGAATGAATAAGCCCGACGCCTTTCTGCTACAGTACTTAGTAATTGTAATCCGTAAAATGAGAGTCTATGCGAGACGGCACAATGATTCCACTTATACGATGTTTGATTCATGTGCTTTGTTTGCTCGTGTAAACAGCCAAGACGCAGCCCTTTCGATAAACTTGTTTTCTTCTTCGTGACCCCAGTTACATGACACAATTTGGACCCGTTGAGTCGTGTTCGACCTCATACCTTGCTCCGTCACCCCCCCTCCTCCTCCGGCGGACAACTTCCTTTTTGATCTTCTTTTTACTCATCCAGCTCTTGGCGAGCAGCTGCGGTGCGCTGGTTGATGGCGTCAATCTCATTGTCGATTAGGGCAACGAAGCCGTCGCGGTCATCTTTGTAGCCGTCAAGCGCGGAAAAGGGGACCGAGACGATAAAGTTGGGGACCGAGGCTGTCTCTGGACCGACATGGGCGAAGCGGTGGCCGGGCGACTTGCGGCCGGCGCCCTCGTAGACCTCAAGGACGTCTGAGTCGAGGTCGACGACGTATGCCCACTCGCAAAAGAGGCCCTCGTTTGCGAACTCGGGCTCGAGGCGGACGGGCAGGCGGCGCTCGGCAGTGGCGCGCGCGGCAAGGACGAGGATGGCGGCGCTCGTGTCGCGATGCAGCGAGGGCAGCATGTCGAGCAGTTCGGGCGTGTAGTGCGCCAGCGGGTCCTTGCGGAAGAGGCTGAACTCGGAGTACTGCAACTCGTTGCCGGGGGCGTTGAGGGTCGGCTCGTGGTCGAGGATTTGGCGCGGCTCCTGTGCGTCCTCCCACAACCGCTGCAGCTCCGTCTCGTCGGGCTCGTACGTGTGTGGTAGACCCGCGCGGAGATCGTGCACCAGCTCCGGCGAGCTGAGCAGACGCACCAAGTGCATGCCCACCACGGACGGGTAGCCGTCCCACTGCCCGTACTGAGCAATGTACCAGCGGCCGTTGAGGACGACGACGATAAGGTGACGGGTGCCCATGATGAAGAGTCTGAATCACGTGGATGGTAAAATGATGAGGGTCTGGCAGCAGCTCTCGCCAAGAAATGGTTCTGTATAAGAAAGCCTGATGGAAGGAAGCGGGCAAGAGATTCGAGGTCTTTTGTTGTGTTTGTTGTTCCTTCTTCTTTTTTCAGCTTCAGTAGACGCAAGCTACTCTATTTGTATCATTCCCATCACCCGTTCGCGAGACTCATTGCCAGTTGGCAGTCCGCAGCGGGCGTTTGCAGAAAAGAGCTCCTCCATCAAGCATGTATCACATGCCTCAGCCAACCAGCGTTACTGGTAGCGGGCTGCTGCCTGGCAAGGCGCCTAGACAAGCTCCATCACAGTCATGACACGAGATGAACAACCCGACCGTGAAAAAAAGTAGAGTATCAGCGCCAGAAGAAATCACCCTGCAGTTTAGACAACAAGTTTCACACAAAACCTTGTTGGACGTCTGCCATCTCGCCTTTTCCTACCACCACCAACATCGCTGCCTAGTATTGCCACTTCCGATCACACCATCTTGAACGATGGATTGCATCCGATGATCCGACACCCGTCGCCGAGATTGCGGGGATAGCGTACGTCTCAATCGAAAGCGTCCTTTTCCGTTCCCAACCAAGTGAGGGGGCTTGCGAAACTGCATACTCGGTCATGAGGCACTAGTTGCAGGCAAAAGGGAAAAGACTTGCAAGCCAAGTGGCCTACTGGAGAAACGCCAGTGCTACAGTGCAACATCGCGAGAAATTCGGATGCGACACTCTTTTCCTCCACTTCCCGGCCGACTTCCGGATGTATCACCGGTGTATAGAGCTCGAGTGGCCGGCTCGCAAGACGAGGGGGTTCAATGATGTGTCGGCGCCCGGGACAGGCTTTCCGATCTTTCGGCAATGCTCTTGCCCTCATGCACGGTCCTCTTGTTGCGAGAAATGTTGCTGGATGTTGCTTCCCATCCCACCACTGCCGTTGTACTGGGCAACAACACTCGGCAGTGGCATTGAGAGTCCGGAGGAGGGGTAAGGGGGGGGGGGGGGGGGTGTAGTTGTCGTGAGAGGGTTGCAACTACCCTTGTTTTTTCTTTTCTTTCGCCAAGGAGTTTAGTGCGGCGGAATATACGGAACATGACTGTTGGCTAGGTGTCCTCATTTTCGCATTGGAGGTAAAGAAAGCCTAGTGGCGTGTATGAAACATGACCGATGCTGCTTTGACCTCTTATTGATTCGTGCAACACCGAGACGAACTGACACGCCTGCGTGCATTTTTTGAAACGATCCTCATCATATGGAAGAAGATGAAGGAGAAGAAAAAGAAAAAGAAAAAAAAAAAGAGAAGAAGAGAAAGAAGAAAAGCAAAGAGGTGAATTGTAGATATGAAAGACAAAATACTCGTCCGACAATCAGACAAGATCCGAACGCCAGCTTCCTACTGTATATGTATAATTGGTACTTTCCACAACCCCCCCGAGACATGAGATGCCTTCTTTGTTTTTGCTTTTAACGTAGACCAACATTCATTATGCCAGGACCTTGGCCGTACTTGCCTGGTGCATAATGGGAGTAGCCACTAATTGCACAGATCAACGTACAAGTCGAGTCATATCATCGCTTCGCCGAATGATCATGCCACTCAAAGCGTAGTCAATGCCGCAGCCATGTGGCCTGAGTATACGAAGATGCGCATGAACGATGTGGAAGCCAACATCGCCTTGTCCAGGACCGCCGACGGTAGATTCTTTCTCGGATTCCGCCGGCTACGACGAAACGTTTTGGGATAGACCAACCGCCTAGAGCTCTATCTGCACTCCCACGCAGCTCATCTCTTAGCAAAGAACCCGCCTCGAGGTTTCGCGGGTACGCGGTTTCTTCTAAGAAGAAGCTCCTTGGTACTCTTGGAGTACTGTTTGACCTTGGGAGCCATGCGCCCGTCCGTCTTCTTGGCCACCTGGTACACCGTGGATCCAATTGTCGCATCTTGGGGACCTTTATCCAGCCGGGTGAGGCTGCGCTCAACGACTGCCACCTTTCTGCGCTTGAGATTGGGGCGACGAGCGGCTCCGCGAGCACCTGCGTCATCGTCGTTGTCACTCTCGCCGGACGAGTCGGTCAGGAACTCGGCGGGAAGGAGAGTGGGCAACTCGACTTGACCACCACGCCTACGAGACGCTGACGGACGTGGAGCGACGAGGCTCTTGGCCTCGTCGGCGGCGGGACTCGACTGTGCATCTTCCAGCTTTTTGCGCTCTTCGGCTTGCTTCTTGAGCAAGGCATCGCGCTCTTGGCGCTTTCGCTTCTGTGCAGTAGCTTGCCTGTGCTTGCAGTTAGAGGTCGCAGTCTCTTTTACTTCGCCAACGATGATTCTAGTAGTAGACGTACTCTTGAGCAGCTTTTTGCGTAGCTTTGGCGGCGGATTTGATCTCAGATGCGGCCTTGGTTGTTGAGACGGCTTCAGGTGCCTCGTCATCGCTCTCATCGTCTTCCTCGTCTTCTTCCTCGTCATCTTCTGCTGGTGCGACAGGCTGTGCGGCCGTATCCTTGGCGGCAACTGGCTTGCTCATCTCCTCATCATCAAACACAATAACCGTACTTGTTTTGGCTGCCGCCTTAGGCGAGCCGTCGCTCTCTCCTTCTCTGCCCCGGAGGGCCAGCTTCCGGCCGCGCTTGGCCGCAGCATCCTTAGGCGCGGGCGAGGACCCTTCTACCGCTGATGAATTGGCTTCAATCTCTGCTTGCTTCCTGCGCGTGATGGGTGCCATGACGATTTTGTTCTACTCTGCCTCCTGATTGTATACAAGCCACCGACAAAACTTGGAAAAAAAGAAGTCAAGCCAAGCGCTGGCGCAATTTGATGACGAGGTGGCGGACAACCGGACGTTGAGCGAGAATGGCCAATTTGATGGTATCACAGGGATTAATAACAATAATAAGCAAAGGCACAGGCCGGCGACAGAGTTACGGTTGAAAAATTTATAACTTGTCCGTAGTCAAGATGAGTGGCGCAAAGTCGGTCTCGAGGTTGCGATATCAAAAAATTTAGGTGGGCCCCAAGGCGTTCGGCCCCTACAGGCGCCGTGAGGCCGACCTAACAGAAGCACGCGACGCTGATTGGACAATCGACAATACTAGTGACCTGATCCCTTGAGCAAAGTCAAGTTCTACACCTGCTCTAAGCTCATATTGTTCTGTGTTTGCGCGATACCGGATCAACATTCTTCTCGTTCTAAGGGGCTTTCTTTGAGAATATATTTGCAGATTGACCATACAGAAACGCCGGGGTCTCGTTGCCAGCGGCTGCCAGCGCGTGAAACATGGCAGCCAGGCACAGCGCCAAGTCGGCACTGTCCATACTCAGTCGACGTCTGATTCTACAGCGGCCGAGAATCCATCCTCAACCTGCCTCTCGGTGCCAGTGCAGACGCACCGTTTCATCACAAGCGCCACGAACCCCGCTGAATCCGACGAGGGGATCTCAAGAAGCGGCCAGCAGGAAGCGAGCTTCTGTGGAAGGTATGCTGGATCTCACAAGCCTACCTCCATCCGTTGTGGAATCCCTCATTCGCGAAAAGAGAGACGAGTTTAATCTCCTCTCCCCAACCGAGTATTACGAAAGTCTAGCAGCATTCATACTTTATGTGCGCGAACACGACAGCCCCTTTCAGCTGTTTTCGCCTTCCAGTATGTCCCCAAAGGCTGCCGCGACGTCGTGGATGATCGGCTTGCTGACGTGTACAAAACACAAAAGAAAAACTGCCAGGTGCTGCAGTCCTCCATGATCTTGGTTGCATCGTGACAGAAGCGTCCCGAGGTTCTAGGAGGGGTCTCGCGTCGGTGCTCTGGTTCACCGCTGCAAATTGGGGGTACGCCGCGTCTACGTGCAGCCTGGTCGCGGTGCTGGCACGCTCCGGCCAGTACGGCAAGGAGGCGGTGACTGCGCCGGTGGAAAGGCGCTTCCGCGCGCTTGTCCAGGGCAACGACCCCGTGGCCACGGCAATTCAGGGCGAGATCCTCTACCAACAGGGCAAGTACGCTGAGGCTGAGGCGGTGCTCGGCAAGGTCACGCGCAAGGGCGAGGCTGGTGCCGGCGCGCTGGGGAACTGGGAGCCCAACTTCCGGCTGACGCTAGGCAAGACACTTGGCCGGCGAGGTAAGACGGACCAGGCCGTGGCCATCCTTCGCGGGCTGTCCGACGAGGGCTACATCGAGGCCGACCCGGAGCTCGGTCGGCTGCTGCGGGGCAGCGACCCGGAGGAAGCGCTGCAGTACCTTTTCAAGGCAGGCTGCACCGGGGCCCTCGGCTGCTTCGAGGAAATGGCCGCCATTGAGCTGGACAAAGCGGCCAAGGCGGAGCACTCGAGCGACGAGGCCGACTGTCGACTCTGGGCGGCGGAACTTGCACGTCTTGCGGATAGCAAGGCAGAGTTCTAGCCAAGGCTTTTGCCAGGGCTTGTCTATATAAACGCTTTCGATGCACATGATATTTGGAAATATGGAACCATCATTTTTTTTTTTCATTTGAAAGCTAAACTATGGAAGACGCAGCTGCGGCCGATGGCTTCACGTTTTGTGTTTTTTTGCTGTTAATGCCTGCTGTGACTTGGCAGCCCTCTTCTGTCCAGGATTTGCATCGTCCGACTCGTCGCCCTCGTCGGCTTTTTCGCCATCGTCACTTTCGTAATCGACGTCTCGAACGGTGGCGTGCTCGCCGGCGGCGGGAAACAGATCCGCCCAGCTGCCGTCCGCCACGCGCTCGTCGTCGCCGTGGAGGTCCGCCTTGTAGGCCGTCTTCATGGCGGCGAGGCACACGTCGCGCCGCTCGTTGAAATCAAACATGGGCTTGGGGTACGTTTTGCCGCCCTTGCCGCCTTTGCCGCCCTCCGCCTCCGCCTCCGCCTCCGTCAGGCCGTCGCCCGTGACGCGCACTCCGGCCTGCTTCTGGTCGGGCAGCGGCGCCTTCCAGGGCTCGTAGATGTACTTGGCCGGGAGGTCCGCGAGCTCCGGTACCCAGCGGCGGACAAAGTCGCCGTTCTTGTCCCACTTCTGCGGGAACGAGACGGGGCTGTACATGCGAAAGTACTGCGTGAAGAAGGCGGTGCACGAGAGCCACTGCCAGTTGCCCGCGTTGCAGGCGGGCTCGTGGTCCAGCAGGTACTCCTCGAAGACCTCGGCGCCGCGCTCCCAGTGGACGTAGCAGCCGCCGCGGGTGAGGAAGCACGCCAGCGAGTGCCGGCCGAGGTGGTGGATCCAGCCTTCCTGCCGCAGCTGGCGCATGAGGGCGTCGATCCACGGGAACCCCGTCACGCCGGCCTTCCAGCGCCGGAACCAGCGCTCCGCCTCGGGGGAGTCGACGTGGTACTCGCCGGTGGCGAGGCCCGTTCCGGGGTCCACCTTGGAGGGCAGGTGCCAGGGGATGAACTTGCAGTGACCGTTGCCGACGGTCTGCGTAAACTTGGGACCTATGGCGGCCTGCGCGGCAAAGTACATGTCGCGAAAGAACAGCTGTCCAGTGAGGCTGGCGGGCGGCGAGGAGGCGCCTTTGCCGTACTCGTCGACGATATCTTGCACGCGCCAGTACAGCTCCCGAACGGAGAGGGCTCCGAAATGGAGAAACGGCGACAGAAGAGTGGTGGACTGCGGTTCAAACTGCGCAGGGCTCGTCTTTGGCTTCTCGAATGTGGCCGTGTACTCTTTGTCCTTGCAAATGTCGTCTAGGAGTTTGAGGGCCCGCGTTTCTCCGCCTTTGTGAGGGGTGGTCGCCGAGGGAAAGCCGAGCTCCTCCATGGTCTCGATGCCAAAGTCTCCTTTGGGGCCAGCTATGCTCTTGTATTCGGTGTCCTTTTTGGTGCGGCGCTCCGAGTTGACGTCTGGCTTGCCCGAGGGCTGCTCGTGTTCAAAGTCGAGCGGCGTCGCTCCCGGGTCGGGCAGGCTTGACGGTGCCGGGATGGGCCTGTCCACGGGCCCCAGCTTCTTGCCCGCGTTCTGTAGCTGCGTGGTGGACATTGTAGGCTTGCCATTGTTCTTGGCCACGATTTCGTCGCTGTCCCACAGCGTTCGGCCGGAGCAAGCGATGACTTGCACCCCGGCCGTTTTGGCCGCCGCTTCGACTGCTGCATCTCTCTCACGGGGGTAGGCATCAGTGTCCTTTTCGAATACTAGGTGCGTTACATCCCAGGCTTTGAAGATTTTGGGCAGCAGTGTCTGCGGGGCTTCACGGAGCAGGAACAGCTTGGACTTGGCGTTTAGCTTGGTGATGGATGCCGATAGATCATTCTGACAGTCAAGGCTGTCGGAAAGAGGGAATAAATGCCAATTAGGATTCCATAACTCGCAGAATTCTTTCTTTTTCTCGGGTTCTCTCTACTAACAGGAATTGCCATCTATTGAGTCCGCCTCGTGTGCGATACACGTAGTGAGGATCCCAAGTGAAGATGGGCCACAGTACTTCGGGGTCGAGGTCGAGAGCAGCCTTGAGGGCTGGAGAATCATGCAATCGCAGGTCTGTACGGAACCAATAGATGACTCTTGGTCTTGCCATTGCTATTTTGAGTAGAATTGGAGTGTACAATTTTGGACGTCGGTGTTTAGTTGTTGAGAGAATGGGTTGGTAAAGGCAACATGGCAAAAGGCTGCCTTGGTTTTAGCAGCCGTTCATTACATGGCCGGTCCATGATGTCAGCGCGGAAACTCAGATCTCGCGGCTAGAGCTATGCTATGTAGCGGGTGTCCGATCCGGGGAGGGACTTTTTTCATGCTACCATTGGATCAAGGCTCTATTTTACGATTGGCGAGTGACGTCCAACCAGAGGTCGGGTAGCCGTATGAGTGACTAATAAATAAGGGGTGTGGCGAAATGTGTATGATATTAGAGAGGTATTATGATTCTGCATTGACAAAAAGCAAAGGTAAAGTAGCTGTGTCAAAAAAAGGAAAGAAGAAGAAGAAGAAGAGGGAAGAAAAAAAGAAAGAAAGAAAGAAAAAGAAAAGAAGAGCAAATGAAATAACATGAACAGGGGCCACGGAGCCGAAGCGTGCATGAAAATACACCTCAATGTGATCAGTGCTCTGGATATTTCCTTTGTCGAGTGACATTATATGAAGGCGTCTTGTGGTGGCGGTGCTGTTGCGGCGTGTCAGGAGAGCATGGCAAATTTGGGTTACAAAAAAAGAAAGCAAGAGAAAAAAATAAATAAACAGAAATCTGTTTGCTCAACCGAAAGATTCATCTCAAGGGACAAAGACTTGAACGTGTCCGTTATTTGTGAATGATCTGGGGGGGTGCCAACCATCTACTGGTTCCTGGTGATATCATGACCATTTTGTTTATTTACCAGGGAGGGAGTTGTGTTTGCTGCTACTGGTACTATTTACTACCTGTAGTATTCAGCACTGGGGCCGCCTGCATGTCTATGATGATGGCCAAGGCGGATGGGGCAAGATGAAATTGCAGCAAGACACGATATGTTTTTTTTTATACATGCAACAAGGGAGGTTCCTTGTGATGAACGACATTTCCGATTCAACAAAGGGCAATTATTATTTATTATGATTATTTTGATTGTTGTTTTGAGTTGCTAGAACGGTTGACCAGGTGGCACCCCGGCCGGCTGGATGGGACGAGACAAACCCCGCGAACCCCCCCGAAGGTACCTAGCTGCCTTAGTACTGAGTAGCTAGCAGGTGGCAATAGCTTCTTTTACCACTGGTAATTATAGTGGATTTTTTTTTGGCAGCAGGGAGGTGGGTGCTCGATTAACATCATCTTGGCCACAAAAAACGGCCACTTTACTGTACCTACCCATCGAGCCAATTCACTTATTGGTCTCAACTAGTTTGTATATTCCTTGCTCTCTTGCCTTTTGCCACCATCACCAAGTACTTGACTGCCTTGGACCATTGTCTTCGTGATGCTGACCAGCCCGCCTACCAAGCAAACAGTAGCCGTCTCCTCATCCTCGGTAGCCGCGACGCGTTCACGACGCGCATTCATAAATAAACTTTGCCCACACGCGCCGCGCCGCCAATCACTTCAAGTCCCTACAGAGTCCGAGATGGTGGCTGGCCCAAGGGAAATTGCTCTCGTGTCCGGCTCCGTGGAGGAGGGGACAGCCTAGGTACTTGGTCTACCTATCAGGCTATCACTGATCAGTACTCGGAGACTGATACTACTGGCTACCTAGGTGGTTCGACTCCATGTCTCCCCATGATCGAAAACAATCGGCTTTGCCATCTCTAGATACACCCCAGTTTACAGAGCAGTTGACTCGTCACTGAGACCTCTGCGACATCAATAGCTAGGTATGCCAATGGTTCGACTCGGCTGCCTTTGGCCACTACAACTGCGAGTTGGAGATGGCTCGCTCAGACACACGAGCTTTCCCAAGGCTTTGAGAGGATCAGAGACCAAAACACCCGGTCACGTCCAGCTTTCCCACTCGTCAAGGTAGGCATTAGTTACGAGGCTGCTCGTCAATGCTCGCTCGTTTTAGCCTGCAAACCATTGCAACGTTGGGCCCACCGTTTCGCTGGGCCAGAGGTGAAGCGTCTCTCTCGCAGCACCCAATCGGCCAAGCGCACGGTACCATTGAAAAGAACTGGCGACTCATGGCACGCCTGGGTGACGTATCTGGCAGCCCTCGGCCGCGATGCTTTGGAATGCAGCTTGTCTCTCTTTCGGGGCGTGACTCTGTCGGAGCGACAAGCCAACAAGCTGGCTGCCATCATAGTCTAGCAACTAGGTCCCGCTGGGCTGGCTGGCTGGAGTTTTGAGCTTCCCTTGACTTTCCCCATCGACGCTTGAATGCCAAAAAAAAAAATAGAGATAAAAAAAAAAATCCGTGATTGCAATGAGACAGCACGGCTGGTCAGAGCCTTCTGACACCCCTGACCTTACGATCGGTAATATTCCCTGCATCTGATTCAATGGGGCCGCTGGGGCCAGCGCCATAATTACCTGCAGATGGCGCCGACCTAGCACATCCTTGCATAAAAGCAATCATGCTGGAGCCGACGAAGCAGAGCCCAGCACGCTACACCACCATCATGTTTGAGAGCTCAGCTCCGCGCGCGCAGCCGTTGCCTACCTTTCTTTTTGTTCCAGCTGTGCAAGTGGGCGGTGCTCATCTCAGGCACAACCCTTCTTTCTTTTTTTTTTTTTTCTTTTTTTTTCTTTTTTTTTTTTTTTCACACCCTCTTGATTCTCCTGTGCCGTGCCGCCTTTTAGCGCGACGCGTCCCTCTTACCCTCCTCCGTTTGGACTTAAGACGTCTGTCTACCCCTCGTCGCACCCCGCGATGCTTCGTCAACTCTTCCTTCTCTTCCAGCATTGTCAACTCCCCCGTCTGTCAGGTTCCTGGCCTTGTCATTCGTCATTGCCGCTCAAGCTTCAGGCGTACCGCCTTGCCTGTCTGTAATTGTTTGCTGCGCGCCATCGACCTCCCCTCAGGTTGGAAAGGGAAAAAAAAAGAATCTCCATTCCGCAGAAAAGTTGGGGTAGCGCCACACCTACACCACTCGACGACCACGCTGCATTCCAATTGTGCGAGAAAAGACCAATTGTTGTTTCCAACCAAGCCAAACTCTGCTGATGTGCATTCAACTTTCTCGAACCGTAACTGCTGCGACAGAACCACAACAACCCCCGCAATTGAGGCTCGCGTTGTCGTCTCGGAGTAATCACCATAACCAGGATCGGCGTTCACGCCCACACTTTCCTCGCTTCGTTCTGCGGAAACGAACAGCCTCCTGACTCCTCCCCTCTGCATTGATCGAAACTTGCACGACTTGGACATTTGTATCCTGCTTTGCGCACCCATCTGCAGCCGGCCGGGCTTTCGTATCATCAGACGCCGCCAACTCGCCACTTACACATTGACTGCTGTGCGGTCCCACTGTCGTACCAGCAATAAACAGCAAACATTCGACGACAACAACATCAAGGGTCGTCGCGCCCCCCGCAGAAAAGTTGCTCATACTCGCCAGAAATCCTCTACTACTACTTTACTCTGCCGGTCAAGGTCATTCATCTCACGGCGCTTTTCCTGCCGTGAGGAAACCTCTTCCACAATGGCCACTTCCATGGTCTGCCCCAACGTTTCTTACTCTTCTTCACCGCAACAATGGCTCACAATGGGACGAATATTGCTTGCCGTTCTCGCCGGAGTGGCCATCTGCACCACTGCTGGCGCAATAGCAGGCTTGGCCGTGCTCTCCTCCAGCTTATCGGCTCTCCCCTCTGTCAGGGCCACCGCCATTGCCGCCGCGGTTCTTCAGGGCGGCCTTTTGATTGTGCTATCTTGGTTCATTTCCGCGCAAGCACTGCCCAAGATACGTCAAATCTCGCAGCCATACACTGGTGTTGCTCTCGGCTTGGGAGTGCTGGCGAGCCTCATCTCGCTCGCCGCGGCTGCTTTTGCATTGACACGGACGGAGGCGTCCACCAGCTACGACGACCAGGTCCGCTCCAACTGGACATTCAAGGTCGTGATTGTTTCAGTGATGCTGGCCCTCGCTGTTACCAGTCAGGTTGCATTCATGGCCATCCGCTTTGCGCAATCACGCCAAAGAAACCCCGGTGCACAGCACCCCTTTGCCGCGCGGGAAACTTCGCCGTGGTCGCCAGCCGCCCATGTCAAGTCCATCCGTTACAGCCAGACGCTACCGAGGAAAAGCGATTCCGAGGAGTCGGAATCTTTTGGTTTAAGTGATACCCCGCCATCTCTGCGCAACAAGCTCGTGCAGGCCAGCCCCCTCAAGCTCGCCTTCCCGCAGGCCGTTCGTCCTACCCCCTCGCGAACAAGACTGCTGCACGCCAAGGATAGCACGCAAAGTTTGACAGTTGACACGAGCACGCATCCGAATGCAACTCAAGAAAGTTTTGATACCTGGGACACATCCTCCGTGGACGCTCACAATCGCCAGGTCGTGATGGAAGTCTGCACATCACCCATCAGCCCTTATGCTCTGGAAACGATCCCTGCCAGCCCTCGGGCTAGTATCAACCCCGAGGATATGTTGTACTTTGCGCCGCCACGACCAGTGCTGAAACGCAGCCGCAGCCACAGCCCAATGACTGCGCGTCCGGCACCGCGGGGGAGGGCGCCGGCCCAACCCAACGAACTACACATTCACCCGTTGTTCCGGTCGGATTCTCCCAGCACACCACCTATCCTGTCACCAGGCACAAGAGTCGTGGCCGCGCCCGACGCTGGCCAGATCCTCTACCAGCATCCTCCCACAAGGCCACTCCCTCGCGTCCGTAGCGGGAGCCTGCCGACCATGCTGCGCAGCCCGTTTGTTCAGCACATGAACTCTGACACTGCCGCCCGAGACAGCGTGCCTAGCAATGAAGACGTGCCAGAGCATGAAAGGAAGATGACGCCTCCGGTACCCGAATGGGTATTGAACAGTAAAGTGCCCCCGATTCCGAGAAAATCCGCGAGCCGCATGAGTCTACGGATATCCACGTGCTGAGCCGGCTAGGGATAACTTGGGAGAGTTGCTTCCCTTGCTCCAATCATTTTCTTTTTTTTTTGTTTCATCTTTTGACCCGTTCAATTTTCGGGTTATAATTTTTTCTTTCTCTCTAATGCGTTAGGTCGCACTTGGATTGTACTTGTATAATGAAGGGTTGGGAATTTTTATGAGCAGACGCGCACATGATTTTGACGAGCAAGGCGTTGGAGGAGAGCTTTACTTTTATTCCAGTTTTCTGGCTTTGGCGTATTGGGTGGATTTTGCGAGCGATCTATCTATTTTTGAATGAATTTTCTTTACTTGCACATTGTCGTATAAGACAGGACGAAGTCGCTCGTAGCTTTTACACTGGGGGGTGAGCAGAGGATGCTACATACAGAAGTGTGCAAGCATTGGGATGCGCGAGAGTGCGCGTGATGAGGGATCCGCCTTGTCCATGTTGATAGAATATGTCAAGAGCCCATTGTGTACGGATTATGATATCCTGAAATGCTCGCAGATATATAGTCGCAATTGTGCAAAGCTCCATGGTGTTTGCTGCCTGGTCGTGATAAATAACAGCTACCTATCTAGCAAGGCTGCCCCACTAGAGCTATCAGCAATGTATGGCGACTTCGTCGTCATTCAGGTGGGTGCCTGGCCTTCCACCAGCCACAGACAAGCACAGTGAGCGGGAGCCGAAACTGTGGCGCAAGACCTAGGCCCTTACCTACCTTTGCAAAGTGGCAGCACGCCGACTAATCACGGCACGCAGGGCAAAAGGGGAATACTTTTTACCTCTAATGAGTAAAACGGAGCAGTGAAAAAAAAAACAGTTTGGCGATTTGGTGTGGTTGATCTGCTTACCAACCTACCTTGAAAGCTCCCTAAGGCCCACCGATGTCCAAATGTCAAGGTGTCAGCCAGCAGCAAGGCAGCCGCCCTCGAGGCCTTCCCCACCGCACACAAGGACACAAGGCGGCAGGCCAACGGCACCCAGGCAATCGAACGCCTCCACATCAAAAAAACGCGGCCAAGCCAACCTGCACCACCGTCAAGCGCCAGCCCGTCAGTAACCTCTCTTTTGCATACACCAACGCCGACGCATCTGTCTCCTCCGCGCCCGCTTTCCTCGCTTAACCTACCGTGCCTATTTGTCCGGCATCCCCTTCGACCGCCCTGTTTTTTTCCTTCCTCGTACCCTCTCTGCCCTCTTTACTACTCGCTGCCGCAGCCGTCCAGCTGCCCCCTTCCGATAGCCGCCCGTCATGAAGGTCACCTTCAGAGTATGTTTTTTTTTTTGCCACCTTGAGGATCGAACGAACCGCCCACCCCGGGCGGCGATGCAGGCACTGCGTGCCGCAGCCGGCCCCGGGCCGCCGACGCAGATTGAGACGGTGCGACTTTCGGAAAGCTGACCACGCTCTCGCGCAGGATCTCAAGCAGCAAAAGTTCACCCTCGAAGTCGAACCCACCGACCTGGTAAGCTGCCGCCGCGCAACCCGCCACAAGGCATCTCCTGCCTTGTGGCCCCTCGCTGCCCGACTGCCACCACTGTAGCTCGCTCCGATACTAAAACAGTTCTGTCCCAGATTTCCGCTGTCAAGGAAAAGATTTCTTCCGAAAAGGGATGGGACCCCAAGCATCAGAAGCTCATCTACTCCGGTGCGGACCGTCGAACCCCGCGTCAAATGCCCCGCCATTCCTAACCACCTCTTTAGGCAAGATTCTCAAAGATGAAGAGACAGTCGCCTCGTACAACATTGAAGAGAAGGGCTTCGTTGTCTGCATGGTGAACAAGGTGAGGCTTCTACTCACTGTTCATTATTTTCCCTACGCAAGCTTCTAATTCAACCTCAATAGCCCAAGGAGAAGCCAGCCGCCGCCGCCGCCGCCGCGCCTGCTGCTGCTGCTGCTGCTGCACCCTCGGCCGCTCCTCCCGCCACGCCACACAACCCATTCCGTTTCAGTCCCTCCGCCCCAGCTGCTCCTAACCAGTCCTCTGCTGCCGGCCAAAGTAACGCACCTCCCGCCACACCGACCCCCAACCGCGGCGCCGATGCTGAAGCTCCTGCGGGCGGGGACTCGGCCGGCCTCACCATGGGCGCTGAGCGCGCTGCCGCCATCACGAGCATGGAAGCCATGGGTTTTGAAAGAAGCCAAATTGAGGCCGCCATGCGCGCTGCCTTCAACAACCCTGACAGAGCCGTCGAGTACCTTTTGACAGTAAGGCGCATCGTACCCCCCTCCCCAAACACCATGTGGTGTAACTGACGTATACACTAGGGAATCCCTGACAACATCCAGCAAGAGCAGCAGGCTCGTCAGGCCGCCGCCGCCGCCGCCTCTGCTACCCCGGCTGCCACCCAGCCGACACAGACGCCGGCTGGCGGTGACGAGGAGGGCGGAAGCGTTAATTTGTTTGATCTCGCCGCCCAGCACGGTGGCTCAGGCGGATCTCGAGGCGCCAGTGGCGATGCCGGCGGTGCGTCCGCGGACCTTGGAAATCTGGATTTCCTACGCACCAACCCTCAGTTCCAACAGCTTCGCCAAGTTGTACAACAGCAGCCTCAGATGCTTGAGCCTATCTTGCAACAGCTCGGTGCTGGCAACCCTCAGCTTGCTCAGCTCATCGCCTCCAACCCGGATGCTTTCCTCCACCTCCTCGGCGAGGACGCCGAGGACGACGTTCCTCTACCCCCGGGGGCCCAGGCCATCTCTGTTACCGAGGAGGAACGCGACGCTATTGAGCGTGTACGTTTTGAACCCCGTACCACATTTCGATGTTTTTTTTTTTGCGTTGCTAACTCGTCATGTAGCTGTGCCGCCTAGGCTTCGACAGAGACCAGGCTATCCAGGCTTACTTTGCCTGCGACAAGAACGAGGAACTCGCCGCCAACTTCTTATTCGACCAGCCCGAAGACGATCAGCCACCCGCGAGCCAATAAAGGAGAGAGGAGGGATGGAAAGTCATGTGGTTGTAGTTTTACGATAATGAAAAAGAAAACTTCTATTACATTAAAAAAAACAATCAAAGATTTTATCAATTGCTAGTATAAGGCTTGACCACCAATCCTCCTCCTGAATGCGACGAGAATACAGGCAGGTCTGCTGATGAGGGCGAAGGGGGCCCGGCTGAGAGTGGTGGCTTGGAACTCGGTCCAAAAATAAACGATATTGGTACCGGGAAGCTAGAGCTGTGTGGCACATTGCTCGTAGACTCGTCTATCTGAATGATCCCGAAGACGCTAAAATGTCACACCAATAGAATGGGTAGTAGCCCCTGTACGAAGAAGAAAAAGGAAATACAATCAGTAGAAAACACCCAATAAGAGCTATCAGGGTATCGATTCCAGTACGAGCAACGATGGCGGAAGCAGACCTGTGCGTGCAAAAAAAAAAATAAACCTCCCTCCAATTGCGCCAATTCCTATGCAAGTTCATACCATCCAACCGAACTTTTTTGTCGTCGTTGCAACGTCCTGTCCAATGCACCAAAACACCAATATAGCCAAACAGATACAAAGCCGTGCTCGATTTCTTCAAAACTCCTCTCTGCTCTCTCTTTCGCTCTCTCTCTTATTTTCTTTCTCTTTGTCCCTCTCTCTCTCTCTCTCTCTCTCACGCGTCGTTGATGATGGGCTCGCCATTGAGGCCATACTCGACCGTCTGCCTGACCCTCTTGCCCTTCTTCTTCTTCTTGGCCGCGGCAGCGGCGTCGTCGTCGGCAAAAAGCTCCTCGCGCTTCTTGCGCATCACCTCGGCCTGCTCGTCGGCGATGCGCTGGCGCTCGGCCTCGTAGCCCTCCTCAATCTTGCGCTGCTCGGCCATGATGGACTCGACGGGCTCAAACTGGGCGCCGGTGAGGACCTTGTACTCGTCGAGGTCCATCTTGGTCGTCTTCTCGCCGACGAGGGCGGCGTCGACGCGGGCCGGGTTGCAGCGCTCCTCGCGGTTGAACTTGAGCTTGACGTGGCGGCGCTGCTTGCCGGGAAACATGTGCGAGATCATCTGGAACTCGGTGCCGAACATGCCGAGGCCGCGGTAAAAGAGCTCCGTCTCGTCGTCGGTCCAGATGTTGGGGCCTCGCAGCTTGGACGTGGTCATGAAGGAGCTGCTCGTGATGAGCCGCGTAAAGTCGTTCTCCTCAATCGTCTCCATGTCCTCGCCGGCGTGCGCTGCCGCGGCGCGCGCGTGCCGGTCCATGACCAGCGAGCTCTGGTCGACGACGATCTGCCCGTCGACGATGCGGAACTGCGGGCCGGCGGGTGCGGGGCCCCCCTCGCCGCCACCGCCGCCGCCGGGCGCCGCAGACTCGCCGGGCGTGCCGGCTTTGACACCCTGAGCTTGCTCGCCAAGAGGCGTTGCGGAGCGCGAGCCGTCACCGCCGTTCACGGCCAAGCCTTCCTTATTCAGCTTGGCTTGTAGCCGGGCCTTGCGCTCGCGCTCGCGCAGCTCGTCGTGGCGACTAAACTTTTTGCCAATGTGTAGGTCGCGAGTGAGGTCAGACATCTTTAGTGTTTGCAGATCAACCATTTTGTTCTCGGAGTCGTCTGGTGTTGTTGATCGAGCCCGGCGCGTTCGAGTCGAAGCCTTTTCGCCCACAGCTGCCTTGCTTCTTTGCTTCCTGGGCTTCGCCGTGGCAGGTTCGGCTCCACCATCAGCAGCATTACTTTTTCTGGTTCGTTTCCTCGGGCGTGCAGTGTTTGTCTCGCCGTCGTTGCCATCCGCCCCGCCAGTCGCAGATGCTCGGCGTCTCGTCCTCGTGGCGTTGGGCGTGGCCTCGGCGGGGACCTCGATCGAAGCCTCGGCTTGTGCCTCTGATTGTGGCTCCGAGGTAGACGCTGAAACTTGTTGTTCTGTCGATGGCGGCGTTTCCACTTGCAGTGTCCCAGCCGTCGGCTTCTCCTGTACGGCTTGTGAGGCTCGTCTTTGTCTCGTCTGACGTCGCGTGGCAGGCACATTGTCAACGTCTGTTGCAGCCTGACGATGAGTCTCTGCGGGTATATCCTCCACTATTACCTCGACATTGGTGTTGGCAGATTCAATCAACGCTTTGCGCGTGGTCGCATCTTGTATGGTTTTGTTTGTCGAGGCCGCGCTTGACCGACGGCGCTTTGCTTGTGAACCCTCGGGCGTGATGGGTTCGTTGGAGGGCTGGGATTCGGAGGCCGAGCCAGACGGACGCTGGACTTCCGAGGCCTCGGTAGGCGTCTCCTCGACGACATCATCTATCGCTGTTGGTGGCTCTACAGGCTTCACGGCCGGGGCAGGTGCTGGCGCAGGCGCAGATGGGCGTGCCCTTGCCGATGGGATCTTGGGTTTGAAGGCGGGCGCCCCCTTTTTCTTGAACATGGAACTCATGGTGAGAGATTATCGAACAGCGGCTGTCGGTATTCTTGTATTGTGGAATGAAGTCGCGTGTTGCATATCGGGCGGGTTTTGGTTGGCTTAACTTCTCGCCATCTGCTGAATTCAGATGGCGTTCACTCCCAGTAGAAATTAGTGAGCGGCCTACCCATCGCAAGGTTTAAACGTAGTTTAGCCGCGGCAGGGCAGGGAGGCGATAAGAGCCACGCATCGGTGTGGCTAGTGCTTTGTCAGTGGGTCGGCCGTGCAACTTTCAATTTGCCAGCCAACTCGGAAATTTCAAACTCCTGGTTGTCATCACTCTGCCTCTTCAGCATCCACGCCCTCGCGATCTTGTGCATGATCGCCTGCAAGGCCAGCTACGGAACGAGACTTGGTTGCGTATCGCATTTTCATCCCAAGGTCTCGCTCTACAGTTTCCCGGCGCGACCAAAAAGGCTCCTCTTTTGGCGCTCTTCTGATGCCTGCAGTGACAACCCCCTCGACGTCGCCTCGCTCCTCCACGATTCCAAAGATGGAGGACAGGAAAAGGCCTGCCGTTGGCAGCGCCGACGATCTCGCGCCGCCGAGCAAGAGGGTTGCTGTCAATGGATCCAAGCCCAAGGACGACGCCCCTGAGATGAAGGAGGAGAGTTGGATTGAAGTAAGTGTCGCGCGACACCTTTCTGCGGCCCCAAACCGATGTGTTTACGTTCTCTTCGGCTTGGAAACACTCGTTCAAGGAAAAGCGACACCGTAAATATTCCTATTCTTGCGTTTCCGCCCGTGTTTTATCGGGTTTGCGATGAGGGGGCAATCGGCATGCGTGCGCGGCGCGCCCGTCCCGCGCCACCTGCCTGCATCACCCTCGCACAGCGACCCGATTGCGGCAATATCATCAGAGGCGAAACAGAGTTTGTTGAATTTGTTCAACATGCTAACTTGCATTTGCTTTAGGTATATACAAAAGGCGCCATCTATCGCCAAATGCAAGAATATAGTCGCAGAGCTGCAACGGCGGAATCGCGCTTGGAAGAAGTACACAAACGGGCCATACACCATGACGACCATATAAGGATAATTGACGCCTGGTGGCAGCAAGTATGTGATTACCAATGAGCTACCGATGGTGGTGGTCTAACAAATGCTTCAGGTTCTCGACGAGATTGAGCTACTAGCTGAGGCTTCTCTTCCAACAAAGAAACTCGATGGTAAGATGGCATACTTGTCAAACAATTTGATGGGGTGACTAAAGATTTTTACAGGTCCACCCTTCCTGAGTAGCGTTTCTTTCAAAGATTTACAACATTTCCAAAGCCACCTGCAGGACAAGGGGAAAGCCATCAAAAGCAAGACAGAAGATCTCCTACAGCGAGTAGCTGCGCTTCGAGGGGAAGTCAAACCCGAGACCACAGCTCTTGAAGGCAGAATAACGGGGCTCCTCGCCGCGCAAAAAGAATATCTCCTCAAATTGGACCGACTCAACAGCGAAAAGGACACCCTATCGGAGCAACTTAACACAGCTACACTACGATATTTCAAGGCAGAGAAAAAGCTAGACCGCGCGAAGAGTTCGCAGGTGCAAAAGCTGGAACAGCAAGCGTTCGCAAATGCCACGCGACCACCCTCCGCCACCAAAGAAGGCTCAGAAGAGCCTACGCCGTCAAATGGATCTGGCGCAGAGCTACAATTGAAATATGAAGAGACTACTGCCGCCGCCTCCAAGCAGAAGGAACAACTGGATAATCTGCTGGGGGAGATACGAACTCTGCAAGAAGAGAACTCGGCAATAAAGGCCAAACGCGAATCCTGTTCAGACGAGGACTTTATCAGGACAGACGTTTTCAAGCAATTTAAGGGCCAAAATGAAGAGCTAATCAAACGTATCAACCACTTGGAGGCGACGAATAAGCAGCTAAGAGAAGAGGCCGAGAAGCTACAGTCTGAACGAACGGCATTCCGAACACAACTTGAAGCTGATGCCAGCCAGGTCACTTCAGAACTGGAGGCAGATATCACTGCAAGAGATCAGGATCTCGCTCGTGTCCGATCTGCGCGTGATGAGATTCTCGCCGAGAATACGCAGCGAAAAGCCAGCATGGAGCAAGAAAGGGCCTCTCTTGCACACATGAAGGATCTCGTGTCTGCCAAGGAAGACCGTATTTCTGCTCTAGAGTCGGAAATCGCCAGATTGAAACCATCTGTCGACGAGCAATCTACGACGGAGCTTGCCAATATGACTGAGGATGAACTTCGCCAGAAATTTAAGAAATTGGAGAAGGATTTCCAGGCCATTAATTTCGAATTACCGTCGATAGAAAAGGCGTTTAAGAAGATGAGAGACCTGGCACAGAAGAGGGTCATGGACTTTCAAGGCCTCGAGGAGAAGATACAACTACTGATTGCCGAAAAGAACAAGGCAGATCAGAAATACTTTGCGGCACGCAAGGATGCCGATACGAGGAACAACGAGATTCGATCTTTGCGCCATCAAAACAGCAAGAGCGCCGAGATTATTGCCCAGTTAAAGGATCTAGAAACGCAAAATCGCACATTGCTTGGCAACCTGGAAAAGCAAATGGGCGACTTGCGCCTAACAAACGCGAGTCTGGTCGTGGAGAACAAGAAGATGGAGTCTGCCACCGTAGAAGGAACGCGCCGTGTCGAGTCGTTGAACAAGCAGATTGCCGACTTGTCAACCTTGGTCAAGAACAGGGACTCAGCATCAGCGACCATCAAGGAGAGGAACACGCTACAAGAAGCCGAGGTGGAGAAGCTCAAGGTGCGAATCGAGCATGCGCAAAAGGACCGGGACAATTGGAGAAGCAAGGCCCTGAGCAACTCGTCAGAAGAAGAGGAGATGCTGCGAACATTTGCTCTTTGCACCATCTGCCGAAATAACTTCAAAAACACAGCGCTCAAGACTTGCGGTCATCTCTTCTGCAGCAAGTGTGTCGAAGACCGCATTAGCAATCGCATGCGAAAGTGTCCCAGCTGCTCGCGCGCCTTTGACAAGATGGATGTCATGCCTGTGCACCACTAATATTGTCTTCGAATGGGCGAGTTGAATGATGGAGGAGGGTCCGTCCGCCCCTTTCAAGGAATAAGGGCTTGCTTAGCGACAATGGTATTCGGTGTCCTTGAGAAGGGCATGGGAAGAAAGTATAACAGGTCGGATGAGCTATTCTGGTCCGCCTCGCACTGCAAACCGGCGTTTTACGGCAAATCAAACAATGGAGTTTTTTTTATTGTTATTTTCTTGCTTTGTATATCTTTTTGGCATTCGGTGTTTTCCCAAATATTTTTCCTCGGGAGGAAATGAGATGTATACTACTTGTGTACGTGATTCTGTACAACGGATTTCAGGCGAGAGCGGAGGAAAGGATGATGCGTTTTTTTCTGGCTGGTGTACGAGGTGTATAAAGGCGACGACGGGCTTTTTTTTTTCTATGGCATAAAGGATGCGGCGCTTCAATCACTGGACAAATGGAGGTGTCTGGATGATTTGGATAAAGAAATAAATATTAATTATTGATCATCACTACTACTTGTGAGATGGTGTTGTGGTGTTGTACAATTTTGACGAAACGTCGTACGATTTTCTTAATTCCTGTAGTCCCCATTCGCCAATGCCGGATGATGTTTGAATACGCAAGGGCGATGATCATCTGCGCCTCGTCGAACCGAAGCCGGTACTTTCGTGCCTCTCGCCGGAAGCACTGCCACCGTTGCGGCTCGACGACGAGGGACCTGCCCGCGAATCGCCGCCGCCCCATCGCGAACCGGAGCCGTAGTTACTCGCGCCCCATGGTGTGTAGCCGTAGTTATTCCTGTTGTCGCGGCCGTGGCCGCCGGCGAGGTAGGTAGCGGCGGCTCCGCTCGCGAGTCCCGTCCAGAAGCCAGGACGCCAGCCCTGTTGCTGTTGGGCGCCGCCGCCGCCGGCGCCGTTTGAGGATGACTTGTAGCTGTTGTTTGATCCTGGGTAGGGAGGTGGGGGATCATTGCGAGGACCCCAACCGCCGCCCCCAGGGCCATCACCGCCGCCGCCGCCGCCGCCGCCTCCCCAACCACCACCACCAGCACCGAATCGTCTGGCATGTCCCTGTCTCCGGTTATTGTCCGACCCGGCCACACATGCCGAGTAGGCGATCCAGGCAAAGACGGCCACGAAGATGACGGCAAACAGCCACGCCGAGGGGTCGGTGCCGCCGCGGCCGTCGTCGCCGTCGCCGTTGCCGAACCAGCGATCCCCCCTGGCCAGCTCGGGATACCGGCGCTCGCCCTGCGCGGTGAGGGCGAGCGTGTACTCGACGCCGCAGCTGCCCTTGAGCACGTAGGGGTCGTCGGACGAGGCGTAGCCCTCGCAGATGACGTCGGTCGCGCCGAGCTTGAGCTCCGGGGGCAGCGAGGCGGCGCAGCTCCACTCGACGTCCTCGTCGCCGTACGAGGCGCCCTGGTTGGTGCAGCGCATGACGTCGACGCTGTGCAGACGGCACAGGGCCTTGGGCGAGACGCATCTCAGCTGCGGCGCGGCGGCGACGCGGCGATGCGTCGTCTTGGCGCCGCCGCCGCGCAGCGTCAGCGACTGCACGTCCGAGAGCAGGACGGCGTTCCTGGGAGCCGCCGGCGAGGCGCGCTTCGCCGACGCCGTGGAGGCGGCGAGGCCGAGGGAGAGGAGCAGCGCGCGGGTGAGGTGCATGACTCTGGTGGTGGTGTGCGCGCTATAGGGCGTGTGGGAGAGCGCCGTGGAGAGAGAGAGGGTGGCCTTTTTTTGGCGAGGGTCGTTGACATGCAGGGTCTTGGCAGAAGAGGAGTGCGTCAGTTGGTAAGTCCGCTGGTGAGAAGGCCGTTGCGCAACGCTGGGTGGACTCGCCTGTCGGAGCACAAAACGACGCAAGGGATGAAAGCCGGCGTCGGAACTCGGGACCAAAAACGAGCAGAGCTGATGTATCCGTTTGATCAGGATTTTTTTTTCTCGTAAAATGACTGTGAATAAAAAGTGTCATGGGGAGGTGCAGTTGGTGTTGGATATGCAATGAAGCGACAGAGATCTAGAGGACACGATGTCCATTATTGCCCAAAAGGCAGCATGATGGAGACGCCATGACGAATACAGTCGTCAGCCGCCACGCCAACATTGAGAGGCGCGAATCAGGCGAGAGGTTGGATTTGTTCTTTGCTTTCTCTTTCTCTTTCTTTCTCTCCCTCTCTTTGTCTCTTTCTCTCTCTCTCTCTCTCTCTCTCTCTCTTTGTCTCTCTATCTCTCCCTCTTTCTCTCTCTCTTTCTCTCTCTATCTCTCCCTCTTTCTCTCTCTCTTTGTCTCTCTACCTCTCTCTCTCTCTCATTTTGCACTTGAGCTTCAAGAAACTGATCCTCTCTTTATTGATTCTGCGTTACTAGTCGACAAAAATGCCAGATGTCAATTGGAACAATGGCTGCCCTTTTATGCATGCTGGACCACCACCGCACACCATGCGGCTTCTATATAGGAATACTGGGGGCAGTCTGCGACCCCCTTTTTTGCATTGTTATTGTTATTATTATTAATATTCTCGTTCTTGGTATTATCATACGCCTATTGACCTCTCAGGCGATCAGGTACGTCTATAATAACTGCTCATAACTTTGGGAAGGGGTCTTAAGTACTGAGTAAGAGGTCCTGGGGAAAGGACCTACTGATGCATCTTGCCATATGCAGCGAGACCCTTTTTTCATCCGCATAAACGCACGTTGAAAGCTACGTCTTGACAGCCGCGGGGATGCGTGCAGGGTGACAACAGGCAGATGGCAGCACGCATGAGGTGGTGTCCCTGAGTAATAAAGCCGAGTCGGGGTTTTCTCTGGAGTTTTCATACAGACTCATTTGTCTGTACTGATGAAGTAAGTAGGACTTGCTGACGAAGGAGGACCAGGCCGACCGTCGGGCCTAATAATAGGTCCGAAGGTGACCACGTCGTGACAAAACTGTATTACCCAGTCTTTTGGCATAGCCGCATCGTCCAGGTTCATTGCAGTCTACCCCCTAAATATCAATGCGCTCGTGATCCTAGCCATTACTATTGCGACGAGTATCGTTGCCAAGGAGGAAATAGACTCGGCTTCCAAGTTCCTTTGCTGAGCGTGAGTCGGTTGTTAACTTGTTGGTGAGGGAGCCTGGAGGCCACCACCGGATCGGATGCGTCAGCCGGCAAGGACCTGCGCCATGTCCCGGAGTAATGTGGCAAAGTGTAAGATGCACCATCGTGATCTGCTGCAGCATACCAAGTATAAAGCTCAGCGGGCTTGATCGTCGACGGGCAGTCCGTGGAGATGAACGCGCCACAACCACCAGACCCAGCAAGGGCCCTCTGCCCAGCCACGACGCCACGCAGCATGAGGCCATTCATTCAGTGTCTTGAGTCTTGACGGCCCACTGCTGCCATCCATGTTTCACTAGCATTATGCCATGCGGCAGGTCGCAGCACTCACTGATCATGCTTCTCGGTACTGGTACTCCATAGTCTGTGCACTAAGGAGGCCGCTAGCAGCCGCTTCTTGACTCGGGTCGCCAAGATTGCGTAGACTTACATGATATCCCACCTTGCGCTGATAAATGAAATAAATGGCAGATGTTACGCGCGTGTGTGTATGGTGGACGGTCCCGAGCACGCCTACGGTCGGCAAACTCAAAAAAAGGGTCAATTTATCACTGGGTGCGAGAAGAAAAGTTAGCATGTGTTTTTCCGTCGTTTTGACAGAACCATAAGGGTGTCTCTAGTCTCCTGAGCCATGAATGAACTTTCTGTACCGAGTATTGAGTAGTGTATGATGAATAACGAACTTGATCAACGGAGTAACTCGCCAAACGGCTATCCCACCAACATCCCGCGTTCCAATCCCACCTTCCCTGACAAACCTCGCCAAAATAACAATGCAGCGGAACCAGGGGGGAAATTTCCGACTCATGATCGACAAGGACTAGATTGACAATTTGCTCCATCGATAGGGTATATTCAAAGCTTGTTTTTTTCTTTATTGGCGATGCAAGTGCCGACTTAGTATAAGACCTATGGCCTCCGCTCGTCAAAGGACTATCCAGTTTCGGAGTTCATCAAGGGATTTCACTCGCTTTTCAATCAACTTTCCCAGTTCTACTTGATAAATTTTCATATACACAATATTTCCCGTCATCATGGTCGCCTCCTCTGCCCTGCTTGCCCTGATCCCGGCCGTTGCCGCGGGCCCGCTGGCCTGTGCCTCGCGCAAGCCGACCACCTGCTCGGCTCCCAAGGGCAACTTCACCGTCAACGAGGCGGGCCTGTACCCCGAGAACGCCGATTTCGACCCTTCGCGATGCGTCACTTACATCGGGTACGTACATGAGCGAGAATATCGAACCGGTGCCGATGGGAGTATGAGCTAACACGCCCCCCCCCCTGTGCCGCAGCAACCTGTACAAGAGCACCGTCACCACCTACAACGCCGCCGAGGACCGCGTCGAAAAGGTAATCACCTTTGACAACATCAGCGGCGTCCCCGAGTTCCATGTGTCGGGCGTCCAGCGCGACGCGAAACACGACAAGCTCACCATCAGCGCCAACGCCGGCGCGGCCTTTGACACCGAGGGCCAGGACATCTCCGGCTCCAACGTTGTCATCCAGTACGACCTCGTCAAGGGCGAGGTCGAGTGGACCAAGAACCTCACCGAGACCACCAAGGGTGCGTACGGCGGCTTCCAGGACATGGAGCACGACCCCGAGGGCAACAGCTTCGTCATCGGCACCTACTCCAGCAGCATCATCAAGATCACCGCCGACGGCAAGACGGCCACCGAGTGGTTCCGCGGCTCGGCCAACTCGTCCGTCTCGGGCTTCACCGGCATCGCGGCGTACAACGGCGCCCGCAACGTGCTGGTGACCGACAACGAGGGCAGCCAGATTGTCAGCTTCGACCTGTCGGCCGCCAAGGGCGAGCCCGTCCCCGTGCCCGTCTCGGGCGACAAGGAGCTCCTCACCCGCGGCTTTGACGGCGCCTACCTGCCCCCCCTCTTCGAGGACAAGGTCTTGATCATCTCGAGCAACGACGCCGGCAACATCGTGCTCCGCTCCAAGGACGGCCAGTGGAAGGAGGCCGAGGTGCTGGGCGCGCTTGCCAACCCCCTGAAAGATCAGAACGGCTTCACCGTGGCCACGGTACAGATTGCCGACAGAATCTACGCCGTCATCGAGTGGTTTGGAGACGCCGCGACTGGCCTCAACAGAACCGCTTTCCCGTTCATTGATATCACCGACGATGTCAACAAGCTGCTTGTCTAAGCAGGTGGCATTTAGTTTCGAGTGTTGTCAGGCATATCGAAAATAGTGCTCGGCTTATTATATATCCTTTCATTTTGGCCAACTTTGCGCGCTAGAAACCTTTACATTCTTTATATGATCAACACTTCAAGTCCCGCATTTGTGCAGTAAATGAGTGCCGCAAGTTTCAAGTGATGTTTAGTGACTTGCAAAGGAAGAAAAAGAAAACGATTCCACCTTTGGTTCTTTTGTCTATTGCCTGGCGGTGAGTAAGTTTTGGTAGCAGAGTCAGTGAAAACACAGCCTGCAGCCATCGCGCTATCGGTAAATCCTTCCGGAGGAGCTGCGTATCGTGTAGTCCAAGTTAATTCCGTCGTTCTCTTTTTAAGAAAGTGTTCATCGTAGTCAGAAATCTCGAGTACGCTCATGGGAAAAAAAAAAGTCTTTTGCTGGGCAACCAACGACTTCAGCAATGACCCAAGTCCGGCGTGCGACTCTACGAATGCTTGCTCAAGGTAGAATACGCTGTTAGATGAAGGGTACGCTCGTCAATGTAATACCATGGCCTGGAAACGATGCGAGCCTCTTGGACTTATTCCTGTTTGACAACTCAAAGGTCATCCGCGTCACACATTCGGCTGTTTCTGCCTACCGGTCAACCTTGACGAGATTATGTTTAGAAATCTATCGCGGGGATGTTCCCTCTATTACAATCACACCACAGAGGCATGTTGTCTCATTGGACATCTTTCGAGGGGCAGTGAACTCTATCATCAATCCGGGAATGGATTGACTTGTAGGGCCACAGTTGCACGGGCTGCACGACGTGCACCATCGTACGAACGGGTACAGTGTGCTACCCTGCTACCGTATTATCGTCATTATTTAGACACGATAGTTACGGATCCCTGTCAGACATTCATCTCAAAGTGAGATTGCACCGGACTCGATGACCGCAAGGTATGCCAAGGGCGAGCTGCTTTGCCCAGTACTCGGCCATGAGAGGGTTGGGCTACCCTAGAGACCAAGGCTGGTGATGTGAACAAGGAATGTGCCAAAGTAGCCGTATGAGCAAATGAGACACAATGCATCACCTTTAGGATAAAAGTATGACCACCATACTAGATTTAAACGTCTCGGGTGTTACTAGCATATGCATTCAATGCTGTCGAGAGCAAGTCTCGGCGACCCCAGTTGGTGGCACCGAACCAGAGAGCAGGGAATGTATACAAGGAGAGAACCAGTGGCCCGGGTCACGGCATGCGCACACAAAGATGTACGACGAAGCAGGAGGGGGCATGGCTGCGACGAGACGGTGTGACCTGATTCAGCGGCATGAGATGCTGCAGGTATGAAAATGGGGAGCTGGTCGGCGGCGGCGGGGTGGGTTGTCTTGATGCAACACGATGCCGAGATGCGAGGGAGGAGAGGCAGGAGAGAGTGTCCCTGATAAGCGAGTTGGGCGTAAAACAGTCTCAACCAATCTGCGACAGGACATAAAAAGACGAGGAGAATTATTGGATAGCCTTGTTTCATTTATTCTATTATCGGCATAGGTGGGCTAACCCTTGATGGCTGTCGCGGCCGGGAGAGAGATATCTGCTGTGAGCGCGTCAAGGGTGAGCGGCAGGCGCGCGCAAAAGGCGATGGGAGTGGTGCTGAAGGGAAGATGCTAGGATTGAAGGCTTCCGATGCAAACGCGGCGTAAAAAAAATGGGAGCCAGAGGCACGCTGGATTCTACAAGCAGAGGCGATTCTTGACGGGACTGACAGGAGTTGGACAGGATGGAGAGGGTAGAGGCAAAGAGGATAGCCTACAGGGTAACCAAAGGGCGGCTGAAGCCTAGAGCGCAGGCTGCTCTCTGACGGGGGCGTGCGTCGGCTCGGACACTTGGACGGACCCGAACCCGGGAAAATTGGGTCAGCCCTGGAGCGAGCGGGGGCGTTTGGGAAGAGACGTCAGGGTCGTGTTTGATAAAAAAAAAACCTTCTTTATTTTATTAATAATATTCGATGAGAAGCACGTGTGATGAAGATTGTGATGATGTCACTAATTTTTGTTTGGTTTATTTTCCCCATTACTGCTCTTTTAAATGATATCATGAAAAGATACAAGTCTGGACGCTTTGGTGGCAACGTGGGATTCTGGTGGGTGACAGTGGCGTATTCGCTTCCCAAAGCAAAACTTCGATTCGGCAGTCGGCCGGCCAAGCGTCTATGTGAAAGGGGGGTGTGTGGTGTGGCGTGCGAGAGCATATGTGTGTGTGACGCATTCGGTGTAAAAAATAAAGAAAATAAAAATTAAAACGTAGTAGAGTGTACAGAGTACTCGTGGCAATGAGACGGACTGTGAAGCGAGCTGAGGATGCTGGCCAATGCATGTCTTGCCGGCCCAGGGTCAACTAATATGACGGGAAGCGACAAGCACGGTCAAAGCCGGCAATCTTTAGCCGTGGAAAACAGGGCAAACATGACGGGTGGTCTGACCATGAAAAAAGAAGAATGATGATGGGAATGATAAATCATGATACAAACAACGGGCCGGTGGACATTGATCCTTGCTCTGAAAAAGAAAGAAAAAAACGTTTGCTGTATTATTATTAGCCCGACGTCCGACGTTGAAGAGGCGGACCAGGCCATGTCGGCGTTGATGGCCGAATTGGTAGGTCATAGGGACAAGGCTACCCGGTAAAGTGGCTGCGTTTCTAATTTCCAAAAAAAAAAAAAAGACTTTGTAGCGTGAGGGAGAGGAATTTACAATTTTGCAAGTCTTCTATCTCTCTCTCTCGCTCTCTCTCTCTACCCTGTTGGTATATAGTATATAGAATAGACCACTTGGTGTAAACGCCATGCATGGCATCTTGTTATTCGCTGCCCCCCCCCATGGGCCAAGACTCTAACCCTGACAATCGTCTCACTGACGCGAGAAGAAACGACGAGAGCGGTCTGTAGACCCTACAACGGACAATACTGAGTACCCGTTGACGAAATGAGGCTTATCTTGGTACTGGGTACAGATCCCAGAGGCGTCGTTTAAGACGACAACAGACTCCACAACGGGGCAGTGGATGGGAGGACATTTGTCCGAGTCGAAATCCCCTTTTCGCCTTTTTTTTTTTAAGATCAGGAATCCTTCCTTTCAAATTCTATATCGGAAGGGCAGAGATTTGTGACCAGGGATTCATGTTCAGGCGGCCCTGAAGATCTTTTGGAGGAGAGCGGACTGGTTCAGCGCCATTGGGTAAAAAGAATACGTTTAATTAGCTTTGGCAAGTTTGCCCTTTTAACCCCGTAGTGAGCGGTTAAGTAAGTACAAAAGCAGATCAAAGATGGTTAGAGTGCGATGGTGTGTGTGGTTTGTGGCAGTCCGAGGTGGCGCGCACGCGCCGCCCGCCTTGGCTGGCAGGCTGGCAGGCTGGCTGGTTATGGGAATTTGGATATGAAATTGGAACCTGGGAGGGAAAGTGTGGATACATTCTCAAGAATGGGACACTGTTGAGAACAGGCTTGGGAGGCTGAAGAAGAACTCTCCGATACGATGAGTTTGGCGACATGGTGTGTATGGTCTGGTGTGTACTCAGTATTGCGTGTATACTAAGTAGTTGGTGTGTCTTGTGTGTGTGTGGTGGTCACTGGTGGTATGATGCTTGATTACCTACCAGAGCAAGTACCTGCATACATAAACGAGCACCTGTGTAGGTATAAGTAATGACGGGCTGAAAGAGTTGGGTAACGTCGCTACGAGGGTGCCCAGGCAGGCAAGTCGGTTACAACTGACAGGGAGGCGGAAGAATGTGGCTGCAGGAGGCGGACTTGGGCATCATCCTTTCGGCGGGTTTTCAGCGGGTTTGGAGCGGATTTTCTCTCAGTATAGGCCGGTGACAGGGGCGCTACCCTCTATATTCACCGGTACCCAGTATACCTACCTCCTAGGTAGGTACTTACCTGGTAAGTTAAGGTAGTTGTTAGCACCCGACTTACTCAGTACTTATCCTGCCAAGTTGTACCTAGACCCGCATCGTATTATGCGTATTGACAACGTTGGTCATGCCATTGGTAACTAATTTTTATTTTTATATTTTTTTGCGACCAGATTCGTCTCACCCGCCACTGGCTTCAGCCCGTTTGTGAATCCGCCTACAGGTAGCTACCGTTTGGGGATGATTGCACGACATATTCCATCTAGGTAGGTAGGTAAGTAGTTTCTCAATACTTGAGGCATTATGTATTCAGTATTCAGCATTCAGCATTCAGCATCTATATCAGAACAAAAAAAAAAAAAACTCCGCACACACCCACCCACCTACCCACCCCCCATCTTCACCATCTCTCGGCGCCCCTCCATCATCTCATCTAGAAGTGGTGGGAGGCAGGGTTTCCCTACTGAATATCCATGGTCTTTTTTTCCCCTTGCAACTTGGGCTCTGGGAACGAGGCAACCACACAACCACACAATCACCACCATCACATCTAGGCAGCGTCGTCATCCTCATCCTCATCATCCTCATCACCACCACCACGCCTGTTTCTTTTCTTTTCCTTTCTTTATTCTCATTTATCCCCCCCTCCTCCGCCCTGACCGTCTGACCCGACTCTCTGCCTCACTAGCGGCCTTTGTCAACGAGGCAAACGGGACACATTTATAATTTAAACCATTCGAGTCAATCCAAACCCCAACTTTATTACGCCAGACCAGGCTACCTCCCGGGCTCCCCTCCTCCTCCTACTGGCCCCCCCCAGGTTCCTTGGCTTTCCATCACGGCCCCTCCTCCTCCTCCCCTCCTGTTGTTTGTCGGGTCCCGGACTGCTCCTCGGGCCCTTGCCTCAGACCTCTGACCCGAAAGCGCGCACGTCCGCACCTTAATCCCGTCACGGTCAGCCGTCAAGGGCCAGCCATGACTCTTCTCGCCGCCACCTGCTACACTTCGCACGGCCCAGTATAATAATACATTAAACGTTTCCCATCAATCGCCTCGCAACCTCGCTCCCTCGGCTTCTGCTCCTTCTTTTGCTTCTCGCTTCTCGCTTCTCTTTGCTCAACCATCTCATCTCCCTTTCTTCTCAACCCCCCCCATTTTATCCCTCTTTTCCTTTCCAATCTGCTACTATTTCGCTTTTCTTGCTTCAATTCCTTCAGCTGTTTCGATCCTCTCTCTCTCTTCACTCTTGTCATCTGGTTGGACAACATTTCGGCCAACACCACCACACACACCTCTCCATACCCAGACGACCAAAAAAAGAACAAACGCCCTTGGTTGGCCTCGCTCTCCCTCTTCCCTCCCCATCCCTCCAGGTCTGTCTGTCTTGTCTCACAACAACGGCACACATTACCCACATCCTACCGCCGTACCGCTGCATCGCCTTGCGCATTTTCTAGCTATCCCTCTTGCACCTCTTGCCCTCCCTAGGTAGCCCAGATTAGGCAATTCGGCGCGCTTCACAACTTCCCTCTCCTGGTTACCTTGTCCGCCCTGCGTGCCAGTGTCCCACGCCCGTCCTTCTGTTGTGATTCGCCTGCCACAACCGCGGCTTCGCTTCACCTGCAACTCGCTCGATTCTCTGTTAGTATTATTTCTCCCGCAACTTTGTCCATTCTTGCCAAGATCTGTCAATAGCTTCCTTTTTTCCTTTTTTTTTTTTTCTCTCTCTTTAATTTTTCTTTTTTTTCTCCAATTCGCCCCATTTCAATCCACCCCATTGCTACCCCTACCTGTCCTGCGCTTCTACCCTCCCTTCTTCGCCATCGTAGGCTGACCATTACGACATTGACTTGCTCCAGCTCCAAGCCATCATTTCCTGCGCCCGCGCCCGCACCGGCACTAGTCACCCCCGGATTTTGACATTGCTGAGCCCAACTTGCTCCATCAACGCCCGCTCGTGGCTTGAAGCTGCCATCCTCAACTCGCATCCAGCTTCGCCTACTCGCCTCGCAGGTCTGACCTGCCTCTCATCTCGCCCCTCATGGCGTCTCAACCTCCCGAGAAGTCTGGAAAGCTTCGCCAAACTGCCCAGCCTACTTTGCGGTCCGTCTCCCATCCTGATTCCAGCTATGGCGACTCCTCCGAACCCGAAATTCGCAACCTCGAAAAGGCAGACACCAAACTCGCCACTCCTCCCAAGACGGCCAGTTCCGACGACATCTACGCTCACCTCCCGCAAGACGAGGCCGAAATCCTCAAGAAGCAGGTCGATGTGCCCACCCTCGCCAAGGGCGCTGGCGTCCTCTACCGCTACGCCTCGCGCAACGACAAGATCATCATCTTCGTTTCCACCGTTTGCGCCATCGCCTCTGGTGCCGCTCTGCCCCTCATGACTGTCATCTTTGGAAACCTCCAGCGCGTCTTTCGCGAATTCTTCTTTGGAGGCTCAATGACCTACGACGGCTTCGTTGACCAACTCACCACATATGTCCTCTACTTTGTCTACCTCGGCATCGGCGAGTTCGTCGTCACGTACATTTGCACCGTCGGCTTCATCTACACCGGTGAGCACATCGCCGCCAAGATTCGCGAGCACTACCTCGAGGCCTGTATGCGACAAAACATTGGCTACTTTGACAAGCTTGGCGCCGGCGAGGTCACCACCCGCATCACCGCAGACACCAACTTGATCCAGGACGGCCTTTCCGAAAAAGTCTCCCTCACCATTGCCGCCCTCGCCACCTTTGTCACTGCCTTTGTCATTGCATTCATCAACTATTGGAAGCTTACGCTCATCCTCTCCGCCACCGTCTTCGCCCTCGTCCTCAACATTGCCATCGGCTCCAGCGTCATGCTCAAGCACAACAAGGCCTCCCTCGAATCCTACGCCGAGGGTGGCTCCATTGCCGAAGAAGTCTTCAGCTCCATTCGCAACGCCATTGCCTTTGGCACCCAGGAACGCCTTGCCAGAAAATACGACAAGTATTTGGCCCAGGCTGAGTACTTTGGTTTCCGCGTCAAGAGCGCCATGGCCGTCATGGTCGGTGGCATGATGCTCATCCTTTTCCTCAACTACGGCCTGGCCTTTTGGCAGGGCAGCAAGTTCATCGTCGACAACGTCATCCCCATCAACAAGATTCTCACAATCATGATGTCCGTCATGATTGGTGCCTTTCAGCTCGGCAATGTCGCCCCCAACCTCCAGGCCTTCACCACCGCCGTCGCTGCCGCCGCCAAGATCTTCAACACGATTGACCGTCCCTCGCCTCTCGACCCTTCCAGCGACGACGGCGCAAAAATTGACAACATCATGGGCAACATTCGCCTCGACAACATCTCTCACATCTACCCCTCCCGTCCTGAGGTCCGCGTCATGTCCAACGTCAGTCTCAGCATTCCTGCCGGCAAGACGACTGCTCTGGTTGGCGCCTCAGGCTCCGGAAAGAGCACCATTGTTGGTCTCGTTGAACGTTTCTATTCTCCCGTCCAGGGTACCATTTACCTCGACGGCATCGACATATCTACTCTCAACCTCAAGTGGCTTCGTCATCAGATGGCTCTCGTCAGCCAGGAACCCACTCTCTTCGGAACAACCATCTACAAAAACATTGGTCACGGCCTGATCGGAACGGCCGCCGAGCACGAGACGGAAGAAAAACGACGCGAGCTCATCATCGAGGCCGCCAAGATGGCCAATGCCCATGACTTCATTTCCAGCCTGCCCGAGGGTTACGAGACAAACGTTGGTGAGCGCGGTTTCCTCCTCTCCGGTGGTCAGAAACAGCGTATTGCCATTGCCCGCGCCGTCGTCTCTGACCCCAAGATTCTCCTGCTCGACGAGGCTACCTCGGCTCTCGATACGAAGTCCGAAGGTGTCGTCCAGGCCGCTCTCGAGAAAGCCGCCGCTGGCCGAACCACCATCACCATCGCTCACCGTCTCTCCACTATCAAGGATGCCCACAACATCGTTGTCATGTCTGAAGGCAAAATCATTGAGCAAGGCAACCATGACGATCTCATCGAGAAGCGAGGTGCCTACTTCAACCTCGTCTCCGCCCAGAACATTGCCGCCGCCGAGGAGCTTACCGCCGAGGAGCAGGCTCAGCTGGAAGAGGAAGAAATGGAGCTCATCCGCGAGAAATCCGCCAACCGTGCCTCTGTCTATGATGCCGACCCTGATGACAACATTGCCGACAAGCTGAGGCGTAGCTCTACCCGAAAGTCCGTCTCCAGCATGGTTTTGCAGACCAAGGCGGCCCCCGATCGTGAGCAAAAGGATGGCCTCGGCACCCTCATCATGCTCATCGCCAAATTCAACCGCCCCGAATGGAAGCGCATGCTCTTTGGCTGCGTCTTTTGTGTCATATGCGGTGGTGGTAACCCGACCTCGGCCGTCTTCTTCGCCAAGCAGATCACGACGCTCTCTGTGCCCATCACCCCCGTCAACCACGACAAGGTCAAGCACGACTCGGACTTTTGGAGCGCCATGTTCGTCATGCTTGCCTTTGCTCAATTCATCGCCTTTAGTGTCCAAGGGATTGCTTTCGCCATGTGCTCCGAGCGCCTCGTTCATCGTGTTCGTGACCGCGCATTCCGCGCCATGCTTCGCCAGGATGTCTCTTTCTTCGACAAGGAGGAGAACACGGCCGGTGCCCTGACCTCGTTCCTCTCTACCGAAACGACACACGTTGCCGGCATCAGCGGAGTGACGCTGGGTACGCTTCTGCTGACCGCCACCACCCTGATTGCTGCCTGTGCCGTCTCCTTGGCGATTGGATGGAAGCTCTCGCTTGTCTGCATCTCGACCATCCCTGTCCTTCTCGGATGTGGTTTCTTCCGGTTCTGGCTTCTTGCTCACTTTCAACGCCGATCCAAGGCTGCCTACTCTTCATCCGCGTCCTATGCGTCGGAAGCCATCTCGGCTATTCGCACTGTCGCGTCCCTCACTCGTGAGAAGGACGTCCTGGCCATCTACCAAGAGTCTCTGGCCGCGCAGCAGCGCCGCAGTCTCATTTCAGTTGCCAAGTCTAGTGCTCTTTACGCTGCCTCGCAGTCGCTCGTCTTCCTTTGCCTCGCCCTTGGCTTCTGGTATGGAGGCACTCTCATCGGCAAGCGCGAGTACAGCATGTTCCAGTTCTTCCTGTGCTTCATGTCCATCATCTTTGGCGCGCAGTCTGCCGGCACCGTCTTTTCATTCGCCCCGGATATGGGCAAGGCCCACGGTGCGGCGCAGGAGCTCAAGATCCTGTTTGACCGCAAGCCTACTATCGATACCTGGTCCGAGGAGGGCGAACCGGTCACCGAGGTTGAAGGCACACTGGAGTTCCGTGACGTGCATTTCCGCTACCCCACCCGACCTGAGCAGCCCGTCCTGCGCGGCCTTAACCTGACTGTCCGCCCTGGTCAGTACATTGCTCTGGTCGGCGCCTCTGGCTGTGGCAAGAGTACTACCATTTCGCTACTTGAGCGGTTCTATGATCCGCTTTCCGGCGGTGTTTACGTCGACGGCAAAGAAATCAGCACCCTCAACATCAACGACTACAGATCGTTTATCGCTCTCGTCAGCCAGGAACCTACTCTGTACCAGGGTAGTATCAAGGAAAACATCCTGTTGGGCACAAGCCGTGAGGACGTCACCGACGCGGAGCTGGAGCATGCGTGCCGGGAAGCCAACATTTACGACTTTATTGTTTCACTGCCCGAAGGCTTCAACACGACGGTGGGAAGCAAGGGTGCTCTGCTATCCGGTGGCCAGAAGCAGCGCATCGCTATTGCGCGTGCTCTGATCCGCGACCCAAAGATTCTACTCCTGGACGAGGCCACATCGGCCCTCGACTCGGAGTCTGAAAAGGTCGTGCAGGCTGCGCTGGACAAGGCTGCCAAGGGGCGCACCACTGTCGCTGTTGCACACCGTCTGAGCACGATCCAAAAGGCAGACATTATTTACGTGTTTGACCAGGGCCGCATTGTCGAACAAGGCACGCACTCGGAATTGATGCGTAAAAATGGTCGTTACGCCGAGCTCGTCAATCTGCAAAGTCTTGCCAAGCACGGCTAAAGTGCTGCTGCTTGGATTGGATTCAGTGCTTGCAACAGACTAAATGCTCATATTGCATATATTTCCGGCGTTTTATCATTTGGGATTCACATGTAGTACAATATGGCCAAGTTGGTGTTATTCTGGGTCTCGGAATAAAAAAAACAATGTATATAGAGCGTCTTACCTTTTGATTGGTCTTTATATTTGGCATTTGATGCACACTTGCCAATTCTATATTTTAATTCCGCTTAATATGTCAAACTTGATGTAATGTTGGGAACATGATTGCGTGTTACTGGCAGCGTTTTGACATGTATCCATGGGCGCTAACAGGTGGGATTCCCGCGCATCACATAGACAAGAGTGAAGCCGGATGGCCGGATTTGTAAGTTGAGACAACTGGCAAGGGAAGGTCGACGAGGCACTGTCATTTTTTTTTTGCTTTGTTTTGGTTTCTCGCTTGAACAGAGACGTGTACGATGAGTTGAGTTGGGGTGAAACAGGCGGCTCGCTGGGCTGTGCGGCGGCGCGCGCGACGGGAGCAAGACGACAATGAAAAGCCGAAGGGATGAGGAAAGGATGCGGCATTGCGGACAAGCTGATGAAAATTTGGAATAACAATAATGATCATACTTAATAATAATAATAATAATTATAAAGATAATACTGACAAAGCAGAGTAAAACTGCTTTTCTCTCTCTCTCTCTCTCCCTTTTCTTGACCGTTTTTTTTCTGCGCGATTCGTGTTTTAATTCGAGATGATGATAATAGTAATAGCACTAACCATGATTTGAAATCACATTTTTTTTTTTGCGATAATTCGTACTTGTTCTGTGTGTGCACCCGTATGGTTTCCACCTGAGACGGAGACAAGAAAGCCAAAAAAAAAGGGATGGGATGGATAGTATACGAGGCAAGGGGTGGGAAGCACGCAGAGAGAAAAAGAGATCACATGATTCGAAGTGGTTCTTTATTCTCCTTCAAGAGAGAAGTAGTAAAAGAAAGTGTCTACTGGGTAGTCAAGGGAGACAATTTAGAGAAGGATACGGAGAGGGAATATTGGGGGTTTACTATGAGGCTTCTCGAAGCCGCCATAGGGGAGAATGACTTGTGAGGACTGTGGGTTCGGTGTGTATGACGTTGGCAGGGAGTTTGAAAAGCAAGACTATTATTGCATCGTTTTATCATTGTGTCATTGTATGATTGCAAGAGTCTCTCTCATATTTTTAAAAAAAAAGAGAAGAATGAAGAGTGAAAAAAAGAAAACGAAAAATAAGAGCGCATTGCGTTGCGCAAGACGGGATATATTGTACTCAGTACGCAGCGGGCGTACGTGTGTGGTCGTCACGTGGCGGAGGCGTTCCGGGCAATAGATGAGTTGGAACTTATTTTTTTTCGGTGAACTATACGCTCGACAATATGCAATAGCGGACAAAGGAACCAAAGGGGGGATCTGCCGTGCGGGAAGATACGAAAAAGTATAAGTATTAGAGTGTTATTGAACGCAATTGCGGGTGCGGATGCGCGTGTGGGTTTACCGATGCAGGTACAAACAGCGTGTACGGATAGTGGGTGGGGGGATTTGAAGATGTTGAATAATGCTGCAGAAAAAGGGAAATGGGTTACAATGTCGGAATGGCCGGGTTGATAGACCGAGTCGTCATTCTCTGTCTTGATCCCTCGAAGCCAAGTATTCGTCGGGGCATCAAAGCTCAGTTGTTCGGCGACGGGTGCCTACCAGTAAGTACGGATACTTATTGACTAGCAGTTGGTCAAGGAAGGGGAAAGCACGGGCGGGAAATGAAGGTCGTAAAAAAAGAAATAATAAAGAAATAATAAATAAGAAGGCGCCTCATCGATCGCACCACCACCTGGCCAAGCGAGGACGCCAGCCCCGGAAAAAAAAGGGGGGGATCCAGAATAAGGAAATGAGCGAACAATACGGATACTGGTACTCGGTACGAAGAGAGAGAGAGAGAGAGAGAGAGGAAGAATGGTGAGTAGAATGGGAGAGCGAGAGAGAAACCGTGCTCTGTGCAAAAAAAGAAATGCGCCCATGACCCAGTTTTGTAGCTTGGACGTTGATAGAGATGGGCTCACAAAGTCGGAAAAGTCTAACAACGTTTGGAGCAGGAAAACGGAGAGATTTTACTCGCCAAGTACCTGGGTAAGTAGGTACTCGTAGGGAGTACCTACTTGATCTGTACAATCAAATACTATACTGAGTAACTAGTCGCTCTACTCACCGAGTGCTTTCTGCTTCTGGTTTGGAGTACGGACCGAGTAGAACAAGGGAGTCGTCGTGGCCCTACATACAGCTGAGCAATTAGCGAGCTCATGTCAGTTGAATACTGATTGGATGTCCCTTTCCGCAAACGCGAGATGAAACGGAGGCGGCCGATGCGAGAAGACGAAGAAAACCAAGCCCACTCGCATTTACGGAGCACTGATACGTGATACTCAGTTTAGCTGCTCACCAAAGACTCTAGCGCCGGGGTCTAGAACTCTTGAAGGCTCTTCTTTTCCGCTTTTCCTTTTTTTTTATTAAATATATTAATTCTTCTCAAGTCGGGGACAGCGCCGGTGCAGGAAAAGTCAATAGCCTTTTATTTTATTTTGGGACCGGCTTGCGGCTTGCTGGGGAGTGAAAGGGGGGGGGGGGATAGATTGCAAGCAGGCCCCCCCCTGTGCTCGGCATTGCGCGAACAATGCAAGTTTACAAGCAAGGGTGTATGTGTGTGTGTGTACTTGGACGGGCGAGGATTTGGATTCTGGTGAATACGCCATGCAGATTATAGGGACCCAAGCTCTGTACGGATTATTATTACTCTGCCCTTACAGAGGATGCAAGACAAGGGCGGGAGCTCATTACTCGGTACAGAGGTGAGAAAAAGGCAAGGAGGCAAAGAGACAGAGTCATGGAGCCGGATCATCTCTCACTGGGGATAAAAGGAAAAGAGCCCATGACTGTCTCCTCATCAACGTGCGTTGGGCGTGCTACCGAGTATCAGTACTCTGTACTCTGTACTCTGTACTCTGTACTCTGTACTCTGTACTCTGTACTCTGTACTCTGTACTTTACTCCTTGACGGATCAGTCATGACATCTTTGTCATCCCCGGTCCCTGTCTTTGCTGCCCACGTTTTTGTATCCTTGGTATCAAGGCTTTTCTGGTCTCTCTCTCTCTCTCTCTCTTTTTTTTTGTCCATGACCCGTTGTCCCAATATTGGAGCTGCGGGCTTGATGTAAAAAGACGTACTGAGTAGCTGCATGGGCGCCGCCCCCCCCCTGTTCAGCTCTCTTGGTCCACCTGGCATGGAGAAACCAAGCACAGATGAATCCGCACGATGCTTGCTGCTTTGTGCCTTTTTTTGTTGTTTTGTCAAATTTGGGTCATGAATGATTTCTACTTTCGAGACACAGAGAGAGAGAAAAGAGAAAGAGAAGAGTTTATTTATAGCGTCTTGGCCGTGTATCACCTTAACCCAGCGCCAGACGGGTTTTCCCAGTGCACACACCCGCACACACACACAAACACACCAGAAGCAAGGGGGGGGGGGGGGGATGAAGCAGGGGAGAGAAGGCTGGTACCTGGGTTGCTGGACAGCCTCGCGCCAATAATGGAGAGACTTGATTGAAGCAAGGCAGCAAGCAGGCAGCAGGCTCTGCAGTGGTGAGGCGGCGGCGGCGGCGAGGCGACGGTGGTGGCTGCCCTTGGCTTTCATCGCCTCGTGGACCGCGCTGGGGGTGGGTGGGCTCTTTTACACAGGGCCGGCTGAGAGGCTCATGCATGGGCCAAGTAAGTATCCGTACTGATGAAGTAGATTGAGTTGCCAAGACCACAATGCCGAGTGACAGTCTGACAGACGGTAAAAGTAATCTGTAGGCGAGCCATCATTTATTACAGAAGGGGACGGCCTCGACTGGGGTCCCTCGACATGCTACCAGTAGTTACCGACCAAGTTGCTAAGATGCTAAGGTGCCCCCCCCCCGGCCAAATTGATGCTCGTCAGGCACAAGACTAACTGGACCTGTGCTTAAAAGTAACGCTGGACGGCCGCTAAGAGTAGAGTTGCTGGAGCTGCGACATGGCCTTTTCCCCCTCTCATCTGCTTCTTGTTCTCGTCGTCTCTCTGTCTCTGTCTCCTTTCCCTCCCTGCTACCGGCCACGACGAGACAGCTCGGCATCACCTGGCGTTTCAAAAATCTTGTCGTGCTTGTTCCCGTCTGATCTGCATCCAAAAGCTGACAGAAAAAAACAAAACAAAAGGCGTACCTGCGGAATCACACACACACAACTCACATCCCTGCTCACAACCCATCTCCGCCAGGCTGGCCGTTCTAATTACCGTCAGCGCCCGCCCGCCTGTATGCTCAACCCCCGGCATCCCTGTCAGGGCCCTCTAGTGACCCCCCGTTGCGGCGGCTAGTTATTTGGGAACTACTTTGAGGCTCCAGCCATTGAATTAGAAAGGGCGAAAAATAACAAAAAAAAAGAAGAAAAAGAAAAAAGAGAGAAAAAGAGAAAGGCACACACAGACAGACAGACACACGGCGCGCGTTGCTGTTGAAACTTTTCTTCTGTCCAGCCGTTACGCTCGGCTGACAACCATCAACACCAAACTATAACCACAACTCGTTGATTTCTATACGCCACCAAATTACACTTTTCCCAACTATCGTCATTCTTTCTTTCTTACATCGAACACTCTTTACTCGAATTTTCTTTTCGCAACGACATACCGCTTCTTCCGAGTTACGATTATTTCTGAGGGTGGATAGCTTGCTTTATTTACACCGATCGATGCATTGACGCCCTGCTGCGACCGCCTCAACTGTACGCCCGTCTGGAGCTAATACCCGCGAACCCCTCTCAACTCTCTCACTCTCTTTTCCCCCCTTTCCCCTCTCCTCTAGCGTAGAGAGGCCAGCTGTGTCGTCGCAAGCTCTGTTTTTTTTTCCCCTTTCTCTGTGCACATACAGGCCAAAGACGGGAGAAGAACGGAGAGCGAGCGAGCGAGAGAGAGGGAGAGAGAAAACAAAAGGTACAGAGTCTGCGGCCAGACAAGTTACACGAGTGGTTATTTTCTCTTCTTTTGCTGGCTGGCTGGCTGGCTAGCTGGCTAATTGACAGGATCGACTCCCCGACTAGAATAAGAAGAAACAAAAAAAGCACACCCCTCCCAACGGTGTTTGTCTCGAGGCCATTTGCGACAAACCAGACGAAAATCGACGACTAGAGCTGTCGGTGGGCCGCATTTGGATTCAGGAGGAGGAGCGCGCGCGCGCGAGGGACTCGAACCGCTTCATTGTTTTGGCCGAGAGCGCAACAACGACCAGAGAGAAGGAGAGGAAAATAATTACGCTAGAGAAAAGAAGGGAAAAAGAAGAAGAAGAAAAAAAGGGAAAAAATCGAGCAACATCGACTCGGGCACAGCCATGGCGAGCCGTGTCTCACATTCCTCCGCAACCACCGGTAGCACAACGACGTTCAACGACTGCCAATGTTCGACGCGCACAGCGCCCTGCTGCTGCCGCCGCCGTCGCCGCGGTCGTCGTCGTAGCAGTCGATCCAGATCTGCCGCCGCCGCCGTCCCCTCGACCTGGTCGCCGTCGCCGTCCGCGTCGCACAGCCGCTCGTCGACAACAGCCGCCGCCGCCGCCGTATTGTCGCTTCGTCGCGCCGGCATCATGACCATGCTCTTTGCCGGAGCAGCCGTCGCTCAACAACAACAACAACAACAACAACAACAATCACAGCAGCTACCTGCCGGCGTCGCTGCGCCGGCGTCCTCGCCGACATTACCCCCCTGGACGACGGCGGCCGAGGTGGAGCAGGACCTGCACCAAGTGGCCGATGATCTGCACGCCGCAGCCCCGATGACGGTGACGCACTTTACCCGACAGCTGGACCTCGTCAAGCGAGATCCAAACGCCCTGGTCGAGGTCAGAGGCACTGTGGTCGTCCGGGCCGGCTCGGGCGATGCTGTCGCCGCAGAGCCCGCAAAGGGTTCTAGCGATTCCTCGTCCTCGTCCTCCGACTCGTCATCAGCATCCTCAACCTCATCCCCCTCCTCCTCCTCCTCCTCCTCTACCGCCGAGGCCACCTCATCACCTCTGCCGTCGCCCTTTGACGACTCGCCCGCCTCCATCTTCAAGAGCTCGAGCAGCACGAGCGACGCCTGCCCCGACTTCATGCGGAAGCTGCTGGCGGACCCGACCTTTCGGCAGTGCTACCCGCTGTCCATGATGCTGCGGACGTCGACGGGCTTCTTCCAGGCTGAGAAGCAGCTCGTGAGCATCGTGCGGGTGCTGGACGCGACCTGCGCGCCCGACGCCGACCGGTGCGCCGACTTCATGACGCAGGCGGCCAAGAACATGCTCGACGCCGCCAACTGCAAGAAGGAGTACGACGCCAACCAGGGCAAGGTGACGGACGCCTTCCTCGGCCTGCGCGCCTACCGCGTCCTCCGCGCCGCCACCTGCCTCCAGGACCCGGCCGCCCAGAACTACTGCTTCGCCGGCGCCGTCACAAACGTCACCAACCCGTCCGACATCTTCTTCTACGCCATGCCCCTCGGCCTGCCCCTGCCCGGCGGCGCCGCGCCCTCGTGCGGGACCTGCACCGCCCAGACCATGGCCATCTTCCACGCCGCTACCGGCGACCGCTCCCAGAAGATTGCCGCCACCTACCGCGACGCCGCCCGCCAGGTCAACACCATCTGCGGCCCGGGCTTCGTCAACGACACGGCCACCTCGGCCGCCCGCCGCGCCGTCCCCGCCCCGGACGCCCTCACGACCCTGGCCACGGTCCTGTTTGTTACCCTCCTCGGCTTTGTCTCCATGGCCTGGTAAGAGAAGAAGAAGAAAAAGACAGAAAACAAGTGCAAAGGGAAAAGAAAAGAAAAATGAATGAATGAAAAGAAGAGCAAATCATCTTTCCACTCACCACCCTACGAGGTCTGGGCTGCCTCGCAAGCACATAAACACCCTTTTAATGGAGAGCTTGTGGTTGCAACTCCCCTATCGCGATTCTATATACCCCCCCTTCTCCCTCTCTCCTAGCAGTGGTGTTGCCACCTGCAAACTGCATACACGCAAAGTATAATTCATTTATTTATTAATTGGTGTTGGATTTCGGTCATCTTTTCTGTCTCACCTATGCCGGTTGCCTTTTCTTATTTTCATCTTTATTTTTTTTTTTTGATATTTGCGACGAGTATCTCGACTCTGCAGATTCTTCAAAGGCCTCGTCATTTTCGTCTGCTTTTCCAACATCCTTTCTTACCGCACCGACGGCGATCAAGACGACATAATATTTCTTATTTTCTCTCTACTTTATTGTTTCTTTTGGAAACTCGTCATGGGATACATACATCAAGTCCTTGCTTGCTTTTTTTTTCCTTTTCGGTCAACTTATTTCATCCTTTGCCGTCAAATGTAGCTTCTACTTGAACATTTGATTTGGCACTGTTTGGGGAATAGGCCGAGTTTTACACAATCAGGGCAAACCCAGTCCCGCACATACTTTTATACACATTGGATATCTCTTTTTTCAATTCTTCTTCCCTTCTTTCTGTCTCAAGAGTAGAAAGCCGGCAACTGAAGAACAAAAAAAAAACAATCAAATCATTGCAACGCTTTGTTCGCCTTGTCCATTTTCATTTCCTTGACTTCTCTTGGTCGTTTTTTGTTTTAGTTTTTTCGTATTCACGTATGGACCGTAATGCCCCGAGCTCGTATAAATGTTTCACCCATCAGTAATCAATCACCTTACTCGGAGCCTCCCTTGTCTCGTGATCGTATACACTGGCCGAGAAGGACTCGGCCAACAACGGATGCGGAAATTTCAAACAAGGCTCTACTCGCCGTTTTCATGTCCCATCGTCATGTTATTAGGCGCGGGAAGGAAACAATCATTCACTGAAAAGACAAAAGCCATAGGAAATGAACAGCCGAGTGCGTCTAGGCCAACTCATCGGAGTAGCAGCTACGGTTGCTGCTACTGGGTAACCATGGCAGAAAGTTGTATACGGTAGCACGGTGGACACAAGAGTTGTCCACGGTATCCGTACCTTTTTCTTCTTTCATGGTCCCCCCTGACCGTGCCTTGCACCTCCTTCCCCCCCCATCCCCCCATGCCCGTCAGTTGGTTGTCGATCCTCCCTGTGCCTGTGCTCGATTTCGCATCGGTCTTTTCTTTGTGTGACCCCAAAGCAGCGTCACTGGCGCGGTGCATTGCGCTGCCGACGGGTAGACACACAGTAGTAATTCATCCCGCGGCGCAGAGACAACGCGGCATGGGTCATCCACCTTTGTTTCTCATGTCTCATCGGGAATTATGTAGCTCGTTTACTGACGAAACTGGGGTACTCTGAAAAGAGTGTGTCTTGGTTTGACCGAAAGGAGGGGGGGAAGGGGGGGGTTCGCCGTTTCTTCCCAGACCGAACCGCCTCCTGTATCTTTGTAAGCTCAAAGGATGCGATGCTTGTATGATCATGCCCAATTACAGCTCGTCTAGGCCTAATTGGAGAGCCGTTGACGATAGAAACTGCCAGTGAGCTGGACTTTGATCCTTGAATCACGTTGTGCAAATGGTTCAGATCATTGATTGCGAATAAACGATACAGGTCTTCTGATGTAGAGCATAAATCACATTGAACTGTTATTTTTCTAGGCCGTGGGGATGTAGATCACCCAAACCACGTGCCTTGTAAATTGGGAGCGTCAAGCTGCCATTGAGGTAAAACGCCGAGTTAATTGTGCTCTTCATTCCGCGCAGAGGCCTCCGCTAAGCGGCGCAGCTGTGACACAAGTGGCAGCCTCAAGCCACCTTTGACATGGTAATGGACGGCGTGATGCTGTACCAGTATAGCAAGTGGATATGTGAGGACCCTATCAGGCTATCACGCAAGTCATGTCTGAGTTCCACGAGCTGGCTGCAGACAAAAGCAAGTTTGTCAGCTCGAGAGGCAGGCCGAATGTGATGGTGGGCTTGAGTGGTAGAGTGGGAGTAGGTGGTGGGAGTGCGGCGCCGGGGAGGGAGGGGGGCTGCATACGTGTTACGCAAGACATGCATATTCCGCCAGAACCAATGCGTTGACACTCCAACCATGCGTTTCTGGGTAAATGTTTACTTATAGAAACGAAGCAACTTTGAATGCTGGGCGATGTGGCATGTCAGTGTGACCAATGTGGCTGCTGGGGCTGTTACTGATAATAGGCCTGGCTGCATGAAATGATGAAAATGCCATGCATGTATAGGACTGCAACGGGCGAGTGGCGGGCCGATCCCGTCGGAGAAATTGTGACATTGACGCGCCATGACTTGCTACTTGCTGGGATGCAGCCGAGAAGGGCAGGCAAAAAGGAACAAGAGCTTGACCACCACACACCTGCATGTCTAGCTCATAGTTAGCCGTGCGCGTGAGATGAAGAGCCCTGTAGGCTGTAGGGAGATCTAAGTCGGCAATAAAGGTGGCCTTGTTCTGTCCCTTGAGAAAGAGTGCGCCGGGCCGCATCAATGCTTGTCGGGGATCGCTGCCGCCCGGGGGGGGGGGGGGGGGGGGGGGGGGGGGTATCAGATTGGATTGTTGTCGCAAGCCCAGGTTTGGCAGCCCTCTTCCCGAACAGCAAGCTTTGCCTCGCCCATTGAACGAACCCACCATTATGAGAGAGGTTTGCGGTGATGTAGCAGCGAGCAAAGCCATCGGCCTACTTGCCAGCCCACCGACAACAGTCGTATGCAGGCCAATCGAAGAGTCGGGTTTGATGAGATATCCTCAGCGGTCAGTCGGTTGTCGAAGCGGAGCACACCAAGAGAATCAGGCACACACAGACACACAGACACGCACACATACATACATATAACTGGACATGCACTTACATACACCCTGGGTTAATAAACGATGATGTGACGGCTTGGCGCGAGGGTGGGACCTTGAAGGCTCAGCAGGACAGGCCCCTTTGATGTGCATCTCGTAAGCGTTGGCATCACAATACGCTAACGACTTGGTGCGTGGGAAGGCTTTCAGTTTACTTGGCCAAAGAGGCGTCGAGGAACCAGCCGAGCCGGGCCGTTGAGCACAAAAGTCAACCAGCTGAATAGTCTGCCCGCATTGGGGAAAACGGCGGGCGCTATCCGCACACAAGAGGTATTGATCGCGAGCTCGGGCATTGAGTGGCATTGAGTGAACCCCCCACGGCTGCTTCTACCATGGAAGTAATCACATCAGCCCCCCCCCAAATACGAATTGTGCCAATGTAGGAAGGTAGCAAGACGTTGCCGAACAAGGTTAGCAGCCAACGAGCCCAACGGGGTCTGCCAGTTGTCAAATTTGTCCAGAGCCTTGCCCTTCTGGCTAACCTCCACAGGACTCAAGCTTACTTTTAGTTGGTTAAAAAGACCGGGCCGGGGGTGGTGTAAGGAGGTACCTTTATTGGCTCTTATCTGATCCATCATTGGCATCTACGCAGTACGTGTTGGGCTATGATTTGAGTTGGCGACGAGCAAACACGTACGTAATGGAGCGCCTTCGCAAAGCAAGCTATGTGTTGTTCGCCATGTGTTGGCGTGTCGCCTAGCCCACGTATAAGCTCGAGCGAAGACTTGAGTTCCCCTTCTCCCCCTCACCAGCTCCAAGGCCGGTGAGTTAGCTCTAGCTTCACCGGGACCCCGCCCTTCCGGGCCAAGACAACGGCGTAGCCTGCGAGACTTGGGGTCTTCTTGAAGCATCCTCACGAAAAAAAAAAAAAAAAAAAAAAAAACTCACTCTCCTGAAGCCAAAATGCCGCTCTTTCGTGTCTCGGTACCGAAACTGCCCGTCCCAGCGTACAGCCGCACGATGCCTTTGGCCAAGCTTGCGTCGAAAATCGCGAGACGATACTGGCAGTGTGTAAGCTAGCTCGCGGATCGGACCGCTCAAAAGGCAAGTTACTCGGTATAGGTAGGGCTCCAGAAACTGACTCCTCCGGCGGAACCGTTTGCAAGCCCTGCCCCCCCCAAAAAAAAGCCCTGGACAAACGATTTGCTGAGTGGCCACTTTACCGGGGTTCTATATTTCGAGTGGGACGCGTTGCCGGAGATGGCGTTGCCACATCGAGCCGGCTTTGCTCTTCACCGCGGCGAGTCCCGGGCTAATAAACTGGGCAGGCCAGCCCGTACCGAAGCATCCATGGTGTAAGCAGGACGGCACGAGAACAAACGTTTGGCCAGTCCAGCGTCCAATCTGGGCATACTTGGTCCCCCTGCCCTGGGGTCTTGCATCCGACAGCTCGCTAGGCGCGGTCGCTTATGCCAGATTAACCACCGACCTGCCATCTCAGTTCCCCTGCGGGCTCGACTGCCGCCCTCCGCCTGACGCCGCCCCTACTAGTGTGCCGGGTTACTTACGCCTTGCTTTCCCTGTCCGAGCGAAGCTCGTCCTGAGCCCTTGTCTCACCACAGAGAGGCGCACTCCTCACCGATTTCGACTCCCCGGCTCTGCCAGCAGCCCAAGACCGAACCCCAGCATGCAACGTTGGCACGCCATCGCTAGCGCAAGTCTGGCTGTTGCGAGCTTGGAAATACTCTGGATGATGTCTGGACAAAAGTACGCACCCAAAACCACTTTTGCTGTCTAAGAGAGGGGGGGGGGGGAGGAAGCGCACTCGTCCTGAACTTTGTTTCATAAGCCACGAGCGGCGTTGCAAGCCTTGTTCGCGCTGCCTCCCAATTGGGACGCTGCCCTCACACTGCACTTCCAGACGTGGAAACTCCCGCCATTCCCTTGTGCCCAAAATCGGCCACGGCGAATCTGAGTCGTCTGCGGGCCTGGCAGATCCAACGCTGCGAAGCGCATGGTGCGTTGACGTCACCCCGGGGGCAGTTTCACCAGTCGGTGATGCGCTAATTTGTTCCAACGGGGCGCTGGGGCGGAGGATTTATCCAGCCAGATTGGGCTTTCTCGCCTGTTTACATGCTTGGAGAGGAGGAGGGGGGGGGGGGGGCCTGAATCGTGCCCTGGCGAGATCAAGCCTGTCTGGGGCAGCCGTCGTCAAAATCACCTCAATTGACAAGAAAGGACAAAAGGCAGGCAGGCAGAGAGGGTTGGTTGGTGAGAAGGACTTGCACCGCACATCTCGATCGACATATGTATGTCTGCCAGCCATTCGACCCCAAAGAGAGTCAGGCTACTTGCCTCTGTAGAACCGTTCACATGCCTTTAAAACGCACCAGCTATCAGGCTCTCTCTCACAGCAATTACTGGGTAGAGTTGCAAACCCAGCATTCCCGGATGGCAGCGGGTGGCCCGTTTTCTAGGCGGGTCTGGCATCCTTGCCTTTACCAATCTGAGTGCGGAGCTGGGGGCTGGCTGGCTGGGTTGCTTTCCTGACAAGGATGATACATGGATGGGATGTGTGCTTGTTGGATGCCTCGCCACAAATGAGATCTGTCACTTCTCTTGTGCCGCAGTGCCCTGCGAGGCGCTGGCTTGTTGGGCCGGACGGACTCTTGCCCCGGCAAATCTGCCAATGCAACCCGCTCGAGGCTCAAGCGATTGCTTGCTTCTTGTATACTCCGTAAATTGCAACGACGACGGCGTAATGACTGTGCCAACACCGGTTTCCTTTTTCGCCATGGACCACGCGGCTGGCTACGGAGCACGACTCGCATCGACTCCGGTCGACTCGCATCGACAACTCCGGTCGACTCCCATCACCTCCCGTCGACTCCCATCGCCTGCCCTTGCCGCCAGACAACTTGTCCATCCGCACCCGAGTCCCGATCGTCAGGCTCCGTCGTCATTCCTCCGTCGTCTTTGGGCAAACATCTACCTACTTGGGCCGCTCTTTACGACACACCAAAAACCATCGACGCAGCTGGTCCCTGGTGCATGTGCAAGTGTTGACCTGACAAGTCAGCCCTTTTGCTGGCCGCTCTCTCTCACCTTTTTCCTGAGCACATGTTGCTTCCTTGGGGGAAGACACCCTTTTCCCACCATTTCCGCCCATCCTGCCACCACGGCCGTCCACCTGTCTCACAAAACTACGACACCTCCAACGACCTCTTGTTGTTGTTGCCCGAGCCCGTACGCAAAACTAACTGCCTGCCTCCTCTTGTGTGGACCAGCAGCACGTTGCTCTCTCTACACACAAACTCTGGACTTGTCTGGCTGGGCTGCCTCCAACTTACCGAGTACGTCTGTCTGCCCCCAGAGAGACACCTAATTCCCCCAAACTCTGTGAGACGCACGCTAGACAACGGCCTTTAAACCCTGTCTCTCTCTTGTGGCTCGTCACCGTCTCAGCCATTGCCCGCCCCGATTCGCACACTTGGTGACGCCTCACTCGTCTTCTCTGAGCGAGTGGCCCGCTGCCTTGTGCCGTTCTTCCCCTTCATGTATGTCTTTGCTGTGCGCATCAGGAATCCACCTACTGCCTGCACACTGGCACATTCGGTTTTTTTCCCGCACTGGGCGGCTGGTCAACTGGTCCACCGGGGGGGCTTTTTTGCTTGTTGTTGCAGGCTCAAATTTGCTTTTGCTGTCGAACTGGGGCACCACCTCAACGCCCGTTACTCACTGAACCCAGACCAACTCCCCGCACTACCCTACCCTTCCTTACCAGTACTACTCGGAAGCTTCCACCGCAATCCTCGCTTCCAACAACTTGATTGATTCACACTGCTGAGCTTTGCATATAATTGCACCGAGCCCTCGTCACTGTCATCCTGCCATATATCGTATCTGCATTGCAAATTGCGTGTCAACCACATGTCTGCAAACTCTCTCGAGGCACCCTTCATCCGCTCCGCCTGGACACCCTCAGCAAAGCCCACACAGCGTCACTGCTGGCTTCCAGCGGGCACTCGCAAACCTCTCTGACAAGTAGTCGGCCAATCTATTTCCCTCTACATCGGTCATAGGGATAATCCCATCACCGTATGCTGTAGGCTGCCCACAGTTGAACTCGCGCGGAATTATGCGTCTGGGAAGCAATGCAGCCTCATTCGCACAATGACCGGCCACACGACCGACGGCAGCCCCCCCATTTTCAACCACCTTCAACTCCCTCCAGTCAACAGCACCCGGTGCTGCCATCCCCAGATAGTCTCCTGGCAGGCGCACCAAGCTATTCTGCGGCCGCTCATCGCCCGCCGCAAGATGAGCGCTACTACGGTGGTCGCGGGGTGACGCATCACATGCCACCGCCGGCTGCTGGACCATCATATCATGCCCAGCATTTAGGTCACGGCCAGGACCATTTCCGCCAACCGTATGCATCGCAGCCGCTTCACGCCGACAGTCATTCCGGCTTCGCCACGCAGGAGCCTCATGGCCAGCAGAACTTTCCCAGGGCTCCTCCTGGGCACCAGACCCATATGCCACAGCCCAGGCCCCCCGAGCACCAAGCTCATATGCCACAGCATCCGGCGCACAAAACGAGGTCGTCATGGATCCCAAACCTCCTCGGGCCAAATCGTGAGCCACACATAGATGCCATGGTGTTCAGCCTCGAAGTACGCCAGCAGCCACGAGCGGCTAGAGCATGCGGTTTCGGAGACCGGGACAGGCGGGTCATTGATCCCCCGCCGATTGTGCAGCTCAGGGTTGACGGGTCTAATCTGTCCGAGGAGGAAAAGAGAGCGTATCTGAGATACCCAAACTATGTGATGAACTGCTCCATCTGGGACGAGTCGGGAACCCGAGATGCCTCGTACATGCCGGACGAGTACAATCATCAGCGCCGACTCATGGGTTCGTTGGTGGGAACACCATTCGTCGGCGAGGATGACCGCGGCCAAGAGGGCTGTTTCTTCTGCTTCTCTGATCTCTCGTGCCGGACACCCGGAGCTTTTCGATTAAAGTTTACGCTCCTCATGATTGATCCCGCTCGCGCCGCCATTGTTCGGCATTTTCCGACCCTGACCGAAATCAAGACGGACATATTCCAGGTATTCAGCGCAAAAGAATTCCCCGGAATGGTTGCTAGCAGCCCTCTCGCGAAGAAGCTCAAGGAGCAAGGCTGCATCATATCGATCAAGAAAGGAAACGAAAGAGCAAGACCACGAGGGGGAGATGGTAGATCTGACGACGAAGAGGATTGAACGGAAGCAGCGGGCCAATGATGCGCCCAGGACAAGACGGGATTTGGCGGTTCAAGTTCGAGTGTGAATTTTTTTTTTCGGTGTCAAAAGGGGCAGAGGAAACGGGAATGGTGTAAAAGAAAGGTCGGCAGGATTCTGGATGGAGGATGGCTTGCGATGATTGTGGGCAGTTGAAATTTTTCTTCTTCTTTCTTTCTACTTTATCTATATACCCCATTGCAGGCGCTGTTTGTCAAAGATCAGAGAAGCATCACTGCTCAGCATCTCTGGTCCCTATGCTTGGGACCGGATTTTATTCAAAATATACAATCAATTCAAGATATTACCTGGATGCGAATGCTAACCAGCCGAGCGCCACTCTTGGTGGGCGAGGGTTGCGAGGCATGAGTTTGGGAGCGCGGCTGAGGTCTGGTTATGGTGAAGGACTGAGTGGTGGGAGCAAAGCCTTTACTAAGCTACCTCAAGCGGAAGGGGGATATTTTGTGACACGGCCTCTGACATGTTGACATGTTCTGACATGTTTTGAAGCTCGTTGTTCATAGGGGCTACCCTTGAAAATACTTGAAAACAATTCTGACATGTGCCCCACGAGCTTCTAATTCTCACAGCATGCTTAAAATCATAGTTAAATAGAATGCTACTTACCGCATCTGAGAAAGAAAACCCCTGCTACCTAGGTATTCAGATCTGTACCCTACATGCCAACCTGGCGGCAGCAGTTGCAGAGGGTGGCTGTCCATTGCGCCGCTGCCATGCTTGAGCGGCATACATGCACTGTTTCGTGCAAACTGCCCGGTAGCATTTTGCTTTCCATCTCTCAATGATGTGACTCTTGACAAAGTTTTCACTGGGTATTCGATGATCTATATCATAATCTAATACTCCCTTAGCCAAAGTCGAATCAAGACGTGGATGACGAGCAAGTAGAGGTGAAACTACAGACGACCATGCGGACAGACTGCCACCAGATACTTCGCGTCAACATACTATTGATGGCAGAAAATTGTCCTTTGTATCGGCAAGCAAGCAGATGCACATTGCTGTTCACATGATTGGAATTCGCAATGGGATGTTGGAAATGACATGTCTGCGTGGTTTTCTTCGCGGCAAGGCGCGGAACACCATGCTAGCTGACGATAGCAGGAACGGACATTCCCGACACGAACATGTCAGAAGCATAATTTACTGTGATGACATGTTATGATGACATGTTATATTTCGCTTCTAATTTGGTCAAAGCTGGGGAAACTGATGGAATCGCGTGATGTTGGGATGTAGGTGCTCATGCAGCTCATGCAGCTCTCTGCACCCTGAGCCAGTTTTCTGATTGGAGGACAATTGAAGGGGAGCCTCTTTGTACTTTTAGGTGCACCAGCCTAAAGAGCAGAGTCATTTCCAATCACGACATATTGCAAATGGTGACGGGGGATTTACGAGATACCTGGCACAAGGGGATATCGCCGTTGTTCCGTGTTGATCGCATGTGTGGGCGGAAAAGTTGTTGATGATGATCATAATAATAACAGTAGAAGGACTCTTCTAATTTGACAAGTATTCAAGCGAAGGAAACCCTGTTTTATTTCAAACAGAGCGCGGTACCGGCCTTTTCTGACGGGTGATGCGTACATTTTGAAGGTCGGGGCTTCTGCGGATGTGTGGACGGAAGAGGGTATATGCTTTGCCTTTTAGCTCATCTCGCGCCAAAGATGGACTCATTTCAACATTTTGCTTCTTCTTCTTTTCAATTGTACTGTTGTGTTTTTTTGTTGAGATGGCGCAAGAAGCGTGGGCTGAGTTGAGGGCAGCTCATTACCACCACCACATTATTACTCGGGACCGAGCCGGCCGCAAGAAGGAGAGAGGGAGGGGGGGGGGGGCGAGACCAGAAATTGGGCACAGAAGCAATGCGCGAGCTGGGAGATGAATTATGAGGCGTCACAGCGTTTCATATTGGCTTGTTGCAGGAACAAAGAAAAAAACTAAATAAATAAAAGAGAGGCTGATGGTGGTGGTGGTGGTGGTGGTGGTGGTGGTGGTGATGACAGAGTAACACAAGGAGGCCCAGAGGGGTCGGATGGCGGAGATGATGAGCGAGGATCCGGGCCACTGCGGCCGAAAAAAAGCGAGACTACTCCGTACTGGTAGCAGCAAGACGACTTGTAAATGGAGATGGTGTTGGCGTCTTTTGGAGCTTGCAGGGGGGTTCATGGCTGCCCATGAGCATGGACAGGCCAACGAGAGCCAAGATGATGCTGGTTGGTGCCCAGGAGTGATGATTGGCGATCCCCGCTCTCCTCAGTCTCCTCACCCCTCCCCTTGGGGGTCCAGAACAAACAATGAACAGGCAAGATGAACAATGAAAAGCGTCCTGCATAATCAGGCCCCTGGGCGCAAACCGTCTAAAAAAAAAAAAGAGAGATGGAGAGAAAAAAAAAAAAAAAAAAGCCACCAAGCGGGCTTCACTTTAGCGCGTTTCATACAGTGGATGAGGTGGCTCGCTAAAAGAGCAGAGAGCGCGGATCAGCGGTTGAATGCCCCCCCTTCAAGCTTGGAGAGCCAAAGTAAAAGCTCCATCCCTGGCCAATATGTCGATTCGTGTTTGCTTATTATGCAGTGACCCAGGAAACGCATTGTTGATGCATATAATTCATGATTCGCACGACAAGCAGAGAAAATCAATCAATCAAGCAAGCCGGTTCTGCCTCGCCTCGCATGTTTCCAGCCGTCTTTTGATATGAATCATTGTTGTCGGCGTCGCAAATTGCTACTATGCAAGCCAATGCTTTTCAGCCCGCATATTTTTTTGGGCTTGCCTACTTTATTTATTATAAAATAATTATATTTTGTTTGGTGTTGTACGGAGTAGTCTGTACAGGTCGGGCAACTTGTGTGCTCCCCCTGCTTGTTTTTTGGCGCTGGGCCGCATCAGTGGGCCAGCTGTGGGCGGCAACCCTTGTTTCAGATCGCCCTCTTTTTTGCCCTCTTTTTTTTTTTTTCCTTTCCTCCCTCTTCGCGTAACTAGGAGGTGGGGGAAAATAAGGAATTATTACTCAGTAATGTGATGCTCATTATTCCGCACTGGTTCTGGTTCATCCGCCGTTGGGCCATGACTGAATCGATAACAGGACGCAAAATGTGGCCAAACGCGGCATTAACATGACTTTGGGACTAACTGACAACGAACATGCGACATCAGCACAAGGTTCATGGCGCAAAACCCACCCTGGCGGCCGGGCGACGTTCAGGTACCATCTGGCCACGATGAAGCTACTTGATAGATAGATAGGCTAGATGGATGCTGACTAGTCCCCAACTCTGCAAGTCAGCATCGTCGCACCATGGCCGGCCAGTCTCCAGGGGGGCCCCAAGCTCAACCACTCATGTCAATGTAGTGCGTGCGCTGGTTGACCAATCAGGGCACTGCTGAACCTGAGAGGAGGAAAACGAATGGACGAAAGAAGCCGGGCGCAGGTTGTGAGTACTGATACTGAGATATAGGAGCCCGTGCATCTTGCCAATGATGTGGTGCAAGGTACCGCCCGCACAGGGGCGTTGGTGACATTGTGCGCCCATCCATAATTCGTCCGTAGAAACGGAGAGAAGACGAAACAGATGACAAGGAGCCGGGGACGAGAGCCGGGGATGAGTCCCCGATGCGGATTTGATTGATTTCATCAAACTACATTTATGAATAGAAAGGAAACAAAAAAAAAACATGGGCTTGTCTCGAATAGATTTCCTCACCATCCAACATCAACGATTGCCGTTTACAGCCACAGCGGCAACCCTATCCTTGCCAGGCGGAAAATTAAAAAAAATCGGATTAGAGAGTGATGGACAGGGGGACTTGAGAGAAAAGTCGTATGCAGCGCCCGGCGTTGGAAATCCTCCTCGTCCATGTAGGGACAGGGGCGGCCGGCACCCGGACGCGCAACTTGGCCCAGTACTGCAATGTCGGAAGACCGCACGCAGCCCGCACGCAGCCCGCACGCCTTGAGATGTCGTGTTCAAAAAATTGTCAAAAATTGAGAATAAAAACCAAACCAGCGTTATCTGCACGTCTTCAGCTACGGATACATACACTCACTCACTTACCCCTGCTAGCTCCTCGCGCCAAGTCTTTGCACCTGCATCCCCCATTCACACACCCATCCCACCCACCCTGAGCCGCATCAACTTCCCCCACCATCAGTCGTTTCCTTTTTTAAACCATCTCTTCCCCCCCTCCCCCTCCAGTCCAAGTCTTTTGCTTTGTTTTTATGCTTTAACCATTACTCGTTGCTCTTCGTTGCTTCGTTGCTTCATTCTTTTCTTCATTTTCTATCCACCTTCCTTTCCGTCAAAAGTTGCTGGACACTTACTCTCCTTTCTGCTCCCTCTTATATAAGAACTCTTTCCAGACAGCCCACCAGCTGTTTGTTACTCTCCTTTCTGCGTCACCCCTCACGCGCAAGTTCGTGTGATTTGTCCCGCCCAGCTTCTTCTTCTTCTTCTTCTTCTTCACCTTCTCTTTGATAGGCTTACCGTCTGCCATCTATTTCTTTGTCTTGTTTCTGGTGCTCTAGTAACACCAAGCTTATCTACTCAAAGCTCGTCTCGTCATTCACTCTCTCCGGCCTGCAACTCAACCACTTTCACCAAACCTGCAACAAAAAAGAGAAACAAAAAAAATCTTACAAGCCATGAAGTTCGCTACCGCTACCGCTTTGGCGTCCCTCCTTGCCGTCGCGGCTGCTGCCAAGGATAAGCGCACCTTTGCTGTCCTGCACTTCACCAACAAGCAGCTCACCGTCGCTCGCGCGGACCCAATCGTCACGCCCGGCCAACCCTCAACCCACGTCCACCATGTTCTCGGTGGAAGCGGTTTCGGTCTTGCTTCGACGGCCGAGGACCTCAAAAACTCAAAATGCAGCACCGCAAGGGTAAAGGGGGACAACTCCAACTACTGGTTCCCCTCGCTCTACTTCAAGGACCCCAAGTCCGGCAACCTCGAGTCTGTGGAGCTCTTCTACGCCAACGTCTACTACTTCTTCGAGCCCACCAACGACGATATCAAAGCATTCCCCATGGGCCTGCAAATGTTCATCGGTGATCCCAATGCCCGCACGCCCCCAGCCGGCGGCGCCAAGACCAACCTCGATCCCTCCAAGGGCCCCGTCAATCCTATCAAGTGGACTTGCCCCCGCAAAGACCTCAATAACCCCGGCTGGCCCGCCAACTCCAAAGGCTACACGGCCGGTATCCAGGATCCCAACAACAAGGGAGAGGGAGTCGGCTTCCCCCATGTCAACTGCGACGGCTATGCCTCGCCCCTCCGTGCCGATGTTCATTTCCCTTCCTGCTACAATCCCAAGGCCGGCCTGAACGACTACAAAAACAACATGGCCTGGCCCCAAGACAACAATGGCAAGGCCGATTGTCCCCAAGGCTGGATCCATGTCCCTCACCTGTTCTTCGAAGCCTATTGGAATACACCCGCCTTCTCTGACCGCTGGGAGCAGGGCAAGGGCCAGCAGCCATTCGTTCTTGCCAACGGTGACGTGACCGGCTACAGCCTGCACGCCGACTTTATGTCTGGCTGGGATGAACGTCTTCTCCAGCACATCATCGACACCTGCGACACGGGAACCTCTGGTATGGAGAACTGCGCTGGCCTCTTCTATGGCCAGAACAAGGACGAGTGCACTATTGAGTCGCCTGTCAACGAACAGGCCCAAGGCATCTTGCCCAAGTTGCCCGGAAACAACCCTCTCACCGGATGGTCCTACGGCGCCGGCAACGATACCAGCCCTTCCCCTCAACCTAGCCAAGGCGAACCCTCCAGCGCCGCTCCCGCTCCTAGTAGCAGCGCCTCGTCTCAGATTCCAGCCCCTCCCTCTTCGGCCTCGGCACCTTCTGATACCCATACTGCCACCTCTTCTGGGGAAGCCGGTCAGCCTACCTCTCCCTCAGAGTCTGGCTCCCCAAGAGAGCTACCTCCCTCTTCACAGACCCAGACCGACGTCGAGGCCTCGCCCACTCTCTCTGTTCCTCCAGCAGGCCCCTCCGACAAGTGCACCCCTGCCACTGTCCACACAATCTACAGGACAGTCACTGTTACCGCCGGCGCCCCGAAAAACACCGACAACGCTGGCGCTGGCGGCGAGGTTGCTGGTTTCAAGTATGCTGGCTGCTTCAGAGATTCTGCTACTCGCGCCCTGTCCGGTAAGGTACGCCCGGACCTTGGTAAAATGAGCAACGAAAAGTGTGTCGCCCACTGCAACAAGCTCGGCTTCTCTGTCGCCGGCACCGAGTATGGTGGTCAGTGCTACTGCGGTAACGAGCTACAGGGCTCAGAGCGCCTCGATGACTCTGCCTGCAACCTTGCTTGCGAGGATAATGCCTCGTCAAAGTGTGGCGGTAGCTGGGCCTTGTCTGTGTATAGCGAGACTGGAGAGGTTAGCATGAAGAACGCCATCAGCCGCCGTCACATGCACGAACATGTGAAACGCCACTCTGGTCGACGCTTCTAAGTGGCTGGCATCACCCTCCTGTGTAGCCGTATGGTGTTGTGGTTCGTCTATGGTTCGTTGTGTCCCCTTGGTTGCTCCTTTTCTTGAAAGTTGTTTTGCTCGGGCCTGGAAAATATGTACACGAGATGGATTGGCGACTACTCATTGGAGCAAAGACACGTACAATTTGAGAGGTTCGAGTTCTTTTCCCGAAAACTCCCCGTTTGTACTATGACAGTTATGACTTCTTCTTCTGCGCCTGTTGGGGCATCAAGCCCCGTCGAGGACGAGCCCCCAGCGGGCATTTTGGATCCAGATATTTTCAGTATGGCATCGTGTAGGAGCCATTGGCGGGCTATATATAAGATTTTGCAATTAAAGCTTTCCCCGCATTTATTGGATTTTTAACGCATGTCAGTAAAAGTCGAAATCGCGACTTACACGGCCTTTGCTGGTTGTGGGTCAACCACGGCTAATTGCATCCACTGCAAGTTTTCAGTGCCTGGCGCTACCCATTTTCATCAATCCTTGTCCGCGCAACTGCTTGCATTCTCCCACTATTTGGACCATTGCTTTTTTGCCATTTTTTTCCTTCTCTCTTTACGGCAGAAAAAGGCAATTTTTTCTACAATGTCTCTATACCACGAAGGTGCCGAGGTGCTGGTCGCCTCCTCCACCGAGGGCGGCAGCCTAAAGTCCCGAATTTTTGGCCGTCGCAACATCAAGTCAGCACCAGGCCAACTCTACGCCCTTGTATTTGAGACGTGCAAATGGAGTTTGGTGCTGAAAGAGGTCATTGAAGCTTCCGAAATTTTATCAATAGAGAAGAAGGTAAGGGCCGTCAACGAATAGAGCAGTGTCGGGTCACTCGCGGGGCCCAAGCCAGGAGCCTGTCGACTAATCTTCTCTCAGCTCACGCCCATACTTGCGCTCCTGTTGACGCATGACTTGTTATTAGCAAAGGGTGGCGTTGCTCTCCCCAAAAGTCATGGACTGAGAGTAACCATTGAGAAGCACAAGGCGCGACTGACGTCGGAACTCACGCGGGCGCGATTGCGTCGCAAAGCACCAACCATCGAGGCACTCAAGGAGCAGGTTGATCGTGAGTCGGCTGGTGAGGAGGCGCAGATTCCGCGCTGGGTCCGCATCAACACAATCAAGACCACGGTAGAGGAGCAACTCGATACGACCTTCAAAGGGTACGACCAGGTGACTACTATCCAGGAGGTTTTGGCACCGTCTACGACGTCAACGGGCGGCAGGCAGCGCAGGATTCTCATTGACCCGCACATCCCAAACCTCGTCGCTGTCACACAAGGCATCGACTTGTCCAAGACGGAGGCGTACAGCTCCGGGAAAATCATATTCCAAGACAAGGCCTCGTGCTTTCCTGCCTACCTGCTCGACCCGCTACCCGAGGATGGCGACGTCGTCGACGGCTGCGCGGCGCCGGGTAACAAGACGACGCACTTGGCGGCAATTTGCCACGCCAGGAGGCCCGATTTTGAGACGCCGGACTCGCAAAAGATTTTTGCCTTTGAAAAGGACAAGCGTCGCTCGCAGACCTTGACGAAAATGGTCAAGATTGCAGGCTCGCAGGGGTGGACGAGGGTTGGCTTCGGGCAGGACTTTTGCCAGGTCGACCCGGCGAGCCAGCAGTTTGCCAAAGTGGGCGCTCTTTTACTAGATCCGAGCTGCTCGGGCAGCGGCATCGTGGGCCGCGATACAATGCCGGAGCTGCACGTTCCGGAGGCTTCACCCACTGTGACATCTGGCAAGAAGCTGGACACTGGGCGGGGCAAGCCGCCGGCGCCCGAGAAGAAGGAAGCGAACAATAAAAAGAGAAAAATGTGCGACAGAGAAGAGGCCCAGAGCAGCGTCATGATTGACGACGAAGGCAACGAAACCGTTGTCAACTCGGAAAAGGATCTCGAGGCACGACTGCAGGCTCTCGCTGGGTTCCAACTCAAGATTCTCTTACACGCTCTCACATTCCCAGCAGCAAAGAAAGTAACATACTCGACATGCTCAATACACTCGCAAGAAAACGAAGACGTCGTGATGAAGGTGCTCGAATCCGAGATCGCCCAGAGACGCGGTTGGCGCATCATGAAGCGCTCAGAGCAGGTCCGAGGCATGCGCGACTGGCCGGTGCGCGGACTCGAGGAGAGCTGCAACGGTGATGCCCAAGTGGCGGATGCCTGCATCCGCTCCTACAAGGGCGACGGGCACGGCGTCATGGGCTTCTTCGTGGCCGGCTTCGTGCGGGACGGCAGCAGGGACGAGGCGGCCGACCCGGACGGTCCCTACATGAGGGACGAGAGCGGCATGATTGTGCGCGACGTGAGCGGGATGCCGTACCTGAAAACGACGGGCAGGCCGGTGGAGCTGCTGCCGCGAGACGAGAGCGAAGCAGAAGACGAGGACTCTGATGACGAGGAGGAGGAAATGGACGACCCAGACGGGCCGTATGTGAGGGACAAGGCGGGCCGTATCATCCGGGATGACGACGGTATGCCTTTCTTGAAAAGGAAGAGCCGGCCCGGAGACCTGAAGCCAGTGCAGGAAGGCGAGGGGGAGGATGAGGACGAGGACGAGGAGAGTCAAGATAGTGACGACGACGTCGATGATGATGATGATGATGATGAAGAGGAAGAAGAAGAAGAAGAGAAAGATGATGGCGAACAGTACAGTGACGATGAGGATAAAGGCGACTGGGACGGGTTTGATGATTGAATTCATTGACTGCAAATTATAGACTTGCGCTTCGAGTTAAGCGAGTCTACATCGAAATGCCTGCTGTTTGAGACTGTCTGTAACATCCTTGTCGTGTGTGAGCGCCCAACACGTCACGACAACGGACTCCGCCAGAAATCGTAAACGCATGGGCTCAAAAGTAAACCATCTCGTCTCAAATACGTACGACTTTTATCTACGTTCCATTTGATTTCGTCTCTTGGCCTAAAAGGTTTGCCATGGAAGGTGTCGTGTTAGCGCGGCAAAACATCGGGCCCCGCAGTGACGATTGCGTAGATGCCACCTTGGCGGCAGTAGCCCTCCAACACCGGCCTAGGATGACACATGTGCTTGCCAGCCCTAGATCCGCCTTGCATCAACTTTTATACCCCCATTGCCCATCGTGGCTCTATGTGACGCCATTCATAACATTGCGGCACGATGCGCCGAGCGACACTACTATTATTGGCGGCGTCCCGCCTCTGCGCAGCCAAACCTCACAGCTTCAGCATCCACGAAGATGTCTTGGCGCACCCAGAGGTACGTATGGCAGGCAGGACAGCTCACAGCCAATTGCGGCCAAGCGGAACAAGCGGGCGGCGGCGCTAACAGAGCTCTGCTGCGATCAAATAGTTTGAAGTCGTATTCGGGAATAGTATCATCTCTGAAAAAGAAGCAAAATTGCTTGCTCAGCACTCGGCCCAAGCAGCAGGCAACGCACGACCGACCGAGGCCGCCGACGGCCGCGGCAAAGACAATGGCGAGATTCCACAATACACATACGAAATGGTCAACATGGGAGACTACCGAGCGCTCTGCTCAATACCCGTTATCGAGCCCGCGCCAGCAGAGAACAAGACGGCAACGGAGCTGGCCAAGGCGGAGGAGGCACGCGAGGAGAGCCGTGCCGTAGCCAGCGGATGGGAGCTCATCGCCGCTCTAGAGGATACGTGCCTATACTATGTATCAGGATGGTGGAGCTACTCCTTTTGCAGGAACACCGAGATTGTGCAGTACCACGCTCTGGCGAGCAGTCCCAAGGGCCAGCCGCCGAAGCGCGACTTTCACTCTCCAGAGTACGTGCTCGGGAGGGTGCCCACGATGCCGTCGCAGCCACGAAGTGCAGACTCGAGTACCGTGGACGAGCATGAACTGGACCCCATCCCGGCCGAGATTCAAGAAAAGGGCAAGCAGAGGCACCTGGTGCAAAAGCTCGGAGGCGGCACGATATGCGACCTGACGGAGCGAGAACGCACAATCGAGGTTCAGTACCACTGCGTGCCGGGGCTGTCGGCCGATAAAATTAGCTGGATCAAGGAAGTCACGATTTGCGCCTACGTCATGGTAATTGATACACCACGACTATGTAACGATGCTGCGTTTTTGCCCCCCGAGCCCACGCGAGCCAACCCGATCACCTGCAACTTCATATCTGACGAACCGTCGCTGCTTTTGGACTCGAAAAAGGAGGCCCAGGGGCTGAATGAAGCACAGGACGAAGCCGACAATGGCGAGACTGTCGAAGGAGCTGCGGCAGCTGCGGCGGCGGCAGCCGCCACTGCACTGAAGGAGCTGCTTCGAAACGTGGAGGGTGGGGTCAAGGGAAAGCGAGCCATGGTGGGTGACATCAATGTTGGATCGCGCAGCATCTTGTCATTCGGAGACGAGGCAGGCCGGGCGCCATTCAAGCTGACGCCGCCGCGAAGCTTCATGTCGACAGGTCTCGCGCAGGAGGCCAGGCTGCAGGTGGTTGTCGCGCAGGGCGCCAGCCTGGAAGACGGCGGCGGGGTGGAATCGCTGTCGCGCGACGAGCTTAAGAAGCTGGACATTGACCCGGATACGGTTAAGGAAATGGCGGCGCAGGTTCAAAAGCTGGCCGGGGGCAGCGGGTGGCGCTTGGAGGTGTCGGATTCCGGGCTCGCAGGCGTGCGCGAGCTCAAGGGCTACATAGACGAGGACGAGGACGAAGACGACGAGGCGGAGAAAATGGTCAATACCAAGGCGAAACCGAAGCGGGTGGGCAAGGATAAGACCAAGCAGACTACCAAGACGAATGGCAATAAGGAGAGGAAGAAGACGGAGGAGGAGGAGGAGGCAGCGGCAGATGCCACTCGCGAGGGAGGTTTTGAGGAGGAAGAGGGGAGCCAGGAGGAATTCTACAAAGACGAGCTATAGGAACTTGTCGAGCCCATCTGGCAGGGCGCACTCTTCGGATTAATGGTTTCTCTTCCTACTGTTGCGTTGATCTGGGCTATTCGAGCGTTGGTCTAGATGATGGTGTTGGAGGGGATATGCTTGGCGGCACTGCTATGATTATGAGAGGGCACTGATTCTAATTCTGATTCATTGTAATGGTAGCAGAGAAGAGGGTGCACGTATTCAGCAGTGTAGAACTTTCCTTGCACATGATGTAATTCAAGCGCTCTTAAAAAAAAAAAAAAGCTGGCGTGCATTTGCAAAGCGTCAATGAGAAAATGGTCCAGAACAGAGCTGTGCATGGAGAATTTGGTGGCGGCGGTGCTGGACGGGGGCGGAGGGGGCGGAGGGAGAGAGGAGGAGGGCGACGACCGGGACTGGCCTCCTAGTTTGAAATAAAATAGAAAAGGCGGCGGGGCGGCTTCTTTCCCCGGAAAAGGATGAAACGGGCCGTGATTGGGTCCCGTGTAGGCGGTGCGGGTGGAGAAATGGACGGCATTTTTTTTTTGGCTTTGTTCGTATTTGCTCTTTTTTTTTCTCAAGACGGAAAGGAGTGAAGATGACGGAGAGAGGGAGAGAGAGGGAGAGAGAGGGAGGGAGATGGAAGTGAGATGAGGAAACATCGAGGTGTTGCGAGATGCTGAGGCGCCAAAGGTTGAGGTTTGCGCATAGGTACGGATTACGGAAAGGCTGCAAGTACCAGTATGAGTATCCGTAGTTGCCCACGAGTGCATAAAGACTGGCAAAGCACTAGCTCGGAGTGGGACATGAGCAGGAGTACGCTTTGACAGGCCGGGATGCAGGGGCGGAGGGGGGACGCAGTCATGTTGTGTACTGACTGGGTAAGGAGAGAGAGGGCTGCGCAGAGGAATCAAGCCTCGAAAGAGCAGGGGGAGAGAAGAGGTAGTTATATCAGTATGCAACATGTTTGAGGGGCTTTCCTCTCTGAGACCATTTCTCTTTGCGCAACATTTTGGACAAGCTTCTGGAGAAGATTGTGTTGAAAAGCAAAAAAAACGAGTGAGATGGGGGTTTCAGCGAGAAACAGCGTGGGGGAAAGAGTGATGGGCGTACTCGACACTGATAGCTGGAACTAGGAAAAAGGAAATAAAAGATTTGCTGGCGTAGAATTTTTCTCTCTCTTGAAACAAGGTGGACGAAAAGTGAGAGAAATGGCACCATGCCATGCTGAGGGACGGCGAGATGGAGTCAAAGAGGGAGAGAGAGAGAGGCAGAGAGAGTGAGTGCGTGGTTTGTTAGAAGCGAACGAATGAAATCAAGATATCAATTTACAAGATGCACGAAAAGAAAGAAAGATATATCTTGGCAGGATTTCCCCCCTCGCCAATATTCTTCTCGTTGGAATCGAGTAATGTGCATGGTTGACCGCCAGATTATGTAGATGGGGTTTGCTTGTGCAGGACGCCATGGTTAGGTAGCGCGGCAGATTTAGAGTGGTTGCAGAAGCCGAGGGCCGGTTTGTGATGCAGGCGGGCCAAGGCTTCATTGCTAGCAGTAGATTAGTAAGGGACAGAGAGGTACTGATAAGTAGAGACAGTGGACGGGCCGGTGCGCCGCCCCACAAGCATCTCCATCTTGGCCCTGTTTAGCCTGTGAACAGCCCATCCAGCAGCCCATCCAGCAGCCCAGTCGCCTGGAAGTTCAGTCCTCTCTGGCCGCCGCCCAACTTCTTGGTACCTTTTTTGCCTACCAGCCGTGCCAGCTACCCATCTGCCTTAGTTGTTACCAATTATACCAGTCCATCCACACCTGGGCCATCCCTACCGAAATCTTCCAGCCATCCGCTTTTTTACTTTATTCCATCTTATTTTTAGTTTCTAGTCTAAGTACTGGGTAGTTTTTCCTTTTCCTGTTCATGGCCCTTGCTCTTTCATGCGCACGCACACCACACATTACACATTTCCATTATTTACCCTGCTCGTCTCCCCTCTTTCTCCCTCTAATCCTTTTCTTTTTTTTTTCTTTTTTTTCTTCTCTTCTTTTTTTCCCTCTCTTTCGCTGAAATCATGAACCACGACATACCTGGTTCCTGATTTATTCCATACCCACCAAACTTGTTCCCTTGTCTGCTCGTTGGGCTTAGCAACGCCGGCAGTCGTTGACAGGCACGCACACACGCACGCACGTACAATCGTCGCGTTGCAGGCACGCACCTGCCACCAACCGGCAGTAGCCCAACGGTGCGCCACCAACCAACCGACCAGGCATTCTGCCCACACAAACGCCCAAACGCCCGAGCAGCCTTCATCTCTGCCGCAACAAAACATACCACCCACCAACGCCACAACGTCGCCCTGTTTCCGCATTCCTCCTGATTTCTTGCTTTCTTGCTTTATTTGTATTTGTATTTGTTTTTATTTTGATCCTTTATTTTTATTTTTGGTTCTTTCCATCCCGTCCCTGGTCCAACTACAGCTCGCCCTCCAAACGAGACACGGAGTCGCCTGTCTCCCTTGCTCAGATCCAAAACTTCTCCCCTGTCTCACGCTGCGATTCCTCCCTCATTCGCCTCTTTGCTCGATCCTCGCCCTCGCCGCTCGTCAACTTTCCAGCACCGCGCCAATTCTCTTCTCCTCTTTCGACTCGTATCCGCACGACATTATAGTCGGCACTTATTATCCTCGCTTCCAACACAAAACTTCACAGCCCGCGGTCAACAATCGCGTGCCCAGCAGCACCCTTCTCTAGTCACGAAACCCAAGCACTTCGAAATAACAAATACAACACCAACCAATCTTCCTTGTCGCATGCGTTTGTCTCTGCGCTGGCGCAGAGATCTGCAATCTCTTCCTGCCAAGACGGTCAACCGCCCTGCAGCGTCCGACATGCGCCCCGACTCTTCTGCAAGCCCTGTCTGACCCATCTGCATCCTGCTCGACGGCACTCCTGCATTCCATGTTCTAGCCAGTCTTTGTTGCTTTCTACCCCTACCGATCCACTGCCTTGCCTGCTCTTCGCTGCTTCTTTCAAACTGTTCGCTCCTGTTTGTCCCCCAAACGGACACAGCCTTCCATAATGGACCCGTTCCTATCCCAGTCTGGCCAGCGTCCACGGCCACCGTATGCGCGCGCTCCATCTCGCGCCTCTACAATCGCGAGCAACGCCCGCAGCGTGAGCAGCTCCAACACTTCGCACATGCAACCCGCGTCGCCCGCACAGTCCTTCTCTCAACCTCAACGATTCCACACCACCGCAACTCCAGCTTCGCCCCGATCCACCTGCCGAGCCACGCCCCAGCTGTCCCGTGAGGCCAGCGGCGACCTCGCACGACCTCCGACCATGTCGAGCTTTCTGCAAGAGAAGCTACAAAGGGAACGCAGAGCCGAGAGCGATAAGCTCGGATCCTCCACCTCGTCACGTCACAATCTAGACCTAAGCGCTTCCATCGACCTCGGTCGTGTCGCCGCCAACGATAGATCCTTCAGATCCTCCGATTATGAGGCACAACGGCCACAGTCTAGCGCCGGCATGGAGTCGGCAAAGAAAAAGGGCCTTGGTCTAAAAGAAATGGAACAGGTCGTCTCATCCCTCCACAAGCAAAATTTTGACCTGAAGCTCGAACTGTATCATCGCCGCGAAAGACAATCAAAGATGGAAGAGCGCCTCGACGCGCTTGAAGTCCAAAAACAGGACGCCCAAAAACTCACTGATAAGCTGCTGGCCGACCTGGACAAGCGTGACAAGGCCATTGAAGAGGCTGTCAGCATGATCGTTGAGCTCGAAGCCAAGGTCGACCAGCTGCTCAACGAGCGCACCATGGTCCAGCACGTCGAGAGCCAAGGATTCTACGCGTCAACCGACGGCTTTGAGGACTATGACGATTCAATAGCCAACTCGTCTGCTGCGGATCTAGCACAGCTTCAGGACCGCTCCAAGACGCCCACCGTCGTTCGCATGCCAAGCTTCCTCTCGGATCACAACGAAACAACCGAAAATTTGAGAAACGTCTACATCGGCAACCGTGCCAGTATCATGAGCCTGCGATGCGTATCCGGCGCTCACTCAGAAGCGGACAATGCCGTTATAAGCGGATTAGCCAGCCCCACATTGAGTGTTCTCAGCGAGAGTTCCTTTGTCAGTATATATGGCCAGAAGGATGGCGACACCACTGTTGTCCCTGACTTCGACGAGCCCATCGCTCTAAGTGGTTTCGACGGGAGCTCTCCGCTCGTGATTCAAGACGCACCTGGCCCCGCACCTGACTCCAAACCCCGAGATGGCAACGCGAGCCATCTGCAATCACTCAAGTATCAACAAGATAATAGACCCGCCACGGTGCAGCCCGTGAAGGATGCGCTGCGCCACGACTCATCGCTGCACCAGCTGCAGAGACGGGACTCGGGGCCTCGTCCTTTCGGGCTAGATACTCCATCTCATAACATTGTCCGCGGCGATGCTGCTTCTCAAACCCAACATCGCAACAGCGTGCAGGGCTCGCCTGCCCGCCGATCTGTCAAGGATGAAAAGAGAGCTGCGCTGAGAAAGGTAGTCACGGACAGTGGTGGTGTTCGTCTACATGACCAAGCGATGCCTCCGACGCCAGATACCATCTCGTCGTCGACGTTGCAAAGGTACAAGAACTCCAACGATAACCTTTCGGTACGCCATCAGACTTCAAATGAGAAACAAAGAATACCATCAAGTGAGTCAAGACAGACGCGGGGACTTCAAAGCACAGAACAAAGCGGCGGTGTCTCTCTACTTCAAAAAGAAGCCCTCCGCAACGTACGCAGCTCACGGCCTGAAGCCGGCGCGATGCCCAGCTACGACCCGTATGGCGCAAAGAACATTCCGCGACCTCGCTCAGCGGGCGACACAACAGTCTCTCACAAACGCAACAATTCGTGGGACAGCGACGACTCGGACACTAAGTCACTCCAGTCCAGCCTGGATATTTGGATGCGCGAAAGTGCCAAGCCATCAAGAAAGATCGACCGCGCCTCGCCCGACCTCTTTGGCTTCCCGACCAGTATGGCCAACGGTGGCTGGGCAGCCAGCTCTCTATTTGACCCTAAGCAGAGGCTCGGTGCAATGCCTAGCACGGACTATATGCACGACCTGCTGTCATTGCGAGAGGCCCTGTTGTCGCCTAACCTGCCACCACCGCCGCCGCCCGACAGGCGCTCCAGCCTGCACGGCCAGGGGCGATCCGTCTCAGCCATGCCCACGGCTGAGAAACCCCTGGCAGCCGAGGGCACATGGCAACCACCAACTGCGGAGCCTGGCGCGGCACAGAATCGCCGCAAAAGCGATGCGGCCGACCTCCGCTCCGACACGCGGACACCTGTTCAAAGCGAGCACAGACGTGGTAATAGCACTACTACCGCCAACAGCCAGCACCCGCCCAATTCATGGCAGCAAGGCCCCCGCGCCGGCCTTAAGGGACTCTTCCGACGCTCTCTGCCCGGCAGCGGGGGGCTACCGGCTGCATCGTCGCCCGTCAAACCCGACGGGGGCACCAGCGCGCATGAGACGGAGACAGCGGCATCGGGATGGGCCTCGCGTAGCAGTGCTGCCGTGCAAGACTGCGACCGCACTGGCGCCACGCCTCCGCCCATCATGCTCAATAACCCGCGACAAGCGGCTCGGCGCAGTTCCGTCGCAGCCGCGTCGCACGATGGCGCGGCTGCCACCGCGCCGGATGCCCAGTCACTCCCGGCGGCAGATGCCATGTCCCAACACAGCATCCCCCACTCGCAATCAACGACAGGAACGCGGCGGAAATGGCTCCCCGGCTTCTCGCGCAACAAGACGTAAATCTAAAAAGAAGAAGCAAGCAATCATACAATCCAATTACACGTATAGCGCTTTCACAAGCATCAGTTTTGTTATCCATACCTCTTTATCCGAGCATTCGGCAAGCAAGAATATCATTAGCGTCCTCTTTTATTTTCAGCATTTAGCATTTAGCTGCAACAGTACCGTGAAAGGGCTGTTTTTTCGCCGCATCATCACTAGCGAGACAATTCGGATCGGAACAGTTTTTATTGAGCAGGTTCTTCATTTATTTATTATTTTCGCGCCACTCTTATCCAAGGAACAGGACACATTAATTTTTCAATAGTCTTGTCGTATTTCGTTTCCCAGTTTGTACCATCTTATTGCCGAAATTCCAAAAGCTTCTCGGAATCATCTTCCGTCGCCACGAGATCGTCTACTATGCCATATTGAGCGAAGAGAAAGTATCGATTCATATCTGTGATAGATACATGTGTTTATTCACGCCACTGTTCACTATATACGTAATATGCGAAATGTACATTCGAACCCATGAACGCGATTGAGACGGACCCGTCTTCAACCTCGCTTGGGGAGCCAGAAGGGCAGCAGCAGCCAGGCCAGGTTTCAATCCAAGTAGTAGAAGCGCAATCTGCTCTCCTGTTTAGATCCACTCCCAGGTGCCATGGACACGGCCGGGTCCGAGGCTGCCGACGAGGGCGGTAAAAGCAGACGGGGAGAGGTCGAGGTCGCCGTCACCGCAGCCGGCGCAGCGGTCGACGACGGTCACATCGACGTGGCGGCCACCGTAGTGGGCGCGGATGCGGCGACCGCAAGGGTGCTGGCGGTCGTAGAGACCGTGGCCGACGGCGACGATGAAGTCACCGTTGCCATTATTGTGGCCACATGCGCCGAGCCCAGGGTTGAAGTAGGTGATGTCGCCCGAGTTGGCGGCGACGGAGAGGGCCAGGGCCAGGGTGGCGGCGACTGTCTTGGTAACGGAGAACATGGTTCTTTGTAAGTTGAGAACGTTCGTGTCGGAAAGAGGCTTCAATGACTTGTTGAGTGTGTCGAGAAACTCTGATTGACGAGATGAAGCGGCTGGTTTATATACTTGTCGTCGGAAATGAGAGCAATCCTTTGAGCGCAACCTTTTGCGCATCATTCTTCAGACTGATTCTACCCAACCGGTTATTGAGGTGCCACCTGATGAGCTCATTTTTGTGACATGTTGGATGCATTCATCCGTGCAGGCTGACTCGCAGCATCCTGCTCCTTCCACAAGTACAGACCAATAACGGTGCCAGAACAACGACGATGGAGTTCTGCACGGGAAATGATGTTGCTCGATTCATACTCAACCGAAGCTAATATGTGGGCGTTGTCAGCAAAGAAGTCTCAAAATTGGCCCGCCGTTCGTTCACCAAGAAGGAAGGCCCTTTACCAGGCTGGCCTAGCTCTGGCCCGTAGGAGCGCAAGAGATGGGTCTCGAACCTACGACTTCAAGTGTCCTTACCTGTAAGGATCGCTCAATCCTAAATCCGATTGCGCTGTCTGGAACTGATAAAAAAGGCCGCAGTGGGCGAAGGATTGGCCGGCGCTTTGCGGAAAAAAAATGGCCAACCAGGCTGTCGGGTGTGATTCCGGAAGCCTGTCTACGAATGGGCCAACAGCCCAACAATTGACTAAATGAGAGACAAAAATATGCTACAATTCTCAGAGTAGTCCAATTGAAGCCGCTCCTGGACGACTATGGCCTCGGAAACTCTGATTTTGATACTTTTGACGTTGATCAGAGTATGCAAGCCACTGCCTAAATTGTGCTGACAGCGGACCGAATCAAGCCTCGGAGGCAACTAGTTTAGGCAGAGAAGTTGAAAGAGAATGCATAACGGTCGGTAAAATTTCACGCCATGTGAATCCTTCAAGAAGAACCAGGGACAATGGAACCACCTTTGTTACCGGGGGACCGAGTTCGTTCGTTTCCGTGGCCGGCCCAGCCGAAGTATGATAGTACATCATACAGATAATACCATTCTCGGTACGCTTTCTAACCCCAATATGGTCGGCCAAAGAGCGGGCGAAACGGATGTATTTTTGGGCCGATGATAATTTTGCGAGGTTGGTTGGACAAAATATTGTAGACACTTCTGACGACAGCCCGACGCGGAGGCCGAAATATATGCCCCGCTCAGGACACGTCGAGAGCTGTAGCTACAAAAAACTTCTGTACCCGAGACAATACAATCCTCGTTTGGATTGGGGTTGGCCGCGGTACATTCGTGGTCGCAAAATGGCCAGGGCTAATAAGAACCAGAGTTCAAAGAGAAAAGGGGGCGTCAGCAGGAGGAACAACGGCCTTGTCGTCTTCGCACTCGTCTGCGTGGTAAGGTCTGGTCTATATGTTTCTGGATAGCAGTTCGGAGCAATTGTGGCTGCCGTTCATCAGCGATCCAGTCGCCAAGGGTCTTGGCGAGGCGAGGCGAGGCGTGTGCTTGGGGGAAATCTAACTAATCAGACACTTTGTGGAGGGACAACAGGTACTCAAGCATTGTCCGAGCATGATACCGTCTTATTTTATGGTGAGCTGGAAAGGTGGCCCTTCATCAGGAAGAGTTGCTTGATAGATGATTTCGTGAAAGCTAGGATCTTGAGCTCTTTGCTGTGTCAGTCCCTCAGTTCGGTACGTACAGAACTGTCAATGGCTGGGCGCTTACTTGGCGTGGGCTGTTTGCTTTATAGATGAGAGTGGGATAGATAAGAAGGCAAAAAGAGAAAAAAAAAACTGCGGCAATTGTATGAAGCTGTGAGAATCGTAGCCGTCGGGTTGTGGGATGGCGGCAAAGTTGAATGTCGATGGAGAGCCCAAGAGAGCGAAGCAGGAAAGAGTACAAACGAGAACGCTGCAGAGTGGCAGGTGAGAGCGAGCTTATCCAATCCATTACGCCACCGAGCGGATGGTGGCATGTGGTATTGCAAAGAACCACTTGAAGTCAAATAATAAAGCGATAGCCTGCTCGAAAAATGGCAATTCCGAAAATCTTCTTCTCATCACTGCCAATTACTCCGTACACGCGTCTGCTGCCTGTCTAACTACGGATGACTCGCGGCTACAATACCGCTGAGCAGCACTCTACATACTACTCCAGGCGCCAGTACCCGCCAGACCCCTTTGGTCGTAGGCTTTACTTATGCCATCCGCTTAGCAGGAGCCTAAAAAAAGTTGACCAACGCGCCGCGCTCTCAATCTCTCCTCTGCCTCGTGCCCCCTCCCTCCATCCATCCTCGCTATGAGCGGCATCCCGCCTCGACTCCCAGTCTCGCCACTGCTGTAGGTACTGGCTGCCTCCTTACCTACGTATAGTACCCCGCGTGCCTCGCGACAATGGCCTTCGTTACCCGGGCCAATGGCGCCTTCTGGCTGCTCTGGCTCGCCGCACTCCTTTGGTGCAGCCAAAACTCGTTCGACGACCCGTCCTCCATCTTTTACAATCAGGCTGCCGCCTACTCGCAGCGCTACTCGGCGCAGCGCGGCCTCGAGATCGACGCCTTTCTCGCCAACAATACCCGCGTCGCCGCCGCCCGCCCGCCCGACCACGACGATGAGATCCTCTGCATCGGCATCCCAAGCATTAATCGCACCTCCGAAGGGTTCCTCGCCCGCACCGTCGGTGGCCTCGTCGACAGCCTCACACCCGCCGAGCGCTCCTCGATCCACATCGTCGTCCTGCTTGCCGACAAGACGCCCTCCTCTCACTTTGCCTATAGCCAATCGTGGTTAACTGGAATCGTGGACGAGGTCCTCGTCTACGAGCAGGCCGGCAAGAACCACTCGGAACTACCGGGATACCGCACCATACCCTTCAACATCCGCCCAGATGGACAGCCCCGTGGCGATGGACGCGTCGAGAACATGCGCCTTGATCACTCCGTCTTGGTCGATACATGCTGGAATCGCGGCGCGCCGTATTTTGCATTTATCGAAGATGACATTGTAACTTCGCCCGACTGGTACCGCAAGTTCCTCGAAGGCATTGCACGGCTCGAGCTCAAGACTAAGCATTCTAACAAGGACTGGGTATACCTTCGTTTATTCTACTCTGAGATCTTCATGGGATGGAACTCTGAGGAATGGGCCACCTACGCCGAGGTCATATTCTTAATCTACGCTGCCTTTATCTTGGGCTTCCTTGTTCTTCGACGGCGACAGCGGCGGCGCTATGCCTCACCGTCTGGATACTCGCCACTCATGAGCAAGGAGGAGCGTGCGGCGAAGCCGGTTCAGTCACAACGACACCTTCAAAAGTTCAACCAGTTGTCTGCGTTGATCATTGGGCTTTGGCTGCCGGCGGTCATTGCCCTCGTCTTTCTCAGCGGACGCATATCCATGAAGCGATTAAGTCCCGTGCCGCAGTCTGGGATTCGCGAGATGCCACGCTACGGCTGCTGCTCGCAAGGGCTAGTAATTCCCAAGCGGCACCTGCCCACTTTCCACTCGCTACTTCGTGACCCTCCTTTCGATTTTCCCGGCGATATGATGCTGGAGGGCCACGCCGACCAAAACAAACTGGCCAAATGGGCCCTGGAACCCAGCGTCATGCAGCATGTAGGCCTGAAACAGTCCTCAGAAGGCACTCGACTCGCCGAGGTGTGGAATTTCAGCTTTGAGCGCCGAAAAATGGCTACGAGACATGACTGAAGAGGAAGAATACGGCAAGGATCCAAAGCCTATTTCGATCTTTTGCCGGGGCCTGCCACCAATTGACTACGTCGAGCTTTCCGAACTAAAGCAGCCATGCCGGCGCTTGCTGCCTCATTACACGATGACAGAAGAGCGGAATGGCTTTGCAGCCCATTACCGCCACGAAAGGCAGATGGCGAATGTAAATTAACGCAATGCCTCGTTACCTATTTATATATTTTTGTAGACCTTTGGATGTCCCAGACGAAGAGGCCTGATGATTTGGTATGTAAGCCATCTGGGAATTACGCTTCTGTAGCATCTTGTGAAATAGTTGTTCTCGTTTTTATCTTGTATAGTGCAGGACGCTTGGGCGCACCCCGAAGACAAAACCGTGGGCTCGGGTTGGGGCTGTTGGCCATCACGGTCAATCGTGTGGGGTTGCCTGTAGTGCTCTACTGCCAAGTACCACGGGCCAGAAATGGAGTGGGAGACACCGAAATAAGATGCATATTATGCCGGTATGGAGAGTATGGAGACTTTATGCAGCATGTGATATAATACCTACAATATAGCACCTCTTTTTACAGACGGCGCGGGTGATGCTCTGGGGCAATGGGGCGAGTGCGTACCTCATGTACCTTCCTGACCTTGCCTAGGTAAGTAATTGGTGCTTGCCAAATTAGTTTATCTACTCAGTATTTGCTGATTATCCGTCGGCGATGTTGGTCAAACAGACCGATCGGCCATCAAAACAAGGCCACATTAACAAAACAACCACGAGAAAAGGGGGGGCGTCCGGCATTCAGCAGCCAGTTTGGAACCGGACTCATTGAAAAGCAGATCAGAGAGTTTGAGGGTTTCCGCAGTTGTTGTCAGCACCGTCCGATTCCTGGTGGAGGCTTGCCCTGGTTCGGTCGCGAATCGAGGCAACGAGGCGACGAGGCCCCCGTACTTGATGTAACTGCCTGCCCTCACGGGCGCAGTCGATGAGTAGCTGGAGACACGGTCAGGGCAAGGTAATGCTTGGTGCACGCGAAACATGCAAAAGTACGACTCCGCATTGTATTAGTATTCTGGGTCCTGGCGCGCCGTGCATGCCGATATGCCGCAGCTGAGAAGCTACTTTGTGGGCTTGAGAGAGTCTAATGGCGAGGAAGCCGCTTGGTTATCAGCGCCGATCCGAACAAGCACGGGGTTGGCGCTGAGCCTGCATCCCACCACTTAGGTGTCGATCCTGCACCACGACCTGCCCAAATCGATGCATTGAGCCGAGATGTTTCTCAGATTCCTCGTTGGGACGGGGTTGCACACCACATGGGCTACACGAGAGGTATCGGAGACGCCCGTCGACTGACACTTTTTCGGTGGTCATTACTTAGGGATCGACCCTTTTGCTTCGTTTGATTTTCGACTCGGTGTCGTTATAGGCTGACCCGGAGTCTCGCCTGCGCACGGAGGCAGCTGGGCTTGCCCGCTTGGATTGGTTATTACACAAGTGATGGGTTCAGAATGCAGCGTCGTCATTGGTGCAACTCTTCTCTTGTTGTTCGATCAATCAGACCGGACAGCGGCTGGACTCTGGTACACTGCCAAGTTTGCTAGTGCTTAAGGCCTCCCCATTCAGAGCGGCCGCCCGTGCAAGCTGTGTGGAAAGCCTGTCGGTCTGTCTGACTAAGTTCGAGCTAAAGCCAAACCACGCTGCCCAACATGGCCGAGCTTAAGAGGAGATACCTGCCCTCCTACTCGACGTCCGCATCCCCCCTTTCGTTCTTGTTCATGCTCGATTGAGTCTGCCCATCGTCACTTCTTTGTTAGACCGCTCCCTTCAAGATGCAATTCACCGCCCTCTTCCTCTCCCTCGTCGCCGTCGCCAGCGCTGCGCCTGCTGAGCTCGTCAGCCGTGACGCCACCACCTGCGGCAACGTCCACTACTCTGCCGGCCAGGTTGACTCTGCTTCCCAGGCTGCTTGCAAGTACGTCCAGAACGGCGGTACTGCTGGCGGCTCCACGTACCCTCACAAGTACAACAACTACGAGGGCTTCAACTTCCCAGTCGATGGTCCTTACTACGAGTTCCCCATCAAGTCTGGCGGTGTCTACACTGGCGGTTTGTTAAACCCCTTCCTTGTGCGCCAGCGATGTTCCTCAACCAATCTCTTACATGTCTACAGGCTCCCCCGGTGCCGACCGTGTCATCATCAACCGCCAGTGCGATGAGGCTGGTGTCATCACCCACCGCGGCGCCAGTGGTAACAACTTTGTCGGTTGCGAAGGCACGTCTTAAACAAGCTACCAATGCTCTTTTCGGCATGTCATGAAATTCATCTTCTTCGTTTGTTACATTTTTTCTTTTCATGCGAACGGGGCGGGTTTCCCGAGTATATATATTCGCATACATGTACATGCACAAACAAGAACATAACAGGAAGAGACCAAATTGCGTGGAACGAAAAACTAAGACTTGATAAACATTTTTGCAGGAAAAAACACGACAAAGTCGGGAGATGACAAAAAGTCGGGTAATGACAGCAAATCGGGCAACGACTCGAAAAAATCCGGTGCCGTCGCAGCCAAGTACAACGCACTTGGAGCTGTGTCCGGCGCGGGCGTTGCCGTTTTGCTCTACCTACTTTAAGAATCGATCGAAAAGAACAGAGAATGATGACCGTCCTGCCATTCAAGAAGCCCGTGCGTTTGCGATTTAAGAAGATTTTCGATTTCACTACGACCTCATGCCCTTACGAGTATACCCGTAATCACGTATTGCTTGCAGCCCGCGTGCAAGTCGAAAAGGCCCGTTATCTGTTAAACATGAGCACCGTTCTGGTAGAACGCCAATCATGCTCCTAATAATCACTGTATTGTATTGAGTAAGTTGCAATTTATACTGTGTAGCGGAAGAATGTGGCGTTATCGCCCATCTCGCTCTCCCTCGTCTTCTCCTCATATGTGTACTCCGCCAGTGGCTTGTGCATGGCGTCCCTCCGCGCGTTCTCCCGCCGGAGATAGATCGTCATCCCGACCGAGAGCACTAGACTCATAGACAATGTCCCGACTAACGCCAAATGGCCTGATAGGTATCGTGGGGCGTCAGCCTGCCGAAACACGAAACCCGACACCGCACCTCCCAGATTGCCCTATTGCGGTAAATGATTAGCACGTGTCTAGGCCAATAGGAGGAAGTCGCCTAGGTTCAGGATTCTTACAAAGCCCACATGCATAGCAATTCCTACCGCTCGCTTGAGAGATCCGCCAATATTGTTGCCGTTCCAGGCGACGCCTTGCGGCACATTCGGGTACACGCCCACCGTCACAAGGAAGCACGCAAAGTACTTGACGCCATTGTGCTGGACGCCAGCAAGCAGCGCAAAGCCTAGAATCCTACATCAATCAACCGTGTTAGCAAACCTTGATCCGTTGCTCGTGAAGTGGCCCTTTGACATACGCAACAGCATTAAAACCAATCATGTAGATGCCTCGCTGGCCATGACGATCCGCGAGAAACCCGCCACCAACGGTGAAGAGACATGCAACGGCATACGGAGGCACGGACATCAGCTGGGCAACCTCGTTTGTGTAGCCCAGACCTTTGACAATGGTGGGGAGGAACACAGAGATGGAGTAAAGTGGGATATAAATGCCAATGGTGATGAACATGTGCACCCAAATTTTCCAATCTCTGAGGGCATCCTTGGCAAAAGAAAGCTTAAATTCGTTGGACAGGGCCGATCGATCTTGCTTGAGGCGCCGGACAACTTCTTTTCTTTCCTCTGGGTTGAGAAACTTGACGGATTCGGGGTAATCGTGCATGGCGCGGTAGGCAATGAGTGCTTGCGTTCGAGTCAGCTTACAAGAGGAAACAAGAAACAAAGGCGTCAAGTCTCTGTCAGAAGGGGAGAAACATCCATACCAACAATGAACGTCGCCAGACCTTCGAGGATGAAGATCCAATTCCAGCCGTTGAGGCCGCCAACGCCGCGCATCTCCATGATGCCGCGCGCCAAGAGCCCACCGAACGCGCCCGCCGCCGTGGCTGCCGAGAAGAAGATGGCCATGCGCAGGCCGCATTCGTGGCGGCGGTACCACATGGTGATGTAGTACGTGATGCCGGGAAAGAGGCCGCCCTCGGCCAGGCCCAGCAGACTGCGGACGGCGAGGAGCCCTCCAAAGGACTTGACGACACCGAGCATGATGGTCATGAAGCCCCAGACAACCATGATACTGGGGATCCAGATGGACGGCCGGAAGCGCTTCATAGCCATGTTGGAGGGGATCTCGGCGATGACGTAAAAAGGGAAGAAGATGGCAACAGCAATCTAGACAGTCCAAAAGGTGAGTTGACGAAGATAATGAAGAGCCGAAGGGGAGGTTCGAGTGGTTGTCAGACTTACGCTGTAGTCGTACCCCTCCATTTTGAGATCCTTTTCGAGGCCGGCAAGCTTGGCGTTTCCTATGTTTGACCTGTCAAGGAAGGACAAGAGATACAGTAAGGAGAGAAACGGCAAAAGCGTGCGATCCAGCTTGCGCAGTAGCCTGCTGGTTTCTGGCTTGGAGAAGCCGACTTCATTGTCTTCATCGCTAAAGTCCTTGACCACGTTGCTATCATCTAACGAAGAGGCAACCTCTATCTGGGTAGCTTCCGCCTTTGCCATGGCTGTTTACCAAGTTCTTTGTCGTAAGAATTGTTTGGGTTAACGTGTTCGACTCAAAGACGCCAGAAGAGAGCCCAAACAACAAAGAAGGCGACAACTGAGAAAGTGGTGAGGCATGAATACTTATACCTGCTAATAAAGACGATGCAGGGGAGTGCGGCTGCCCAATTGTCTCATAGCACGGGCAGCGCTCCCCGCGGAATCAGATCCTTCGGTACACGGAGTATCCCCTGTGAATTCTTGTTGCAGCTAAGACACTGCAGTGAAAAGCCTAGACTTGGCTGATTGCCGTGTGGCGTGGCGTGGCGAGGCGCCAAGATCTCAAGGTCCATGCTAGACCAGCCACCAAACACCAGAGGACATCCCGCCACCTCGCTGTGCTTCTACGATCATTGATCACGGTCAAATGCGCTTTTGATTTTCTTGAAGGTCAGCAGAAGCGAACAATTGGCGGAATATTGTAAGTTCGTGCAAGCCGCTGAGGCTGAAGGCTGAACTTGATGCCGGTCCGCGAGAGCCTTGCAAGCTTGGCCGCATGCTTCACATGGGGAAGCGGGTTTGTCTCCTATGTAGTACCGTTACATTGCATCATCCGGAAGCGGTAGTCATTTGTGTAGGTCAAGGTCAGCCTCAAGGTAACAAGGAAGAGCAAGAGGAGAACTTTTGTCAAGTGAAGTGACGAGTTCTACGCCCATCATCCCGCACCACTTCAGCCGCAAGCTCCAGGTACGGGTCTGAACCTACGGCAGAGGGAACCGGCAGATTGCGCAATCGTTTTACTCCTCGAACAGCATTCCAAACCGAAACCTAACTTTACGTACCAGCGGAGCCAAAAAATGTGGCTTGCTTCCGTTTGGCCGGGCCTGTGGGCTGCGCCGCGCCGCGCCGCGCAAGAACTTGAGATGGACTGCAGCTGCTGGGGCCGTCTCGCCGCGCGCTGTGGCGTAATTCGAACCCTGTTCTCCAATACGTGGATATTGAAATCACGACAGGCATCCAAGAAAACGTACCGCGAAGAGACTCTGGGGGTCCGGGGAAGGTGGGGGGAAGGGGGGGGGGGGGGGGGGGGGTTGCCTGCCCGCCGACTTTTAGCGGGTGAAAGCTTATCGACAACTTTATTGATCCCGCGATTGGGCGCCACAATGAGAAACCCCGTTTTACATTACTTTATTGGTATGAAGCGGCCCACTGAGTAAGAAGGTTGTATCGGAGCCTCGTTTGTTTCTTTAGCAGACGCTTGGCCGGTTTTGACCTCTACCCTGGGGAGGGGAATCCGTTGAGGAGAGAGCCAAGACGCCTCGACTCTGGGAGGCGTTCCAATAATGCGGGGGAGGTTACCTGAATGGGTTGCCCGTCGGCCCTGCCAAAATGAGGTGTCGGACTGGAATCTGGTCTGGGCACTTGAAGACTCATTTATTCCCAGTCTCGGCTAGTGGTCTCGTCTCGACCGCCAGACAAGAGTTTGGGTTTGAAAACGGGCTCACTGGGCGACGACGCCGGGAGCCTGTTCATGAGAGATTGACTACAAATTGTGTCTAGGAGAGCCGGACAACACCGCCAACGCCAGCCGCGCCGGCGATGGTTTAAGTCGTGCTGGGTAGACAATTGAAAAAAAAACCCAGCAGTAATATTGACAATGATGTTGGTGACACTACCAATGCCCCCTACTCTCGGACTCTACTCGGTAAACTTCTACCCGTGTCCGGGTGTGTGTGTCACAACAGAAGGCGACAACTTGTATCCGCAATGTCCACTGATCCGCTGCCTGATTACAGCCCTAGCTTACAAAATGTGGCACTTTTTGGATCTCTGTCACCTTTCAACAGCCTTTGAAATACCCTTTCACCCGGACAACCAACAATCTGTTGGTTCCGGAAAACTGCCAAGGAGTGAGGCGGCTTGTGGCTTAGGCATGTGCATATGCATCTAGCATTTGAGGATGCCCATCCACCAACTTCATTTCTTTTATGCACTCTTTCGCATTTATTGCTCGTACTCCATCCGGATGGAAGCGCACAAATTTCTCGCCCGCAATCGCTGTTCAGCCACCCAGCTACTGGGAAGACGTGGGCATTGTTGTTCCTAGCCCCCCAATGATGGCGGTCGAGCATGGTGCCTCGAATGGTTTGGAATCGACAAATTTGGCAGTCGGGGTGTTGCCATCCCCAATGAGGATCAATGACCTCTCCTCGGTAGCAAACTTTGGCCATCCCAGCTGACTCAGACCATCCGCGGGGTCGTCACTGAACAGGAACCAAGCACGCCGCATCAGCCGGGTGAGTCTTCTCTGATCGTCCGTGGCAGGGATTCCGGTGATTGCTCCCGACTCTCCAAAAATCATGTGCAGGTCTGAGCCATGATACCCGCCGCTGCTCGGATGCAGACGCGTGTTGTCCCAGTCGGCCATGTACCGGTAAGCCCAAGAAGGCACCCCGTAGCTGTGACGCGCCCTGGCCTGGATGGCCACGGGGCATGTGAAGAATCCGAGGTTGAAAGAGGCTATCTGTTCGTCCGTTGGCATGATTCCGCGGCCGTAGGCTGCGACGCGGTAAAATCCAGCTTCATTGTTGCCGTTGCTCAACAGAACCGGGACTTTGGCGAACCGCCCTTTCGCTGTCAAGCGAGCGTAGTCTTCGAATACAACTTTGCCATCAGGCACCGGGTAGAATGGCTGGATATCTCGAAGCACACTTGAAGTGTGCGCTGGCGCAATCGATGCGGCGGCTTTCTTGAGGTCCCTCCAGTCCACCCGCCGCATGCATGCCATGGTGTCGTCCGCATCGGCGCATCCGACCAGTGATGCTGCTTTGTCCCAGTTGCTCCCCGCGGCTGCGTGGGTGGTGGTCGGGAAGGTTAGCACGTTGCCTGAGAGTGCAATCATACCGCCCACGAGGGGGTCTTTTTCGTAGGCGAAGGCCCAATAGTCGACAGACGCGCCACCGGCAGATTGTCCTGCGATTGTGATTTTACTGGGGCTGCCGCCAAATTGCTCGATATTCTCCTTCAGCCACTCAACTGCGGCTCTCTGATCCCTCAGTCCGAGATTTTGAGCTTGTCCTGGCGCGCCTGGAAAGCCGAAAATGTTGATCCTGTAGTTGACCGTGACAATGATGACATCCTCCTCATCCGCAAAGAACCTCCCGTTGTAGAAGTTGGTGTGTGTACTTCCCGTAGTGAATTCTAAATCGATTTCAGCAAGCGTTCATTCAGGGCTGGCAGTCTGTACCACTCACCGCCCCCGTGGAAGAACACGATGGTGGGTTTGTCCATTTTTATCGAACGCTCAGTTGGCTTCGCCCATATATTCAATGTTAAGCAATCCTCATTTTGCATGTTGTCACCACCAGCGAATGCATCGAGAATCTTCTGTGCTTGCGATGTCATGTTGGGATAGTGTATCGGAGGTGGCAGCGTAAAGGGGCAATCATATCCGTATTTCGCGGCCGTATACGGCCTTTTCCCTGAGAGACGCAGAGGTGGAGCGAACCGAAGGGCACCCGTTGGAGGCTTTGCGAATGGGATGCCGAGATACTCAACTACACTGTCCGTCCCAGGGGCTATGTGCCCGGTGATTGGGCCATTTGAGCTGTCAATGGTGATGTAGCCATGGCCTTTCGCGATGGCAGTCGCGATATATGCGGCAGTCGCAGAAAGAGCATAGATGTTGATGGGTATCATGGCTTTTGTATCAAATGGTTCTTTTGGAGTCTTTCAGAATAAAACACGCGGTTCTCAGTTCTATTTTATAGTTGTGCGGCAGGTCATGGAGTGGTTCATGGTGCTCGGCAGTGACGCCAGCAAGCAAGCAGGCATCACTTGTCAAATAGCGAAAATGGCTCAATTCTCGGCAACTATCAAGCCACAAAGCTTTGCAACTCATAACGATGTCCGGAGAAAATGAATAATAACGTCGAAGATAAGTCGGGATCCGACTCAGCTGCGGAACCATGAGCCGTGTAGCCTCCACTCTCACTAATGGACCATCTTACTATGAGCTATCAGCTGGCCACTGAACTATGGGCCAAGACGAATTTGGGCGGCGCTATCAAGATCCCAGCGCATTCATACCTGGGATTCAAACAAGAGGGTCCTCGAGTTTCGAACAAGTGTGCGGCGTTCTGGTTGCCGTCGCAGGTCCTGGCGGCCGGTGCTGTGCATGGTACGAATCGACGTTGCCGTCTCAAAAGTTCGGCAGTGGCTTTTAATCGAGGTACCACCACCGCAGCTACAACTCATTTCGCTGCCAAGTTCGACCGAGTTGGAGGTGGCGTCCGTCGTCTCCAGACAAATTTATATGCCGTGTATTGCGGGAGGCGGGGCAGCACGAAACTATCGAAATTGCTTTCTGTGGATTCTTCGGCCAAATTGAGCTGACACAATAAAGGAAGCTGTATTGAGCCTAGCCAGCGATGGAGGCAGGGCTCTGCTCAGCAAACAATAATCAACCGAGCAGAACAACAGCATTGACAACAGCATTGACAACAGCATTGACACATGTAATCATCCTATTCTTATAGCCTAATTCAACAGAAACCATGTACTCATTGGCCGGTATCCCAGTCATGAACTGTCAAAGTGCCGGATTTCTGTAGAAGAAATCGATACTTGAGGGATAGTCCACATTGATAGTCCCGCCAGAGATGAACAGGTGACAGAAGGGGGAGTATGGATGATATGTCAGTTCTCTTGAGTGACAGTTACATCCAGTATAGCGCCATAATTATGGCTCATCTGTTCACAGTCTGTACATGTCCCAGGACCGAAGAGGCGGGTTTGTTCGCAGAGGCCGAATTGCTGTCCTTCTAGGTCTCGTGCGCCTCTCGCAACGAATTCACCAGTCTATTGACAATGTTGTACGCATTCGCGTTGCAGACCGAATGGTTCCTCTCCAGACTCCACACATCCCGGCACGACTGCAGCGCGTCGAGCATGATCTCCTGCGGTTGGCCGGAGCCGTCGGGCATGCTCATCATGTCGTTGCCGCGCACGAGGTGGAAGCAGACCGTCATGGCCGCCGTGAAGAACTCGTGCCGGAAGAGGCCGGCAAGCCACGCGCTCGGGGCTGCGGGCTGTCCCTCGCACAGCTTCCGCTGCTGCGACAGGATGGAGAGGGCGCTCTCCAGCGACGACAGGTACGAGATGGGGTACCGCGCCGACGACTGATCCTGCAGCGCGAACCGGGCGTGCAGCGCCATGATGGTCTGCCGGCAGAAAATGTCCACCATGCACGTTTCCAGATCAGGGACGCTGATGATGCTCCCCGTCGAGAACTGGAGGCGTGCAAGGCCCGTCTTGGGACGCTTCAGCTGCTCGCGCAACGAGGCGTCCAGCTCCACCACCTCGTCGTAGGTGACGGTGTCTTGCACGCATGTCGCCAGCTCCATGGCCTTGGCGATCAGCTTACCAGAGCTGGCAAACGTCTCTTCCAGCAGGCTAGCGCGGGCTTTTCCGGCAAACTCGCTGCCTAAAGTGCCTGCGCTGTCATCGACAAACGCTTCCTTCCTGAGCAGCGCGGCAATGTCGGAAGACCGGAGGAGGAGTGGCATCCCGCACACCAACGACTGCTTCATCTCCATGTACACGGCCAGGGTCCATATCCGGCGCTTCATCTTCTCCTCGTACACTGTGGGCTCGTCGCTAACAGCCAGGTCTGTGTGCAGCCCCATGCTGGCCGCCAGCCGCACAAGCATGCCCGTCAAGTGCCAGCACGTGTCGGCTTGGTGGCACGACATGGCGTACACCTGCTTTGCAATGACCATCAGGCCGAGCATCTTGATGACGTTGAGGCTTGGCCGAAACAAGAACGGCGTTCTTTTGAGGCACATCTCCGCGCCGCTGAGGAGCCGCACCGGCAGCGACCGATAGACGTCCTGACCCTTCTTATAGGCGTGATGATTGTACGCTTGGCAACCGAGCGACAGGACGAGAAAATGTACGCCAAGCCAATCCTCCTGGACGAGTGATCCTGGTGCCCAGAACGCTCGCAGCTCCTCCTCGTAAGCTGTTTCGTCCACAATGTAGAAGGTCTTTTCAATGGTCTCCATGAAGCACGAGATGAAGAGTCTCTGCACTGAGCGTCGGGGCAATTGGGATAGTAGCTCCTCAACCGTAATTGTGGGGTCATTTACATTTCCAAGTGGAAAGTTGATGGAAAGTGACATGGCATTGATGGGGGTTGCGCATTCGTCCTCCATCTCGACTGGCTTGATGTGTTGGGGAAGATGCAAGCGGATCTGCCACCATCGTTAGCCGAACCTGTTACATGCATATTCTTTCTATACTTGTAGCATAAGTGCGCACCTCCCGCAGTAAAGCTGTCCAATGCGTTACATTTCGAAACCTGTTGTCCCACCGGTGGTCGATGAACGTCGTCGCGATACCGTGCAAGCTTTTATAGGGCTTCTCGGACGGCGCAGATGCATCTAGTACAGGAACCTCTGTGTATACACACTCTGACTCCTTGTTATTCTTCATGCATCTTCCACACGGTGTCCGCCTATCGCAGCGAACCTTTTGCTTCCTACACCGGATGCAGGACAGAATGGCCCTATCTCGCTTGGCGGATTGGCGAGAGTGGGCCTTTGCCGGAATGAGCTGCGCGCTCCTGAAGTCGGCAGAGCTACAGGGAAATGTCCGCTCCGGTGCTGCTGCTGTTGTTGTTGACGACTTTTCAGGTGGTGATGCTGATCGCGAGGATAGATCCTTGTGCGACGGCTCCGTGACCGGGGGCGTCAGCGCGCTGGGCGATTGCTGGAGAGGCAGTCCCCGCGTCCTCCCAGTAGATTGGGGCGGATTGGCGACATCGGAGGAGGCATACATGCATTCGGATCGGCTTTTAACGCACCGGCGACAGGTTGGACGTCCCCGGTCACAGCCAACCTTGTACTTGCGACAACGTTGGCAGGCCTGAATCGGCCGTGCTGTCGTAGAAGCGCTCGCCGGCATAATAGGTGGGTTAAAATAGCCCGCCAAGGGTGCAAGGAATCGCTTTATGCCCCGACCTTTATTCTAAAGACTTTCGTCTTGCAGGATTTCTCGGTCGCAAAACCCACGGTTCCCTGAGGTGGAATGGGGTTGGAGGAATGTTGTGGCTGATCGGATCGGCCGACTGTTTCGGGGCGGCCTTATTCCGTGCCCCAGGCCTGCGGCGCTCTGCATGCGCAACTTGATTTCGACAAGGCCGGATATGTCTGGTGCAGGGATGGAGTGAACCAGTACACTGGTATACACAGCCGCCCGATTTTCAATATCCGCACCCATGACAGTCACTGCCGTGTTGGAGCAAAGATGATTGCAATGTCGGCCGTCCAGGGTGGCCGATCACCACGACATCTAAGCAGAGTTCTTTTCATAAGAATCAAAGGAGCATCTTCTGCGTACAAAGTGAGAAACAAATATCGAAATGCTCTTTCCAGGCTGGCGGCCTGGCGCAAGCAATCTCATACATACATAACGAACCTGCCACTGTGGGACCAGTCTCCGATCCAAAGTACCTCCGGCTATGCTGAGATGGGCAGAAGTACACGGCAAACAGAGTGCCATAAATAGATGATCTGATTAGATAACCTAATTCTATGTTTCTCAGCTCGTAGATCCCCTTCCGCATATGGAGCTTCGCATCTGCCACGGATCATTTAGCCCTGTTCTCTGTGTATGAGTTGCCGGCTCGCCTACACCAATGGTAGCCCCTCCCATCATCGGCCGACTGTATACTGGGGCTTAAGTCCGACTCCGGTGCTCAAAAGGGTATTCATCGAAGCGTTATGGGCGCATCGTGTGTATGAGGGTCGAAAGTAATACGGTGTAATTTCCAGCGTCCAAGGGAAATTCTCTCGGATTATCGGATATGTGGCCATGATGCGAAAGGCTCTCCTCGGTCGATCTCCTTGGTTACACATATAAAGCAGCTGCATCATTGCTGTCAACCAGGAATGTGCCTCGTTGACACACAAAAAGTTAAATCTTCTTCTAAACGCAACATACTCTGTTGAAAATGGATTCAAGATCGTCCGCCAATGGCCTTGCTGCCACGTCCGACAAAACACCGGCCACGGCCAATGCATCTGTACGGCTCATAGTGGCCCGCCAGTATGCAAAGAGTCTCGAAGAACAACACTCTAACCCAGATCGTGTCTTCTACGACGGTGAGGATTTGCAAGGCCTGGATCCAAGTAAGCTCATACACGAAGTCAAAGGAGGTCGACGCTCACAGCCAAAAGTGCTTGTTACTCTGTCCACAGTCGATAAAGAAAACCCACGCGTGCGCAGTTACTCTATCCGTACTGTCACGAAAGACACTAACCTAAATGCTGCAGCACTGGACCAAAGCCAAGAAGTGGAGGGTCACTGTTGTTCTAGGAGCCTATGCTTTCTTTGCGCCATTTGCCAGTCAGGGCCTTCCCTATCATCATAATGGAGAGTTGCTGAACTCTGTGCGACTGACCAGCTTGCTAAGGTACCATCTTTGCACCCTCCCTTGAATCAGTCATGGAAGACCTGGGCGAGACTAGCCCTGTACGAGGTGCCTTGCAGATTGGCATCTTTCTCATTGCGTTTGCGCTAGCCCCCATCTTCCTGGCGCCCTTGACTGAGCGATACGGACGGCGAGTGGTGATAACTTGCGGCAACATCATCTTTATTGTCTTTTGTCTCGGTGGCGGGTTTGCAAGATCGGTAGGTTTTACTTGTGTAAGTTGACACATGATACCGTGGCTGATTTGTGAGGGCCAAAAAGACGGGCCAGCTTGCAGTCTGTCGTTTCTTCTCTGGGGTAGGAGGATCTTCGTCCCTGTCCGCGTACGGAGGCGTGCTGGCAGATCTCTGGGGCCTCAAAGATCGCCCAAGGGCATCAGCTGCTGTTGGTGGCACACTGTATGTTGTCTCGCAACGGTGATAGAACTTTGCTGCAAATGTTCCTAACAGAATCAAGTCTCTTGGGGCCAGTTCTCGGGCCAGTTTGTGGTGGTTGGATCTCCGAACTTGTTTCATGGCGCTGGACTTGCTGGGTGCCTGTATGTGCCAAAGCATAGAACGCTGTACTATGAGACTGACTTGAAAAGGCTATTGCGGCAACAGTCTTTGAGGTAATTGCCTCTTTTACCTACTCAGAGTCCCATGTTCCGACCCTCTTGCGACAGAAAAGACGTCGCCTGATGTGCAAAGCCCCAGAAGCAAGCTACTATACTGTTCTGGAATTCATGTCCAATGGCACAAGAAATTCCAAGCCCGTTACCAAAACGCTCGAGACCATTGGCCGACCGTGTGAGTCTCCTTTGGAACCGACCATGTGCCGAATACAGGTCGCAACTGGGACGACAGACACAAGCCTGTTGTTTCATGACCCCTTTCTACATTTCCCCGGTCTCGTCAGGTTCAGTAAAAGTTTTTAAAAAAAACATGAGTGGCTAATTATTTGACAGTAGCATACCTCTTCCTTGACCCAGCCGCAGCCCTGCTCGCAATCTACTACGCATTCGTGTTTGGTGTCTTGTACCTCGTTATTGTCACAGTAAGCTGATCCAGAACCGGTGTATGTTCATTACTGATTGTTGACACACACTCAGTTTCAAGGTGTATTTGGGGGTCTATATGGCCACTCACCTGGCATAGTTGGGATTGACTTTTTATCTGAAGGCATCGGTGCTCTCATTGGCATGGCGCTTTCTACATGGCTATTGGAGCTGGTATATAAGCGGCACACGGCGAGGAGTCAAGACTCCTACAAGTCCGAGACCAGGTGAGAAGCTGCCGGAAAACTGGATATTTGGATCATTCTAACTATCTCTACCTCATCTCAGGTTGATTTGCGCCTTCCCTGGCGCATTTTGTGTCACGGCTGGGCTCTTCCTGTACGGATTTTCCGCGGGCGAAACTCATTTTCTCGTGGCAAGTTGCGGCCAAGTCCACTATGCACGTATTGGAAATATTGCTAATGAATGACAGCCTATTATCGGAGTTGCTCTCTTCAGCCTTGGGTCAACGAACACATACGTACGTCGTTGAAGAACATCAACGAGGACGGGGCATTGACAAGGACAGATGGCAATTCAGCTCTATGTAATTGATAGCTTCGATTACCCAGCGTCGGCCCTGGCTAGCAGTATGTTTGAGGATCCTCCAACACTGGTATGAAATGCTCACACATGATAGTATCCATACTTCGCTGTCTTTTTGCTGGAGGTACGTGCCCCCTGGTAAAAGCACTCGGCATGACACAATAAATGACTCGCAGACAGTCTTTCCCCTGTTTGGCGCAAGATTGTTTGAAGCTTTGGGGACGGATTGGGGTATCGGCATGTTGGCTTTTCTAACTCTGGGCCTCGGTGGTCCGTTTCTTCCTCTAGTATGTCATGCCGGTTATACTAAACACCCTCCGCTGCCGCACCGCACAGGTTCTCATGGTTGCTACTAGATCTACAAGTATGGAACGAGACTCCGCGCGATAGGTGTTGAGAACCGTAAAAGACTGTTGCATTGAAGCAACAAGACTTGCAGACTTTTGGATAAACTTTGGGCCTGTAGTCGATGGCATACGCTCTGTCCTCGCGGGGCGCACGGCCTGAGCATTATGCCAGATGCAGACACGGAAGTCAAAATTTTTGACGTGCGGAACAAATAATAAGGTTGGATGACAATGAGAAGATCAAGTTCCTTGTATTTATCCCTTGAATGCTACTTGACGTTTCATCGAGCCCGGTCCTTGTTTGAAAGTTTATGTGTATCTAGGGTAGTTGAGATAGGGACACCCCCTACTGCTGAATGGCGGCGGCAGTCGGCAGATGACAGATTTCAATCTAAATACTACCCAGAGAGTTTTGTTGAATGGGGTTTTTAAGTGGTGGTATTTCCATTGACCAACCAGCGCATAGCTGATTGCCCTCGGTCTGTCTCCCCAGGGACAAAGCCGCTTCGAGGAGAAACCAGGGACAGAGGTTCAGTGGAGCATCGCTGGCTCAGCGGCATCACCAGTTGCGTTCTGCTTCAGCACAGGATTCGTAATTCGTAGAGGCGGTCGGGTTATTTCATGCATGCTGTTATCTGCCGAGTTCATTTAATCTTGGTGATCCTTGTCGTCATTATGCATAACGGCAGCTTCCCCGCTTCCCCGCGCCCAATTAGTCGTCGCATCTCCGACTGGCTTGCGGGGAAATTAAATAAATGACGAGATGAAAACACGAGGGGCGACTCATCGTCAGCCCGACGCGGTTTGCTCTCGCAAATACTCTGCCTTGCTCACGAGGAAACGCATTCGCGACCTTGTCTGCTGAGCTTTCTGGCGAATATTCGAAGCGATTTGGCCATTACGGTTTCGCTCGCTCCCTAGCCATGGCCGTCCCATCTCCGCGACGCGTCGTGTGCCTCGCGCTAGGCCTCATCGCAAGCCTCGCCGACGCCACCGTGAGCGCCTCACCGGCCTCGCAGGACGTTCAACCGCGCGGTCGTACCGCAGCGGAATGCCCCGACTACAACAAGTATGCGCAGCAGCCGCACGCGCCATACTCGAATGGCTCCTTGAAGCTCCCTTACATGAGACCGAGTGAAGAGTGCCGCACTTTCAAGAGCCCAGCTGTCGAGGTAAGCATGTTTTTTTTCTAATTGGGGTACTTTTATTTCGCCATCTTCGGACTTGACTTTGACGCCGATTCTAGAAAGTGATTGAGGATATGAAGTCGCGTATCAAGAACCCAGATCTGGCGCGCCTTTTTGAGAATGCATTCCCTTCAACCCTTGACACCACGGTCAAATACTTTGACCCAAGCGTGAACTTGGCCTTCATCATCACTGGTGTACGTGAAACATATACAGTCTCTGACATGTCGGTATGAGTGAAAGCTAACAGGTCCACCAAAAAAATAGGACATCACGTACGCACCATACACATGAATTGTTGCAACGATGGACTAACCTTGTCACAGGGCACAATGGCTGCGAGACACTGGCAACCAGTTTGCTCATCTGTACAGACTACTGCCGCATGATGAAAACCTGAAGAACCTTGTCAAGGCCGTAATCAACACGGAAGCACGGTACATTTACCAATTTCCCTATTGCGGTACGCAGGAATGGTCCTACTGTCAACTGCAACGCAGTCGATAACAGTTTTCCAACAGGCGCCTTTCAACCTCCACCTGAGAGCGGCCTGCCGCCGAGTCATAATGTGCGCAATTATCAAGTTCTACAGCGCTACATTACCGCAGACGCCGCTAATATACATGAGTAGGACTATGCCGACAATGTTCGGGTCAACCCGTATGTTGGCACAACTTTGCTTGACCTTCCATTACTAAGCGTGATTGCAGCCCGGTTGACAACCAAACCGTATTCGAGTGTAAAGTAGGTCAATAAGTTGATACCAGACGTGCCAAGCCCTAACCTAGATATAGTACGAATTGGATTCGCTCGCAGGCTTCCTGAAGATCAGCCGCTCCTACTACGAGAATACACGGGACGCCTCGTTTGTGAATGAGAACTGCAAGTCAGCTGAAGACCACACCGGGAACAGTCAACTGCTAACACGTGCGCCGCAGGGAAGAAGGCAATGCAGACGATCCTGGAGCTGCTCCGTGACCAGTCCCAAAGTTCCTGGTCGGACGGCTGGGAGTTTGTCAGCTACTACAACTGGACCGGCACGTCCGGGTCGCTGTCGCCGCCCGTGCCCAACGGGGGCAACGGCGAGCCGAAGCTCGCCAACGGCCTGGTCGCCTCGAGCCACCGCCCGTCGGACGACCTCTGCGTCTTCAACTTCATCACGTCGGACAACGCCATGATCTCGGTCGAGCTCGCCCGCGTGGCGGACGTGCTGGACAGGATCGGCACCGAGAAGAAGATGGCGTCCAACGCGCGGCGCTTCTCCGGCATCATTGAAAAGGCCGTCTGGGCCAATACCCGGACCGGCAACGGCATCTTTGCCTACGAGACGAACGGGTACGGCGGAATGTACGTCATGGACGACGCAAACGTGCCCAGCCTGTTGTCGCTCCCCTATCTCGGTTTCTTGTCGCGCAATGACTCGACGTACATCAAGACCAAGGATGCCATGCTGTCGCGGAGGAATCCATACTATGCCGAAGGGCAAAAGTTTAAAGGCGTCGGGTGAGTAAGCAGTTGTTGTGATTACGGACAGCATCCATCAGTGGTCACGTCTCGGCTGATTTTTGGATTGTACTGCAGAGGACCTCACATCAGCGCAACCTACCCATGGCCCATGTCGCAAGTGTCGGCCATTTTTGGTACCGATGACGACGACGAAATCGCGGAGCGCTTGGCACTGATTCTAGAGAGCACGTCCGGCCTGGGTCTCATTCACGAGAGCATCAGCATTTACAACGCGAGCGACTACACTCGCCCGTGGTTCGCCTGGGCCAACAGCTACTTTGCAGAAATGCTACTAGACTTGGCCGAGCGCAAGCCGGGCATCATCTTCGAAAAGGATGAACCGTACGCAATTGGACAGCCGTTCTTTTAGTCCTAGCGATATCCGATGCTGTGTAGGTCTTTTCTATGCGCGGGTGTAATATGTTCATGCTTTGAATTTGGCCAATAAATACAGTCTGTTCAATATAGTCAAAGGAAACATATACAATATAGTAAGAAAAAAATACTTCAGAAAGAAAAGTCGCGACAAAGACATCACTCGAATGTTTCTTTGCTCGCCGTGGCAGCTGCCTCGGTAGCGAGCTTCAGAATACCTTGTGCTGCAATCTTGGGACCACTTCCGTTTCGCTTGCAGATTACCGCGAGCTCCAGTGCTCTCGTTTTCATGCTCTCGGAGTGTCTGCCCTTGATCACTTCCCAAACAGTCTCTGAGATCTCCGTGGCTTCAAAGACTGGCTGCTGCTTCCGAGCTCCCTTGCGGCCGATGCCCAGGAACTCGACCCTGTTGGCGTACTCGTAGCAGTCTGTCCAAAACGGAAGAACCACGTGCGGCACCCCGGCCCTGCAAAAGCAGGAACATGTCAGCGATCAAGCTATATTTGACAGCAGTAGAGCAAACGACTCACAGGATAGCTTCGTTGTACGAGCTGGCGCCGCCGTGATGGATCGAGCAGGCAATGCTGCCGCTCTGCAGGACCGCAAGGGGGGGCGACACGAGCCAGTCTACAATGCGGACCCGATCGCTGTCCATCTTTCCGCAGAAAGCGGCGCGGATAGCGGCGTCGGGACCTACCGCGTCATACTCGCCGTCCTTTTTCAGCTTCCAGAGAACCTGCACGTGCGGGCCGTAGGCGGATTTGCTTTCGAGCTTGTCCATGGCCATGTTGAGACCCTTTGCGAGCTCTACGGCGCGATCCTCCTTGAGTTTAAACAGGGAACCCAGATTGACGTAAATTGTAGGCCCGTTGGCGAGCCAGGCCGCGAGTTTGGGATCCGACACGGAAATTGGCGACGCCTCGCTGATAATCGGGCCGCAGGTTACGATGCGAGGGTGGCTTGTGAGAGGAAAATCTAGCTCGGGAAGGGTGCCGACAAAAATCTTGACATTGTCTGGCAGACTCTTGCCCGTGTTCATCAAGGACCTCATGGGCTTTCCAGTCTTTTCTTCTACATAACGTTTCGTCTCTGCCAGACCGGGCTCCTTGAGGATCTGATAGATCATGTAGAAGTAATGAAAGACATTGAGCGGCTTCAGGTGCCAAGGCACAGGGTAAGTATATCCGCTCATGAGGCTGCATGTCGTTAGTATAGTCGAGACTGAGAAAGACTGAAGAAGAAGGCGCAGTTTGACTCACGCTGGCCATTTCCAGAACATGGTGAGTGGTTGATAACTGGCCGCAAATTCCTTGATGGAGTTGGGGCTAAGGTAGGAAAACTTGACTCCAGAGTTCCAGGCAGCGGTGATTCCAGGGGACAGCAATACGTCTACGGTGATGAGATCTGGCGCGACCGCCTTGATGATGTCGGTGAAGGAGCGGTACACGTCCATGAAACCGGACCCATCCCAACCCAGCAGATACGCGCACAAATCTCGAATCGTCGCCATGGTGGTGGCAGCGTCCAGAGGCCGGGAGAATGCAGGCGGGGGAACGGAACTGCCCTCGCCATACTTTTCAGCGTTCCTGGCGAGGACGGCCTCTGCGTGTGTCTGACCCTGCAGGGCGTGGAACGTGATGGGCCTGGTGGCCGGGTCGAGCCGGATAGCCTCATCTGATATGTCTCGCACCTCCTTCTCGAGAGCCGGGAAGGAGGCAAAGTGCAGCTCGACCCGGGGCTCGGAGCGCAGCAGAGCGTCGGCGGCGGCGAGGAACACTCCACACTGCCCGCGCTCGACGTTGGTAGCAAACAAGATTCGAGGGCCGGTGGCCGGTGCTGCTGGCATGGTTTGTTTTCTGCGGCCAAGTTTTTATTTTTAGCAGTTCTGACTGAGAACGGGAATAGTTCAGATACCCCAGGGGCCACAAAGAAAGAAAAGAGAAAAGAAAAAAGAAAAAAAGGCAAAGGCTAAGGGGACATTGAGCGGAGGAGAAAAGATGATTTTGCAAAACTGCCAAGAAGGAAACGGGTGCCTACTGGGTACTGATGATACAGAGAAACGGCGGTCGCAGGTCCCAAGGATATCAGTCAAGATGACGGACATTACGTCGGGGAGGGGTATTGTTTCCCAACTGAGCACTAGACTCGGAGGAAAAAGAAAAAATCAGCGAGACTGGGCTGGCAATTCGAGCCACCGAAGCTCGGGATCTGCTAGTCTCAGGCATATGGGTTACATCCATTCAGAGTTTTTTATTACAAGTCCACCACGACTTTACAGGCCTCTGAGGGAAAAGTTTTTAGTCCCTTTATCAATAATGGCGCATCCTCAATGAGCGTAGCGTAACTCTGGATGGGATTTAAATGGTCAACGTGGGCTTGGACGGCTGAATATTGACTTGTTGAACGACTGTAAATAAGCTCTCCAGAGCCGCAAGTCGGAGGGACGTCCCCCCCCCCCCCCCCTCCTCCTCTCTCAACGCACAAGCATCACCGGGCGCCGTGCGCCTAGCAGAGGCACCTGGAACAAGCCATATTCATGCGCCCACACGTCAAAGTATCTCCCATGCTCCCCGAATGTAGATTAGGTGCCCCAGCGACGACGCCACCCGAGGGAGCAGCGAAAGGGAGGAGGAGGGTTGAGCTGAAGGGGGGGGAGGAGGGGTGCGGTTATGAAAATGTGTATCAGGTTCCTGGTGCCTCTTTTGATCAACTCCCTGCTCATGTTTCCGAAACAGCCCCAGGAATTGATTTACGACTAAAGCCATTTCGCGCTATGTGCCCGTTAATCTTGACTAACTCTACTGATACGTACTGGTCAGTGGTAGTAGGAGACTTGTTACTTTCTTTTGCTTTTTTTTTTCTTCTTTCTTGTTCATTTCTTTCAAATGTCGTCATTAGGGCGACTATTGTGCACAGTCGTTGCCTCATCGCCCCCTGGTACTCTTCTCATCTGTGAAATGAGAACAAGGGAAAAAAAAAAAAAGAGCAAATCTTTGCAGGTCATTTCCGTCCCAAGTTTGGTCCTTTTGCGGCTGCCCCAAGACGCGATGCGTTGTTACTATGTAGTAGGTCATATGTCATTGTGCCAAAACGATTAGTCATCCCAGCCAGCCAGCTAGCCAGCCAGCCAGGTCGCTGGAAGCCAGCTAGGTCGCCAACCAGCCAGCCAGCCTACCAGCCAACCAGCCAACCAGCCAGCCAGGTCGCTAGGAGCTCGCTAGTAAATAGAAAAAGAAGCTATCGAGATATTCCTTTAATAAAAGTAGTAAAAAGTAAGCTATTAGAGGTTAAGCTTCAAGCGGATACAAAGTAGGTGAGTATATGGGTAATTACTCTATCCGTACTATATGGGCTATAAGATATAACCACATATATAAGTACCATGGTAATTTAGTATCTAGGTACTACTAGTACCTAGTAGGTGTAAGCATAGTCCCGTCGTAACAAACCGTCCGCCTCTGATCTGCTGTGCTGGGTCCTAGTTCCGTGTGGTTCATTCCAGCGCGTGCGCCTTCACAAAAGGTCTCGCTGAGTCGCGCGCAGTTGTGTATTGCAACGAACCGAGGCTAGGCAAGGCACACGCGGCAAGCTTCCCATGTGTCTTTTTCTATTGGTACATACATGGTGGCACCAACTTGCCTGCTTACAAGTCATGAGAGCACTTGGTGTTGCTATCACTCTTCTACTAGACCCCAATGGGCAACTTGGGACGCTAAGAAAGCTTCTTTTTTTTTTGCCCTAACCATCCTCTTCTTTCATTTAATCTCTTGTTTATTTTTCCCATCTTCCCATCTTTACGATCGACGGCCCTGGCTACCCACTAGGTCATGGTGCTAACAAGGGGCTCGTTGCGCCACGCGCCAGTCACCAGAAACAGATGACTGCTGGGCAGATGAGGATGCGCACGACACCCTTTTTCAAAGTGCAAGCAGCCATCAGCTTGTCTTTGCTTTGTTGGCCGTTTGCTGAGAAGTGAGTCAATACTCCTACGCTTGCTCTTTTCATTCAAAGGATGAGATTTGTGGCAAAAACATTCAGCTCTGGCAGGGCAAGATGAGCGCTTTCATCGGATATGACGCGATGGCTTTCTCCCAGCCCTAGCCCAGCGGCTTTCTTCCGCTGTCCCGCGCTGAGAGTTGCAAGGTGCAGCAAAACGTTAACTGGTTTGTAGATGCGGAAGTTTTTCTGTCCCCACGACATAACATGTCTCGGCCAGGATAGAACCAAGGTGGGCAAGTAACACAACTACCGTAAAATAGACCCCTCCACGGCTTCAATGCTAGCCAGTCAATGATAAAATAAACCATGCTATTCTTTGTAATCTAATTCATATTTTCGGGTTTTTTCTCCTAAGATATGAATTTATAGCTCTCTATATACAAGTCATCATCTTCCTTTCATAACAAGTACTAGGGTACTTATTCTGTGCCGGGATCACTACTGGTAACGGCGTCGTAGGTACGGGACAGGGTCAGGGGTGCGAAACTCACGCAACCTCTTCCCTGCACATCTGCTGCATAGCAAGCCACGAGCACAAGCCACGAGGCGCCCGTCATGATTCTCCTTCAAGCTCCAAGTATGGCTGTTCAGCAAGAAGAAATTCACAGACCTGCGTCAGCTATTGTCTTGCGAATGGACGCAACCAGTTCGTCAATGGTTGTGTTATCGCGGGGAACGGTATGACCCTTGCCGTGATCAAACAGCGTCGCATTGTCCTCATTGCAGACCCCGTAGAGAGACATTGCGCCGTACAGGTAGGGATCCTGACTGCCAACAATGTGGCATGTCGGCACCTCAATCATGTCTTCGCATTCGTCAGCCAAGACGGCCTTGACCTTGTCCTCCTCAACTTTGCTAGGCGGCCAACCGGCGAAGAAGATGCCGTACTTGAATCATCGCATCCAGTCAGCCTCTTGTCCAGGTGGTGCAACCCCAAGGCGGGGGCCGGGCCTGGTGATGATTTGCCAAGACGCAGCCCAGCAGCTGGGACTCACCTTTATTCTGCGCGGCGCGCCATGTTCTTCCTCTTGTTGCGTCTCGTGAAAGATGTATGAGGCCGCGGCTGTCGCTCCCTCGGAGTAGCCGAGAATGCCCTGTACGGAGAGAAAAAAGGTTGGTCATTTTTCTGGGCGGAACATGCGCCTCCAGTCATTGCCGACACTTACGTCAATCTCTGGGTCTTCATCGAGGTACTGCTTGATCCGGTCAAAAGTCTTGCCAATCGTCTCCTTGCCAGGTATGGCACCGTCGCCTTTGAGAAGAGACCTGAGCGTGTCCTCGTATGACTCTCCCTCTGTATTTGCGCGCAGGTTGTTGACTAGCTTGGCGAGCCCGTCAACGCCGTCAAAGTCAATGTTGCGATAGTATGGCGGAGGGCCAAAATAATCCCCAAACCCCTCGGGAGGGTTGACTGGGAATTGGCCATCGACAAATTTGAAGCTCACGTCCCCCGCCTTTTCGAGCTTGGAGACAAAAGGGTCAAGTTGCGTGCGGAATGCCTGTGAGAAGCGGGAACTGTTAGAATTGCGACAACTGGTCTATTGTGCTGGACGAGTATTCGTTGACCCTACTTTTGCGCTGCCGTAGGCGCCATGGAGGCAGAGAATCCTCATTTTCTCGAAGCTGTGTGCTTGGCTTAACAATTTTGCACTCTGTGATTTTCTCGCTTTTTCTTCTTTTTTTTCCTTTCGTTTATTGTTGCGATTCGAACCTATACATCGTGATGCATGGAAAGAGCCCAACGTCAGGGAAATAGCCGTCATCGCTCCCAGGTGTCTGGGCACGTGCCAGGACTATTAGCGGCTGGACTGGAAATCCCGTAACAACAGAGGGAGAGCAAACATCTTGGCGAGAATCAATAATTAACTAACCCCTTCAATGGCAAGCGTCGGTCGGGGTGGCTGCAGTGTCTCGGGGTGCCCCGCTGTGATCGGTTCTTCTGTGGGCGTGTGAAGGGCAAGCATGCCAGTGATGTGGCCCAGGAGAGGCACAAGCACGTTCCCAGCGCGGCAGCCGCTGATCTGCCTAGCTTCTATCCAGACTAGCTGCTGGAGCAACTTTCTCTGTGATAACAAGTCAACTCGCAAAAACGACGGGGGAGGGGTGGTGGGTGGGCGTGGTTGAGACACGGGCGTATCAGAGGTGGGCCAGCCACTAGTTAACTAATGGGAGGCAGCGTTGGTTGCGCTCTTGGGTTACGATGAATGGGGAGCTCTGAGTTCTTCTAAGCCAGCACCATCCACGTTTCTGATGAGGGTATACAGGAATTGAGAACAATGAGTAATATAGATACGGGTCAAGATCAAATACCCAGCGCATAAGACTGGACAAAGCTACCACGCGATGCTCGATTGGCCATCATCCCTGTAGTTTCGAACCTCGACAGCAGTTCGGTCAGTGAAAATTCTCTCAAGACCCAGCAACAGCCTGCATGGTAAGGTCGCTTCTCGAATAGTGTAAGCACCGGGTGACGGCGACGATGGCAACGGTAGCGGTGACGGTGATGCTACGAGTCTATAGACGAGCAGTCCTCGAGTGCCAGGGTTGATCGGAAACTGATAACGACTTCGCGTTGGCGAGATGGCAGCAGGAGCTACAATCAGGGTAAAGCCTCGCTCCACTGCATTATCACTAGCGTTGAACGGCAGTTTTCTTCAGCGATCAAACATCGGACATATTGCCGACATGTTCAACACACATCCGGAGCACATGTGGCGTGGGGGGCGGGTCACAATATAGTATACTGCCATTGAACAATATTTGGTCAAAGTATAGGTGTTGAGAGTGATGAAGACAGTCACCAAGCCTCGGTTGTTTCATCAACATGTTGCAGCGCATGCATTATTTTGTTCGGACCTACCTGTTTGGGCTCGTGGCTGCGACAACTACTTGTGACACGTTCTTGTTCTCTCTTTATTCTCTTGTTGGAAGTTCCAGCGGAACCAGCCACGATTCATACAAGTTGCACGGCATGTTTTGCTGTGCAGTGCAAATATGGGCTCGGTCTCGTTTCCGGATGTCTCACAGTGACAGTTGGTCAATATTAGTACAGCCTGCCAGCGCATGCATCCCTGAACACGTGCAGAGGAACTGTTAGTTTGCCGGTCATACATTGGTTACCCAGTCAAGCATTTCCAGTGGCCTTGATAGGAACAATTCAGTATCTGGTGAGTGTGGTCGTAAGCAGAGCGTCGCAACTCCCAGTACGGCTACCGAAGATACCCTGCTCATAATACGACCATTATGAGGCTGGTTTAGCATCCATGAGAAACTGTAACGGTACTCCATAGAAGGACTCTACACCCGCCGAGGTTGCAATGGTATTGCAAGCATGAGGTGCAAGGATGCAATGGTTCGGAGGTAACCCGAGGGAAGAGAATCGAGGCGAGGGGGGGGGTGAACGGTCAACGCCGTGAGAACCATTGAGGGTTGGAGGAATGGAGCAGTAGAATATGACAGGATTCGTGGATGGCTACATAGATGAATGGGCCTGTTGTGATATTTGGAATCGAAGTGATGGCTGGTCTGATTTCTGTGCCAAGCTGGAACGGCTTACACGTTCCGACTGGGGGTAGTATTCGGGAAATGTTGAGTGGATGGGATGGGGTTTTGAGAGAGTGATCGTGACATTTGCGGTGTCGTTTACTCATCGATCCCGAGGGCTTGGATGGGGCATTAGTGTATCTGATGGAAACTTAAAAAGGTCTGGAGCCAGAAGGTCGCTTGGGGAGTTGGCATTACTCATGAGCCTAATTAAGATAAAATGCTGTGTATGTAGGGTATGGCTATCAGTACTAACTTAATTGTCGAGAGCCAACAGAGGGAGGACCGTGTGTACTTTAGCTGGCATTCAAAGAGTGCTCTAGTACCTGGTGGCAGTGGGTCTCATGTAAATCTGAGCAACTTCTCACTGAATCGGCAATAGACTGTGGTGACCAATACATGAACTACATAGGGTGGTAGGCACAATAGGCCTTAGTCCTCGCGTAAGTAGTAGCGCTAACCGACCTTATTCAAGAGAACCGACCTGATGGGCAGGTTAGCTTTGCGCTAGGGTATCGGGTCACAGTCCTGCAGGTAGTGAGTAAGAGAGGAGGGGCGGGTGATTCTGATTCTCGTGCTATTTCCCCAAAGGACGATTCAACAGATGGTATCTGTGATGGCCTCGGTGCGTTGTCCGCATCAAGGAAGTCTGCCCAACCGGGTGCGCCAATATCCGTAGGGTAGCAATCGGTAGGTATTGAAAATCACACAAAAAAAATCGATGATACCTGCCCAAAGTAGGTAGAAGGGAACAAGAAGTAAGTCCGGATACTGGATACAGATGATAAGAAAGTTGATGGACAGATACTTACTTGCCTGGGTACCTGATTAACGGGCGGCCTGTAGTTAGGGAGTCCCTGGCTTCTGGCAGCGCCAGATGGCGCCACCAAACAAGTTGCATGGGCGCCACCAAACGGGCAGCTGGCAGCGGCAGGGAGCTGGCAGGCAGGCAAGCAGGCGCAGACAGACCAAGTCAGTACGTACCTAAACTACTTACTCTACCTACCATACCTAACTACCTACCTAACCATCTAACCATCTAACCACCCAACCATCTAACCATCTAACCATCTAACCTAGCCAACGGCCGCCGCCCGCCATGCACAAGGCAGCTACTGGTGCCGGCCGGCCAAGGAGCAAACAAGCAAACGGCCCACGTGTACTCGGCACGGATTCCAGATTCCAGATTCTCTCTGCGTTGGGCGGTTTGTTGCGCGGTACGATGGCGGTACGATGGCGGCACGATGAAGGTACGGTTCGGTGCGGCGCACAGGACGCGCAAGTATCAGTGCTAGGAATTATGGGATCGTGGCAACATGACATCCGATTACCAGCATTACCGGAACTCGAAACTCGCCTACCAGTACGTCCGGGTCAGTGCCAATTGCTCCGTAACTACGGGACAGTGTCGGCGCATCAGCCACCTCGCCGTCTGCCACTGTCTGCCACTGTCTGCCATCTGTCAGTAGCTAAGAATCCTGGAGAGCGATCCCCCTGGCAGCTCATGGCCCGTGCTCCACAACCTGGTCCAGTCTACTTCTTCCGGACTAGTCTGACCCAACCCTATCAAACCACTTCCCACTTGCCTGCCACTCCTCCACTCCCTCCTCCCATCTACCCAGTGCGCATCGCGACAAACGACCACTACCATTACTGCACATATGTACTCCGTACTGTCGATCCCGTCAATACAAACTTCTGCTCTACCGACCCTCCACCCAATTTCTTCACATCAGCCGAGTCAGATGCCTGGGACTAGACCCGCGGCCGAGGCCCAAAAAGCGGTTCCTGATACCATCATGCAAATGGCCTGGGGGAGGGGCCGAGACCCTGGCGTTGATACCAAAACGAACGGGTAGCAACCAGGCAAGGAAGGTCAAGAAGAAGAAAAATCCCCCCCCAAAAAAGAAGGAAAGCAAGAAAGCGACTGACAAACAGGCACTTTCTGAGGCCGGACTCTGCACAGCTGAGTGCCTGGTCTAATTTCTTTTTGTCTGTTCCCTTTTTCTCCGCCCTGCCTAGTGTAGTCCTTCCACTAATAACTTGTGCCTGCAGTGGCCCGGCGCCAGCCATTGGCCCAATCCGAAACTTGGCCGACCACTAGGTAGTTAGGTAGTGTCTGCCTATCTGCCTACCAAACCTACCTATCTGCCTACATACGTTCCTGGCATCGCCTCGCGCCTCTTTACTACCAGCGCATCGCGCTCGCCGGTCTGCTAGGCCTGTTTCGCATCAGGCGCTCTGCAATGTGCGTGCAGAAGCCACCACCCGCCTGTTGGCGTCTCCAGCTCAGCCAAGTACCAATCAGCAGCGTACTAGTCCATACAATACATGTCCGACCGCCAACATTGCGTACCTGCTTTCGTCCGCGCTCCTGAAGCACGGTCCGTACGTGCTGCGGCCCACAGACGGACGGCTCGACTACTTATGCTACCCACCTCCATCCCATCTCCCCGCACAATTGGCCTACCGTTGACAAGTTCAGCAGTCATTCTGTCCCGTCAACGAACGGAACAGGCCATGCCACTTCAGCAGATGCTTGACACAGCGTCGTGCCCCCAGCTGCTACTACTGCCGCCATCCACCCCCACACGCACACGCTCGGCCCAAGCTAGAAGTGCTCTCTGGCCTCTTCCAGCTTGCGGCTTGACTCGGTATATCCGTTGCTAAAATATGTGCCTTATTTGAGTGCCAAGCCTCACGATTGCATACATATGTCCGCACTTGACATATACCTACCTAGTCAACAGTCTCCTCTTGCCAGCGAATGCCACTCTGCATAGTGTTGAAAATAGTGCAGCTTGAAAAAACAAGGAGCGCGCGCCGTCTCACTTTAGTTCATCCTGGAATGGTCCCTTGGCCACAGTGTCTCATGTGTCATTTTTCTCTTTGCCTGTCCCTGGCTATTATTTCCCTTACTAAGTATGCATAGCATGTTACTCTCGTTGGCACCCTTCGATAAGTACAGTACCTGATACATTGTTCCGTGCTGCACATGGCTAGGTGGCTCCCTGCCTCTGGTTGTCCCCCCCCCCCCCAGTTTGCCCTTATCATTTGAGCGGCCGCTTGTCCTGCGTTTTCTTGGGAATCATCAGCCTTACAACCTCTGCATTATGCAACTTTAATAATTACCCGAGATGACTACGGGACAAGGCAAACAAGCAAAAACCTTTGAGTTCTTCCGGTTCCTTCAGGTCGAGGCCGTCCCCCTTGGCGAAACAATGCGACGCCGGCAAAAAGATCCGAAAGCCTCTTAACTTTCTTCTCCAGTGTTCGTATGGCGCCACATCTTTTGCCCTCTCGACTGATCGGCTCACCCCCCCTCCACCGCGCCCCGCGTTACCTCCACCAAGAGATGCCATGGCTGAGATATTCAAAGTACACCCCCCTCCTTGGCGCGCTTCGCCCAAGCTGTTGGCAATTCCTGGTCTCGCCTGTAAGTAAGCCTCTCGTCTACTCCTTCGGCAGGTTCATGGGGAATTTTTGGCCTGTGATCAGCTTTTTGACTTAGGCAGTCTCTGAATGTTTCCCACACACCATGCCCTTCGACAGTACCAGTATGCTCGTCGTTTTCATACTCGTCCCACACCCCCTCGACCCAGGCAAGGCCAGATACTTGCCGTACACCCAAAGCTGTTCCTACACGTCCCTTGCTCGACGTGCTTTTTCGATTCTCGCTGACCCATCCCGGTCTCTGTCTTTCCGCTGTCTCTTCATATATAGCTGCCCTTCCTGATTCACTCGCTCATTCCATCCTCTCTTGTTCTACTTTATTCTTCGTCCGCATTCTCCCATGAGCGGCAACAGCTCTCTATTCATGTTGCTTGCATTGTCATCATATCCCTAATTCATTATACCCAAGAGTCGAACAAGTACATTTATTGCGACTCAATTCTATTGCACATACACACATCATTATCATTAACCTCATTATACACGCCAACTTGCCATCTACTGAACATTATGGACACGCCCACACCCCTTGCCATTGTCGGCATGGCATGCCGCACATCAGGCGATGTGAAAACTGTCGATGAGTTTTGGACAATGTTGTCCCGCTCCCGACAAGGCTCAGGCCCTATTCCCAAGAACAGATACAACGCTGACGCCTATTATCACCCAAATCCTCAGAAGAGGGGCACCTTCAACCAGGTTGGAGGATATTTTATCGACAGGGATTTCTCTGTTTTTGATGCTCCCTTCTTCAACATCACCAAGCAAGAAGCCAGTTCTATGGGTAAGTCGTACCGCCTCTCCGGATCATCATTGCCCCTGCTGACCACGAATCCGCAGACATCAACCAGAGACAACTTCTTGAATGCACATACGAAGCCCTAGAGAATGCCGGCCTACCCAAAGGCAAGATATCCGGAGAGAAGATGGGTGTCTTTATCGGAACTAAACGAGCCGATTATCGTACCGGAAGTTTGCAAGATCTCAACCAAGTCGAAATGTTCGAGGCGACGAGTGGCCATAGCTCCATCCAGGCTGGTCGCATCTCATACTACTTCAATCTCAATGGCCCATCCTTTTCCGTGGATACGGCCTGCTCCTCGAGCTTGCACGCTATGCATGCCGCTGTGCAAAGCATCCGGAGTGGTGACTGTAGCTCTGCCATTGTTGCTGCTAGCAATTTATACATGAACCCGGACGATCTGATCCAGATGTCCATGCTGGGTCTCTTCACACCGACGGGCAAAACCTACGCCTTCGATCACAGAGGCAAATCTGGATTTGCGTGTGGTGAAGGTGTCGGTTGTGTCGTCATCAAGCCTCTCGAACAGGCTATCCGCGACAATGATAAAATTCGCTCTATAATCGTCAACTCGGGAATTAACCAGGATGGCAAGACCGTCGGTTTGACTTCGCCGAGCGCTAAACAGCAGGAGAATCTCATGCGTGAAGTTTACGCTCGCGCAAATATCAGCCCAAATGACGTTGGATTCGTCGAAGCTCACGGCACGGGTACAAAAGTTGGCGATCCTCTCGAGGCCACCGCAATTCACAACTTTTTCGGAGAAGGCCGAACCAAACGCTCCCCCTTATATCTCGGTTCAGTGAAGACCAATATCGGACATTTGGAAAATGCCAGTGGCCTGCTCTCCGTCATCAAGTCCACTCTGATGTTGGAACGCAACTTCATCCTACCCAACACCAACTTCGAAAAAGCAAACCCTGCCATCCCCCTGGACGAGTGGAACATCAAGGTCCCTACTACTATTCGTCCTTGGCCCAAAGGCAAGCGCTTCATCAGCATCAACAACTTTGGCTTCGGTGGCTCCAATGCCCATGTCGTTCTTGAGAAGGCACCCCTCTCACAGGTCGCCAAAGATCTTGCTATTGAAGCAAACGATAACCAAATCGTGCCCAGACTATTTGTCATGTCGGGCAATGACGAGGGGGCGGCCAAGCGCAACGCTACAGCCATTGGTATCTACACAGAGCAGCACCCTGAGGTCTTCCAGAAGCGTATTATTCGCGATATGGCGTACACATTGGGCGAACGCAGAACACACCATAGCTATAGACTGGCATTCACCTGCGGCAGCTTTGATGAACTTGTGTCCACTCTCAATTCTGAAGCGATGATCCCCACGGTCGCCACTACCGATCCCTTGAAGTTGGCGTTTGTTTTCACCGGACAGGGTGCTCAGTGGCCACAGATGGGCAAGCAGCTTCTAAATACTCACCCAATCTTCGCCGAGACTGTCAAGACTGCTTCGGACTACTTGGAAAGTATTGGTGCGGAATTCTCTCTCCTAGAAGAGTTGGTGCGAGACAAAGGTGAATCCATCGTTGGGCTCGCCCATATTTCGCAACCAATTTGCACTGCTGTCCAGCTTGGCCTTGTCGAACTGCTGAAGACTTGGAACGTGAAACCTTCCATGGTGATCGGCCACTCATCTGGTGAAATGGGCGCTGCCTACGCAGCCGGTGCCATCACACTGCAGGAAGCCATGGCGGCTGCGTACTACCGCGGCCATTATGCCGCACAGATGAAGCAGCGCAATCCAGACCTGCGCGGTGCAATGCTCGCTGTAGGCGCTGGTCCGGCAGAAGTCAAGGGTATTATCAAGTCAATGGGGCTTGTCGGAGTCACCGTCGCCTGCGAAAACTCCCCAAATTCCATTACTGCGTCTGGAGACGAGGCTGATGTTGATCAGCTCGCTGCCGAGCTTGAAAAGCGCAGCATGTTCAATCGCAAGCTTCGCGTCGAGATGGCATACCATTCGCCGCACATGAAACTTGTCGCTGATGACTATATGTCTGCCATCCGCACCATGGCGCCGATTCCCACCGAAGGCGTCGAGTTTTACTCTTCGCTTTTAGGTGCAAAGCTTGACAATACTGCCGCACTTGGTGGCCAGTACTGGGTTGACAACTTGACAAACCCTGTCCGTTTTTCATCCGCCTTTGCCGAGCTTTACCAAAGCGGAAAACCAGACATCATCGTCGAGCTCGGTCCACATGCGGCTTTGGAGGGACCGATCAAACAGATTCTAAAAGGAATCAGCCCACAGGCGGCCGCCAGCGCCAAATACTTCTCTGCTTTGATGCGCAACCAAGAAGCTACAACCACCGCTGTCAAGCTGGCAGGAAACCTTTGGAGCCGAGGCTATCCCATTGACTTTTCGGGAGTCAACTTGACCCTGCCTGGTCAGGAGAAGCCGTCCCTGATCTCAGATATGGCCCCTTATTCGTGGTCGCAACATCAATACTGGGCAGAGTCACGGGCTGGAAAGAGCCGTCGACTCAAGCCGTTCCCACGTCACGATTTGCTCGGCATCTTGGATGACTTCTGCAATGAAGACGAGCCCACATGGAAGAGTGTTATTACTACGGATGACATTCCTTGGACAAAAGACCACAAGATGCAGGGACTGCCCACATTCCCACTCTCCGGTTACATCACAATGGCAACTGAGGCAGCTTCGCAGCGCGCTCAGCTCCGCGGCCTTCCAGTAGAGGATGTCGCTGCGTTCCGTATGCGCGACATCAAAGTTACCAAGGCATTGATCCTGGATGAGAATAGCAGCTACGATTTACGCTTCAGCTTGAAAGCGTATGCCGAGGGTCTGGGATCGTATTCCGATGAGTGGGATTCATTCCACATCTCTTCGTGGACCCAGTCGCGTGGATGGCTCGAGCACTGCCGCGGCCTTGTTGGCATCAGGAAGAAGAGCTCCGCTAACCTCATCCGACCTGTTACCTACGATTCTGCTGTCAGCCGCCGCGCGTTGATAGATGGCAGTGATGCTACCAATATAGACGTTGATCGTTTCTACACCGAATTGGAAGTCAAGGGTGCTGGTTATACTGGCAGCTTTGACAGCAAGGAGAATGGAAGCCTCCGCGTCTTCAAGAACATGTCAAGCTGCTCTCTTGCTATCAAAGACACAGCGCAATGCATGCCCTACCAATACGAAACCAAAACCATTGTGCCAAGCGCCTTTTTGGATACAGTGTTCCAATCTGTCTTCCTTAATCTCGGTGCTGGACAGGGAGATATGCCTCATTTGTTCATGCCTGCTGCAGTTAATGAGCTTGAGATCACCCCCGAGTCTCCCAGCGCAGTTGGAGAGGTCGTCCAAGTGGTTACCCGATGCCCCGAAACTATGCCAGCAGGTGCTGTGGACTTTGACATTGACGTCTGGCAGAAGAGCCCCACTGCTCCCGTCATTTCGGTTCGTGGATTCATGATGAATCCTCTATATGGCGACGTGTTTGAGGGTCAAGAGCCTCGTTCACTATGCTATGATGTGAAGTGGGAATCGCTTACTGAGCTGAAGGCAAAGAGTAAGGCGCCAGCGACGGTTGCAAACGGCCATGCGAATGGCCACACTGATGTTCACACCAATGGTCATGCAAATGGGCATACGAACGGCCACTCTGAGGTTAAGGCCAACGCCCATATCAACGGTAATGGCAATGGTGTTGCTAAGGGACATGCCAACGGCACTTCGAATGGCCATGCCGAGGTACACACAAACGGCCACGCCAATGGCTACGCGAAGGGTGATGCTAATGGCCATACTAATGGCCATACTAATGGCCAAGCTAACGGTCATGTCAACGGGCACACCAACGGCCATGCCAATGGCCACACCAACGGTCACGCCGCTAATGAGACCAATGGTCATGCCAACGGGATTACGAACGGCCAAGTAAAGGCCGAGACCAATACCCACACCAACGGTCATGACAATGGTATTACTAAGGGTCATACCAACGGCACTTCGAACGGCCACGCCAATGGCCACGCGAACGGTGATGCTAATGGTTATACCAATGGTCATACTAGTGGTCATACTAATGGCCAAGGTGACGGTTATGCCAACGGGCACACCAATGGACACGCCAATGGATACGCCAATGGACACACCAATGGACACACCAATGGACACACCGATGGACACACCAATGGACACACCAATGGACACACCAATGGTCACACCAATGGTCACACCAACGGACATGCGAATGGGCACACTAACGGTTACGTCAATGGGCACACAAATGGACATGTAAATGGCCACGCATTTCCCAACAGAGTTGACTTGAGCGAAACCCCTATTACAATTATCTGCGATGCTGGAGCGACGCCACTAGCTTCGGCACTGGCTGACCTCATCGATGTCCAGACTGGCGGTCAGATGCCCAATATCACCACTCTTGCTGATGTAGAGATATCCTCTTCCACGAGATATATCTGCCTGAACGAAGTTCAGCAGCCTGTTCTCCACAACATGGATGGTGCTACGTTCGCTCATGTTCAAAAACTGCTGCTGAACTGCTCTTCCATGCTCTGGGTTGGCCGTGGTGCGTACCACACTGCCACGACTCCGCTGAACAATCTGGCGCAAGGAATGATGCGTACTATTCGCTCTGAATCTAGCAAGATTGCCGGAACTTTGGATCTTCACCCGAGATCAACCCTTCAGCCAGTTGATCAAGCTCAGCTGATCATCACTGCCATGAAAACAACGCTGGAGACGCCAGAAGATGACGCCCCCATCGACTTTGAGTTTGCGGAGAAGGATGGCAAACTCTTTGTGCCTCGTGTCTATAACCAGAATGAAGTTGACCTCGAGCTCTTCCGTGCCACTCAGCCATCCCGTCCTTATGCTCAGGATTTTTCTCAACCTGGACGCCGTCTCAAGCTCGCTGTTGGCACTTACGGTGCACTTGATTCTTTGTACTGGAAAGATGAGGAAGAGTACGTGCTCGGCGAGGATGAAATCGAGATCAAGGTGGCAGCCACTGGTATGAACTTCAAGGATGTTGTCATTGCCATGGGCCAGCTGGCGAGCCCTTACCTTGGAGTTGAGTGTGCGGGTACCATCTCGCGCATTGGCTCCAACGTTACCTCGCTCAAGATTGGTGACCGTGTTTGTGCCATGACCCATGGTGCATACGGAACCTACGCTCGCTGTCCTGCAACCAGCGCAGGTCTCATTCCTGAAGGCATCGACTTCGTGACCTCTGCTTCTATTCCCGTAGTCTACTGCACTGCTTACTACGGTCTTGTTGATTTGGCTCGCCTGGAGCCCGGCGAGAAGATTCTCATCCATGCCGCATCTGGCGGCGTTGGACAGGCTGCCATTCAGTTTGCACAAATGATTGGCGCAGAAATCTTTGCAACAGTCGGCAGCCTTGACAAGAAGCAACATCTTATCGAGGAATACGGCATTGCTGAGGACCACATCTTCTATAGCAGGGATACTTCTTTCGCCCCGGCTCTGCGAGATGCCACTGGCGGCAAAGGAGTGGACGTTGTCATCAACTCTCTTGCTGGCGATCTTCTGCGAGAGACTTGGTCTTGCATTGCACCCTTTGGTCGCTTCATCGAGATCGGGAAACGAGACATTAACTCCAACACGAGACTGGAGATGGCCAAGTTTGAGTGGAACTGCACATTCAGCTCTGTTGACTTGACCAAGGTCGGTGACTTCAGACCCAAGATAATGGGACGCGTCTTCCGCAGCGTCATGGAGCTTTTGGGCAAGAAGACCATCAAGCCTATTGGTCCCATTACAACTGTCAGTATCAGCGAGGTCGAGTCTGCTCTACGCAAACTTCAGAGCGGCAAGACGACTGGCAAGGTTGTGGTCAACCATGAGCTTGACGGAAAGGTCAATGCTACCCATCCGGAGCCGAATACTGGTCTGCTCAAGGCTGATGCCACATACGTTATTATCGGTGGTACCGGCGGTCTTGGCCGATCTATGTCCAAGAGGATGGTGCATCGAGGCGCGAGAAACATCGTTCTGCTTTCTCGCAGTGGCAGCATGACGCCAGAGCTGGAAAAATTGAGTGCAGACTGCGAACCTTTTGGCGCAAAGATCCATGTCATGGCATGCGATGTCGCAGACCAGGTCAAGGTCAATGAACTGATTACTCAACTGCACAGCTCGCTGCCTCCCATCCTTGGTGTTATCCATGCTGCGATGGTGCTGCGTGACACGCTATTTGAGAACATGTCTTTTGAGGATTACGACGCCGTCATCCGATCCAAGGTCTCGGGAGGCTGGAACTTCCACAATGCTCTTATCGGTGCCCCTGTTGACTTCTTCATTGTTCTCTCGTCGGTTGCGGGCATTGTCGGCAACCGTGGTCAGGCCGCGTATGCCGCCGCCAACACATTCCTTGACGCCCTGACCGTTCACCGGCGCCAGCTTGGTCTTGCTTCTACATCTCTCAACCTGACTGCGGTTGAGGGTGTTGGGTACTTGGCTGAAAACTCGGCTAAACAGTCCGAGGTGCTCAAGAACCTGTCAGGCAGCACCATGGGAGAGAGCGAAGTGCTTGCCCTGGTCGAGGCATCCATAGAAGGCAAGGTCAGCACCTTTAGCAACGATCAGGCAATCACCGGCCTTGACCTCAGCGATGCCAGCAACTTTCCCTACTATGCTGCGGATGCCAAGTTCAAGCCGTTGCGTGACGCTGCGCTCGCCGCAAGCGCCGCTGCTGGAGGCGCAGATGGTGCGGCCAACATTCCCATTGGCAAGAAGCTTGCGAAGCTTAGTGCAGTGGATGAAGCGGTCGAGCTTGTGACGGATGGGCTGCGCGAGAAGCTGGGTGCCATTCTGATGCTACACCCCGATGTCATGGCCGCCAGACAGGCCACCACGACTATCACCGCCTTTGGCTTAGACTCGCTCAACGCCATTGAGCTACGAAACTGGATAGGAAAGGAGCTACAGGCACATTTGCAGGTGTTGGAGCTACTGACCAGCGGAACTATGGCTGATCTTGCTTCGCAGATTCTGCGCAAGAGCAGAATCCAAGGTGTCTGGAGCGAGGAGAAAACCGCATAGAATGTGGTGCGCATGAAGAATTGACAAACGAAGAAAAGAAGTGAAGAAAAAAAAAATGAACAAATTGCATGATTGTTTACGGATTGGCGTTTTCTTTTGGCCCATTTCACACGTCCTTGGTCATGTATGTATTACGGGGCGCACATTTCATGATTCTCATTGTCTTTATTTACACCTTTTGAGTTTAGAAGTTTATATTTACCTGCATCATTTAGAACAGACTTAATAGAGCTGCATCGCATGAATTTTCCTCCCTACCAGCGCAACTGTAGGCTTGTCCACACGTCTTGGCCTCAAGCGGCGAGCGACTCTGCTCACTTGCCAGGACTTGCGGTTCCCAGTACGTCGTGGACCAGGGCCATTTAGATGGGTTTTGGCCCGAAAGATTGTCGTCTACCGAGTTCTGTTATTGCTATCATGTAGAGTGAGTAGGTAGTCCATACTCCATACTCCGTACATGCCCCTACAAATGGACGAAATTGCGCACAAAATGAGCCCAATTGGGGCCAACAAGGGCAAGACTCTCGGGGACCTACCCAGTATTTGCAACGTGGGGTCGGCGGCGGCGGCGGTGGCCTACACCCTGTAATTGCGCCATCCGAACTCGGCATGGTGATTTTTTTTTCTTTCTCTTATCTCATCTCGTCTTTTAACTAAATTTCTGTATTTTTTTTTTTTTGAGGTGGGCAAGGGACCCTGGATTTTTTGCACGCCCCTCCCCCGTCTCTCTCATTCTTTCTGTCTTGATTTTTTTTTTCTCAAAGACAGCCACTGAATTGCGACAGCGTCACAGTGAGAAAGAAAATAAGACATTTGATGCACCAGACGACATTGACAAATTCGACCAGCATCTGCCCTGCCCTGCCCCCCTCTCTCTTCGGTCTCAGCAGCCATGCAGTACTAAGAAAACACAACACCCGGAGGAAGCGAATCGAAGCGACGTTCTGTTCCCGTGCGCGAGCGCGCTCGCACCCAACTGCGCTCCCGTCGCATTTATTCTCCCCTCCGCCTCTGGAAACGCTCCGGGACTGACCTTTTTTTTTTTTTTTTTTTTTTTTCGGGACGAGAGAAACCCTCGCATCGCATGCCGAAGAAATCGCCGGTCGACGAGGAGACGTTCTCGTCTTCTACCTCCTCCTCCTCCTCCCCCCCAAAGGCCGCCGCCGTCGTCGACGTCATGGCCGACACCAAGTCGGCGCGCAGCGGCGATGCCGCCGACCCCGCCCCGGCCAGCAGTCACGGGCGGCCCTTGTTACTCTCAGCGCACGCCACCGACGGCGGCGGCGACGGCGTCGGTAACAGCATGATGTACGGCAGCATCCCCTCGGCTAGCGGCGGCGGTGGCGGTGCCGCGGCGTCGGACCTCGTGACGGCGACGGAACAGCGCGACCTCAAGCGCGGGCTCGCGGAGCGGCACCTGTCCATGATTGGCATCGCGGGCGCCATCGGAACGGGCCTGTTCCTGGGGCTGGGCTCGGCGGTGCAGACGGGCGGCCCGCTCGGGGCGCTCCTCGGGTACGCGACCGTCGGCCTGGTCGTGTGCGCGGTGCAGTTCGCGCTCGGCGAGGTCTGCGCGCTGCTGCCCGTCACGGGCTCCTTTGTGCGGCACGCCGAGTTCCTCGTCGACCCGGCCTGGGGCTTCGCCGTCGGCTGGAACCTCGTCTACGGGAACCTGCTGTCCATCCCGTCCGAGATCACGGCCATCTGCGTGCTCTTTGAGTTCTGGACCCGCGTCAACCCGTCCGTGTGGATCGTCACCTTCATCCTGCTCACCGTCGCCGTCGGCATGTCCTTTGTGCGCGTCTTTGGCGAGGTCGAGTTCTTCTTCGCCCTGCTCAAGATTGCCCTCGTCGTCTTCCTCGTCATCCTGGGGCTCGTCATCGACCTCGGCGACGTCCCCGGCACGCCCGCCCTCTACTTCAAGTACTGGAGCAAGCCGGGCCCCTTTGTCGAGTACATCGCCACCGGCCGCTGGGGCCGCTTCCTCGGCTACTGGAGCGTCATGACGTCGGCCGTCTTCTCCTTTGCCGGCGTCGAGTCCATCGCCATGGCCGGCGCCGAGACGCGCAACCCGCGCAAGGCCATCCCCGCCGCCTGCAAGAACGTCTTCATCCGCATCGTGCTCTTCTACATGCTCGCCATCCTCATCGTCGGCATGCTCGTCGCCAGCGACGACGAGCGCCTCGAGGGCAGCGGCGGCGACGCCGTCACGCAGAGCCCCTTTGTCATTGCCGCCCAGGCCGCCCACCTGCCCGCCATCCCGTCCGTCGTCAACGCCGTGCTCATCACCTCGGCCTGGTCGTCCTCCAACCAGGCGCTGCTGTCCGGCACGCGCGTGCTCTACGCGCTCGCCCTCAAGGGCCAGGCGCCCGCCGTCTTCCTCCGCACCACCTCCTGGGGCGTGCCCTACGCCTGCGTCGCCCTCTTCGCCGTCTTCATGCTCCTCAGCTTCATGAGCCTGTCCAGCGGCGCGCTGACGGCCTTCTACTGGCTCGTCAGCCTCACCGCCGCCGGCGTCCTCGTCTCGTGGATCGCCATCCTCATCAACCATATCCGCCTGCGCATGGCCCTGCGCGCCCAGGGTATCCCCGCCCAGCGCCTGCCCTGGCACAACGCCTGGACGCCCTACGCCTCCGTCTGGGCGCTCGGCATGTGCGTCGTCATCCTCCTCACCGCCGGCTTCCGCGTCTTCACCGCCGGCAACTGGAGCCCCGAGGCCTTTGTCTCCTCGTACCTCGACATCCCTCTCGTCGCGGCCGCGTTTCTCATCTGGAAGCTGGTTAAAAAGACCAAGATGGTGAAGCTCTCCGAGATACCGCTCCGCGCCGCGCTCGAGCAGGCGGAGCAAAAGGACGTACATGACGAGGAAGACGCATGATCATGGACGCGTGAATCTCGTTTCGAGGTTCAAAGGAGCAAAGCGTATTTGCATTTTGCATAAAGCGTTTGCATTTGATTTCTTTGTATACCCGGCCATGTAGTTCGGCCAGTGCTAGAGGTAGCATGACATGAACTTTACTTCATCGCGGAGCATCTACAACTGCACTGTCACAAGTTATAACATTTTGTTTGGTCATGATAATTGTAGTTATCCAACTATGCTATTTAAAAAAAGCCATCTATCTATCGTGGCCCAAAATGTGCCGTCGCTTTCGCTAATGTATTAATTCAATTAATATGAGAGTATTGCATGAGATGCGAATGTGGATAAATGGCCAAGAAGCCAAAGAAAGGACTCTGAAATCAAAACGCCTCGCAATGCTAGGCTGGTGGATGCTAGCTTTTTTTGTTGTTGCTTCCACCGAGCGCTCAAAACAAGTATGGATACAAAACAGACAAAAAAAGAGAAGCAGTGCCTCGTGGTGCGTCGAGTAGGTTGTCGCAGAGCAACCCAGTCTTTACGAGTGACTATTCAGCGGCCCAGTCCATTAAGGAAAGACACCCTGTCGCCAAACCTCTACTCGATCCATCGACGCACCGCTGTGTGGCATCTGCATCGGGTTCCCGGGTTGCATGCCACCATAAACGCCCTTTACGCCGTTGTTGTACATGTTCATAGCGTTGAATGTGTGTGCGCCACCTCCCGTGTAGCGATTCGTGTAGCCGCCTTGTTGGTGCCCGTTGTTGAACGTCATGGAGTTGGCTTGATTGAACTGATTTCCATTCCCGAGAAATTGGGCAGACACAGGACGCTGAGTACCCGCATGACCTCCATGCCCATTGTTGTATGCTCCGTTGAGGAATCCTCGCTTCTGTGCAGCTCCCGGCACAGACAAGGTAGAAGGCATTTGAAGACGCATTGCTGCCATCTTCGCCTCATTCTCGCGCGTGATGCGCTCGTCCTCGCTCCGCCGCTGCATTTGCTCCTGGGCTCGCAAGTCTTGGCTCTTCCTCGGGTGCACTGAAAGCACACTGGCGAGGCTCATGCGACGGTCCTTGCTGTGTCCCGTGGAGGCAGGCGCGATGCCGTGTGCCATTTCCTCTTGGCGAGCCGCCTTCTCGGCTTGCAAGCGGCGACGGCGCTGGCCAAGTGTCTCTTCCTCCTCTGGAGCGCCGTTAACCCCTTTGGCGCCTTGTCCATCGGATGCGCCATCTAGTCTTTCCGCTTCCGTGGGGTCAAATTGGCTCAAAAGCTCAGCGGAGAACGCTGCGCTGACAGGTCTCGCCGAAGGCAGAGAGGGACCCTTTTCTTTCTCGGTGTCTGATGCCAGGCGCTTTCTTCTGTCGGCCAAGGTCTCGCCTTCAACATCTTCCGGGGCGAGCAAATTCAGAGAGATCATCGATTGTCGCGGTCGGGTATCACCTAATCGAGCTGGCGCCATCAGCATTGTTTGAGGTCGAGGTGTGGCGAACGATTTGTCCAAGCCTTGCAGACGCGCGCGACGTTTGCTCAGCGGCTCATTTTCCTCAATCTCTCTCTTTTCAATGAGGCCGATCGGACGCTCGAGATCTGCCATATTCTTCGCGCCTTGTTGTCTAGCCGCAATGATGGCAAGAGGAACATCTTCGTCATCGGAGCCATTCTGGTCGAGGTGTGCTTCGGGATCCTCCCAAAGCAAATTGACACGCTTACTCTTGCGATCGAGTCTCTGTGTCTCGGCGACGGCATCAAGTTCCAAAAGTGTAGCTTGCGTGCCATGTGCATCCAAGACTTTGTTCTGGATGCGATCCTTCTGCTGTCGTTTACGCAATTGCAGTTCCGCAAGCAAGGTGCTCGGCGCTCCGACATAGTCTTCCATCATATCTTCTGTTGGCTCTTCCTCGTCAATATGCTCTGGCCCATTATGCTCTGCCGCGCTAGTGGGCACATGTATGACATGGTCACTGTCGCCGTCGCCCGTCAGATGGGGGGAGTTTGCATAGTTGTGCAGTTTGGGGCTGTCTTGGCTGTTGTGACTGTGGCTGCGCCTGCCAAGGGCCATCCACGAGGAACGCTTTTTGCCACCATTCTCGCTGGATGGAGGCGGCGGAAAAGATGGTGATGAAGAGTGAGACGGTTTCTTAGCCGCCCCGTATACTTCAGAACCAAGCTTTCCAGCAAAAAGATGATCAGTAAACGCTCCGACCGGAGCGCTAGCCCCGGCATCCAGTATATCATCAAGAGCATTCATTGCAGAACCATCTTTGACTTCTATGTCAGCGGTAATAGCTGGCGCATCAAAGAATGCGCTTGCGCGAAGTTGGGCAGGGAGATTTATCATGGACATTCGACTCTTGCGCTTTTCAGCAGTCTTGGACTCAGAAATGCGCTTCGGGATTCGAAGTGTTGAAGCAAGATTATCGCAGCTCTCTTGGGCGGCAGCGGCAGGTGCGGCAGGCGCAACGGGGTCATGAAGAGGTTCGTTGATTCTTTGCATGTCCTCGGTCGACAATGGGAGGAAGGATGGTCGACGTTCGTGGTGACGGTCGCGGTGGTGCTCCTCTGTAAGGCGGGGTTCTTCTGCGAGCTCAACCGTGCTACCCAACACCGGTAGGGCGGAGGCTCGGCGAGTGGCGTCGCCGCTGTCAGGCTGATGCGAGCCAGTCATCATGACACTAAGTACTTTGGATTGCCTAGAATTTCTTTGGTGGGCTTTGGGCTTATTCGACAGCTTCTGGGGGATGTTCAAGGTGGCAGGAACACGTGCCGGATAATAGTTCATCTGAACGCCCGAGGACGGATCAAAAAATGACTGGGGACGAATAAGACCAACAGGCGGCGGAGGTGGAGGAAGGGAATTGTCCCCGTACGAGAAAGCCGGACGCTGAGGGGAAACCTGTGGAAGTTGCAACGGGGGAAGGTCAAAACCATCATTATCCAGCTCCGGCAGGTGCGAATCAACGGCAATATAACCCCTTTCAGCAGATACGGGTCCATCGTGATGGTCATGATCCTCGATATTGGTTCCGTTGTCAGGACAGTGAACTCCATCAAAATCGAAGAAAGCATTTTGAGCTTGATGAAAAGTATCTTGCGAATGAGAGGAGGCAGGACGATTGTCGTGGTCCAGTACAGTAACAGCATCTCCGTTGTGCTCGGTAGGGTAGCTAAAAGCAGGCTGCTGTGGCATCGAGGCACTCTGAATCATTGCGGGCAGAGTCTCGGCGGCAGAGTTGTGATCGTTCTCCTCTTGGTGGGCGGCTGCTGCTTCGTGGATGACGGGCTCTAGCTCGAGTGGCGGCGCTTTGTCGGCCTCATCAAGAACAGTTTGTGTGAGCGAAATGGGCTCCGACTCGGAAATGTCAGCCAACGACATTTTTGCTGAGCGCACACTGCGAACAGAGCTCTTGCCAGGGCCATGCCTAGAGAGAATAGTGGCAGCCTCGGCTTCGGGAAGCGAGGCAGCCGTCAGCGAACCGGGCATCAAGCGAGCACTTCCAGAGGCACTGGGCGACTTGACAAATGCAGCAGGCGAGTAGCCCCCCTGCCGTGCAGCAATATTTGTCGATACAATAGAGGACGAGGTCGAGAGATGTCTTTTTAGCTGGCTCGGAGCTGCGAGTCCGCTGTCGTCGCCAGTCTTGATACTGGCAGCCAGGATTGAAGATCGTCTAGAGTCACTGCGTTTCAATTCACCGTGTAGATCTCGGATCGCGTCGTCAATGGAGCTAGTCATTGACAGTTGCTGAGCAGTTATCTCGAGTTGAGCAACACTGCTTGCGGTGCCAGGCCGGCTGGTCACGTCGGCAGGAGCCACTCTATTGATGGGTTTGGGATGGACCATTTTGGTGTTGGCAAGGACCGTGCCAGTGTGGAGGGGCTGTAATTCTCCCACGGGTACTAGCGGCGAAGGAGCATCATCCGGCCTGGGCCGAGTATTAGCAGCGGCAGCCCGGATGGCATCGCTGATTGAGTCGGTTCGCTTTCGCATACAGTCAGAGACGGCCATTTGCGATCGAGTCGGACTGGCTCCGGTTTGTCGGATTGGCGATGTCGACGTCGCGCCCCTCGCAAGTCGTGTGGGAGAGGTCGGTGTAGACTCGGGAGTCAGAGTATGAGGCATGTTGATCGGGGCGCGCCTTTCGGCAGGGTGGACAAAAAGCCCGAGAGGAGTGCATGCTCTGTTGGCAATAGGGCTAATAGTTTTGGACTGCAGGTCCGGAGACTGACAGCGTTGGGTGGGTGAGATAGCAGACATATCAGCGTCGGTAGTCGTGTCGCCGGGATCGCTCGGGCGGCGACTTTGCGGCATCTCGGCCATGGCTGGCAGAGGATGACCGTCGGCGGTCACCACGAAGCCGCAAGTGGAACGGGGCACTCAGCTATAGGATTGCTTCGAGTCGGGAAGCTGTCGAGGCGCTGGGGAGGGGCACGCGGCTATAGCAACAATGGGAAACAAAAATAGTATAATTATTGTTGTTGTGACGCAGAGCGGGAGCGAAGGCTAGGACGTGGGTTTCGAAAAAATGACAGAAGCGCCGAGACATTCACGATTCAAAGTGAATGGCGCGAGGGGGCGAGTGCCTAGTATGTCTCAAAAGGAAGGACCGGACGGGACCCTGCGTTGGGCGATTCGGTAAACGAGGCTGCGTTGGTCGCGAGTTCTGATAGCGGCGAGCAAAAAGCAAAACGAAAGACGATGCTGCGTATAAGCAGAGACGGGAAAGGTGGCGAGATGGAAGAGGTCCAAGAGGTCGCAAAGATCGGAGAGTAGCAAGGGCGAAATGGCACAAGGATGACAAGAGAGGAAGGGACCAAGTCGGCGAAAGGAGAAGCAAGGTAGAAAATAGCGACGAAGAAGCGCAATAGGCAGAGTCTGACAAGATGCTCGTGTGTTGGGGCCGTGTGACGAGAGTGTTGCTGGGTGTGGAAGACGCTAAACTTTTCCGGGAAACGGCGATGGATGAATGGGCGATTGCTGAGGGATACTTGAGTCGGAAAAGGTGAATAAAGACAGACAACGGCAAAGCCCGGCAATGGCAAAACTGAGCAGGCCGTAGCTGGCTCTATCTCATTGGGAGAGCAAGGAAGAAAAGGTGGTGTTGAGCGGTGACGATGGGAGTTGGGTAACAGAAAACAAGGACCTCGAAGAAAAGTTGCCAGGTGCCAAGTGCCAGGTGCCAGGTGTGCCAGGTGCCAGGATGGACTACCAAATGGGCTGTGCCAGGTTGGCTGGGGGGGGGGACGGAGGCTGGCAGAATATCTGTGGCGGCTGGCAACACAATGTAGTACTAAGTAGCAAGAGCAACAGCTTGTGATTCGCTTGGGCGGTCCTTTTTTTTTTCCCAAACAAAGAGGACCGGCCGTTGAGTGGCCTGGGGCAGGGAAGAATGAATGGGAGGGGGGGGAGGAGGATTTACCTGGTTGGGACAAACCAAGGTGGTTCTCGGCTGTGTCTCCTTGGAATTTATTAGTTACCTGAAGTACCTAGCCACCTAAGTACCTAGGTAGGTAGTGCCTACCAAGGTAGCTAGGCAGCTAGGTAGGCAGACATCTTATCCTCTGAATGAAGATTTGCTGTTTTTCTCGCTTTTGTTGTGTTACCTGACATTGTCTGTATTATTCTACTACTCTATTTCTCCCCCTCTCTTACTCTATTTTTTCTTGATAAAAAGAAAAAGTCTCATCTTGCGATCCTGTAGCACAGTGGGCCGGCACTATTCAGGCCTTCAGGCTCTAGACGTGTCTCGAATGTGGCCTTTTTTCCCCTGGAAACTGCACAGACTGCCAGGGCACGGGATGCCCCAAAGGCCCACCAAGCCGACCTTGGTCGATACTACGTGCCGGCCTACCTGCCTAATTGCCTAAGTACCTGCTTGGTGGTTGTGCAGCCTGTGAGTGAGTGGGCTGCAGATTACGAGGCCTCGTCCACTCGCAGGCCGCCAGGAACACCCGAGAGCACCACACAACGCAATAAGTACGGATAACTTGCCAGTGCCATTACGTGCCCAAAATAGTTACCCAAGCAGCCACTTCCATTCATTGATTCATTCATAATTCATTCTGCCATTCTGCGAGCACCACACTCGCTGGCCCATTGTCTGTTTGCCACCCCGTTTGATCGTTTGCCTCTTTGCCTCTTTGCCTCTGTCCCTCCCTCCCTTCTGGCCCAACAGCAGCATTTGAGATGGCCTCTTTAGCAACCACTATTGTATCAGCAAAATACGCCTCGTCATCAACACAGGTACTTACCACTACCGCCAGTATTCAAACCGCCATTACTCGCCACCGCCAGTACTGTTAACACAACACCACCCGCCTCCTTTATCTCCTCCCTCACTCATCCATCCATGTCCCCGTCATCGATATGCACCAAAACGCCCGAGCCGTCCTTAGTAGCCACTAGCGCAACACCAACCATGCTTCCACATGTGGCTCTCTGCATGATATCTCAAAGTTCCCTACTCCGTACAGGCTACCAGTACGAGGCGGGGGCCAGTCGCCACACCTCATTGGTGAGTCTAGAGCCTACTAATAATACCATAAGTAGCCTGTCGGCCTGTCCTGGAAAAGTCTGTCCCGTATCCGCGGCCCACACTGCGTATTGGGCCGTCTGTCTCTCCCTCGCCGCGGCCTCTACTGGGTACTTACTGGTATTACTCAGTTGTTATTATTACCTCGATACCCAATAATGGGCCGCCATTGCTCCCTACAGAGACGGTGGCTCTTTCATTGCTTTCTCGCCCTCTGCTAATACCATCAAGTCTACGGATAATCCGTACAAATTAATGTACGAACCCTCTGGGCCTCCGACGAGCAGCCAATCGTTCCCACGGGCCCTGGCCGCACCGCACTCCACCACACTGATCGTCCTCTTTCTTGCCAAGCTTGCAAGCTTGCTTCATGCAGTTGACTCTGCAGACGCCAGTTCCAGACGCAATCAAGGCACATACGTACCTTTTTGCCGCTCCTTGTATCAAAAACTGCCGGCAACCCGCGCGATTGCCGTCCTTGCCTGCCGCTAACTATGGCATAGCCAGAGAAAAGCATTGCCAACTGGGTAACACTATCAAAAATACACCAGCTGGAGGCCAGAATCAGCTCTACTTTAGGAACAGCATCATCGTCCTACGTGCCACTGCCTTGTTAATTTGTAAGTAGTAAAACACCGCAGGAGCCCGAGACTTTTGCCCGTAATTGTTGCGCCGTTGGTACCTTGCAGAAAGACGACCCTACTACTTACGGCCTCAGGCCTTCCCGGCGCCGCTTTAAATTGCGGTGGCTTGAAACGGCCATCAATGCCGTCTATGGATACCGCTATTTTACGAACGATCCCTCCCCGTTCATATCAAAACTGTGTCAAAACGCTATCAAAACAATAAGTATTTATTACATATCAACACGGTAAATATTAACTGATAGGCTCACATCGCATCGCCAGGGTACTTTTCCTCGGGGAGCTCAACACTTGTACATGGATATCCAGCTCCATTCTCACTACGCATTCGCGTGAATGCAAGTGCATCAACAAGGCAGTATTTGTTTGCAAGCTCTGTGGCTAGTCTGGTAGACCGCAGAGCGAACCCACAGTGGTTACAGGCTGCCCTTTGTCTTATACAATACAGATTACGGCAACATTGACCATGGGTCATTGCCGCGATGGTCTAATCTGCACCTGATGATGCTAAATAAATGGCTTCGGTACATTGCCGGTATGAAGATCTCATGCTTGACACGTCCAAAAGCCGAACAAGACGTGTCCCATGATTTCTATGCTGTTGGAAAACTGTAATGGCCAGAAGTAGAGTATTGCTCTAGTTCTTGCAGCATCCCCTTGTACTTTTTTTGTTGTATTAGAGAGGGGTTCTCGTAAACTACCAGTAAGTAGCCGGTCAACCAAGGCAGACCATTTGCCTTTATTCATTTATTCTTTTGGGTAAAGAAACGAGCCTCAGTGACCCTGCGATACGAGGGCGCGGGCTGGGGACCGGTGCTATTTTCGCAAGACCCTGCCGCCGCGAGCCTACGTAGCACGTGAATGCCGGGATAGAGAGGGTTCATTTCACCTTCGAATCATCTTCAAATCGTTTTAGTGCCTTGCAACCCCTTATTTCCCCAAATTACATTCTTTCCGACTGGCCAAACCCGGGCCCCTGGTCCGCACTAGCTCACCTCACGATTTGATGGACATTACGTTACGTAGAAAACACCCTGTGCCATTTCTGGGGGAATACCAAAGGTGCTTAATAAAGAAGCTGAGAATATAAGAAGCGAACGAAGCAGCGTCGTACTACAGCTAGCCGGGCCTGGCTACCGTCAACCGGGCTAGTCGTTGAATGCAGGTCCTGGGTAAGGGCATGGCTTCTTGTCCGGATACAACCGGCAGCGTCGTCGGCCCGACGTTATAATTTACTGGAAGCAGAATGAAGAGATGGTGGAAAGCATTACAGGTTGTTTTGCGGCGGTGGTGATTCTGGCACATTCTGGCGGGCGTAGAAGCCAGCAGCACAGAGACAAGACGCGTAGAGACAACTTGTTCGCTTCGGCTCTAGCTCTCGCCTTGTGCCGCTCTCATCAAGTCCCTTGGCGGTTCGTGCTGAAGATGACGCTAAGCAGCAATTTGCGACCGAAGCCGGCGACTGGCAGTCAGGTATCTACACAGTGTGGTCAATTTATCAGGACTGTACGTTGACTCACAAGGTGGAACATGGCCCAGAGTTGGCGTCTGCTTCACGATGGTTTCCGACACTGTACCGGTACCTATTAGCAACCCCCACCTCCTACCTACCTACCTCGAAGCACATTTGCGCGCCCCACCATCTCTCACTCACTGGCAGGTCTAGCCAAAATCAAGGACGGGCAGGCCGTTTTTGCAGGCGATCCCATCGCTGCCTGCATACTCACATCGGACGTGTCTCGCACCAGCGTCACCGCCATCTACCAGCCTTTGTGCCACTGCCTTGCGGTCCTTATCTCGCTCCCCGCACGCTGCAGCTGGTGGCAACTGGCAGCGCACGACCATTGGCCTGGTGTGGTCGTCTCCTTCCTTCTGCGATTCGAACCCTGCGGACGGCAGCGCAGGCAATGCTGCCAAAGTGACTCGACGGACCTGACACTTCTATCACCGGACCCTCGCTCGAGAATAGCCCGATACCTGTTTGACCTTGATCCCTCATTTGTACCACGCAGATGCCAGTAGCAATGAATCCTGACATGCCACGGCGGCGATTTGCGCCCGAGCCGATCGAGACGACATACAAATCTCACCGCACAGCACCTTTGCCGCCCCTCGGTGTTCACGTCGGACCCAACCCAGAGTTGACCCCGGAGCCTTCGCCGCGTTCTCTTTCCCCAGAGTCAACATATCCCCGCATCAGGCGGCGCTTCGCCCCCCAGCTGATCGAAACATCACGAAGAAGTCGCCGCGTGGGAGATCCCGGGCCGGCAACACGCCCTACCGACAAGACTGACATCACGCCCTACACAAATCACATTTATACCGCAAAGGCCAAGTCAAAAAAGCGGCATGACGGTGTCATAGCTGAGGACGAGACTGCCACTCTGCACCGGAAGCAGCCGACTCGGAGAGAAACCGAGGAGGAAGAGGTCAAAGAATACTTGCTCGAACTTGCAGCAAAAGAAGCCGAGAGGCAGATCCAGGAAGATGCCCTGGCTGCCTTTCCCAACAGTCACGCTCGTGAGGGCGGCGTCGCCCATTTTTATTTTCGCGACGGTTCGAGCAGCGAGGAGTCCCCGGGCGAAAGCCCCGCTGAGGACGGCCGTGGCAGGCGACGGTTGCGAAGGAAGACGTCGAGTCTTGATCTTACTTGGTGGCAGAGGCACATGCAAGAGCATGCAGAAAAGTTGGCTCATGAGAAGGAGGATGCTGAGGAGGCAAGCAGGAGGTTCCATGATCTGGACATGACATCCGATTCGGAACTGGACAAGATGGACCTAACGGTACCACCCGACGCAATGTGGACCACAAGTCGGCGTGCGTCGTTGGGGGACAGACGAGATTCTGCAAGTGAGCAGGCCGAGGCAAGGAAATGGGCGGCCGCTAAACAGAGTGAAGCCCTACACGTATTACGGGGCCCCGCCCCGGAATCGATAACCCCCGACAGATCTCAACCTCCTGCACAACAACACTTGCAACATCAACCACTACAAAAACAGCCGCCGCAGCAGCAGCAACCGGCCAATGAGTCTGGCATCCGAAACCAGCACGATCCCTTCGGCCGCCCTTTTGCTGCTCTTGGCATCCGGCCCGACGCCGCGCAGCTACAGCGCATCCGCAAGTTTGTGTCGCCTCCAATGCTGGGAAAGGAGCTCAACTTTCGCAAGTGCCCTTCGCCCAAGCAAACTAAGCTCGAGACGGACCATTCATTTGTGCTCTCTCAAAATGCGAAACAGAATCGGGACTTGTCGGGCAAAGGTGGCCTGTGGAGGGGCTACTGCTGCAGGTCGGAATCCACCGGCGGCTACCTGGTCCCCGCGGAGCTGCACCCGCCAGCCATGATGGCGACGCCCCGAACACCAGGCACCCCCAAAGAATTGTTCGCGCACGAGGTCGACTGCGTCCTGGCGGTCAGCGACGAGCCCGCGTCGCTGTGGGACGCGGCCGCCCCGGAGTCGCCCGGCGCCCTGCCCGGATCCTGCCCGGGGACGGCCGAGCACCGGCTCCGCAGTGGCGCGCCCAAGGGCCTACACATGCTCCACGGCCTCGACGAGCGCCTGCAGCAGGAAAAGGTCCGCGCCGAGCGCGACGACAGGATTGCGCTCGAGTTTGGTGATGACTTCGTTACCCAAGTCTACAACTACCTCTCGCTCGGCTACCCAGCCATGGCGCGCTCCTTTGACGAGGAGCTCGCCAAGATTAGCCGCATTAGCGTCGAGGAGCTGTGCCGCGACGACGACAAGCAGCTCGCCAAGGGCCACATGCTCGAGATGAGCCTCGATGACACCCCCGAGGAGGAGCGCTGCCCGCGCTGGAAGGCGCTGCGCGTGTACATTGTCGAGTGGGCGCGACAGCACCCGGACCTCGACAACTTGAATCCTCTAGCATGGGGCGTGCACGAACGACGAGGCAGCTGGGCCATCTAACACGATGTGCTCACCTACAAATTCTGCAGAGCAAAGGACATGGGACGATATTCCTCTCTTCATTCTCTTACATCTTTTGCCATTGACTGTTCTGCAACTTTGTTCCCCCACAAATATATACGTATATATATTTCTACAGTCTTCATTGGCTTCATCAGCTTCATCAATCAGCTTCATCAGCGCACATTATCTATTATCATTTCATTGCATGGGATTGGCGCAGAGACGTGCCAGGTTTCAGGCGCTTGGAAAGACCCTTCTGTTTCCGGATCCGGAGTCGTTCTTTTGTCAATTTTCTTTTCTTCTTCTTTTCGTTTTCTAGAGCGCGTATTATATACATCTATATAATCTCTTTTTATACAAATGGCGTTGTCTGTTTTTTCTTTTCCTTTGTTGATATTTACTTGGCACCCATCATTTAGATGCTCGATGCTCAATTCATTTTGATCGGTTTCTTGCACGCGCGCTCGGTCAAAAGCCCAAATGATTATAATGATTAACCACCTCGAGTCACCATGCAATCAAAATGTATTTCTTTTTCTACCCAACGCCAGTTAAATGTGTGGGAAAAATTCTGGTGGCAGTATATAAATCTCACACTTCCGCCCCGACATGATACAATAAGACGGATGCTTTGCCGATACATACACCAAAAAAAGGACCCTTTTGCTTTCTTCTCCTTGCCGTCTTCCTGAAGCCAGCCGTCTTGGCCAATGATTCGCCCTTCCCGCGTACTTTCGTCTGAGTTCATGATAGCCGTTTTTACTCTGCTCTTCCAATGAGGTCTGAAGCCTTTTTTTAACGGCCGCTTTCTTCTCTCTTTGTTGAGTTGCAGTTTCTTTTTTCCTGTTTCATTCTTTTTTCAAAAACTTTTTTACTTGCGCTTTGAGAAGAAGCCGGCGACTTTTTGTAGCTTGGAAGGTGGCGCGGGCTCCGCATCGCTCTCCTCATCCTCGCCCATGGACTCGTCGACATCATCGTGCTCCACCTCGTCCTCGTCCACCGACTCCTCCGCGCCGTCCTCGTCCTCGTCCTCTTCAGCATCGGAATCGTCATCCTCACCATCGGAGTCGGGAATGAGGCCGTTGGCCATGTGCGCGTCTTCATCATCGGCCAGACCATTGGCCAGCCTGCTGTCCTGCGTCTCACCCTCAACCCAGATGACGTTGTCGTCCACTTCGTCCTCGTCGTCACTCTCGTTGCCATTCTTTCCTGACGAGGCGCCGCGTTTCATCTTGCGACGGAGCTCCATCTGCCCCTCGAGCAAATCGAGCTTGCCCTTGAGAGCGAGCAGACTGTTCAGACCCTTGGCGCGCTCGGCAAGCACCTTTTGCAGACCGTTCAGGCTCTGAATGACCTTGGGTTGTGATGACAGAGCGCCGCCGTGGGCGATGATTGTCCACTTTACCCATATCATCAAGTTGCCCGCACGGCCGGGTCGCCGGTACAGGCGCGCGGCCAGCTTGTTTAGTAGTATACCGGCAAGGCTGCTATCAATGCGTTCTATCGTGTTTCGGATGGTGGTCAGGTCGGTCGTATGCAGGCACGATTCGAGAAGCTCCGTGTCATCGGTCTTGAGCGCTTGTGTCAGGACGGTAGTGAGGGACTGGAGGGAGGGCGGCGCAATAGCGGTGCGCGAAGGCTGCACGGTAGTGCTGGTCACGGCTTGTTGAAGCAGGCTGGACACGTCAATGGTCTCGTTGCCGCGCAGCAGCTCGCCAAAAGTCGGAGAACCCCCTTCAGCATCTGACCCGGCGTCGTTGCTGTCATCGGCAGCGGTCGTAGAGATGGTCTTGCTTTTGTTGTCGCTGCGAGGTTGGGCGACCTCTCTGGTGCCGTTGACTGGCTCTGTGACATCTTCCTGGCCTGAGTTGTATTCGCTCTCGGCGTCGGAAGAGATCTCTATTGTCTCAGGATTTGAGCCGTGCAGGGCATCTGTATTAGCGACGGAAGTGTGTGACTCGTCAATTGTGTTCTTGGAAGGTATAGTGGCGCTCTTTTTGGCGACAGGCGCTGCCAGCTTCGCTGGAGCTTTGCGTTTGCTCGACATGGGCATGAGGCACGCGGCGATGGGAAAAGCTGAGCGCCTTTAAGAATATCAAGAGGGCAATAATACGTCCACCGCAATGGACCAGTATAAAGGGCTTGCGGTGGTCAAAATATCGAATTATGATTAGGTATATCGTGAGACAGGTGATTTCCGGGCCGCGATGTCGAGTCGCTCGGAGTTGGGAAATTTTCCTTGCCGTCTGGTGAACTTTTTTTTTTTGGCGGCCCGGCCAAAGATGCCGCCGAAGCCTGCAGAGGCCAAAAAAAATTGGCTTACCTAAGCTGGCAGTTTATCTTATCTTATCGGGTGGTCCGGGCTTGGGAGTTGGCAGTCAGAGAGTCACGTGATGATACAGCATTGACCAGAAAGACCGGCCGCGAAAGCCAATTCCAGGGCACGACCTATAAATTGACCTCGAAATTACAGTTGTTCTCTTGAAAGATCCTTGATTAGGACGATTCTTACCACCCAGATGGATACACGTCACCGTGTTGTACGTACTGCTTGCAGTCTGGCAGCTGTCCGTTTTCATCTGAGTCACCTGATACGGCGTCTGGCTGTTTGCGCCACAGCTGCTGGTTTACAAGGGTGGCGTGCGGTAATTTCATGACACCCCTAGCCTGGACCCCGTTTGAGCGATATGGCCACTTAAAAATGGTCAGGACTCAGGACGACCAAGCACAAGCATACAAGCAACAAGCTACTGGTACAAGGGAACGAGACGCGGTCCACAATACGACGCGGTCCACGGTCCACCACCCTGGCCGGCATCCGTCTGCGACCCCGTTCCAGGTCTTCCTTGTCTTTATGAGAGGGTATCATTGGTATCTGTCTGGTTGACGCTCGTGCACTCGGCCGGCGGATTGCCATGCACACCATGTTTGGGGACGGGATCGTGGTGCGAGGCGGCAGCGGGTGGAGGCGGTATGAGGGCCGGCGCATTTGGTGGATGTCGAACGGGGCAAAGGTTGTGAGTATCAAGACCGGCGATTGTGGCAATGTCGCACAATGACGAAGTGATTCTCGAAGGATTGAGGTCTCACGTCGTAGGCCCATCTCTGTGTCGGTCGCCTACCCGCACGACGCGTCGGACCTGACTACGCGACCCGCGCTTTCTGCACAGAGAACGGAGAACGGAGTAGAGCAGGCGGGTTGAGAATGAGATGGTGGTACTGGTAGGCAATCGGCAAACGCCAGCAGCAGGTGGCGGATGTGGTGGCACGGCCAGGGCGCAATTGCCGGTAGCTGCGGGCGACAGGAGAAGAGAGGGTGAGCTGCTGCCAGTCGGGATGGCTGCAGACGCAGGCAACCAAGGGGGGCACCGGCAGCGTCATTGCCTGGCGAAGCCGCGATAGCTTGCGTTGAAGAAGTTTGTCGCGGGCAAAGATGGTGTCGACGGGAAGAAGATGGATGGAAGGGCTAGATAAATAAGTAGTTATTATGTCTGACCTAACTGGAGTACTGATAATCGTCACAGTTCCCAGATGGCCCGCGGAGCAGGAGCAGTTGGTTGCATCATTTAGCTAATTTCGAGAGCTTGAGCCCCGGGACCGCCCCTGGAGCCCCATCAGTCCATCTTGGAGCTCCCCCCCCTCCCAGCCACAGCAGGTTGGTGGCGCGGCTGGGACCCCGGCTGTTCTCAACTTCTCATCCAGGCCTGGGCCACACCTAGCCACACATACATAGCCACATCTAGCCACACCTAACCCCTTCGGGCTACTCGGACAAGTAAATTTTTTTGCTTCCTCCACGCCTTCACGCCTTCACGTCTCGCGCACTCCCCCAGCATTTACCAGCCGCTTCCACAGACCCCCGGTATAGGCATAACCTGCCCGTCCCACCAAAGGTCTGGTTCTCTCATAAATACCACCGCGCCTCCGGCTGGCAAAAAAAGACCGACGTGCACGCGCTTTTCCTTCCAGACCCTCCCCCGACTCGGCCCTCAGCGCCCCTCCCTCCAGGTACCTCTTCGCCTTTGCGACCCGGCGCATTCTGCTCCCTGAACCTGTATAGCATCCATCTCTCCCGTCGGATCGCTTTTTTTTATTTCTTATTTCTCCTCTACGCTCCGAGCTCGTTCCTCGAAACCAACCACACGACTCACACGACCCGGTTTTCGTCCATTGGCGCCCAAGCGTCTCTCCTCCTCGCGGTCGCATTCGACAAGTCGCATCATATCATCGCTGCTTTGCGCGCCGCTTCGCAGTTGAACTACGCCTTTTACACTTCATCGCCTCTGTGAGTCGGGATTCGGTTCTTCGGTTCACTAGGCTGCCTGAGGTTGCGTTGCTGCCTGCAGCTCCCTCACTTTCGCACTCCGTTTGCGCCACCGCCTCCCATCAACACCGCCTTGTGCGCGGCGCGCATCAGTGTTCAGAACACCTCATACGAAGCTGCACTTCGTCACCTTCGCCGCGCGCACATATTTAATGCTGCGCTCACAATTTTAAGCTGCATCTACACATAGCGCATCAATCGCAAGGCGCACTCGTCGCACATACTCGTCATGGAGTGGCCCAAGTCTGACGCGCCCGCGCCAGCTAGCGTGTCTGTTTCAGAGACCAAGCCGCCGCCGTCTACGTCGCAGGCTGAGCAAAAGCCCGATACCAATGGGTAAGTGCACCTGTTCTGAATATAGATTGCGCTCGTGATGCGCCAAGCTCTCCGTTGTTTATTTTACTCATACGATACCACGCGCACAGCCTCGCTGCCGCGGTAAAGCCTCCCGAGCCCACACCCTCTGAGCCTTCCGTCACAACAACCACCACCGCTCCAGTCGAGCCTGCGTCCTCTACACCCGCACCCGTTGTTAACGGAAGTGGTTCTTCTTCCGAACACAACGGCACCAACGGCATTTCTCATGCCCCCGAGTCGTCGCCTGGGAAATCTGTCTCGAAGGAGGCCACTCCTGCCGCGCTGCCCGCGCAACAGGCCGAAGATAAACCTGTCGTCTCGTCGTCAATAGCAACATCGTCAGCCCCCGCACGGGAGCCAATCGATCAGCCCGCCGGGACAGCATCCTCTAAGCCTACTGCTGAGGAGAGCGTGCCAGAAGCCGCCTTGGAAGCTACCAAGGAGACCCCTAAGGAAGAGGCTAAGGAGGGAAAAGCCAAGGAGGGAGAGGGAGAGGTCAAGGGGAAAGACCAGGAGGAACCAGAGCCGGCGTCCGAGTTGGATTCAAAGCCCGAGCCCAAAGATAACATTACTGGGGAGTCTACTACTCAAGCTGAAAAGCCATCGGCTGAGCCGGTCTCCTCTTCTACCGCCCCAAAAGAGCCCCCTGCCGCCGAGCCTACCCGGACAACAGAGCCAGACGATACCAAGATGGAAGATGTATCGCAGGACTCTACCGTTGCTACCCAGGCTCCTGAGCAACCTCCATCTCTTCAAACACAGGACAGCGCTGCTTTGCCCACATCTGAGGTTGATCTTCAACCTGCCAGTATGTCGCAGCTCAACATTGAAACCCAACCTGACACCTCTCCTGTCGTTGAGTCGGTCGAGGTTTCTATGACTGATGCACCCGTCGCAAAGGTTGCTCGTGAGCGTGAAGAAGACAGTACAGCCGATGAGCCTGCTGCCAAGCGTGCCAGAACTGAGCCCGAGGAGGACAAGCCCATGGCTGACCTCTCCAACCAAGATACCTCAACAGCCGAGCCTGCTACTGCTCCTGATGAGGCTGCTTCTGCTGAGCATGTCCCCAGCCTGGAAACGCTGCCGAACTGGAACGATTCTGAAGCCAACGGTAGGCCGTTCAGCACCTATCAGCGCCGCGAGGTTCGCAAAACGATCGGCAGACTAAAGAAGACTAAGGGAGGGGCCCACTTCCGCGACGCGGTCATCAAGCTTTGGCCGCAGCTGCGCGAAGCCTACCTGGCCAAGATTGATAAGCCTATGGATCTCTCCGAAGTCGATCGCAACGTACGCGAGGGAGAGGCCGCCTACGCCACTTTTGGCGAGTTCAAAGATAATGCATCCCTCATCTATCTCAATGCACTCAACTTCAATGGCCCGACGCACGATGTCACATTTGCGGCTTTCAATGTTGTCAAGGCTCTGTGGGAAGAACTGCTCGCTGCACCCGCCGAAGAACCCCCCAAGCCCAAGGCTATTCCCAAGACCAAGCCTGTCCGTGAATCTCGCACCGTTGCGATTGCCGAAGCTCCCGTCTCTCGTCGCACGTCCACCGGACCTCGTGGTAGTCCTTCGACTGACGCGGACGCCAAGTCGGTCATTGGTGACCGACGCGGTTCCACTGCTACCGAAGGCGATCGTCCAAAGCGCACAGTTCGGGCGCCGAAGCCGAAGGACATTGATTACACGACAAAGCCTTCGCGCAAGAAGCTCAAGCCTGAGCTTCAGTTCGCCGTGGAGGTACTTAACGAAGTGATGCACCCCAAGTATCAGCAGCTCAACAAGTGGTTCCTCGAACCGGTAGACGCCGAGGGCTTGAACATCCCCCAATACTACTCCATCATCAAGAAGCCCATGGACCTAGGCAAAGTTTCAACAATGCTTTCTGCAGGTGACTTTACCAACTTGAAGGACTTTGACAAGCATGTACGACTCGTGTTCGAGAATTGCTACAACTTCAATGGCCCTCCCAGCCAAAACCCTGTCTCAGAGACGGCGGCCGAGCTGGAAAGGATATACGCTTCGCAGATGAAGACCAAAGACGCTTGGCTGGCCAAGTTCGCTAAGGCGAATGCGCCTACCTCAGCCGACGTAAGCGACGAAGAAGAAGAGGACGATGATGCTGATGATGGTGCCTCTGCTGAGGACAATTCCAAAGAGATCCAGGAACTGCAGGCTAAATTGGATGAGGAAACCAAGAAGCTACATGCCATGTTTGTTCCTGGTGCAAATCAGTCCCTGATTGACATTCAGAAGGGTATTGTCGACATGGTGCAGCAGGCTCTTATCAAGGCCGTCGCTAGCGCTGGCGAAACGCAGCCCAAGAATGACAAAGGTGCTAAGAAGGCCAAAGGAACTAAAGCCAAGGGTGCTGGTGGACGAAAGTCTACGGGCCCGGCACCAGGCAAGAAGGCGGGCGGCGGTAAAAAGGGCGCGGCCAAGAAGAGCCTAACGGCCGCGGATAAGGATCACATTGCCAACGCTATCAACGACCTGGAATACCCCCACCTAGAACGTGCGATTGATATCATTAAGAAGGACACTGGCCAGAACGAGAACACTGATGGCGAGCTTGAGCTGGATATCGACCAGCTCAGCAACGATGCCCTTCTAAAGCTTTGGGAGCTCTGCAAAAAGGTTCTGCCGGGTTTCGCCAAGGACTCTGGAAATTCGGCGCCTGTGGCTGAGCCCGTCCGTCCGTCAAAGCCCAAGACGACTGCTGGGAAACCCAAAAAGAACAAGCCCATGAGCGCACAAGAGCAAGAAGCAAGGATTGCTCAGCTCACAGCTCTGCGGCAGATGTACAAGGATGGTGGCGAGGGATCTGATCCTGCTGCTCCCGCTGGATCTGCGCAGTCGCCGCCACCTGCAGACTCAAGCGACGACTCAGACTCGGAAGAAGAATGATGCAGTGACAATTGAGTGAGCGCTCAAGCGTTTTCACATTGTATGAGTAAGAAGACTACTTTATGAGGGATGTGATTTGCATACGAGTTTCAGTGGTGAAGAAGAAAAGTTTGGGCCATCTTTTTTTCTTTTTTGCCTCGTATTTTTTGCGGCTGTACAGACAACGAAATGCACATTTGTTTTTGTTTTTTATTCTTTTTTCTTTTTCTTTTTCTTTTTCTTTTTTTTTTTTCTGCTTATCTTATGTTTTCCCCCCTTTCGCCGGTTTGCGGCACGCAAAGACGGGACGGGCAGCAATCCGGTTCAAGGTTAGACGTGGAAAGTTGGTGAGGCCTCTAGAATGACGGTCGCTGGGCGTCACTGGATTCCCGCGAGGGATCTTTTGCTTCAAAGGAGCCAGGGAAAGGCATGCTTGCCTCTCATGGGCGCATTGGAGTTTTTTTTGGCATCTTGACACGTTTGATTTTCGTTTGGATTGAAACGAGGAGTGGAGCGAGTGTGATTTCTCCAGTAGCACGATTCTAATGCGTTGCTGATAGCAATGTTTGCCGTCAACCCCCCCGTTGGGTTGCGCGGATAAAAATTCTACGCTTTGAAGATGGCAGCCACATGATGCAGACGACATTGCTTTCGCCCGGTGACTTTTTTTTTTTTTCTTAACTCGGACAACATTTAGAAGTCGTAGCCATATATCCATGGTCAAGTCTCGAAGCCATTGGTGGGCATGGGCAGCTTTCTGCGGAGCCTGTTGCATATCTCTACATACTGGTCTTCGTTTTCGGGCGTCACCAAGCCGTGACGGATGAAAAAGTCAATCATGACGGCGCAGACGTTGGGCTTGAACTCGCCCGCGCGCATCCGCCGGGCCACCTCGTGCCAGCCCATGAGGATGAACTCGTCGACTTCGCCGTCGTCGCCGGGCAGCGGGACCAGGCCCAGGTCGCGGGGGTGGTCGACGCCCGCGCGACCCGGCGGTGGCGGCGGCGGCGAGAGGTCCAGGTCGTAGACGTACAGGATCTCGCCGTGAACCAGCTCGGTGCGGGGGTTGCGGTTGGCGAGCGTGACGACGCCGGCCGGCCGGAGCCGCGGGCGCACCACCTCGGGCGCCAGGCGGGCCTCCTCGTCCGACTCGGCGAGGATGCACTGGAGCGGGGAGTCGCCGGCCTTGACGCCGCCGGCGACGGCGCTGTCCAGCATCCCCGGGTACGTGTAGAGCGAGGCGCTGCGACGGGCGACCCAGATGCCGGCGATGCCACCACCACCGTCACCGTCACCGTCACCGCCCGAGGAGGGGTCGTCGCGCACATAGGCCGTCAGGTGCGCGCCGCGCGTGTTGATGCCAAACAGCGTCGCCGCGAAGCGCTCGACGCGGATGGGCCCCGCGGCGGGCAGGTCCGGCCAGGTGTCGGGCGCGACGCCGGGCACGACAAAGGGCTCGCTGTGCAGGCCGTTGAGCGTCGGGAAGCGGCCGCAGGCGATGGCGGCGTCGACGGCGTCCTGCAGCGCGGCGTTGGCCCGCTCGGCCGTCGGCGCGGCGAGCGTCACGGTGGCGGCGGCGCGGTCGACGGCGAAGAGGGCCGGCCAGGGCAGCCGCTCGACGGTGCTGGGGTGGATGAAGCCGTGCGGGCGGGGGTCCGACGACAGGAGGAACTTGTAGTAGGGGCTGCTGTTGGTGGCAAAGTCGAGGGGGAGGCTGCTGCTGTCAGCTCTTGTGACGATTTGCGGGGGGGGTGGAAGCTGGAGAGGAGCAGGGAGAGAAAGAAATGGTCAGGCTCACAACTCACTTGTCAACTTGTGTGATGAGATCGAGGAGTGACGGCAGAGACTGCCGCTCTGCAGATGCCGCCATGGTATGTGATGTGTATAAATGAGTAGACGTATAGTCAATAGAAATGCAAATGAGTAGAATATGGGAAAATGTCACGATCCAATGGTGGGGGATGTGGTTGGAGTAGATGTGGACGTTTATGAGCAATGTCTGGTGGTTTTGGAGGGGTTCCACCTCACTCATCATCAACCAACGCCGCATAAAATCCTCAAAAAAGTACAAACAGCGATAATTGAGACAATGGCGATAATAGCGACGGTTTTTTTTTTTTTTAAAAAAAAAATATCGACACACATTTTTCCAGGTTTAGAATGGTGACTTTCTTTGCTTTCTTTTGGTCGAAACCTCACTCAACATGCCTACCCTATAAGCAGATGACTTGGGAGCAGAGAAGAGAAAAGAAAAGGCCGCTTGGCCTGCAACAAGGAGCGCCGTGATCCATGACTGATCAGCAATGTCACGCTTGTTGAATGCCAAGTACCGATGATCTTTTGCAGGCACAAGCTGGAAGGGGTATCCAGCAGGCTGCGCATCACGCCCTAACCCGGACGGAGACGCAGCCGACAAACAGTCTTTGTTCGGTTTTTGAGCGCGTAAAATATTGCGAACGAAACTACAGAGTAGAAGCCCCGGCCAAAAGAAAAGACTGGCTTGGCAGGGCCCAACACGGCCATCCAGTTCAACGGCAACTGATTGCTCACTGGGCAGCGCCCGCTGGTGGTATACTCGGCTCACGCCCATGCATGCTATTCAAGCGCGGTCTCGTCGATCTCGATGAGGCAGCGCATGGCATCGACGGCGACAAGAATGTGGCGTCTTGAATGATGTACTCAAAGAGCAGCTTTTCCCTTGAGCACTAGGTGGCAAGTCTCGGTAATTACGAATACACTACCTACTCCGTACTGAGCACCTATGCTCTCTGCAGACGAGGTTGGGATCGAAGTGATGATCGAAGCTAGGGCAGTTTTGAGCCTCCGTCATCTGCGGCCAAGAACCGCAGTCTTTTTTTTTGTCCGCAGGAACTATGGGTTGGTAAAAATGTGACAATTGGCGTCAAGGAGGCTGATGAAGATCCGTGTCTGAGACAAAGCAGCAGCTCAGGCTGAAGGAATGTGCATGGCTTCAACTAGCTCTTTGATGCTACCACATCTGGCTCATTTTTTTTTGTCCGGGGACAAACCGCAGTGCAATCAATCATGGCGTGATACAAACATGATATTTTGGAAAAGAGAAAAAAAAGAAGAAGAAGAAGAAAAAATAAAAAAAATAAAAGGGCCATTCTTTTCTTTCATTGTCAGTTGGTTGCAGGTTTTGTGGCATGTGCTCGTGTGAGCGAGCGCTAACCAGCGATGCCACTACGACAGGCCAATACTCAGGAGTCAGTACCATGTGCACGTCACCCAGCCCCCGCCAGACATCCTTGAGGCCATGCATACTCGGTCGGTCCCAACCGGCTCGGTGGTTCTACAATATGGCATTTCTGCGTTTGTGCCCGTCTTCTTTTTTCTTTGGGGCACATGGTCCCTTTGTTTCAGCAAATGGACGGGCCGCCGATATATAAAGCGTGACATGCGGTAGGCGCCCAGTCTCACCAGAATGCTCAATGAAAGTGTGTGTGGATGGTCAAGTCGGTACTCAGTCTTTTTGAACATATATAACATGATACGATAAAAGCAATTGCTCTTTTTTCTGTTTTTTTGTTCTTTTGAATCCCTTCTTTTCTTCTTTCTGCTTCTTCTTTTCTGCTGGCTTCCATGTACTCTCTTACTGGATCTTGTGCTTGAGCTACTACTAGTGAGCCGGTATGGCAGGCAGGTCAGTCCTGTCGCTTCTCGCCAGCGTATGCGTTGTTGCGACCTCTCTTGCACCGTCTCAGCCCGTCCGGAGAGCGATCCCGGGTGCCTACATTATCGAATACGAAGATGGTCATGCAAGTACTCCGAGCCCTCTCCCCTTGTCCGTTCAACAAGAATCGTTGCTTACCAGTTGGTCATAGGATGCCAAGAGTGTCGCCTCGGCCATGGGCCATCATCTGGACCATGTCCGCGTACACTTTGACTTTGAGCACTTCAAGGGCGCCTCGATCCAGGTCAATGACAGCCAGGTAGCGACGAATGCGACGTACGCCTTGTACAGGAGCCGGTCCCCAGCCGCCAAGAACGTCTGGCCCGTGTACGTCTATGACAGACCGATCCTTGACGCCACTGAAGTCACACCGTCCGGCCTCAACGCTCGCGACGACACATACAGCCCTCACGTCATGATGCAGGTTGACCAGCTACGCGCCCAGGGTTTCGACGGCAAGGGCGTCAAGCTGGCCGTCATCGACTCTGGTGTAAGTCATGCCCCCCCCAAAGACGGCCTGCCCTGCCTGCCTGCCTGCGTTGCTCGCTAACTTTTTCCTTTCCAGGTCGACTACAAGCACCCTGCCCTTGGCGGCTGCTTCGGTCCCGGCTGCAGAGTCTCTTTCGGTTACGACCTCGTCGGGGACGACTACAACGGCGGCAACAAGCCCCAGCCGGACAGCGACCCCATGGACTGCGGATCGCACGGGACCCACGTGTCCGGCATCGTTACCGCCGAGCCCAACGCGGCCGGTTTCACAGGCGTCGCCCCCGGCGTCACGTTTGGCATGTACAGGGTCTTTGGCTGCAGCGGCGGCACCGGCACCGACGTCCTCATGGCCGCCGCCGCCCGGGCCGCCGAGGACGGCGCGCAAATCATCAGCTGCTCCGTGGGCGGCGCGTACGGCTGGTCCGACGACGGCTTCTCCCACCTCCTGAGCAAGCTCGCCCGGGAAAAGGGCATCACCCCCGTGGTCGCCGCCGGCAACGACGGGAGCCGCGGCGCCTTGTACTCGTCCGGCTCGGCCAACAGCGCCGCCGTCAACTCCATCGCCTCAGCCGACCTCCCCGAGAAGAACGGCACCGGCGGCACGCCCAGCGCCTTCTCCTCCTGGGGCCCGACCATGGAGATGGACCTGAAGCCCCAGTTTACCGGCCCCGGCGGCGACATCCTGTCTACGCTGCCGGACAACAAGTACGGCAAGGCCTCCGGGACGTCCATGTCGACGCCCATGGTCGCCGGCGTCATTGCTCTCCTGAACCAGGCCATGGGACCAGTCACCCCGGAACGCATGCACCAGCTCCTGACCGTCAGCTCCAAACCTCTCAACTTCAGCGACGGTTCCAAGACGTACGGCGTGTTGGCGCCCGCCGCCCAGCAGGGAGCTGGCCTTGTGCAGGCGCTGAATGCCCTCCACACCAAGACGCTCGTCTCCCCCACCAGCCTGTCTTTCAACGACACTGAGCACATGAACTCCAACATGGAGGTTTCTGTCAAGAACTCCGGGAATCAAACCGTTGAATACCAGCTCCTCGTGCGCCCTGCGGTAACGGTATATATTCTTGCCAATGGCAGCCCTGCTCCTTCCGCTTTCCCCAACGACCAAACCCCCGGCTCGGGCAGTCTGAACGCGACTGTGATCAAGTTTACTCTGACTGCTGGTCAAACCCAGATCCTGCATGTCTCTGCCAGCCCTCCCGCTGCAGTTGATACCAAACGACTTGCGCTTTGGTCAGGATTCCTATCCATTCACGGCAACGATTCCTCTGTTGCGTCAATCCCATATCAGGGGCTCGCGGGAGCACTCCGCAACGCGACGACACTGCCACCAGACGGCACGTCTGTGGCGCGCTCCAACGATGAGAAACGCACGCCCGTCTCTGCAAACACCGAGTTCATGCTTCCAAAGCCCGGAACTTCTTCATCCGATGATGTCGTCCCTCTCATCTCCGCCAATCTCACTCTTGGCACGACTACACTCACGGCCCAGATTATCGACGCCGGTACTGGCACTGTACTAGCCGATATGGCAGATGTGCCGTATCGCAAGATTACTCGAAACTCTGGGTTTGGAATCTATTGGTATGGCAAACTAAGCAACGGCACCTACGCCGGTGAGGGTACGTACAAGGTGCGTATCAAGGCTCTGCGGATATATGGAGATGTCGCCAACGGCAATGACTGGGACACCAGCGACTCAGTGCCCATAAAGATCTGTTATAAAAAGTAAGACTAGTAAACGTGTCTTTCTTTATCGTTTTTTTCTTACCTCGATCATTTATTTTCAGTATATACCATTGTCATAGAGTTTACATGTACATAGATGTCTCATCAGTCTCAAATTTCTTAGAACTTGTCTGCAATATCCGGTACTAAACATGACCATCAAAGAGGGTCTACAGAATACGAAGTATACTTTCTCAGCTCTAGAACCATAACGGCCCGTCCGGATTGCATTGACTTGTTGGCCCCGACGTCCGACCGGGACGGCACTTCCCCCATTGCGCATGTAAGCGGCGCGCCGAAACTCATCCGTCTTGCTGCCGGCGAGCACATCTTCGAGAAGCACGGCATCTCCACCGTCATGGACTCTCTCGCTCTTTTCACCATCCACCATGTACAGCTTTGCAAACAACTTACACAACTTGAGTCGCTGCTGCAACACTAAAAGCGCCATGCATGTGCGGGGGGATTGCGGGGGATGGGCTGCATTCCCAAATCGGGGTCGGCTGGCTGGTGGCGCCACAATCCGCTGCCGCATGTAGTACAGGCAGACCCTACCTCTACAAGGTATGGTCTTAAAAAGGGGGCGTGTAGTGGTGCTCTGTACATTGCCTACAAGGTCAGATGGATAGTTGAGTACAATGAAGGGACAGTAAACTGTCTAAGAACAAAGTAAATATCCATTTGGAGCATAAAAACGCATAATAAGAGTAGTAACTCCGTCTAATCAACCTATAACTACAACAAGCGAAAATACGGGAAGCAAAGCGTGGCCGCCCGCCACAGCCTCACGGTTCCAAACCAAAGCTCCCAACCCAGCGCTGCCAGATGTACTTTTTTTTTCTTCTTCTTTAGTATACACGCTTGAAGGGAGGGACGGGCTTGCACTCGGCCTCGTCCAGCGTCGTCGAGATGACGCCACGGTAACTCAGGTCGACCTTGCCGTGGGGGGTCTTCTGGAAGGACAGGGTGTGCTTCATCCATTCCTTGTCGTCACGGTCGGGGTAGTCCTCGCGGGCGTGGGCACCACGGGACTCCTTGCGGGCGGCGGCGGCGGTGGCGGTTTGGATACTATATGATGATAGTGTTAGCCATGTCACAAAGATCAAATAAAACGTTTTAGGGACGGAAGAGGGCAACATACGCGCAAGTAAGCAGGTTGCGGAGCTCAAGAGTCTCAACCAGATCCGAGTTCCAGATCATGCTGCGGTCCTTGATACCGACATCCTTGTAGGTGGCGTCAATCTCATTCATCTTGCGCACACCCTCATCCAGGGACTCCTGGGTACGGAAGACAGAGACCTCAGTCTGCATAGCCTTTTGCATAGCAAGACGAATCTCGGCGGTAGACTTGGGGCCGTCAGCATTGCGGACCTGATCGAGGACCTCAATGTGCTCAGCACCAGCATCAGCAGCCAGGGGCTTGAGCTTCTCGCCAGGCTTGAAGTTGTCACGGATGGTGTGCGAGACAGCACGGCCAAAGACGACAAGATCGAGAAGAGAGTTGGCACCAAGACGGTTAGCACCGTGGACAGAGACGGAAGCGGCTTCACCGCAGGCGAACAGACCAGGAACAACCTTGTCCTGGCCCTTCTCGTCGACGGTGAGAACCTCACCAGTGTAGCGAGTGGGAATGCCGCCCATGTTGTAGTGAACGGTAGGAAGAACGGGGATGGGCTGCTTGGTAACATCGACACCAGCAAAGATACCAGCAGTCTCAGAGATACCGGGCAGACGCTCAGCAAGAATCTCGGCGGGCAGGTGGCTGAGCTGGAGGTAGATGTGGTCCTTCTCAGCGCCGACACCACGGCCATCACGGATTTCCATGGTCATGGAGCGAGAGACGACGTCACGAGAGGCAAGATCCTTGGCAGTAGGGGCATAACGCTCCATGAAACGCTCACCCTCAGAGTTGAGGAGGTAGCCACCTTCACCACGAGCACCCTCGGTGATCAGGCAGCCGGCACCGTAGATACCGGTAGGATGGAACTGGACGAATTCGAGATCCTGGTTGGGAAGACCAGCGCGAGCAGCCATAGCCATACCGTCACCAGTGCAAGTGTGGGCAGAAGTGCAGCTGAAGTAGGCACGTCCGTAACCGCCGGTGGCAAGAACAGTGTTGTTGGCAAGGAATCGGTGGAGAGTACCATCCTCTTGGTTGTAGGCAAGAATACCGCGGCATTCGCCATCCTGCATGATCAGGTCGAGAGCAAAGTATTCGATGAAGTAGTTGGTGTTGTGGGCGAGGGACTGGCCGTAGAGAGTGTGGAGAAGAGCGTGGCCGGTACGGTCAGCAGCAGCGCAGCATCGGTAGGCCTGACCACCCTTGCCAAACTTCTGAGACTGACCACCGAAAGCACGCTGGTAGCTGTAGTGAGAGTTTTGTTAGTTTGAGAGCTTGAGCAGGAGCGCGATCGGGTGCCAGAAGAACTCACATCTTGCCCTCCTCGGTACGGGAGAAGGGGCAGCCGTAGTGCTCAAGCTCGATGATGGAGGCCGGAGCCTCACGGGTCATGTAGTGAATGGCGTCCTGGTCGCCGAGCCAGTCGGAGCCCTTGACAGTGTCGTACATGTGCCATCTCCAGTCGTCCTCGTGCATGTTGCCAAGAGCGGCGTTGATACCACCCTGAGCAGCGACGGTGTGGGAACGAGTAGGGAACAGCTTGGAGATGCAAGCAGTGTTGAAACCAGCCTCGGCAAGGCCAAAGGCAGCACGGAGACCGGCGCCGCCAGCGCCGACAACGATGGCATCGTACTCGTGGTCCTAATTGGGCAAGTTAATCATCCATCCGGGCGCGAAACCTTATTGGTTTGGTGTCGGGTATACGCACGATGACGGGGTACTTGTTGCTAACGAAAGGAGAAGCCTCCTTGGCGCGCAGAGGGCCGTTGGCAATGACGCGAGCTGCAGCATTGAGTCGTCAGCAGGGATTTCTCCTTTGTGATTGTCGGGGCCGCTGTCAGGACAGCTACTCACCGGCCGGGCGTGTGGTGGAAAAGGCTCTGGCTTGCGCCTGCGAGAACTAGAAGCGGAAAGCAAATCAGTACAAAGGCATTGGCCGGTCGGGAAAACACAACAATCATGGAAACGAATCGGATGCGCAGCGCTACGAACCGCAATGGCTCGAGACAGCGCTGCGCTCGCGGCGGTGGCGAGGCCACCTAGCCGAGGTTATGGTGAGGGAGGCAAGAGAGCAAAACGCACCGCAGAGGGCCGCGAGGCCAATCTCCTCAGTAAAGAAGCCATTTGTTGTCGCAAGAATCAATGGCCCGACTGCATACGCTACCGGAGGATGAGGATGTAGACGGTAGAGGGGAGATGTGTCGGCAGGCGATGAGGGTTGCACGTGTGGTCGGGTTCAGGAAGCCAGTTCGTGATGGGAAGAATTATGGAGTAATTTGGTGAGAAAAACCGCGGCCGGCGCTGACTGGGGGACGTACCGAGCGCTCCCGGCCGTCTCGGCCAATCAGAACAAGTTGATGGTAAGCAGTGGACACCTGGGAGCTTGAGTGGCCGACCATTCCCGGGCTGTGCCAAGAAGCCGAATAACAGAAGAACATACTGATACGTACGGAGGAGACTTCACATTTCTTATTCAAGACTGTCAATTCAGATAGACGAGGCAGGCCGTGAGTGCATTCAATATCAATATGGCGGTTGGCAGCTGTCATCACTATACTGGCCCCGAGAGCAGAGCTGCATCTACTGCAACACTCCCCTGCAGCAGTCTGTAGCTCGGTCAAGGCATGCTTATACCTGCAGGAGAATTCAATTCTTTGACAGCAATATTCGGGTATTTTACAAGGTATACATGAAATTCAGAGCGCGCAATAACGAATCCGGATCATGTAGCTGGTGCAATTCTCTCTCGCTCGGCCTCTTTTCCGCCAGCCCGACCGTCTAAGTTGAGTTGGCATTGAATTCAATCGCCAAGTATAGAATAGAATCATATTATCTACTACTACATTTTTTATTCTCATTTTTTTTTCGGTTTTTCATATTTCCATCACCTTTTCATACAGCCACTGCTCTCCTTGACGCTTCTGCATGTGATAAAGGTTCCAGCACCTACCTACCTAGTAGTGCTCAGTGTCCACAGGGAACTACTAATACCAGTACCCCATGTCCAATTACCCCGTGTCGGCTTCACTTTCTGTAGCTCTGCATTTGAGAGCGAATCGAGTTTTTTTAAATTAATTGTTCACTCGGCGGTTCTTTTTAACTCGCCTTGAATCCTCGAGCTTCTTCCTTATTTTCCCCCTTCTTTTTTTAACCACCAAAGCTCCTCACCGATCGCCCGATGCCCGCCGTTCAATGTACTGGTCATAGCTTCTGCCACCAAGTCACGTGCATTCTCATGCCCGCCGGAACCAGTTGACGTCGGCATCCGCCAAATCAAGCCACTCTGGAAAGATAATAAATACGCAGCCAAAGTACAAAAAGGTAAAAGCCAGACTTTTGTTTCTTAGCATTTTCCATTATGTCAATCTACTTGAGGTCTACTTCCTGTCACTCGCTCTGCACCCTATCGCGTCACACAGCTCGAGCGGCGCGCGACAAGACTCCAGAAACGCATTAGCTCAACCACGACCGTATATCCGATCACTTGTCGGATATTTCTGTCAACTGCATCTTTGCTGCGCCGATCTCATAAATTGTAGCTGCAAGTGACTATATTGTCCGACACGTAATGTATGGTAGTATGCGTTCAACTGTGCGCTTGCTGACGTACGACGATCGCGCCACTGGCATGTTTTTTTCGTAGCAATATATATACTGGGCTGTTCCGGCGCAACCGCCTGGCCACCAGCTTTGCAAACTCGTTCTTCTGTTTCACGGCTCACGCCCCCAAACACACGATGGCGGACCTTTCTTCCTCGCGGCTGCTTGCCAGTCTTCAGCGAATCATCGCTCAGTTCTTTCAGCAGCGGCCTCTGGTCGCTAGCTCTGCCCTCGGCCTCGGCCTCGCAGCCATCCCGGTCATTTCCCACATCATCCGCTCATACCGTGGTTTCCTCGCCCTCGGTCCCGGCGGCCTTTCCTACAACTTTCTCGGCTGGTCTCTCCAAGCCATCGCACAGCCGTTTGCGCGACACGATGTTAGAGAGTCCAAGCCCTTTTCCGACCCTCGTATCTTTGGTCACTACGCACCTCATGGCCGCACCAGCTTCCTAGGTGAAGTGCCTGCCCGCCACGGCGAGCGTCCGCATGTGCCCACATACGTGGCACCGCAGAGACAAATGACCGATCATGCTGACGCGTCGCGGCTGGACGAGATGAAGCTTGAACTTGCTAGCCGTGTCGCTCAGCATGTGGAGCTCTTGGCCATCGCACCTTCGCAACTTGAGGGCCCCAAACATCAAGCTCTCTGGATTGGCGAGGCTGCCGAGAAGCCCGCATATCTTGCTAAATCTACAAAGGGCGAATTTGCCCATGTTCACCCTGATGGGAGTTCTCACCTCATCCTAAGTCTTGCCGACGCTGAGATAGCAACAGCTAGAGGGTGGGCTGAAAGACACATGCTCAGCGGCATTATGCTCCCCTTCAACTATGTATTAGTTTATGCCCCTCGTGACGAAGGCGAATTCCAAGTTTGGAAGCAGTTCCTGGATGCCGCGGTTGCCTTCAATACTGCATCATCAAAGGCTGCATGAGTCTATCGTGATGATTTCAGCGCGAGCAACACCTCTCTCTTCGCCATTTATGTACACTATGAATAATAACCATCATGTGCCATTTTTTCAGCCTATATAGCTGCGCTTCAACATTGAACCACAAAGTTCACTACCGCAATTCTATCCCCAAAACGTACGCTTGATATGTGCCTGAACGTCCTGGTACCCCTCGTCGACGGTGTTGGCTTGCTTCGTGACAGCTCAGGTGGTCTTTCGCTACGAGATATCCAAGGACGACAGCCCGATCACGGTAACATGCCGAGGTACCTGGAGACTCCGCCTCTCCTGGAGGATGAAAAAGGCATGGGCAGAAGGGGCGCGACAACGAAGCGAGAAGAGCACTATTACATTTTTCTCAAGGAGTATATCGATCCTGACCCTGTCACTTCCCATGCAGCCCGCCATCTTGCAACTGACGCTTGTCAACCAAATCATGCAGCCGATTTCGCAGCCACAATCGCACATGGTGATCTTGCCAAGAAGAATTCCATAAGGACGCAGCTTTCAAACGTTTCGTTAGCATGAGACTTTGGCGTCTCTGTGGGAGCTTTCGGTGTGGACAGTTTGTGCAAAAGAATGATATTGAAGCCGACGGGCACTTTGCGTCAACCGAATGTTACCCGTCACGCTATTTTGAACATATGACTGTCTACATTATGCGCTCCGCTTATAATTAACAAGAAAACAAAAAAGAAGAAGAACACACCATCCGTCCTCAAGGACCTATATCCATCCGCCTTTACGCCGCCCGCGCCACCGCCCGGAAGCAGCCCAGGGTCGTGCCGCAGCTAGGCACCACCATGGTGACCACCTGCGCGACAAACAGCCACACGGCGACCCAGTCCGTGTCCGAGTGGATGTGGTTGCGCGCGACAATCAGCTCCGTCCACATGACGACGGGCCAGCCAAAGAGCAGCATCAGCGCGGCGCCGAGGATGATGGCCGGGTAGCGCAGGGCCTGCACCTGCGCGGCCGGGGACATGTAGCCGAGGTCGTCGAGCACCTCGGGCAGGTCCTCCTCCTCGTCGAGCTGGGACACGTAGACGGACACGGCGACGGCGAGGATGACGCACAGCAGCGCCGTCAGCGAGTCGCCAATCATCCACACCATGAGGAACTTGTGCCAGCCGGGGCTCAGCTTGCGCCACCCGAAGAAGAAGAACTCGTACACGCCGAAGCCCTCGGTCATGTTGGTCGACCAGGCCACCCACGCCGAGACGGTGTTGAGGATCATGACGCCCGCGGTCCCGAGGCCCAGGAGGAGGCCCATGAAGATGTTGCCCGACGTGATGCCCCCGAGGTAGCTGAAGGCGTAGATGAAGTTGAAGTGCACCGGGAGCAGCGACAGCGCGTGCAGCTCCCGCGCCCGGCAGGCCTGGTACCACTGGATCTGCGTGTACCAGTTGTACGCGAGGAAGCCGAGGTTGGAGGGGCAGTTGTTGGCGATGCCGCCGATGAATTGCGCCGGGGCGAGCATAAAGGACGTGTACAACAGCCAGCGGTTAGTCAGGCTGAAGCCGTCGACAATGTGGACGACTTCGGCCATTGTATCTTTTTCTCGGTTCGTCTTATTCACGTGGTCTCGATTTTCGCCTTTGTTCTGCTCGACAGTGTCTTGCTAGTTTGTGTGAGCTGCTTGTACCAGAAATTGACTTGTACAGCCAGGTTCAGAGTCAAAGTGAATAGATCAATTGTTGTAGTAAGGGCCTGTTATTCTTTGCTTTCTGATATTAGAATTCGTGCAAGTGCGACAAAACTGCGTGTACAAAATCTGGGGAGACGCTTCTATTTCTTCTGTTCCTCTTTCCTCTCAGCTCTGGCCTCAGCTACGCCGAACGACGAGGCGGTTTCAGCTCACCCACCTCCAAGCAGCCAAAGTAGGAAACAAGGGAAAACCAACATTTCAATATTTGGTCATCTTCGCCCTCTCCACTCAGCCACCGCCGAGGCTAACCCCATGGTACGGGCCTTGCCGTGCTTTGGTTTCATCGAGGCGGCATGCGACCCCTTCCCGGGGACTTTCCGAACTGCGCAGCCGACTCCTGGGATGTGGGCGTCACCCGGGCCTGGACCGTTCAGCTCAGGCAGGGCTGAATCGCGCATGACACCGCCTCGCTGGTTGTGGCGTCCACTGTTCATGCTCGCCTATCGTTTCTCTGAACCCCTGCCCTGGTATCTGTCTTTTTTTTGCCTTTTTGCCTTTTGCCCTTCGGTGGTCCGTCCTCGTTTCGCTTCCTCACGAGAATGCGGAGTGGGGGGGGCTTCAGCTGGAAAACAGGGCCTCTGGCGGCTCTGGCGCAGGGAGCGAGTTGATTCGTCGCTTTCCGATGTGACGAGCTCCCAACGCCAATTTTTTTGAGCCGGAGTGTCTTGATTGAATATCCATGCTGCGTGGCGGTGCGTGGCGAGTCAACTGCCGAGACCAAGCAAACTGGATCGCGTCTTGTGCCACTGTCATCGGGAGGCTGTCCTTGGCACAACGTCTGTCAAGGCTATATTACTTCTGCAACATTTTGAAAAGGTGAGAAAAAGGAAAAAAGATGTATTATCTGTGTATTCAAAACAAAAATAAAAGGTATATATGGCTGGGTGTTTTATGAAGGGTATTTTCTATGCTGGTATTAAGTGCTGCAGTCGCTTCAGACTGTCGCTGAAAGCTCGCTCCAGTCATGCACAATGTGGCTTTCACCAACAGTCTCTTTGAGCAAAATGACGAGTTCATCTGCGCAGTGGAGGAATGTTAGGTAAGCAGATAGCGCGACACAGTACGCGCGGAAATCCTCGCTCTCCATGTACTCGCGCCGCAGCTCCACGAAGCTGTGTTTGGCGCAAAAGTCGCCGTAGCACGTGGCGATGAGCGGCGTGGGAAGGCGTTCCGGGAGGGGGCCTCCACTGCGCAGCGACTGTTTCGCGAGCACAAGGACGGACATGATGTTGCTGATGGATGTTTCATCAGCAATGCCAGAAGTCTTGATGAGGCGCTGCTGGTACTCGATTGGGAGGGTGGTCGCAGCCAGCATCACCTTTGTGAGGGACTGGTTCATATGCATCAGAATTTCCTGGGCTCTGCGAAGGCTAGTCTTGTCAAAAGGCGACATGGTTGTCTCAAATTTGAGCATAGCAATAGGGTCATTGAGCGCAGAGAGTGACTGCCCAACGCCAAGTGCGGTCGAGGTGATGACATTTCTGACGCCGCTAAAATCATCACCCACAGCAGAACCGCTCCCCCAGTGGGAGATGAGCAGCGCATAGTGGTCGCTCAGCTTGTGTAGAGTGTTGGCGAGCGTCTTTGCGACGTGGTGCGTCCCCGAAGGAGGCTTGGGCAGCATCTGCACAATCAAAGCAGCCGCAAAGCCGATGAGAACTGTAACCAAGCGTCTCCAGAACGTCTGGTAACCAAGACCAGGCAAGCCGTAAATTCCAAGGTGATGCATATCCCAGCTATAGCCAATAATCATAGCAAATGTGGACGCGCCCAGTCCTGTTCCCTGCAGATAGGCTTGTGGAAGCCATAGCCTCGCCCAAACAAAGAGAACAATGCCAAAGGGCAACGCTGCGGCTAGGCCGTATGGGTTGCCAGCACCGGTACCCGCAGAGATGTACCAAATGACTAGGCCTGTAAGCCCACCGAAAATTGTTGCGACAGCGCGAGTGATGATGGAAAAGGTGAAGTCAGACATGTACATGAGAATGCAGGTTTGCGCAGTGACAAGAGTCCATATGCCCTTCTCGCGGTAGTAGAAGCCCGCTGTGTGGGGAATGACAGCCGGAATGCCAGTAGCAACAGTGACGGCAACAACACGCAGGGCATAGAGGCTGCCAGGGGCAGTCAACCAACTAGAGATGGCGGCAATGGTCCTCGCAATCGGGTTCCCGCGTTTCTTTGGGATGCCTTGCCCCTTGGACACGACTTTGATGCGTCGCTCGGCTTCCCTGGTCTGCCTTTGGATCCTGTCCGGGTCGGTGACGGTCTGGCCAGACAGAGCCGGGGCGTCGGCTTCTTCGCTGGCATTAGACGTCAAACGACGTCTTAAGGGGCCCCAAAACTGATTCGTGGTGCGTGTTTCGAGCAGATGGGCTACCTCCGCAGTCAGTTTTTCATAGGCGGCGGCTGTGGCAATAATGTGCTCTTCGATGACAAAAGCAATAACGAGACCAGCAATCCTATTAGATTCGTCTTTCATTTCGGTCTTGAGGAGCCCATCGTCGTCAAACAAGTTGCCGTGAATGTCAATAGCAGCCTTGGTAGTGTCGGCAATGCAAGCTTCGCGGGCTTGTGCGAGCCTGGCACCAATCTGCCTGATAGCGATGGCAGCTTGGGGAAGTCTAGCACGAGCAGTCTTGGAAACGAACCAACGGTTCATATTGACCAGGTTAAGGGCTTCAACAACGTGGCTGATGGCGTCGGCAGTGGCATCCAAGACGGCCTCGGAGCTGACGTGCAAGGCATCACGCATATCGTCAGAGCCGACAACAGTTCCGGGGGCGATGAGAGCGTTGATCAAGTCGGGGTTTTGGAGAATCTTGCCCCGACGAGGATCGCGCGGTTTTGTCTCTTGGTCGTCGGATGGGGCAGTCTGGGGTGGGTTGAGCATCTCGCGAAGCTTGTCGATTTTGTCTCGGCTGGTGACCCGGGCGACTTGAAAGTCAAGCAAGGCAAAAGTGGTGGCCAAGACATCTTGAAACTTTGTGTAGACTGACTTTACATCGTCGGCGCTCCACTGTCCACGCGACACATCCATAGGGAGAAAAGCCATGTTGGGCTGGAGCTGGGCGTAGAGAGTGATGGCGCGCCGCCTTGTCCTTTGCAGCATATTGATGTCAAAGTCGAGAGAGCCAGCTACAAATTGCCGACCAGTCTGGATAGGGTGGTTAAGCATGATGAGCAAATCTTCGATCTGGCCGACGGCGACCTGACTGGTCGATTGAGGAAAGATGAAGAGAGCGCAGGCAATGCCGATGGCGCAGCCACAAGCCGCAGGCAGGACGACGACCTCGGGCAGGCGAGGGGTCCAGCGGGTGAGGGTAGGGCCGATGACGAGGAAGATGTCGGTGGCGATGATGCCAAAGAGCTGGGTGAGCACGGTCAGGTTGAAGGCATAGCGGAGGCGGCTGACAAAGTAGACGAAGACGCAGCCCATGACGAAGTAGACGACGGTGACGCGGGTGTCGAGCATGAAGCCGTCGTGGACGAGGACCGTGGCGATGGCGGCCGTGTTGTTGTTACCGGTGGCCTGAGCCGTAGCGCCGACCTGCTGCTGGAAAGCCTGGAGGCGGGCGTTGAGCTCGGCCGGGGAGCGGACGGCCTGGGCGGCCCTCATGGTGGCGAGCCCCCAGGCCCAGGCCAGGCACATGCCCAGGAGCAGGGACAGGTATCCGACGACGGCGACGATGAGGTTGCCGGCGGGCGGGATGATGTAGATGACAATGGATGCAAGAAAAGTGGACTGGCCGAAGCGCGCGAGGCTGGGGTTGATGATCATGAGGAGCGAGGCGACCCAGACGGCAATGGTGCAGCGGAGCGTCGTGGTCAGGTCCCGGCGGTTGAAGTGGTCGAGCCATTGCGGGAGGCTCCGGGTCTGAGGCAGAGGAGGCGCAGGCGCAGGAGTGGGAGCGGACGCCGCGTCCTGCGATGCCTCCGGCGCATTCTTGGTCTGTCGTTGAGGCTGTTCATCCTCCATCTTGCTTCCTCCCTTGGCGTCGGGGCTTTCGCCGGAGGAGCGCGGCGGCGCGTCCTTCTCCATGGCGAGTTTGCTGCCACTTGGAGCGTGGTGCACACTTGCGTGTGTGTCAGAGGTTCGGCACCGTAAAGAATGGCCGGGTAACCTAAGTAGCGAGTCGATGCGATGTGCGCGATGCCTTCGTCGGAAGGTGTAGTGGCTTTGTTTTTATTGGGGTTTTTTTGTTTACTCAAACGAGCGGATGCATCAGGGAGCGAACGCTACCCAAGTCGTTTGCCAGTGCGGCGGCAGCAGAGAATGGACAGGGCCAAGAAGGACTCAATTGGCGAAGCGGGCAACGGTCAAACGGTTACAGCCGATAAAGCCAATGCGAGAAGTAAGTAGTTGAATCTTGCAACTGTATGCTTTTTTTTATCGAACGATCCCAAGATTTACCAGCGTTTGGGTCGCTGATGTGGAGCGGAGCTGCCGAGATCCCACTGGCGCCACTTTACCAGGGTCCTTCTTTTTATTTCTGTAGCAGAGGGCGTTCTGAGCGCTGCAGACGGGAAACCCGATCCAAGTCGCCCGGGATCACCCGTATTAAAAAAATTATATATTTTAGGACCGGAGTTTTGGGAAATTATCTGCCTTTGGCCCAATCAATGCCAGGGGGCTTGTCCTTTTTTCTTCTCTAGAGGCTCCAGACTAACCCCATCTGCTGCTTGGCGTGCTGATGCTGACGGGGTCTTTGCTCCCTAACCAGTGCTGTTTACGGTGTTTTAGCACCAATAAGAAGCATGCAGTCACAATTTTGACGATTGGGTCATTTACCATGTCAATTCACGTAAAGTTGCTTGGATAACTACTTATTCCCATATGCTTTTCTCTCGTGTCTTTCACCCCGCTAATGCTTTCTTTCCCCTGCTCCATCAGACCCTCGCGAATGGCTTCGCCAAGACTATCCGCCCGTCTGGCTACGCCCCGAACCTCCCGACCAAAACCCCGAGATAAACTCCTTGGCTTATATCCCGCAGACTCTATCAAAAAGTGAATCTAGCTGTTTATCTCCCAGCCTATCGTAAAGCTCACTCAACTAAGCTTCATTAAGCCTCTGCAAAGACACTTACTTGCACGTTTGCCAGCATTGGCACAGGTCTTCTCAGTTGTACAAATCAGTACAGCGCCGCTACAGTCCAGATTGACCTACTGCTTCTCGACCAGTAAAAAACACGCTCATAATACATTTCACCATCTCCTCCCGTATTCGAAAAGATTTCAAATTTCATATATACACTTTAGGAAGTTCTCTTCCTCCTAGATTGTTCATTCAAAGGTATGCATTTATGCGCACCCAGTCGGAGGGGGCTCCGCCCCAAAAAAAAAAACACCCCGCCAAGTGAAAAACCACGGCGATGATATCACAAACACGGCTATAAAAGAAGGAACAGACTGGCGTGACTGTCATAAGTTCCCCTCTTGACGAATATCTACAGTATGATACCGTCCCCATGGCCTCCTCCGCTCAAATAGATGCGCTTGTCAGTTGGGCCGAGTCCCACGGTGCCACCCTCCACCCCGACGTCCAGATCTACCAAGACGCCACCACCGGCCTCTCCTTCCGGGTCAAGCCCACGGCCGCCGCGCCGCTTGCCGGCCAGTACACCTCGGCGGCCATTGTACGCACCCCAGCCAGCCTGTCCCTCTCCTATCTCAATGCCGTCCACCACACCGACTCCGGCCGCGACCCTGGCGCGCCGCCCCCGCCCCCGCCGCTGGCCGGGGCCCTCCTCCGCGCGGGCCTGCCGCCGCACGTCCTCGGCCGCCTGCTCCTCGTCCGGGAGTACCTCGCCGGCGCGTCGTCCTTTTGGCACCCGTACATCCAGGCGCTCCCGCAGCCCGGCGACGCCGCCGCGTGGCTGCTGCCGCCCTTCTGGGACGACGACGACGCCGAGCTGCTCGACGGCACCAACCTCGAGGTCGGCCTGGCCCGGATCCGCGCCGACCTGCGCGGCGAGGTGACCGCCGTCCAGGCCGCCCTCAGCGCTGGCCTCGACACGCAACGGGGCGAGGAGAACGAGGAGGCGCCGTCGGAGACAAACCAGCGCCTCGCGGACCAGTTCCGCCCCGTGCTCTACCACTGGGCCTACGCCATCTTCTCCAGCCGGAGCTTTCGCCCCAGCCTCGTGCTGTCCGACGCGCAGCGCCGGTCGCTCCCGCCCGGCGTCAGCACCGACGACTTCTCCGTGCTGCTTCCGCTCTTTGACATTGGCAACCACGACATGACGGCGCCGGTGCGCTGGGAGCGCTACGCCGATGAAAGCGGCAGCGGCGGTGGCTGCGCGCTGCACACCGGGCGGGCGTATCAGCCTGGCGAGCAGGTCTTCAACAACTACAGCCTCAAGACCAACGCGGAGCTTCTTCTCGGCTACGGCTTCATGATCCCTGCCACGGAGACCCTGCACAATGACTATGTCCACGTGCGTAAGCGCGGCGGCGGCGGCGGCGTTGATGCCCCGACGTCGGAAGAGTATCTCATCTCGGCGCGGCCCTTGCACGATGCCAGCTCCGTCCTCGCCCGCGACAAGCTGCCCACGGTCGCGGGACAGTTCGACGATGCGCTCGTCCAGGCCATCACCCCCGCCTTCCAGCACGTGCCGCCCGACATGGCATGGGACATTTTCAGGGCCATCGCGGCGGGCACCACCTTCAGGCGACTGATTCCCGTCGAAGGCGAAGGCGATGGCGACGAGAACGCTGACGACCAGCTGCGTCGGTTGCTGTTCCTAAAGGGTCTCGTCTCGGGCGCATGCCTCCGGTATTTTGCGCAGACGGCGGCCGTCATCCAGAATAAAGCGCTGCAGGAGCTTGAACGCCTCCAGGAGACCGACGTCGAGGTGAGCGAGGCGGACCGGGCGCGGCTGACGCCATGCCAGGCGCTCGCGCTGGACTACAGGGATCGCTGTCGGGAGGTGCTGGAGAGAACCCTGGAAAGCATCAATAGCGACCAGACGCTGGCCGCCGCTATGGAAGCGATGAATGAGGAAGATTGATCATAATAACGCTGTAGTTGCGTGAACCTGGCTACTTTAACAACACCAGTGGCTACTTTAACAACACCAGTCAGCAGTTACTCATCGCCGCCACAACATTTTTTACACGGCCACCAAACCTAGCTTACAAACGCAGTTCTTAAACATAGTTTTTGATGTATATGCTTGATTTGGTTGCGAAAACTACACTTTGCCACTCATATTTACCTAATGCCTCGGCCAACATGCTCATCTATCTCGTATATTTTTTAGTGGAATTCGGCTTCGACACGACCATAGCGCACACCATCCACCTTGAGCTCAAAACCCAGGCCGGCGCTGTCGACAATCATCTCGAGTGTAAAGTCCAAGTTGTCGAACTCGACCCCGCGTGTCGTTGTCAGCCTCGTGAACAGACTGCGCGGGACCGCGTTGAGGTCCGTGGTCAAGGTGCAGACGTTGATGAGGTCGCGGGTAAAGGCGGCGGGGGGCTCGTCGGCATCGCAGGCAATCAGGTCATCGGTGACAATGAGAGACTGGCCCGGGCGGAAGTTGCGCGTGTAGTGAAAGGCGATGGGCGCAAGCGGGGAAAGGGACTCGCTCTTGGCAATGTGCCACTGCATGCGGTCCGAGACCATCCAACGCTCCCACAGCGGCGACCAGTATCGCTCGCTGACTGAGTGCCGATCCTCATCGTAGACGGTGGCGTACGACGTGCCATAGTGCATCCGCGATTTGCGCGAGATGACCATGTTGCCCTCGAGGCCCCGGAGCACTGCGCCCCGTACTACGGCCGTCCACGCGTACACTGGCTGCATCACCTCGATCGAACTGTTCTCCTGCGGCGCGGTGGCCGTCGCGTGCGTGGGCCGCTCGCTGTAGGGTGGTGGCGCGGCGCTGGAGAAGTGGTTCTTTAGACGGCGGTACAAGTAGTCGCTCTGACCGAAGCCGCCGACCAGAACGATACCGGACACGATGGCGCCTTTGGCGCGGAGATTGTCAACCTGGCCTTGCACAAGATCGCATACCTCCTTGACGACAGGCTCAAAGATGTCTTTCACTTGCTCGGCTGTCATGACCAGAAATCCAGAGTCAAGGCCAGCCTCTTCGTCGTCGGCCAGGCCAGGGAAACTAACCATGTTAGGGATCGGGCAACAGCAGTTTCTTAAGGCCGGGATACTCACGGAACGTTGAACTCTTGGTGCTCTTCCTCGTTGAAATTCCGCTTCACAAACTCTTCAAAATACTTGAGGCCCATCTGCCACGTCCTTCCCTTTTTCGTCTTCATCTCGTCAAACCGCGCCTGGCCCAGCCTGCCGCGCACATGCTCCTCGAACCTGTAGTTGAGAAAGGCGCTACCACATAGGCCACCTGTTCCCACGGCTGATTCTTCGACTCGCAGGGGTTTCAATGATTTGATTTCGTATGCAATAAGACTTCGGCATCGTCAGCAACACTTTTGCTATCAACGACCAGAGACTGAACTTACTCGACAGTACCACCGCCAGCATCGCAAACGATGAAATTATCACCCACATTCAGATGATTTGGCTGAATGGCCTTGAGTGTGTATACAGCTGCGGCTTCAGGCTCGCTTATCATTTGAATCTCAGACCGGCTGCCCATGCCTGCGCGCTCGGCGGCCTGCAGCGTCGTGTTTTTCGCGGCGTCGCTCCACACCGCCGGGCAAGTCAGCACAAACTCAACCTTTGTCGACGCCATGAACGACTCGCCGTAGCGCCGCGTCAGCGTGTCCATGGTGTGCTTATATATTTGCGTGAGGAAGTCGCTAACCGCATCAACAACGTTTTTGTTAAAGCGCTTGAGCTGTGCGGCTGTGTCGAGCGGGCTAACATAAAACGGCAGCTTCTGCGAGCGGTCGAGGAACAGCTTGATGCAGCGCAGTCGGGACTCCTCTGGCTTGAATTGGAATCCCCATTTCACATTGGGGTCAGTATCGGACGTGGCGTTGGCTGGAAAATCGTACGAGATCTCAGTCGGCACCTTGTCCGACGTAATGCCGTTGCTTCCAGGCCATGTTTTGATGATGTCGATATCGTCGGGATTTGATGTATATACGGCCGCCACGCTTTGCAGGCGGTTAGCTTGCGATCTGGACAGGGAAGGATACATGTGAGGCTCACCCAGAAAATGTGGTGCCAAAATCAACCCCAACAATCAAGCGGTCGCTTATCGGCGGTTGCTCTCGCGTTGGCTCGCGGACAGGACCATTGATGGCCTCAGTCGAGCTGGCCGTGGTGGTGTTAGTAAAGAAGTTGCGGCTGTCCTGGTTGCGCTGGCTGACATTGGGTCGCAGCGGCAGTGCAATGTTGGCACCAATACTTCTGCTTGAGGGGCTATGGTTCTGCATCTTGTGTGAAAGGATTCCGAGTCTTTTGAGAGAAATGCGACGTGCTGGCTATCAATTGTAGGCATGTGACGTAACTTGGCAATTTGCGTCGACGTCACTTGAAGGGGATAATGAACAAGCACAATGCCATGCTCGAGGCAGAGTGCCTTTCTTTCAAGAAGACGGCTTGGCGCCGATTAATTTCTGTCCGCTTGCCAGTTGTAGTGTAGACTTGTCTAGGCCGGGCCGGTGAGCAATTCGTTGGAGCTTACTCCAGTTTACGCTCCGAGAGTGTGACCACCCTGAGTCGCCTTGTCCGCCGTTGGGTCACCCAAAAGGCGTCAGACCAACTCGTGCGGAAAGTCAGATAGAAGTAAGGTCTCTGTCGGAATTGATTGTTACGCGGGGTTTACGCGAGCGCAGCATGCAATTGTCGAGTCCGACCTGTCGTGCCCGTCGGCTCAGACGGCGGGGTGATGACGAGTCGCGCACACTGAGGGAATCGTAAGGCTGACCGAGACCATAAGAAGAAGAGTCGGAGGAGCGCAGCGAAGCTCAGAGAAAGTACAGGTCCCCTTTTAAACTGTCCAGGCAGACAGAAAATCGCTTCGAGGATACCTGGCCGCTTCAGCGCTTGTCGATCCGGGCATGTTATTCTGCTGCCTGTTGCTAACCAGGACGAAGCAGCAAACCAGGCAGGCCTTGGTGGCCGCAAGGTGCAACCCCACCATGGAACATGGAGGCACTTCAGCTCCGCCAAGCTTGTGCTGCGCTCGTAGCCTGGTTGCCTCTTCGCGGTTGCACGTGACGTACAATCACCTATCAACATCAACTTCGCGATTAAATGCAATTTGCAATGCGACATGCAACATGCATGACGAGCAAGGGTGGCCTTTGGAATCACTAATGTATTGGAGCGGAAATCGCCTTCAACACCATCGATTCATCTTTTTGCTTGCTATGCAAAACCCGTCTGCATATCCCCTCCTCTTTCAAACAGCGCGTATTAAATACAGGTATAATATAAGTGTATACAGTTTCTTCCCGGTACAGGCATGCCAATCCTTTGTCCAGCTTGCATCTGCGATCCAAATAGTCCTTCATACAGGTTGAAAAAAAAAGAAATGACAGAAACAACCTTAAGAACTGATAGTCAGGAAAATGGCCACATGTATCAAATAGATAACTTTGCCGCCACATTGGGGCAAGTACGGCAAGACTCAAACTCCGAAATCCCATCTTCTTTTTTTGTTGGCATGTGTAGCCGTCTTTCGCTACTCGCCGCGACCCAGAAAATAAAACGCCATGACACCCCCGAGAAAAAAAAGCCCTTGAATCAGGGAGTGGTTGGTCAAGAATCTAACAAAGGAAACAGCAGTGGTGAGAGCTTCTGTTTTGGAGCCAAGTGTTGTACAGGTCATCCCAGAGTCTCGACCGGTATAATCTATAAGGGGGGTATTCTGAAAAAAAAAACGATGTTGTATGCAGGTCGCTGCCAATGTGACGAAGTAAATCCAGAGCTCGCGTGTTGAATAATAACAGACTGTGTCGCAGAAATGGGAAATATTAGGAAGTAACGATATTTAATGAGTGTGCAGCCGTTGGTTGGAGATCCAGAAATGGCCGAGAATGATAAATGTCAAGGTGGTACAACAAGAGTTCAGTTGGTTCTGTGTGAACGCCGTGTAGATAGAGATGAGGTAGCTTCAAGGTGCCTTGCCCCTGCAAAAGAGCTTGAGCTCTGAATGCACAAAGAGTGATCCGCGGGCTTAGATTCGGTTGCTGGTAGCCCAAAGGTTGTTTGAACTAGATGAGTTCCATTCACCGCCCTCGTATGGGGGTGTGGGCCACTTGTACTGGCTGTTGTTCTTCCTGCCAAGGTCCAGAGGTCGCGGGGTCATTGTCTCGCTCCCGTCAGCAAAGAGAATCTGACTACCGCTAGCGGATGGTGACGGGCTAGGGTACGGCTGAGATGTGAGGCCGATGTTGCTTATTGACTGGCGGAGGGGCTTGCGGCTGGTCCCATCTAGGCGGTTCATGGCATGCTGAGTAGAATTAAGCACCTCGTCCAGTAGCTCGTCCTCTTCTGCGGGTGCCTCATACTGATGCACGCCGTAAGTTGCCTGTGAGCGACGCGTGCGGCTTGAGATTGGGCCACCACGTGCGGCGCCAATGAGGTTATCGACGGAGCGGGGCTGCTGTTGAGGGAGGGAGTGGTGTCGCTTAAGCTTGCTTGCCGATGAAGCATTGTGCATTGGAGGAGCCGGGGCAACACCGTTCTGTGGATTCTGGAGAGCACGATCCAAAGACTCATACACTTCCGGTTTGGGAACTCCGGATTGATCCACCACCAAAGATGACCTGTTGCTGTTCCAGGGACCGCAGCCGACCGGCGGCTCAATCTCTTCAAAGGCAGGTGAGACAGGAGTCTGGTGGCGCCCAGAGAATCGACGTGCGCGTTTGCGGAGGTGCGAGAAGAAGCTTTCCTTTTGGCCACTCGGAGGCGAGGCAAGGCCAGTCTGGCCATTGAGCGCACGCTCAGCCTGCTGGCGGTGCATTTCAGTGTTGTAGTTGTTTGTGCTAGAGGCTACAGACAGTTGTCTGCCAAGCTTCTTCTTCTCTTGAGTAATGCCAACGGGTGGTGGTGCATCGGCTGGTCCATTGTTGCCCCGAGCCGTGACAGCATCAGATAGGGGAGAGATAGGCCGGATACTGGGAAGGATTGGCATCGGAGCCACATTGGATAGACCATTAGTCCAGGTGCTACGCTTGCTTGTGCGCGACGACTTGAGGTCGTTGGAAGATGCAGCGTGCACAACGGGTCGTGGGGCAGGGTCCTTGACGACGACCGGTTCGGGGGCCTCACTTCTGCCAATAAGTGACTTGCGGAACCAGGATGACCTTGACGAGGTGATTCCTGATGATGCCTCTTTGGCTGGGCGTGCAAGGTCAGACTGCTTGCGACCAAGAATCTTGGAAGCGGCCGACCTCGGACGAAGAGGGTCAACGCCGTCAGCAAAGTACTCATGTGCCAGAGCTTGTGTAGATGTAGGACGAGCCTTGGGATCCCACATTAGACACCAGGTAACGAAGTGGGCTAGCGAGGCAGGCCATTGAGGAGCTTGCAAAATTGTGTCGATAGCATGAGGTGCCATCTTGGGGAATGAGAAGCCAAGCTTACTGGCTAGTCTGTTACCTTCTCTCCACTCACCGCCACCAACGCGCTGACCAGACTTGTTGTGCCAGTTGCCAGGGCTGCCCATAATCTCACAGACTCGCCAGACCTGGTCCACTTCATTGCCTCCAGGAAAGAGCGGCTTGAGGGTGGCAATCTCGACAGCCATGGCTCCAACGGCCCATATATCGACGGGTGCAGAGTACTCGCCAGCGCGGAGGAGAACTTCGGGAGCGCGGTACCATCTCGTGGAGACGTAGGTCGTGTACGGCAATTTGGAGTGGGTCTCGCGAGCAAGACCAAAATCTGCAAGTTTGACGGTATATGCAGGCGGCGTTGAGGGCGGCGTGACGAGAGCAGAGTAGCGTCTGAAGGAGTTTGAGGATTCTTGATGTGACGAGGTAGAGACGAGGATGTTTTCTGGCTTAATGTCTCGGTGGAAGAACTGATGGGCATGGATGTGCTCGAGACCGTGCATGATCTGCAGCAGTATGCTCTTGACGCTGGCGTTGTCAAGACATTTGTGGTCGCGAGCCTTCATGAGCTGATACAAGTTGCCCTCCATGTATTCCATGCAAATGTGCAGCTTCTTGCTGTACGGGTCGAGGAAAATGTCCAAGGCTGGTACCAGGTGAGGATGGGGAGGAATAGTCCGAAGGAAGACGACTTCACGGAGCTCAAGGCAGGGCTGCAGCGAGTCAAATGTCTTCTTCATAGACTTGATAGCGACCTGGTGAGCAACAGTTAGCGTCATGATGCAGGTCGCCGCGGGAGGGCCAACACGGGTAAACATACAACTGAGCCGCGGCGGGCAACATTGGCACCAGCAGTGCGTACTCGGGCGAGGACGACACTGCCAAAGGAGCCGTCGCCGATCTCCTTGAGGATCTCGAAGCGATCTTCGAGAGCCAACGAGTCGTGGGGCTGGCCACGGTGAGTGAGTTCGCCTGATACAGTCATGTTTGCGGCGTTGTGTCGGGTGTCGTCGTTGCTCTGCAGAATGTATCTGCAGCTGAGATGGCTAGGGATAGGGGTCCTATCAGGTCAGACCAATTCGAGCGAGGCGAACGGGTGAGCCTGAAGGAGGGCCGTGAGTGGGCTCAGCGGAAGAGCCTGTGATCTACTGGAATTGCATGCAAAAAGAAGCGCGGTGAAGCTGCGGGCGAGGCCAGATAGAAGAGAGTCGCGTCGAGTCGAGTTGAAGATGAGGCGTGGCGGGCGGTGTCACTTCGAAGCAGCGTGTCTGGGACGGGACGTTGCAGAAGGACAAAAGGCAGAATCTGTATGCAGGACACACAATGCGAGATGGAAATTGGACGCAGAGCACGGCTCAGGCGAAGAAAGGAGCGACTGGAGTGAGTGTAATTGCAGAGTGGATAGGGTTGATATTAGGGGAGAAAAGGAGATCGTTGGCGTCGCGGCCAGGGTGTGTGGTGTGAGTGTGCGTGCCGCCCTCGGATACCCAGTAATAATACTTGGAAGCTCCGGGAAAGCAGCTGATATTAGTGCGCGAGGATTCCTTGACCGATGCGCAGGGGCCGAGCCAAGGAAGCCTTTACCTGGCGTCGATAAAGGAGCGCGTAAAGCAGGGCCTCTTGGGTATGAGAAATGGTGACAGATGACGGTGATGATGATGTGCGCGTGTGTGTGTGTGTTTGCAAGCGAGTAAGAGGCAACAGTGAGAATGGCCCAAGTGAGACGAAGAAGAAAGGGGGGGGTGGGAAGGACGGAGAGGGAGGGAGCGGGCGTAGGTTGGTACCCAGTAGAGGACTTGTTGGTAGGCACCGTTGAGTGCTTGCAGGTAACTCGGCGCAAGCAATGTATGGACAATTGGGCGGTGGTTTGCTACCAAGTACTTTTGGCCCACTATGGGTTTAGGGGGATATGCTGAATCGTAGTGGTTGCAGTCACTGAGGGGAGCGCCGGGAATTCAGAGACAAGCACGGGGTTGTGGGCTGTTGTTGGGCGAATCAAGAATGAACGACGAGGGTCGACAGGCGTGGGGAATTTACAAGGGGGACGAGGGAACAACCACCAACAAAGAGATGAGGCAGCGAGAAGAGCAACCTAAAAGTACGAACAGATGGGGAGAGTTGATCGAGGCGTCTTGCCGAGAGCGAGGGCCAGCACGGAGTTTACCAATACAAGCGACCTACTACTTAAGAACTTAGCAGTCCCTGCGATACCTATTTGCAGGTAGGTACTGAGTAGCCAGACCTTATTACTCAGTACTGCGGCATACTCCCGACTTACGGCCAGCTAAGTACTGGAATGTGCAACCTGAGCGGTGACCAGTTTATTGGAGGGACGCGTGCCGGCCCGAGCTCTCAGGGTCTTTTTTTTTTTTTTTGCCTCTTCTTTTTCTTTTTTTCCTTGTTTTAAGTAAGTACAGTCGTCTCTCACTCTGTACTTAAACCGACCAGGCCTCGAACGTTCACAGGGCCTGGTTCCTGGTAGCCCAAAGTAAGTATCGACAAGGCAAGAGCTGAGTAGCAATTACCAACGGATTACATAGGTTTTCACAGCGAACCAGTGTGATGAGTTGGTACAGGAGCCAACATCTGTACACGGGGTAGTACCTGGGGCAAATAGGGGAGGGGTAGGGGGGAGGTGGGCGTCGAGAGCAGGACTTTGGTACTGAGTAATCTGTAATAATAAGCGGGAGAATTCTTCTTGTCACAGAGGCGTCAGAAAGCAACCGCGAAAGCACCTAAGTACCAAAGAAGACGTGTGTCGGGGTAAAAAGGTACATGACACGCAGGGCTTGGTCGTACGACGGAGCGAGGTGCCAGGACACACGAGACTTGTACTCTGTGAAGGACACCTCCCTAAGTACTTACTTACGACGGTCCTACGTAAGTACGGATGACCTAAGTACTTACTTTTACTCACTCCGTGAGTAGCTGACCAAAAGTAAGTACCTACTTACCTACTTAACCAACTGACTTACCGTAAGTAAGTAAGTACTTAAGTAAGTACTGGTAAGTAGGTAGCGACCAGTTCTGTGGGTTCAGTCAGGGGCAGCCCAGGCAGTCTTCAGGTACCACTACAGCGTGCCTGATGGCGGGCCCCTCTTGGCCAGTCTGGCTGGTGCAGGGAGGTACTTTGGTTTCAGGCAGTCACCGCAGCAGTGGCTTGGGTACTCAACGGGGCTCGCTGCGAGCCGCGGAAGCCACCCGTCGCCGCAGAGTTGGGCCGCCAGGTACCAGTGACTAGTAGCGATGCATGCCAGGGCGTGCCTGTGCCAGAAGCGGGTACCCGAGAACTTACCAGTAAGTTAAGTACGGATACTTAAGTAAGTACTTTTTTACGTGCCTACCCAGGTAGATTAGTAAGTAGAGAGGTAGGTAGGTACACCCACTGTACCAGGAGCTTGGTGCCCTGAGCCAGGCGGCCAGCCAGCCAGCCAGCCAGCCAGCCAGCCAGCCCCAGCTCCCATGGAGGGGGAGGGGCGAGAAATCGTGCTTTGTTTTCAGCCCAGCCACGTATTTTCTGCGTTGTTTTTTTTTCTTGTCTATTTCTAGAGTTCTCTTCTTTGCTTTTTCTTTTTCCTTCTTTTTGGCTTGTCTCGCGCGCAATAAGGAAATAAACAACAATCCTGAGAGCTGGATGGTTGGCGCGCCATGAGCTTTTAGCGTGGGCGGGCGGGTTCTTTTTAGCCTTGACCATTTATTTACTGAGTAACAACTAGAAACTCTGTACCAGTACGCTCTGGGTTCCTTTCTGCGACAAAAACCCCTAAGTATGCGACTCCTATTTTTGTTTCTTTCTCTTTTCTCACCTCGATTTGCCGCGTAAGTAGGGAGCTTGTCTCTTTGCACCTTGAGCGGCGCCCATTACCCGGCATGCCCGGGCCGCCAGAAAAGCGAGCGACGACATGGCCGAGACGGCCTAGATCCTAAACAGGACGGCAGAGTGGGGCCATTCTCCCGTGGGGCAAGAGCGGGCCGCTTCTGTTGCTCTTTGAGCGCCCGCCACCACGTCGCGTGTCGAATTCGGGCCATCCACTCCTCTCTTTAACACTCGTTTGGGCAGAGAGCTACTTACTTAAGTAGCCTAGACGAGTTGAGGAGGAGAGATCTCCAAAGCCCGTCCGTACTTGGTGCCTATTTGTAAGTATGCAACATCATGTCACCGAGTAACTGCTCCCCAATTGGTCGTACTGCTGCTACTTACTTACTCAGTACGGATTACTCGCTGTACTCAGTACAATGCCTGAGTTTCTGGTCCTGATATTTGCGTACTCATACCTCATACCTGTACCAATCACCACTCGTGCTACTATTCGTCATCATTGTACCCATCAAAAGGACCCAGAATGGGCTGGGCAACAATGGCCAACATTCTTTTGTAAACACGGCAACAAGGCCCCGACTTGGCCACAGGCTTCGGCAACAGGCTTCGGCAGCAGCCATCGCGGCATCCCGCCTTCGTCAGCAACAAAGCCTCCTCTTGCTCGCCACATTCCCCTCTCCAGCATGCACGCAGTGGCCAAGGCCCCCCGCCAGGCTTGGAAGCACCGGAATGCAGATGACGGCAAGGGGTATATCAGACCGTTACCTTGCACACCGGTCATCCAGGACCCTGCCTGCCGAGGACGATATACTTATGGGGCAGTGCCGGAGCCACTCGCATACAATACTCAGTAATAACACATACGATATACCGCGCAAAACACACATGACTTGGAAGGATGATTTGCATTCTCTTTATGCGGCCCCTTGACCTGATAATAATGTACACTTCGTAGTCATAAGCCTTGGTATATTCCACGTCTGGTTGGCAAGGTTGAAACTCGGCCAGAGGCTGCCATGAGTAACAAAGACGTCCAGTTCGGTTTTGTCCTTCATTCGTACCGCGTGCGAGACCAAATTTTGCACCCATTCGTTCGACACAAGCTGTCATTTTCTAGAGCTAGTCCGTATTTGGCAGCGTCCGCCTGCAAAGGGCCTAGCTTGTTAGAATTAGCAGGAGCCAGAGACACGCTATGGATGCTAAACTTACCCATCAAATACAACAGCATGATGAGTGCAAAAGGAGCTCTCCGAGGATTTTTTAACAAGACGGGTACGAAGGGTATGTCCTGCAGCAGATTTTCTTGCACCAATTATAGCAATCTTTTATAGCGCAACTAGGCGTGTTGCACGTCGTCATACACCCGGGCCAGTCGGTGTATCGCTTGTCAAGGCTCTCCTCGCTGGCCACGGGGCTGGCCGCGGCAAGGCCGGCAAAGGTGGCGACAAGGACGGTGGTGAACTTCATGCTTGAGGAGAGAGCTGAGTGTATATTGCTATCGGTCGAGAGAAAGGAGAAAGACTCAGGTGGTTGTCTGGATTGATGCACCAAAAATTGAAATATACTCGGAATCATCAAGACTATTTATACTGAGCAAACCCGGACCATCATCTCCTACCCTCACTCTATCTCCCTCTCTTTTTCTACAGTAAAAGTCAGCCGTTCTTTTTGTCGGCGCCTCGTGGGTACGCCACTGCAGAAACGAACTGGCGCTACTTTATTTCCATGCATGGCAATGGAGGTTTTATGCAGTATACTGGGTTGAGGCTTTCGAGCTGAAGTTGAAAATGAAGCAGCTCGGGTCGGCGACTCCATCTTCGGGCTGTCGGTACATATAAGTATAGTCACGAGCTTATTCAGTGGCGTATTAACCGCCTTCCATCTCTCCATGTCTGCGGGTATCGTGCATCGTGGCGTGGGCCGTGGACTGACGAACGGTCGTCTACTTGACGAAATAGGAAAGGCATTTCGCCTGGGGTTGTAATGCCTCTGCATACAAACCACGGTCCAGACTTGCTATTGTGGTGCACAGCGCTGACTAGAGGCAATTACTTATGGTGAGGGGGAGGGCTCGAATCAGCTCGAGCCGTGCTAGGCACGAATGTGGCAGGCAAACGGGTCTGGTGCCATGATAGCGATTCTGTCGTCCTATGTATTGATTCCATACGAATACACATTCGTGTGTGCAATCCGTACATGGCCAGTACATAGCAAAGCAATGCATCCAGGATCCATTGCCACCACTTGGCAGGCCTTTGGCCCCCACCACTGGATTGATGCAAATGCCGACCCTCGGTCAGCCATCATCGTGCTTTGAGAAACCGGCAAAGGCTGGTGGCTACTCACCTCACTCTGCTTACTCAGTATGTATGGCTTTTCTCTACGGGGCATTGCATCTTTCTTTTTATCTCTGAGGTCAAGATTTGGCGCCGCCGGCCGGCGTCTCCGCTAAGCGTCTCATAAGATGTTCTTCGGATTATCCTTGAGTTGCCCTCGAATCTGAACTTGCTATGTATCCAGCCACCCACTCACTCAAGCACAGCATGACTTGCTTTCCCTCTAGCACCAGCCAGCTTGAAGACGCATGTTGCCACGAAAAAGGGAAAAAGCAAAAATTGTGCCTGGAAGAGCTGAGGCAGGGGGGGGGACAATCACCAGCGCAACCCCTCCCAATATTGGAAGACGTCGCCTGAATTGTACATTCCATTCTTGTCTCCGCAGGAGGGTGTCTTGCGTCGGCGCAGGTACTCATGTCGTCGACTGGTCGAGGGGAACAAAGCGGCTCACACGTTTCCGTGCATAAGGCCGTCGGATGACTTCTACTTGCATTTTTCCCTTTCTTCTTTTTTTTCTTTTTGTTTCTTCTTTCTCCCTTTTTTTTTTCCCACCGCCACCCATCTGGCGGGAATTTATGAATGTCATTACGAAACAAATCGTCCGCCACGAGCCCACCTCCCACCCACTGATTCGAAGCGAGAGACAGCTAAGTAAGTGCTTCTGGCATCAAGACAAGACGCGCGAGTATACATGGCACAAATGATCCATGCTGACAGCGGCATTAATTCGTGCGTATTAGCCAGTGTACTGAAACGCAATTGGGGCCTGTTTCAAGACTGAGGCTGAGATTCTGGCAGTCTGTGGCAGACAGACAGTGGAGCTGAAGAGCGCTGGCAGTCGCCACAGGTGGCACATGTGGCAGTGCGCTCCACTCGGCCAACTTGCGACCGCTGGCTGGCAGTTGGCAGTTGGCAGCTGGCAGCTGGCAGCTGGCAGTACTCCCCAATGCTTGTCGCTTTTGGCATTACAGGATGCTCACTTCGATGATCTACAATTATGCCCATTTTGCCAGTGACGCATTCTTGGCTAGTAATGGCAGAGGCTTGTTCCATTTCCCTTCTCTTTTTGTTCCCCGGCTGCTGCCGTATTGAGCCAAGCAAGGTCTCATGGCTACGGTTCGGCTGGTCACCCTGGCCTAGGCCTGTGTAGGAGCTCAACTCGTGACTGGTCAGGACCAGGTGATGACTACACATATCAGCCCGGCTGACTTATCCGTACTTGTTTGTGCACCCGACACGCCTGGCAAAGGCATAGTGCCGTCACAACAAAGCATCGATGGTCCCGCCTCTGGACATCGCGCGTTCGTAGTCGTCGTCACTCTGAACCTTGCCTTGGCTGTGTTTCGTTTTGTTCGCCTAGTCTCTACTCCTCCGCTCCGACCAGTGACGCACACTTCTGCGAATGCGGGCCAACTAAGCTCGGCGACGCCCAACACCCAAAGTAGCTCCGGGCAGGTATCGTCATCGTTGCGACGGCCCACAAGACCGCGTTGCGCTGCCCCCCATCGCGGCACCAAGGCGGCCAGACGTTAAAAGGACGGCAGCCTCCGGCAAGCAGCAATGAGCTCCGGAAACTCGAGGCCACACGGCGCCGCCTCGCCGGATGAGCCCTTGAGCGAGGCAGCCCAAGAGAGTGGTCTCCATATTCTAGAGCCGGAGCCTGAGCAGGAGCTGGAAACGATACGCGAAGACTCTCCTCTGCTAGCGGCCAGCGACGCTGAAGGAAACGGTGGCGCATCTGACGGTCGGCCAGCGGCCGACGACCCCAGCCAGGCCACCAAGAGTGTCTGGTATCTCACACTTTTGACTCTCGGCATCGGCGGTTTGCAAATCGCTTGGTCGGTCGAGCTCTCGAATGGCTCACCCTACCTACTCTCGCTCGGCTTGAGCAAGTCGCTTATGGCCCTCGTCTGGATTGCAGGTCCGCTGACGGGCACCCTCGTGCAACCCTACATTGGCATCCTGAGCGACAACTGCCGCATTTCATGGGGTAAGCGCAAGCCTTTCATGGTCGGCGGCACAATTGGCACTATACTCTCGCTCTTGTTCCTGTCTTGGGTCAAGGAGCTTATCGGCGGCCTCGTGTCGCTGTTCGGCATCCAAGAGGACTCGCACTTTGCCAAGACAACAATCATCGTCGCTGCTGTCATTGGCATCTATGTCCTTGATTTTGCCATTAATGCCCTCCAGGCCGCCATCCGCGCCTTCATCGTAGACTGCGGTCCAGCCCATCAGCAAGAAGCTGCCAACGCAATGGCAAGCCGACTCATCGGTGTCGGCAACATCCTCGGCTTCATCGCCGGTTACGTCAACCTGACCAAGCCGCTTTGGTTCTTTGGCCACACTCAGTTTCAGATCCTCTGTGCCATCGCATGTATCTCCTTGACCATCACCGTCGCCATCAGCTGCGTCTTTGTCCACGAAAGGGACCCGCGCCAGCACGGTGAAGCAGCTCCCAAGAACCCAGGTGTCTTCGTCTTCTTTGTCAAGCTATTCAAGTCTATTAAGCGGCTGCCCCCCCAGATCAAGCGTGTTTGTCAGGTACAGTTCTGTGGCTGGGTCGGTTTCTTCCCTCTACTCTTCTACTCGTCGTCGTACATTGGCGAGATATACGTTCAGCCGCATCTTGAAAAGAATCCTCACATGACGCCAGAACAGCTTGACGAGCTCTATGAGCAGGCGACTCGCATCGGTTCTTTTGCACTGCTCGTGAATTCTATAGTTAGCCTGCTCACGAATGTGCTGCTGCCATTCTTCATTGCGCCAACCTATGACAGCCAAGCAGCTCTGAGCCAGCCTTCTTCTTCCTATCACGAGCGATCAAATCAGAAACGCACTGCGCTCGATCGTCTGCGCATTCCGGGATTCACCCTGAACAAAGCTTGGTTCGGATCGCTGGTCCTCTTTGCTGGAGCCATGCTATGCACTCTAGTTGTACGCTCCGTTGAGGCTGCCACTGCGCTGATCGGTATTGCTGGAGTCACATGGGCCATGACACTATGGGCCCCGTTCGCCATCATCAGTGCCGAGATTAGCCGCCGCGATGTGATGCAGCGCGCCCAGAAATACCAGTCGACGCGGGAGCCGGCCGAACTTGCGCCTCTAGAGAGACTGTCGAGCAGGGAAACAGCCCCCATTGTGGAAGACGAAGAGCAGGACGAAGCAGGTGTCATAATGGGTATCCACAACATGGCGATTGCGGCACCTCAAATCCTTGCCAATGTGGGATCCAGCATTATTTTCAAGATTTGGCAGAAGCCGCGCGGCACGCCAGGTGACAAGAGCATCGCATTTGTGCTGGCCATCGGTGGATTATTTGTTTTGGCATCGGCCTTTTATGTGCGGGGACTGGACGAGAACAGCCCATCTCCAAGGAGCATTGGAGAGGATGAAGAGCATGCAGTGCTTCCCAGCGAGTGACCGGGCATGAACTTGTAGTGACACATTTGATGCTCGATCCGGATACTCTTGACATTGCCTAGCGTCCCAAGGGCGTCTTTGCATTTCATTGGGTGATCTCATTCCTATTGTATGTTTTCGTATAGTCGCGTCATTTATATTATGAAAGAGTTGTATAAGATGGTACGGAAATTGGCCAGTAACTTATTCCCTCCCATCGCCATTGAGCTCGACCGCTCGTGGATTTTCTCTTCTCATTGTCTTTACGTGGCCTGCATAGCGTAGTGTACATTTTTGGTTGTGAACAATTCAAGCGGCGACCTTGTTACCGGCCTTGATGAAGAGGGTGATGATGGCACCGATGCCGGCGGCCCAAGTAAGGCTGCGGAGAGGGGCGGTCTTGCGGTTGCCGCCGAGCTGAACGTAGGTAAAAATGTAAGCGAAACGGCTGACGATGTATCCAATGGTCAGACGGTTCAGGAGAACAGTGTCGACACCGGCGACGTTGGCAGCGACAACGGCGGCGGCGTACAGGCCAATGGTCTCGAAGCCGTTGTCAGAAGCAGCCTTGGCGCGGCCGATGCGCTGTTTAGCCTGGACAAGACACTGTTAGAATGGAAACAAGCTCGTCCTCGGGGGAGAAAGGGTGAGCCATTGGTTGGCGGGCTCAATCGCCCCCGAGGATTGATGGTGAGGCGCACCTCCTTATCGAGAGAGTCGCTCTTCTCGAGATTGTCCTTTAGGGTGCGGGGGTTCGCGGTGTCATAATTGGCCCCTGCGGAGGCGGTGGCGAGGACGTTGGGGACCAGGCAGGCGAACAAGGCAGCGGGAACCTGAGCATCAGCTGTATTAGCTGGCGGCAAAATAATAAAGCACCAGGGATCGATCCCATTGTGGAGGGTTAGAGAAGGGACAAGGCAATTCGCCCCAACGAGGCTGCCAGCCTGTGCTCCGGAGCTCTGGGGAATGAGCCTACCGTGTAATAGGAGAGGTTCTTGGTGATGTCGATGCCTATGAAGGAAGCCATTGTAACGGTGTGCGGGATTGTCGATAATGTTGATATTTAGAGGATAACGAGAAAGAGTATGATTTTTTCCAATCGAGACGGTTGAGCAGCTTCGAACTAGACAAGATCACGAGGTAAGAGAGTGCAACCAGCAACAGCGCCGCGACTAGCTCTTATGTACTTGAACATTCCAAGGCCGCAAGCTCAGGCCAAAAGGCAGGGTTGGTCAGCGACGGCGAAAAGTAAAAGCCTGGCAAATCGTCCCAATGGTTTTTAGCTCAGTGGACTTTTTTTTTTTAATTCCAAATTAGCGTTCCGGTCCTCCGTCCCCGGCCAACCCGGCAATGAGCGCGGCGCACCTGGGGGATGGGGCGGCTGGCCATTGGACGGGGACGGGCTGCAAGGCTGGCCGTTCTGCTGTCCCCGTCACTGGGCTGGTGCCTGGCTCCGTCGTCCCCTGGCTATGGTTGTTGTTTTTTTTTTAAACACGCGGAGGGGGAAAGGCAACTCTCAGGCATGGGCAATCGATGCATGGCCTTGTTGAGAGTTTTTGCTGATTTGAGGCATGAGAGATGAGACAGATGAGGATGCGGCAGGTTTAGCTGCGAAGCCGCTCTGCAAGTCTTTTCATGATCAAGGCTGCTAGAGCATGGAAACTGAGTGTAAACAGTACTAGTGGAGAGTGGGTGTCTGAATCTGTTTGTGGTGAAAGCTGCTCTGGCTGGCCGACATTGTTGTGCTTTGCCGAGGCGATGTGATCGGGGGGAAATCGTCCCGCGGCGGCAATCTCTGACGTCGGCCGTGACAACCGCTGGCTCTTCTTCGTACCGTAACGGGTTGATTGTAGCTATGGAAAAATAGCGGAAATGATCAGCTCCCGAAACTGGTCATTTGTGCTGATGGCCAGTCTGTTTACTTCTGAGTGATGCAGGGTAACATAGATCACGTACACTGCGAGGAGACCATGGAGGAAACAGTGCCCCCCCTTGCTTGTCGCTATGAACACTGGGAATGAGAAGCATCATAAATCCTTAAATTCTAGTGTTTCGCAGTGAGTGGGAAATTTAAATATCGTGATAGTGGTCGTTTTGCCCAGAACCGCCGCACTTTTACGCTTGAGAGCTGCTTTGGATACTGTCATTGCAAAAATGGGCCGTCGTTTCTGAAACAATCACACTAGATTTTTGGCTGGATTATTCGTCATCTTTCCAGATTTTGATTTTTAGAGGGTGCTGCGTATTCAATTCCATGCGTGGGATTTTGATACATGCGTAGGTACCGGCTACGTCAGAGGCCAGTGTAGAATCGGCAGTGGGGTAATATCTCGCGGGCAAGGCCAGGTTACAACAGGAGATTCACCGTCAAATTACATTCCCCCGACTTCCATTTAGTAAGTACCGTTTGTCGTCACCTTACACTTACTCATGTCTCCCGACATACCGTTTCCTGACACGGCAGCGGGCGGGGAGGATCCAAACCACCTAGAATGGTGGGGTACGACCTATGACTCCACTGACGTTGGCCGCAAACTCGCAAATTTTCTGGATCTCCAACTTTGCGACGATAATTTTCCAGCTACCAGCAGTCAGTTTGTGTATTGCACCCTTGCGAATATTGTGCCAATTAGCCGTCGCATGGGATAGAGCCGGAAACTGCTGCTCGCTCCTCTTGGCGGCATGGCGCACGTTCACGATGTTGGTGTCAAGCAGCAGCTTGTTGACAAGGTGCCCAAACGCTTTCGCGGCATCAAGTTTGGCATACAGTATGGCCTCCAACGAGTACATCGTCCGCTTTGATGACCGACCCGTATTAACCAAACGCTCTTCAGATCCAACCAGGACATCTCCAACCAGGCCGTGACCGAAATTTCCAACCGACTACTCTATGACATCGAAAACAACCGCGCTCCATACCAGAATGGACCCCTCGATTACCAGCTCGGCACCTCGAGCAAGACAGGCAAATGTGCCACCTGCAACGAATCCCTGCAAAACTGCAACGGGCACTTTGGCTACGTAAGGCTTCCACTGCCTGTCTTCCACGTGGGCTATCTGCGCTTCATCATCTCCATCCTGCAAGAGATCTGCAAAGACTGCGGCCGAGTCCTGCTCGAGGAGCCGCTGCGCCGCCAATTCCTCTCCGAGCTCCGGCGGCCCTTCATAGATAACCTGCGGCGCACGCAGATTTGCAAGAGGATCAACGAGCAATGCCGAAAGACCAAGAACTGCCCCTACTGCGGCTCCGTCAACGGCCAGATCCGCAAGTTCGGCGTCTTGAAGCTGGTCCACGACAAGTTCTCCTCTTACAACAAGTCCACAGCCATCAAAAAGGTTCCACCCGAAAGCAAGGTCCTTTTTGACTCGTCCTTTACCGAAGCAAAGCGCGAGAACCCCGAACTCGAAAAGCATCTTCGCAAGGCCATGGAGGATCTCAACCCTCTGCGGGTCCTGAACCTCTTCAAGTTGATTACTGCTACCGACTGCGAGCTGCTCGGTCTCAACGCCTCCGAGGGCCGACCCGAAATGTTCATCTGGCAGTTTCTGCCCGCGCCACCTGTCTGTATTCGGCCGTCGGTTGCGCAGGACAATGCCAGTAACGAGGACGACATCACGACAAAGCTCGCCGATATCGTTTGGGTCAGTGGCATGATTCGGTCGGCATTGCAAAAAGGGTCCGCCATCCAGACCATTATGGAACAATGGGAGTATCTGCAGACCCAGATTGCCATGTACGTCAACAGTGACGTCCCTGGCTTGCAGCAGCCTGGCTTCGGCAAAGCGATGCGAGGATTCTGCCAGCGCCTCAAGGGTAAGCAGGGTCGATTTCGTGGTAACCTTTCTGGTAAACGTGTCGATTTCTCCGGCCGAACCGTCATTTCCCCCGATCCCAACCTGGGCATTGATGAAGTTGCCATTCCCCAGCTTGTTGCCAAGAACCTCACATATCCCGAAAGAGTCCAACGCCAAAATATGGCCAAGCTCCGGCAATGTGTCAAGAACGGCCCAGACGTCTGGCCTGGAGCTCAGAGCGTTATCAAGATGGACGAAGGTGGCTACAAAATCAATCTCAAGTTCGGTAATAGGAATATGGTGGCTCGAGATTTACGAATTGGTGATGTGATTGAGCGTCACATTGAAGACGGCGATATTGTTCTCTTCAACCGTCAGCCCTCACTGCACAAGCTCAGTATTATGAGCCATCTCGTCAAGGTGCGCCCTTGGAGAACTTTTCGACTCAACGAATGTGTCTGCAATCCTTACAATGCTGATTTCGACGGTGACGAAATGAACCTTCACGTTCCGCAAACCGAAGAAGCTCGTACCGAGGCCATCACCCTGATGGGTGTTAGACACAACCTTACGACTCCCAAGGACGGCGCTCCCATCATTGGTGCCACACAGGATTTCATCACAGCCGCCTTTTTGCTCAGCAGCAAAGACAGGTTCTTTGATCGCAAGACCTTTACGTACATGTGCATGCACATGCTTGACAGCCAGACACGTCTTGACCTCCCTCCCCCGACCATTATTGCTCCCGTTGCGCTGTGGACGGGCAAGCAGCTTTTTAATGTCATGATGCGGCCAAACAAGGAATCTAACATTAGAATCAATTTCGAGTCCAAGTGCAAGACGTTTTCTGGCAAGTCCAAGAATATACCGGACATGGACCCCAACGACGGATGGCTCGTCGTCCGCAATTCCGAGGTCATGTGCGGTGTCATGGACAAGGCGACAGTAGGAACAGGCAAGAAGGATTCCGTCTTTTACGTTATGCTGCGTGATTTTGGAGCGGACCATGCTGCAACTGCCATGAATCGTCTGGCTCGACTCTGTGCCAGAACACTTACGAACCGTGGCTTCTCTATCGGCGTCGGTGATGTCTGCCCCACGGGAAGTCTCACTGCAGAGACGGAGCGTCTCGTGTCGATTGCCTATCAACAGTGTGACGATCTCATTGAAAGTTTCAAAGCAGGAAAGTTGGAGAAGTCACCCGGTTGTAACTTGGAGCAGACGCTTGAAAACTCCATTTCCGGTATCCTTTCCAAGGTCAGACAGCAGGCTGGTGACTACTGCATCGATACGCTGAGTCGCAACAATGCTCCGCTCATCATGGCCAAATCTGGCTCCAAGGGCTCAGATATCAACGTCGCTCAGATGGTGGCCCTGGTCGGCCAGCAGATTATCGGTGGTCAGCGAGTCCCTGATGGTTTCCAGGACCGTAGTTTGCCACACTTCTTCAAAAATGCCCGACAGCCACCGTCCAAGGGTTTCGTCAAGAACAGTTTCTACACCGGGCTTTACCCTACAGAGTTTCTGTTTCACGCCATTTCTGGACGTGAAGGTCTGGTCGATACGGCCGTCAAGACTGCAGAAACTGGTTACATGTCGCGTCGATTGATGAAGTCGCTGGAAGATCTTTCCACACAGTATGATGATACAGTTCGTACCTCTGGGGGCACAGTGGTCCAGTTCCAGTTTGGTGGTGACCGGCTTGACCCTGTGGACATGGAAGGCTCTGGCGCACCGGTGCAGTTTGTTCGTACATGGCGCCACGCCGAAAATACGACCTGGGATAATGAGGAGGCAGCGCTCACTCCGAACGAAGCACGCGAGCTCTGCGGCAACATGCTGGCCAGCGAGCGGAAAAGGTTCCCTCGCAAAGGCCTTTTGCACGGCGAGGCGCTCGACTATGAGGACGTTAGCGACTATGCCGTTGACGAGCACGAAGGAGCCAGAAAGTTTATCACAGAGGTGGAAGACTTTGTCGGAGGCTTGGCCAACAAGCTGGAGAGAGTCCGTGCCTTGGCGGGCCTCGGCAGCAACGACAAGACACGAAGGGCAGCACAGGACCATGCTGACCGGACAGCCAAGATTACGGCGACAACATTGCGACTTTTCATCAAACTTTGTCTGCACAAGTACAAAAAGGCCCAGGTGGAACCCGGCCACGCGGTCGGTGCTGTCGGTGCGCAGTCTATCGGTGAACCAGGTACCCAGATGACTCTGAAGACTTTCCATTTTGCTGGTGTTGCTGGTATGAGTATCACGCAGGGTGTGCCGCGTATCAAGGAAATCATCAACGCATCCAAGACCATCAGTACCCCCGTCATTAGTTGTCCTCTGATGAACAACCAGCAGATTGAGGCTGCCAAGGTGGTCAAGGCGCGAATCGAAAAGATCTTTTTGCAGGATGTGCTGCACTACGTCGAGGACGAGTGGCGGCCTGACGAGGGCAACGTGGTGGTGCAAGTGGACAGACAGGCGTTGGCAGACATGCATCTGGGCGTTGACATCCACGACATTGCGCAGGCCATCTGCAAGGACCGCAAGATGAAGATCCAGGCTACCGACATTGCCATCATCGGGGACCGCATCTCCATCCGCGTGCGCGACAACACGAGTGTGGTGGCGAAGCGCACGACGCGGGGCAAGAGCGCAGAGGACACGAGCGACATGCTGCTGCGCGCCAACGCGCTGCGGCGCATGCTTCCGGCGCTCCCCATCTCGGGATACCCGGACGCGTCGCGAGCGCTGATTGAGACGTGCGAGGACGGCACGCACCGGGTGCTGGTGGAAGGGTACGGGTTCCAGGCGTGCATGACGACGGAGGGCGTCATCGGGACGGAGGTGCGGACCAACAGCGTGATGGAGTGCAACGACGTGCTGGGGATTGAGGCGGCGCGGACGACGATTGCGTACGAGATTGAGCAGGTGATGAAGTTTATGGAGATTGACCACCGGCACATGCAGCTGCTGGCCGACGCCATGACGTTCAAGGGCGAGATCCTGGGCATCACGCGCTTCGGGTTGTCCAAGATGCGGGACAGCGTGCTGCACCTGGCGTCGTTTGAGAAGACGCCGGACCACCTGTTCGAGGCAGCGGCCGGCATGAAGACGGACAAGATTGAGGGCGTCAGCGAGGGCATCATCATGGGCCAGGGCATGGCGGTCGGCACCGGCGCGTTCCAGGTGGTCCGCCGGCTGGGCATCGCGGCGGCGGACGTGGGGCAGAGGGACACGCTGTTTGAGGATGCGTGGGCGGCGGAGACGAAGAGGCGGCGGAAGCACGCCTAAGGTGATGTGATACCATGATGTTTTAAGTTTAGTTTTTCTTTTTCTTTCTTCTTTTTCGCATGATGGGAAAAGCGGCGTATAAAGGATCATGATTTTGACATGTATGTACAAGGGAGCAAAAATTTTCATGGAAAAGTAGAACATATGGAAGCATTTGAAACGATGATTCGCTCCATCTAGGGAAGATAGGCATGGAGAATGGCAAGTTTGCTTATGATTTCGCAGATGATTCCCCCCCCCAAAAAGTCGCCGAGGCCCATCGAGGATGTAGCCCTAGGATCTTGGCTCTGCTGCGTTGGACCCTCTCCTCCTTCTCCTTCTTGCACATTGTCAAGTTTTGTTCTCTTCTGATTGGGGGCGTTTGCTCCCAGCCTTACCGGAGTGGAGGAGGGGAGGGGAGGGGGAGGGGGGGGGTTGAAGTTTAGTTGCCTTGCGAATCCCGGGCATGAGTGATGGTCTCATTTTGTTCTTTTTTCTTTCTTTTTGGCCGTCTTGTTTGCCTTGACATCTTCTTTTCGGCCTGTTGTTTTTTATTCCTTTTTCTAGAAAAAAAAGAAGGAAAAAAAAACAACCAGCAACATAGAAGACAAGACAAACATGGGTTGGCTCCCCACGGGGTTCATATTACCCGAACCGGTCTCTTTGCCGATCTCCCGTGCCGTCGAGACAATGCTGCGGACTGCGAACCGCTTTTGGTTTGCCTTTTTTTTCTTCTTCTTCTTCTTTTGCCTTTCCCCTCCCCAGTTTATTCCCTATTCCTATCCCCACAAAGACAGGGCCAGCCAACCACAGCGCTCAATTTGATGCCAGGGCCCTTGTCCCTCTTCTGCCTAATCGGGTTTGTCAATAGGGCTGGCTGCTTTCCTTGTGGTAGGAGGGCGGCACGGATTTCTTGTCCTGGCCTCGAGCCTTGCGGTGGAGCGTCATGTTGCATATGTCTGCCTGGGTTGAAAGTCGTCTTGTACGGCTTGGCAGGCTCGCTGTGTGGGCAATGGACCGTCGGACCCGGACAGGTGTTGAAGAAGATGAAGGCAGTAGTTCCCTTTTCCCTTCTCATCTATAAATTAGATGAAGCTCCTCCCCCTTTTCCTCGGAGCCTGCCTTGAGACTTGAGTCTTCTTTTTATTCTTTCTGTATTTTCCGTCTCTGTCTTCCACTGTCTCTCTCCGTCTCGCAGGATAAAACGTCCGTCGTCACCATTTCTGATTCGAAAAGAGTTCAGCCACAGGCCACTTACACGCTCAGCCAACCACACACCCCCATCCCATCATCTACAACCACACACAACCACACACAAAGGCACACACAAATACAATCGCCCCCCGCCTCCACTCAACCCACCATGAAGACCATCTCCCCCGTCCTCGTCCCCTTCGCCGCGCTCCTGCTGGCGCCGCCCCCCGCGGCCTGCGCCGGCCTGAACCGCGACGCCGACCAGCAGCAGCTCCCGTCGTCGACGCCGGCGTCGGCCGTGCTCGGGACCGTGACGGGCCTCCCGCCGTCGGTGACGGGCGCGCGGTACACGTCGCTCGCGTCCGCCCTCTACTCGGTCGAGCGCGGCTTCTACAACGACGACCGGTACGCGACGGTGGCCTCGCACGTCTGGTCCGCCGCCGCCCGCGCCTCCGACTCGGAGCGCGTCGTCCCCTCCCTCGCCCTCTCCACCTGGGAGTGGCAGGCCCTCACCTCGGCCGCCTGGTACGACGGCAACATGCCCAGGGACGACAAGAAGCGCGTCGCCGAGTTCATCAGCGCCTGGAGCGCCCAGTACGGCAAGTTCGTCGGCGGCCAGGACGCCAAGCCCGGCGACGACAAGAAGGGCGCCGCCGCCACCGCCGCCGCCGCGCCGGGGGGCAGTGCCGCGCAGAACCTGGCCGTGGTGTGGGCGGCGGCGGCGCTGGCCGGGTTGGCTGGTTTTGTTGCTGTCATATAAGCATGGACTGCGGGCAAGTATTTCTATTTTTGTTTTTTTTTTTCGTCTTTTCTCGACATGGCGATGGAGAGTTGAGAGCCAATGGTATGTGTGCATAATGAGACATGGAATCCAAGTTGAGGCCAAGGACGACAACGTATAATGGTAGCATATCAAATGAGCCATGTAAATACCACGTTAATGAATATTATCTTGAGCGTCACATGAACCATAAAGAGACACTCAAGAGTCTACAACAGCAGGAGACAACGACAAGCCATCTGTCTTACAAGGGTTTGTATATGCATTGATATCGGCTGTTTACAACTCAAATAGTCTAGTGTTGAGTAAATACAAGAAAGTGAATAAAGAAAAATATGAAAACGAGAATTGCCAAACATCATGACATCACCAGTAGTCCGTCAAGTAGGCGCTCCCGCATCAAAGGTATCAAGCTAGTAGTCCCCTAGAGAATTTGGGCCTGGTAGACTTTGACGCTGTTGATGCTCCAAAAGGCATCGGCAAAGACTCGCGGGTAGGAAGAGACATAGTCCTCGCACGTAGGCGCGCGGGGGGAGCATTCATCGGTTGAATGCCAGGTCGCGCCGGCCCAGTTGCCGCAAAAGGTGGTGTCAAAAACAATCTTGTGATCCTTGAAGGCCGAGGCAAAGTCGCAAGACGGGCCAGAGGCGAAATTACCGATGGGCTGGCCCCAACTCGAGGGCTGGGGGCTGCCGCTGGTAATGTCCTTGGGAATCCTGCAACGGGGGAAGAACCAGACGGAAATGCGCAAGTCGGTCCACTCCATGGCATAGACGCCGCCGCCATTGGCATTGAAACCGTCACCGTAATTTTGGTTGTCCGTCTGCTGACTACAGCCAGTCGGGGCGTTGCATTGCTTGCTGACGACAGGTGTGCTGTCTTCGGCGACATAGTCAGACATTTCGCAACGGTTTTGGGAGGTGTGAACAAAGATGGAGTTCGTGGATTGCTTGTGGATACCCTCGATGATGTCAATTTCACCCGAGGTCGGCCAGTTAGGGCCAAACGTCCAAAAAGCCGGCCAGACACCGCAGGTGTTGGAGGGCATGTGGGCAATATCAGCGATAAAGAGGCCCTTGGTGAAGGTCTTTTGGGATTCGACGCGAATGGAACGTCGACCTTTGGGAGTGCCAAAGGTGGTAGAGTCGACGCCCATGTAGATGGTGCCGTTGCGAATGCCGCTCAGGCCGGAAGCCTGTGCAGTGGGCTGATCAACATACTCGACGAAACCCTGGGTCGGGTCGGGCTCGCTGAAGTGGACAAATTCCTGGAAAAAGTTGGAGGCGTCGTACACCGTGTCGAGGCCGTATGTGGCTTGGGCGACGTGGGCGAGAAGTGCGGTGGCCATGGCCGTGAGAAGCGTTGAGCGAAGCATGACGATGGTGGAAATGAGTGGGCGGATGCTTTGGGGCGATGCAGATGCTGTGAAAGGCTAGAAATCTGGGAGGCGCAGCGTTTCCAGCACTTATAAAGACTGGCTGGCCTTGAGTCTGTTTGTCGAGAAAAGAATGTTTGCAAAGTGTTGAGTTTGTCGCGAAGCAAAGAAAGAGAATGGTTGCTTGATGCGTATAAGAGAATGGATGAATGAATGGCCAGAAAGCGTTGGGACGAGCACACAAGTGTCAAGTTGAGCACGAAACGAGGTGGCTGACAAGACAAAGAGCTGTTGGCGAGGAAGGACCGGATCTTCTGGGAACGGGGAGGAGTGAGTGGTGAGTGGTGAGAAGCAACTCAAGAGACTCGAGGGAATGGCGGTGCAGCGGCAGGAGAGAAGGAATCCGAGAGAGGTGGAAAGGAGTGTTATATATAAGAATAGCAATGACGTGGAGGTATGAAAGAAAGAAAGAGAGGGTTGAAGACCAGCTTCAACGGACAAGAAGAGAACACCAAAGGAAGGATGGTAGAAGCGAGAGGGACAGGCCAAAGACAGACGACGGGCTTGTCGTGTGCTTCGGACCAATGCAGCGGGAGGCGGGAGGAAGTCTAAGGTTCGGGGTGAGACAAAAGAGTCTGGCCGTTGACGGGAACGCGCATTGTCTAATCGGGAGGAGAAGAGAGAGAGAGAGAGAGAGAGTTTTTCTTCTGTTTCGGTTTAGTTTCTTCTGCCCATTGTTTTAAAAAAAAAAATTCTAATACCTCTTCTCTTTCTCTTTTTCCTTTGCTCCCCTCGACACCGGCGCGCATCCCGGCGCGTGCGCACAAGAGCACATGTGTGTGTGTTGTGGTGGTGGAGGGTATGGGTACTGGCTGGCTAGGTGCTGCTAGGATGAGAGGGCCATCGATTGATTGATTCTCGCGTGTGTCACGAACTCATACATAGCAACAGCCCAGCTAGAGCCAGCAAGAGTTAGGACCATGGTTGTTTCCGAGAAGGCTGCAGGGTCGTCCGAGGTCGTATCGGGAAGGGGACAAAAGAGCGGGGGAGAGGGAGCCCGTGTAGGCGGTGGCTGTTGCTTGAGTTGGGAGGAGTCGAAATGTGATCAGTGAGAAGGGTCAAGGAGGGTGAGGAGAGGGGGAGAGGAGGAGAGGAAGAAGAAGATTTGAGATGCGGTGGTGATGGATCCATCATCCAGGTTCCCGTTTGCTTGGACGTCGCCGTCTGCTCGGCAGCTGCCAGCTGGTCGGGCGTTTGCAAAAAGGGACGGGGCCATTGGGCACGGGCCAGTGAGGGCGCCGCATCAGCTGGCAGATCTGTCGACATGCTGCAGGGGACGGGGCGGGCGGCGGGCGGCGGAGACGGGGGGCGCTGGCCGAGGCGGCGCCAAAGGAGCTGGTGATCTGTGCCGAGCATCTTTCTTTACTTGGTGTACCAGTACTGATGAATCCGTTGGTAGTAGATTAGTACCAAGGTAGGTACTTGCTGATGCGTCACTGTAGGTACTACCAACCGGTAAGAGCAAATCTTCCATCTACAAAGAAACGAGGCCTTCTCCCATACCTACCTACCCACAACTTTGGCTTGGGTCGGCACGAGCCTTCTATGTAGATGGGCAAGTCAATGGGCAAATCACCAAAAACGAATAACCTCTGCCTGTTTCGGCACCGTTACAAACCCCCTCGATGTGCTTCAACCACGGCCAACCCCAGCACCGGCTCGCCCCCCTGGTCGAAGCGCGTCTTCGCATCGGAGCCCTTTTTTTTTTTTTTCTCTTCCTTTTCCTTCTTTGTCGACTTTTCGTTTTTTCCCCCTCCCCCTCTGCTACACGCCAAGTAGTTACTTACCAACTCAAGCAAGGAGCCTGGGTCTCGTGGTGCCATCTCGCCTTTCTTTTACCCTTCCTAACCCACTGGCCCATTACCCGCATATTGTTTAACCCCCAAGCAGTTGATCCGTCCTGTATGCGAAACCAAACAAGAAGATATCAAATCCCTCGAAACGTCCAACATGTCTCCCATTAGAACGCCGACAGTTGTCAGAAACGCTACCTCGCACCATGTCCTTCCACCTTGACACGCCACTCGGTCCAAGTACACCACATGCCAAGCCTGCTGTCACAGCCCCATTTACTGCAATGCCCGTCATCTCTTTCTCTTTCTCTCACTCTCTCCCTCTCTCCCTCTCACTCTCCCGCTCCGACTCATCAAAGACTAGATAGAAAATAAGATGAGGTAGTGGACCGCATTCTGCATCTCCATGTACTTACAGGGTTCTATGAAAGCCCGAGGACACATTCTAATCCCCCCGCCAGCATGACCACGCCTCGGCCCGTTACACTGCCCACACTACGGCGGGGAATGAGAGCAAGAACAAAGAGAGAGGCGAGGGATGTCAATGAAGGTGTCATTTCATATTCATATATTAGTTGGACAAGATTCTTTCAAAGACTGCCCGGCGCCCTGGCGAATCCAAGCCGGGGCCCCCCTCCACGCCGGCTTATCCTTGACAGGAATATCTCTCTGTGCATCCCAATCTGGGCAAATGACTTGCGCATACATGTACCCACATACATACGCATACATACACGTTCGCGCATACATGAACATACGCGCCTCGGACAAGAAAAAACCAACAGTCTTCTGTATTAAGTATAAGTTGTAAGCTCTGTCGTCATCTCGAGCCGACCATGGGCTTCTCCATCACCAAACAGGCCCAAGGTCGTGCATACCAGCCTCGGTGGCGTGTAAACACTTTGGTGGTTGAGCGCCGAATAATCGGCCTCGTGCAAGAAAGAAAGAAGATACCGTCTCTCCTTTTACTTTGTCATATGCCTACGTTGGCAGTACTTGAAGAGTGCCGCATTCTCCTTGGCATCTCTCTCATCTTCAGAGGTACTATCAAGTAGCGTCCGTCATTGGGGAAATGATACTTTGTCATTATATGCGAGTAATCTCTGCTTGAATTTTTTTTTATACATCTGATCCCATTTCATCACATCTATAAAATATACCCAATCATACCAGGAGAAAAAAAACAGAAAGAAACTAAAAGACTCCAAACCTCTGAGAAGAAGAAAATAAAGAGTTGGTTTAAAACCCCGGCCTGGCGCTTCCTACCTCCATGGCTGTAAAACGGCGCAGGACCCATCCGTAGACGAAGAAAAGCGTATAGAGTAGAAAGCAGAAAGCAAAGAAGATAAGTCGGGAAGATGAGAAGAAGAAAAGAAAGCAAAAATAAAATAAAATAAGACGAGGCAAATGGTGATAAATGCGCAACGCCGGTATGAAGGGGGCCAATTCTGCCCCCGCCCGACCATGGGAAAGAAAAAAAAAGTCAAAAACAGACAGCAGTTGCCGTCCTCCATGCATCATGATTTTAGCCTCTTGCAAAAGTAAAGATCCTCCCTTCGCATCTTAAAGAAATGGCTACCTTTTTTGTCTTGGTAGCAATAAAACGCCTTGCTGTGTATTGGTACACTACCTTCCACGCAGCGTCGTCGCCTAGTTTCATTTGTAAATCAAGTCTTCGGAGCCGTCGCTTCGGGGCCTCTTCGTGTTCAAAATAGCAGATTCTGTAGCAAGCCGAGGCAGACCATACCATCTCATTGCAACTTGTCCAATAAGTTTGTCATGCCACGAAACCGCCCATCCGTTCGCCAGCGTACTCGGCCCGGACGATTCGCCAAAAAGAACGCCGACTCCTTGCCCCTCTCTCCTAAAAGCACTGCACGTCGCATCTGGTTCTGGCCCGCATCATGGAACCAGATGCCTCGCAGTCCAAGCAAACGTAAATGTAATATATATGTGCAGTGGAATCGAAATGAAATCAGTCCAAATACCGCAATACAGGGCTGCACGTAGGCAGTCTGCTCCTTTTTTTTGCTCGTGGTATCGACTCATCAATGTTTGCAAGACCAGGGCGCGCTTTTACAGGCGAACATGTTGTCCGGTAAGATGATACCAGATGACAGCAACAAAGTCCTCCTTGAAACGCTCCCACGGGTTGCGGTTGAGCCAGTAGCTAAACTGGCGATAATGGTACATCTCACCCCAGCAGTCACGGCCCCATTCGCAGCCAGCCATGTTGACCATGAAGTCACGGTCTTTCTCGTGGTAGTGGAAGCGCGTGAGATTGGCACCAGTACCATCGCCACAGGCGGCGGGAGGAAAGCTGTTGATCATGCGCTGGGGCACGAAGCCAGTGTGCTGACGAACCCACGGGTGACTTTCGTACAGGGACTCGAGGGCGTCCTGCTCCTTGTGCTCCCAGGCCATGTGCTTCTGCTCATAGGCGACGGGATCCCACCAAATATCCAACAGACGCTCAGTCCAAGCGCTGCGGCGAACAAAAAAGGAGCCCAAATTAAAGCCAGAGCAATCTTGCGAGAGGACGAGGTTGACAGAGTTCGGATTTCCGTCACCGGCGGGGCTGCGAGATTCTTCGTCGAGATACGGGTCATTGAAAGGGTGTGTAATGTTGAGGGGGTTGTACTCGTTGATGTCGCGGTAGGTATTCTTGCCGAGACTGTTGAAAAGGTGGTCTTGCAGCGAGTACGAAGGCTCCATGACAATCGTGTTAAGGTCGAGCCACCAGAACCTATCGAGCAAAGGGTTAGCAGCTACAATTGACCAGGTTCAAGTCGTGGCTCTCGACTCTCGACATACCACTCGGCATCAGGGTATTTACGCATGGCGTTGCGCAAAAAATCAACCTTTTCCCAGCTTTCTCTCCATTCGTGTGCATATCGCTTCTTAGTGCTCATATCCACAATCTCGAGGTCATAGCCCCAGCGGGCGACATAGTTGCGCTTGTTTCTTATGCTGTCTCGTTCAATGGCCCATTCGCGAGCTCCCTTCCACTCCATGACACCGCCGCCAACATTGGCGGCGAGGACAACGACAAACTTGGAGCCACCGCCACCCCACGTGGCTCTGCGGTACCAATAGACGAGAGCTGCAAGGGTTTCAAGCAAGTTAGCGAGAGGATTTCTTCTTGTTCGGAGTGTGTACCCCAACGAATGAAGGACGTACGCGAGTGGTAGAAGACAAAGACGCAAAATAGAAGAAAGAGAGCGATGAGCAGGCGCAACTTTAGCTTACGGCCCATGCGGCCGAAAATAAGCTTTATCCGTCCGACAAGGGGCACCTTGTCGAGGTACGAGTTGGGTCGCGCGAACTTTTCCTTTTCGTCGGGTACAAATCGGGGTAGACTGCTCGATATACGGCGCATATGACGGCTAAAGAAGCCTTGGTTATGTGTTGAGAAGGACGGGTGGCCGTTTCGCAACTTGGAGGATTCCCATGCGACGGGACGGACGCTGTGGCTGCTGGCAGGACTGGAGCGACCACTGTTCATGTTGAGCCCAGGGCTGGACCAGCCACCGCCGGGGACAGGAGAGGGACTGCGAGAGAGCGACATTGGAGTAGCAATGGAGGGTGTTCCTACATTGTGAGAAGGAGAGACGAGATTAGCGAACAAGACTCTTATGAGGAAAATGCATGGCATGCCATGGCGCTGTGGACGGGTGGAAGGGTGGACAGGCGGGCAGGTGGACAGAGGTGGTCGGACAGTGCCAAGGGTGGGCGTCGCGGTAATTGTCTTTGCTGTTTTGTATGTCTGGAGAGCACGACGCAACGAGACAAGACACGAGAGCAAGCGCAGCGACAATCACAAACAAGAACAAGCAGAGGAGGTTGAACGAGGCGGAAGACGGGGGAGAGGGTGCGCGCAACGCGGCGGGCGGCGCAGGTAGTGGCACGGATATGGCAACTACCTACCAGGTACTACCTTGTAGGTAAGGTACCTAGGTAGACGGTAGGTAGGTGGGTGTCTGTAGGCAGGTAATAGGTACCTGTATGCAGGCAGGTACCCAGGTAGGTAGGTAGGCAATATTTAGAGATGGTCGGGGGGAGGGAGGGGGGTGGCCAGCTATGCGCAGTGATGCATCTTGTCGCAGGACGCAAGACAGGCTGGTATGCAGTCGCAGTTGGACAGGAGAGGGGCGGGGAAGTGGTATAGCAACGATAACAACATACCGATTATGGTGGGCAGTGAAGCCTCGTTTGCCTGTCGCGGGTGTATCTCGAGCAGATTGGCGGAGCGATTGTCGTTTACAGGAGAAGGGCCGGCGGAGGAGCGACGCCGATGGTGAGAGTGAACCGGCCGGTCGCTGTAGGAGCTCGAAGAGCCGGCGGAAAGCTTTGAAGGAGCCAGATTGACGGCTTGATGAGAAGCAAGAAGAAGAAAAAGGAACAGTAGTCGTTGAAAGCAAATCTGGAGAGAAAGGTGCGGCGGCGGGCCAAGGCGAAGGAAGAAGAGGAAAAAGAAAAAGAAAGAAAAAAAAAAGACCAGATAAAGAACAAGCGAACAGGAAAAGAGGCTGGCAGCTGTCGAGCAAAGGGGAGAAAAAAAAAGGGTGCGGTAAGTGAGTAGCGTGGTTGGCAGTGGGAACAGGCTAGTTAGGGGAGCCGCCGGCTCTTCTACAAGATGGGTGGTGGTGAAGGACTAATTTCTGAAAAAGAAGACGTGAAAAAGAAATTATGGGAAAATGACAATCTGGTCAATTTTTGCAGAGAAGATGGATGAGTTGGTAATAACAATATATTATGCAACTGGCCATGACCATCTTGACATGACCATCCTGACATGACCAGCCAGATACACAGAGAGACACTGAGGCCAGACATGGCTGGAGACGCCAAGGCATGTCAAGAGAAAGGGAGCAGGGGAGAGAGTGACTTGAAGTACGGATAGTAGGTCAAGAATGAACAGCATCGTCAGTAAAATCTACACCTGCCTACTTGCCTACTATAACTTGCCGGTAGCAAATTAATTGATTAATATATATTTATGTAAAAGCAGTGCTGATCAGAAGAGGAAGCAAGACGAGATTTCTTTGATACTTGCATAGGGGCAGGCAAATGCTTGCGGAATAATCTGCACTTGGCAGTAGGTCGGCTTTTTTTTTTTTTTGTGGTTCCCTGGGCGGATCCCCTAAATCTGCAAAATGCGGCTGCTGCTACTCCGAGGCTACAGGGGTGGGCTGCAGCAAAATGGCCCAGGGAGGGACGAATGTACCTGGTCATCTCGGATAAGTACCTGCCTGGGTAGCACCCTTATTGATAATAGGTAGTATTCAGTTACCTATCTATACCCAGGTCAGCTGCAATACTCACCTCCCCAGGGGTCCCTGTCTCCATGCCCCCGTGTACCCAGATAAGCAGCACAGGTACCTAAAGCTGCCAGAGTACCCTGCATCTGCAACGCAAGATGCTTGGAAAAGACGACACTTGGCATTTAAAAAGCTACCTAACTCCTACCTACTAAGGTACTCAAAGTACTTTGGCATCTTACTGGCATCTGGGTAAGTAGCAAGTACACACCACAATCCCCATGACCATGGTCATCCATCTCCATCTCCATCAGTATGCTCCAGGTACTTACTTATCTCCATCTTGAATACATATCCGTACAGTGTTATACTACTTGCCTCCAGACTATAGATCCCTTTGGCACTCACCTCGCTCCCATCCGGAAAATGCCCCTCTCCACCGAGCAGCCTCGCTCCCGCTGTCAAAAGCTCGTGTTCCCTTTGGAGGTAGGTAGGTGGCGGCCAAAAACCTCGTAATAAATGCCGCCAACTGCGCCAACTGCGCCAACCGGTGCCGATTGCGCCCCAGGCAAAGCAGCCACTTGATTGTTAGTGCACCGAACTACTTACCATACAAGACGAGGTCAGACGATGCTCACGATGGCACTCTTTTGCCTTTGCCCGACTAGTTACTTATCCTGGCGCTGCCATATCTGGCCGGCCGCCCACACCCGTTCGTTCGTCAGCCATGGCCGATCCTCTGAATGCTGCATGAGAGGCGGGCCGAGATGCGACGTGCAACGTGGCGGGCAATGACGCCTTTTCTCCAAGGGCCGGGCGATGGTTACTGAGTGCAGTGGGAGTTTGCGCACCTGGCTGGTGGCTTTTTCTTTTTTTAGACTGGGTTCATTCATCAATCCACACAATGCATGGGCTTGCAAGAGTTGCGCTAATGCGCGGTACAAAGTGAAAAAGATGGCGACCAGGAATGGAGTTTTGCTGGTAAAAGAGAATGAAAAATACTTACAAGGTAAAGAGTAAAAATACAAGGCAAAGAGAAAAAATTCAAAAGTAAAGAGGCGAAAATAAATCGAAAAAAAAAAAGCAATGATCAAGAAATGAGCCACCGACCTGACCGGTTGCGCCAAGTCGAGAAACCCGTCAGCTAATAGAAAGAGAGAAAAAGCCATCTCTTGGCTTGCGACCGTTCTCAAGCCACCACTTGCAACACAAGCCCGCCACCAACCCAAACTAAATGAATACTTACTTACTGGTACTTGGTTGGGCGGGCACACCAAGTCAAAAATATCAGCACAAGTAGATTCAGGGGGCAAACATCAGATACTCAGTACAATCGAGTACGGGCGGCGCCTTCTCCCTTGTGCCAATTGCATCGCAAGTTGGTCCAAGCGAGGGCTCGCTTATGGTCCTTGTCACGTCTAATCTGCAATTTGTTATCTGCACTTGTACAGCCAACTTATCAGTACTCAATACTTACACCCACCTTTATTCCTCATCGATCAACTACTCCGTACCAGCATGCGCTTTCAACTTGCCTCCCTTCCCCTATAGCTATCCGCAGAGGAGAGCCGCAGATACCCACCCCGCTTTCAATAGTACAGAGCACTTAAGTATCGTGGCCCCCAAAGGAGACCAACAGGAGGGAGCGACAGTGTCTGTAACGGGCCACGGCATCTTTGCAATGCGTGCTCAGCATGGCGACAGCGGGCGTAATACTGAATGACTGAGTACTTACTTGCTTGTCTGGCCCACCGACTCCAGCTAGCTGATGCAACCGCAACTCATCACAGAGCATGAATGCCAAGGGGGCGGGGACCCCAGTCGGCCAGTCTCCCCTCGGGGGGCTGGCATTGTTCAGAGTTGAGAGGACATGTTTGCCAGCTTCCTTGCCAGCAAAAACGGCCGCGCTCGCTCCCTTGTTCCTTCCTTGTCGCATGTCCCCTGTTCCTTGTCAGCAGATGGTCTCGCTGCTGATATCCGCTCCAGCAAGGCTTCGCAACGTGCCTCAAGCAAGGCCCGTCTGGCGCTGAGTTGTGCCGCCTCTTGAGTCTTGCGTCGACCAGCCCCAGCTAGCACGAACCCCAGCCGCGAGGCCAGCCAGTGAGCGAACCGCATTGATATTACCCTCGGTCGCGCCTTGGCTCCATCTGCGCTGCACTGCGAGCCTGCCGTCCGTCGAGATGGAGGACGGCTTTCAAGTATCCGTACGGATGGATTACTTACTTCATTTCGATTTATTGACCCCCCCTTATCTACCGAGTACGGATACTTGTCCTGCACATACTCAGTACAAATCGTACTGAGTACTTGGGCGAACCCACCCAATTGGTCTGGCCACGCCTGTCCGAGGTCAACCCTTGGAAAATAGCGCGCATGGCGTCTTGACAACTTACAAAAACGTGCCGTTACCCCTTCGCTTGCTTACCAGTAAGTACACCTCCCCTTACTCTGGCCAGCCAAGTCGTGACAGTTCGCTGCATACAAAGGTGCCATTGTTTCTAAGCCCCCTCCTCTCTCTCGTCGTTGGCACACATGAGAAATTGCCAGGCACCAGGCCTGCGCCTGTTTCTCGTAGTGGCGTTTCGCGTCAACCAAAGAAGCAAATATCCAGACACAAGTGTCTACCCAGTAGGCAATATCTCACCCTGAAAAAGAAGAGCTTGCCCATCTTGCCAACTAGCCTCATCGCAAGACGTGCTCATTGCGGGCGACCTGGCCGCCAAATGCTAAAATGCCCAATTCCCCTTTCTGGCAGGACCCGGAATCAGCCATAACAACCGCACACATCGTCTCATCTCCAGCGTATGAGGATGTGCACTCGCTTCCGCTGGTTAAGCAGGCTCGTGCTCCACGCTTCTTCATTCCACAGGCTCTCTCTCTCTGTAAATCCAGCCCTCCCTCCATCACAGACATTGCCATCGCGTGCCAGGCCTCCTCAGGGGCTCCTCCTCCGCTACATCGGCGACCGGGTACCTGATGGCGTGGTCCGGGCAGTACCTGGCACCATCCAAAAAGCTTAATTTGTTCCTGGACCGGTTTTTGTCTGCTTGCAGACAGGCTGATAAGTAGCACGTTCGCTCGACGCGCCCTGTGCTCTGGAATTTCAACAAAGGCTTAACTACATTATAGCTCATTACGCAACGGCTGGCCCTGTCACAGCTTACCAGTGTTCATTATCCGAATATCCGTACATGCTGAAAAAATTATCACACGCCACGGCTCGATATCACTCGTTCTATGTATGATATTGACTCACTCCCTTGTTGTTTGTTTCAGTTGCTGCACACCCTTCCTAGTGGTGCTCGATTATGCCTACTGTTTCTATACAATTGTGCCCCCCATTCCTCCCTCGTCCATATCTGCTTTCGTTATGACACTACCACAAATAGCGAAAAACGAAAAAGGAAAAAAATCCAATTCATTTTTATCTGCATTCCTCGGCGCGCCTTGGCAACGACTCCAATTGTTCTCTGGCTGGCTTCCCCAATCTTGCGGACATACTGATGGTTGCTGTATCCTTGTCCTTTTTTTCGACGCAGATCGAATAAATCTGGGAAGAGGGGGGGGCTTGGCAGACTGACTGGTTGACTGACTGGCTAGCTACATACTGGTGTTCTTTCCGTCAATCTGATGTTGCATTGACGATTAAGAGTCAACACGGGCGCATGGACCCGGAATACATGGGCTCGCTGACCCTGTTGTCTCCTGCGTGTGTATTTCTCTGCTATGTATCCGTACTTTGATGCAGAGACGTGCCTAGTTTGGCCGTGGCTGTAAGTAACTTGTCGCGGGCTTGATTTTTGCTGTGTACAGCTGTCGTCGGATGACAGCACACAAAACTGTCAACAGATTTGCTCCGAATACCTGGGGTCTCGTTTCGCAATACTTGAGCTGCGTCACATGATGGCGCTGCTATGTGTAACCTAATTGTAACTCGCGGTACCGCAACTTTTGGAAGCCAGTCTCAGTATGAGCTCCAAACCATGATGGACACATCTGGAGCAATCAGAGGTCTGCTTCACCACACTTGCTAAGCAGCACTACACGTGCTCATATCTTCTAATCGAGAAAAGAACTTTGCGTAATTCACCTCTTCGGGCTACAATATTAGCACACCACCAAAAAAAAAAAAAAAATCCCGTGGGCCGCAGAGTGTCGAGTGCAGAATGCCAAAATTCCCTGCAGGGTAGCTGTCATGCCAAGCGGGTCGTCGACAGCCAATCGTGGTGTGATATGAAAAACCGGGCGGCTAGCAGAGACCAATGAAATCGCATCGACACCACCCAGAGGGCTTCATCTTACACCACAAAGCTCGGCGCTTAAACTCCCCTCCATCTCTCCGTATTTTCCCACCCACGGCCGCCTCGCCACCCATTCATCGTTCGTTCCTATGCTTTCTGGTGGCACAGGAGAGACGTCCTCCCCCCCCTTTCCCCCGCCTCTTCCCGTGCCTTTATTTAGCAAATGATTGCATGTTCGGTCGTGGAAACCGGGCCGCCGCTCAAATGGGTGGTGCTGCCCCACGCCTCCCCGAGGGCTTGCTGCCACTTGATGCTCACCCCGTTTGTCGTGTGATGTTCGTACTTTTCTTCCTCTTTTTTAATCACCAGAGGTGTTTCATCGGTTTCTAGCTTCTCCAACGCCCGTGGCTGAGACGCGTACGCTCGTTGTGTGCAACTGTTGTGTTTTGCTGCTCGTTTCCTTCTGGTCTCGTATCGATCTCGCTCCCTCTCTCTGTCTCTGACCTGCCGTTGTGCTCCAAAGCCACACTCATTTGACCTCGATCACTCTACACATTCGACTGCTCCAAAGCTGCCGCAAAGTTTCCCGACGGCTCTACCTTCTTTTGTATTCTCATTGCGTTTCTGGTAAAATTATACCAGAAGAAAACGTCCTTATTGCAGCTGAACCATCATTCCGCACGACGAGTGCATGCCATTCACTTACACATCGGCAACGGCCAGCGATCACGACCAGCAATCACGACCAACCTATAAGCTCGACGCCATCATCCAATACAGCTCCAAATGATCCCCGTACCATATCGAAGAGACGGGCATCTTCACCCATCCCCTCAGCCCAGCGTCCACGACTGGGAAGAGTGGGAGGATGCCAGCGTCACGCCCAGCGAAGACGACGAACAGACCCTTGTGCACGCCCAGCCGCCTCCCAAGCCGCCCTCGCAGTATCTGAAGCCCTCGAAGAATGCGAATGCGACGGTGCGCGTCTCTCGCCACTCTACCGTCAGGATTAAGCGTCTCAGATCGCGACAGAGACAAAAAGCCCAAAATGCCAAGGCTGGCATCAGCGTCATCACCGACATGGCCACTTTTGGTCGCGACGTCAAACCGCCCAGCCAAACAGGCGCCAAGTTTGCTGACTCGGCTGCTCTTCGTGCGCTTGAAGGCTCGCCCAACTCGGCCTCCGTCGGCAACTGGAACTGGCTGAAGAGAAACAAGGGAGGGCAGGGCCCTTCTGCCTCTCCCCAAAACGATCAATCGCCGAACCAAGGCCTCTCCCCGGATGACCGCCCCATCATGATTGGGATCGCAGTGCCGCCGAGCGATGCTTCTTCCTATGACCAGACCCCTTGCACGGCACATCCGGATAAGCGTAATCAGCCATCCGCCGGCATGGCCAAGGGTAGTGATAGTGGTGGTCTCGGCATTGTGCGCCATAACGACCCCGAACCACAGTCTTTCTGGTCGCCCGATACGCCGGACACCATGCATTCATTTACTCATGGCCGGCCCGCATCGAGTGTGTACTCCCAGGCGCCGCCGTCTGGTGCGCCCGTGTTGACCGATATGCCTCCGGTGCCGTCTCTTCCCAAGCAATACCAGAAGCATGGCAGACTCATCAGTCTGGAGCTTCAGGGTGGCGGCGCAGATGACGACGGCGCCGAAACGCCGTGCACGCTGTTCGAGGAAGACGGCACCAGCCCGAGGAACCTGGTGGCGGGCAAGAAAAAGACGCTCTCCCCGGAGAGTGCCGTCTCGCCCTCGCGCGGCTGGTGGGATCATCTCTCGCCGTTCGTCGATAAGCGAATGACTTTTAGTAGTCGCAAGCACAAGGTGGAATCTCCCAAAGACGTGCCATTCGTATCGTCTCCTGTCCAGGTCTCGCCCGTCATCTTCCCCAAGGCAGAGCCTGTCCGCCCTTCGAGCATAGCCAAGGCACCCATCGTTCGCATTCCCACTCCGCGGCGAACACCGTCGCCAAGCTCATCGGCCGGCCCGTCACAAACTTCAGAGTCTCGGGTCGCACAGTACTTGTCTGAATCACGGCGTCATGAGAAGCCAAGAATCACCATCACGGATGACCAAGAGTCCACAACGGACCACCCCCCGCCATATTCGCCCCCGAAACGGTCAGAGCAGGGCCCGATCCGTTATAGAGCCGTGTTCCCCCCGGGCCATCCGCTACACGCCCAGTTCCCTCCGTCCCCAAATCCCATCTCACCAGGTCTGGCAGCGACGATGACCTCGCAAGGTGCCACCCAGATGAACGAGTTGAGGTCCACGCACGCGCTCAGAAGCACACCTCCCCCTCCCGTGGCGTCTCACGCCCAACTTCCTGCTCGCCCTGTGGGAACATACCTGCCGCCCGCCCATCTGTTTGACGCGCCGGGACCGCAGAACCGTGTCGAGAGAACCAGACGCCGACACGAGAAGGAGGACATGGTTGCTCGCCGCGCTGGCGGCTTCTGGCGCGGCCGGGGCTGCATCCCAGCCGGTGGCTGCTACGGCCGCACGGGAAGAGAGGGCCGAAAGAAGCGCCGCATCTGCCTGTGCGTCTGGTCCGCAGTCATCGCTCTGCTCATCCTCGTCATCGTGCTGGCGGTGGTGCTCACAAGACCCCGCACCAAGCACGAGATGCCCTCCATCTGGGTCAACCTGACCGACTTCCCACCCATGCCGACTGGCGTTCTCACCGTGGCCGGAGGGGACAACACTGTAGCTAGGAGCGTCTGCACGGAGCCGACGACCCTGTGGAGCTGCTCACTGCCCAAGGACGACCAGAATTCGGTCGCGCCGTACAAACCTAACCAGCCCACCGTGATTATGCAGATCCAGTGGGACAACAGCACAAGAAAGTCATGGAAAGTCCCCAATGGAGACGCACCCGCGTCTGTTTCGAGAAGAAGAACCCCCGGCCTTGCCGCCAGAGCTCGCGCGCTTATTCTTGCCAGAGCCGGTTCTGATTTCAAGCCGGACCCGCCAGCACCCAACTTCAAGGACATGTGGTTTATGGGGGAGACGACGGACGGCATCGTCTCGGATGAAAAGGCCGGAGAGCCTGCGCCCTTTTACATTAGCATACTGAAATCCATGAATGAGACGGTGGAAAGCCCGACACTTCAAAGACGTGACGGCGGCGGCGGCCCCCCCACTACTGTCGGAAACGTCAGCCTCGACGACCTGCTACCCCGACCCGACTTGGCGCCCGACGGCACGCCCGCCGCCGCCGTCATGCTCCCGAACCCGGTGCAGCAGCCGGTGCGGCTCTACGACCGAGGCCTCGACACGGAGCACTACGGCTTCTACACGCACTTTAAGCGCACCATCTTCCTCAAGTCGGTCACGACACCGAACAGCAGCGACGACACCAACGTGCCGCTGGACGAGGACGGCGGGTGCCGCAAGTCCGAGGCCAAGTTCCTGGCAACGTGGGGCGAGACCAGGATGCTGGTGCGTATCTGGACCCGCCGCCTCGCGACCAACACGTCCAGCCTCGTCCGTCCGGACGGCCGTTCCTCCGCGGGGGGCGCGGGCGCCGAGTTGGCGCTGCGCCGCCCCGGCACCATGCCGTGGCCGGTGACGATTACGCTCGACACGCACGGCGGCGACCCCAAGAGGAAGCTGGTCTGGGAGACGCCCGTCGACGACCGCCTCCGTCTCGTCACGGGTCAGTCCAAGCTGCTGGTCAACAAGATGGACGCCGCCGGCACCTGGATCAACCCACGAGGCACGGGCGACGCCAAGTACGGCGGCTTCGACGGCGGCACGGGCGGCTGCAAGTGCGAGTGGGTGAACTGGACCTAGGTTTGAGATATATGTATATATAGACATGCGGATTGGGTAAAAAGTAGAGTAACTGGATGATAAGGGGGTTGAAAGTAATTAGCTTGGGATGACTATTGCTTGCAGGCACCTACAAGTTAGCCTGACAGATTTTTTTTTCGCATTTACAAGGTCGTTCTCGAATAATATTTGTACCCAGCATGGACAGGGAAATACCTACAAATATGAACAAAAGATCCGTTCCATGCTGCACTCCTTCCTTGACTCTTTTTGCTGTCGATGCTGCTCGTGTAAGTTGGTTGGTCCGCCTCTCGCCCCTCCCCGAACAATGTCTCCACTAAAAAGTTGCAACCTCACGTCTCTCTCTCCTTGTCCATCTTCCAGCAATCACTCTGTTTTTTTTTTTCGCCCTCCCCTCCCCCCTTCGTGCGATGCGCAACCCGGGGGTGCCCTCGGCGCTCCTTTCCGCGCCGTGCCTGCGCCTGCGCCCCAGAGTACGGCTCACGCAGCGCCGGCCGCTCGTGACCCTCGCCATCGAGACATCCTGCGACGACACGGCCGTCGCGGTCCTCGAGCACAATACGACCACCTCCACCACCACCACCACCACCACCGGCGAAACTCCTCGTAACGACCTGCCCCGGACGAGACTGCTCTTCAACGAGCGCATCAGCGCGGATCTGCGCGCCTACCGCGGCATCCGCCCGGCCGCGGCCCTCGAGGGTCACCAGCGCACGCTCGCGGGCCTCGTGCAGCGGGCCATTGCGCATCTCCCTCACTCTCCCGTCCCCGGTGACGGCGGTGGTGGCGGTGGCGGCGGCGGCGGACCCCGCCCGGACTTTGTGTCGGCGACCCGCGGGCCCGGCATCCACGGCAACCTCTCGACGGGGCTCTTCACGGCCAAGGGCCTCGCGCTGGCGTGGGGCGTGCCGCTGGTCGGCGTGCACCACATGCAGGCGCACGCGCTGACGCCGCGGCTGGTGCGCGCGCTGGGCATGCCCATGGCCAGCGAGGACGATCCCCTCACCCGGTCCTCCGGCGGCGACGCGGCGCCCGGGTCCGCCGGCAACACCCCCGAGTTTCCGTTCCTCACGCTCCTCGTCTCCGGCGGGCACTCGCAGCTCGTCCTCTCCGCCGGCCTCACCGACCACCGCGTGCTCGCCACCACGGCCGACGCCGCCGTCGGCAACGTTCTCGACCAGGTGGCGCGCGTCATCCTCCCGGAGGAGGTGCTCGCCGCCAGCCCGGACGTCATGTACGGGCGACTCCTCGAGTCTTATGCCTTTGACGACGACGATCATCACCACCACCACCACCCATCATCATCATCATCATCGTCGTTGTCGTCGTCGTCGTCGTCGTCGTCGTCCCTTCCCTCCTCCCCGTACGCCTTTTACGACCCGCCGCGTGGCCGCGCCGACGAACTCGCCGACGTGGACACGGGGTACCCGTGGCGCGTGCCGCTGCCCATGCGCGCCACGCGCCGCCTCGCCTACTCCTTCTCCGCCGTGCACAGCGCCGTGCACGCCGTCGCCGCGGACCGCGCGGGCCTCATGGGCCCGGCCGAGCGGCGCGCGCTCGCGCGGCACGCCCAGCGCGCCGCCTTCCAGCACCTCGCGAGCCGGCTGTGCCTCGCGCTCGACCCCCGCGCCGACTACGAGGGGGCGGCGCTGGCGCGGCGCGCCCGCACGCTGGTCGTGGCCGGCGGGGTGGCGTGCAACAAGTTCCTGATGCACGTGCTGCGGACGACGCTCGAAGCGCGGGGCCTGCTATCGTCATCGTCGTCTGCTGGTGACAGTCACGCTGGTGGTGGTGCTCCGGCTGGCGGGATCCGAGAGATCATCGCGCCGCCCGTGGCGCTGTGCACCGACAACGCCGCCATGATCGCGTGGGCCGGCATGGAAATGTACGCCGCCGGGTGGCACTCGGACCTCGACGTCGCGCCCGTGGCCAAGTGGCCGCTCGATGCCGCCGTGCGGCTGCCGGGGCAGAAGGAAGCCGACGGCGGTGGTCTGATGGAGATTGGCGGGTGGTTGAGGCGCAGCTGAGGCCCCCGATCAAGGTTCTGTGAGCGGCGAGGATCAACACACGGTTGTCACCAAATGGAGTTGGATATGGCCCCTTGGAGTGGGGGTTTGTAACGATATGTATAGTATGGCACCTTGAGGCGAGCGATTATAATCTTGTATGAATGTTTCACTGTAGCATTAGCATAGAATGGCGCAACTTGGAACTTGGAATCGGAAAAACGTGGGCAATTTTTCAGATGAATTTTTCATCATCAATAATACACAGCTGCGCTACATATTTCTTTGATCACACGCGGTTCACGAACAAAAAAAAAGTCTCTTCTTGTACTGTACAAGTTACAGGGAGGAGAAAGCTGGCTTCGGCCTCTTCCTAGTGAGACCCCAGAGGCTTCTTCCTAGCGGGACCCCAGAGGGTACGCGGCTTCTCTTTGGTTCCCTGGTTAGAATGTGCTTGATTCTATCTCTCCCTCCCCTCCACCACCTCGCATCGTACATTTACTGTAATTGTCGTTGGATCAATGCCCTTCCTACTCCAGCTCGCTTGTGACGTTGGAGAACTCGCCCTTCTCCAGCTTGGTCTTCCAGAAGATCGGGTTCGTGTCGTTGAAACCGTGCTTGACCCATCCGTCCTGCTTGACGTGGTAGAGGTTGATGGAGCCGCCCGAGTAGGCGTCGCGGTGGGTGGCGGCGAGGATGCTGCGGCGACCGAGCTCGAGGGCTTCCTCGTCGCTGAGGTCGTAGTTGTACTCGGCGTCGAGAACGCCATAGGCAAATGTCTGGCCGGAGCCGACGCAGAAGAGATTGCCGGCGAGGCGTGTGCCGTCGTTGTCAACGTAGTACAACGCGGGGCCCTCCTCGGGGGTGACGCCCGCGCACATGGTGCCCATGCTGAGGCCCATGCCCTTGTAGCTGTAGACGAGGTTGGCGAGAATCTTGCTGGCGGCGGCGACGCTGATGCGACGCTTATGACGGAGTTCGTGCAAGCGACACTGCATACCCAGCCACGCCAGCCAGTACTGGCAGTCGGCCGCACCGCCGGCCATGGTGCCCAGCAGCACGTTGTTGATCTCAATCACCTTCTTGACTGTCTGCGAGGCGATCCAGTTGCCGGCCGTTGCGCGCGAATCCGTCGCCACGATGATGCCGCCCTGGAAGCGGAACGCCAGCGTTGTGGTACCGTGAGCAATCTTGATTGGGCAGTTGGGGTTTGATCGGTCGTCTGTGGCAGCGCGGAGCCAGGCAGAGGGCTAGGGAGGGAAAAAAAAAGTCAGTCATAGCAGTTCAAGTGCGAGGAGCATATCGTCTCCCGCGGAGTCGATTGCGGTCGTACCTGAGCCACCGGCGGCATCGCAAAGTTTAGCGACAGGTTGGCCGCAGGGTCCATGGCCATGAGATCCTGCGTCTCATCCTCAAAGGACTCGTTCTGCGCGTGGGCAGGCCGGCTGTATCTCGATACGAGGGCATCCATAGTTACTGAATCTTGTCTGTGTCGCCTTTTCTTATTTTCATGCAATATAATGCCCAAACAGTCCTAGGCTTGTTCAAAAGCACGTAGTCTCTGTGCCCGTGTGCTGGCTCGTTGACGGATACTAACGCTCCAGGAACGGCTCAAGAGTCGAGAATTGCGCTATGGAAGCTGTACTTGAATGCAGCGCAAGGAAAAGCGTCGAGAGATGTGGTGCTGCTTCCGATTGATGGTAGCTTGCAGCGTGGGGGATGACGGGAAAGAGAGAGAGGGTCGAAAGGCTCAGGCAGCTCTCGGCTCGCGCGTCACCAAGCTGCAACCTGGCTGGCCGGGAGCTCTACTGCAAAACGGCTTACCAAATCTGTGGTACGTACTGTGGGCGCCTGCTTGAGCCAAAGTTGGTGCCTTGCTGCCTGAATCTCGATGCAGTGTCAAGTGGGTCAATCATAGACGCACCGTAAGCCCATCAGTGATTCTGATGACAGAACAGAACAATGTCACATTCACCCTTTGTTGCTGAAAGAAAACCTTTGAAGCTGTAGACTGTTTCCAGAGCGCCGCAAGTTTGGCGCGCCAATAGTCAGGTTCAATTTGACTCATCACCACCCCTATTGATGAGCTATCCGCAACTCCCATCTTGATACCAGCCAGTTATTACAACATGCCCATTGTCGGCGCTCAGGAATAGACCAAAGAATTCTTGCAAATTATGTAAAGTAACAATATGCTGACACTAAAAAAGTAACACACTCGCCAAGACCTTCCCTTTTCCCTTGTAATGTTTATCCTGACAGAAAGAAATACGCTCGCGCCAACCCCCGCTCTCACAGGTCTTCATCTCAAACCGTTCACGGGTTCGGTGTAGTTTCCCGACTAATGCGCGACGACTCGCCTCGCTTCAGCAGCATGCTTCTGCGTATACTGGAGGAACGCGGGCTGTCTCTGATGCTAGCAGTGTCGGCGGCCTGGAAAGTGCTCTTGATCACAACGGTGCCGCCACCAATTGTAAGCTCTTTGGAACCAGTTCCAGTCTCATCCACAAAGTAGGGGTGATCTCCCAGAGCATCATCGCTACCAAAGGTGTGGTTACCTTTGACTTCGACTTTGAACTGAGAATCGGCGGCACAGTTGAACTTGAAATCTTCGTCGAATGACCACTCGCCGGTGGAGGACTTGTGGTGCTTCGTCTTGCCGACAGTCTTCTCCTTGGGCGAAACCTGTGAGATGGCGATGTAAAGGTCGGTAGAGCTAGGAAAGCCAGAAGCGCTGACGATTGTGAAGACGGCGCTGCCGCTTGGCGCACCGGGGAGGCCGCTCTGTATCGAGGAAGCACCAATGCTAGGAGCGCGCCTGTGTGCAGGGCTAGGAGTCTCAATCGAAGGGATAGCCATAGACGGGTTACCGCCAGGAGTAGGCGTCACGTCCCTGCGGGCAGCCGTATCGAGCGTGGGTGCCTTCCTGAGACCGCCTCCAGGCGCCCCGGGTGTAGCGTCGGTGCCGTCAACAGGCTCGGCAACCTCGACGACGGTGCCGTTGCTATCCTTCTTTCCAAATAGACCACGGCGCACAAAGGAGGCCCCCTTGCCAACACCATGGCCAACAGCCCCAGCAACCGCGACACCGCCTTTGATGGGAGCTCCGGCAACGCCAGTAACGATACGGGTGGGGGCACCGAAGGTACCGGCAAACGTCGAAGTACCATGTCGCTGACGAGTTACATAGTCCGGGCGGAAGAGCATGCGGATTCGCACAGTACCAGACTTGCCGTCGAGACGGTACTGAGACTCGTAGGCTTTGAAAGGCTCGAGCTGGGCTAGGCTAATGTCCGTGGCGCCGAGAAGATCAGGCTTGTCGGCAAAGTCATAATCCCAGACAGTGCACTTGAACTTGGCAGCGGTTCGTGAAGGAACAGGGACCTCAAAGTACTCGTTCCAAGTAGGGTTGAGGGTCTTCTTGATGATCTTGGTCTTGAAGATATCCTGGCCATTTAGGTCAAATCGACAGTAAGGATCACTCTTGCCGTTGCGGTCAGCGGAAGGCAGGTCGGCACCATCCAAAATATCAACGCGAAGGTTACCCATGTTGTTGATACTCTCGCTGGGGTCAAGTTTCATCTTAATGGGGATGTACTTGAGGCTGACCTTGACAGAGCCGGTCCTACCATCGTCCGACTTGAGCTTGAGAATAGTGGGGTTGTTGAGGCACTGCTTCAGCGTGTCCAGCGTGTTGCCAGCCAAGGATGCCAGAACGTGGTCGCTGTCGTCGCCCTTCTTCCTGGCCTTGAGAGTAAGCCGAGAAAAGTCCAGCTCGCGAATGACGCAGTCCCCAATCTCATCGAAGGTGTAGCTCTTGGTCGAGGTGCTGTTTGTAGTGTACGAAGGATACATGTAGTCATCAACCCAGACCTCTAGGTGACTAGGAGCATCAGGCATTTCCGCATCGAGAAGGCGGAAGATGAGCAGGCCGCTTTCTTCCTTGAGCAGCTGTTCGGGGCTCATGTGAACCTTGGGCGGGCCGATCTCCTTGTCGGCACCTTCTTCCAGACTGTTGCGGTCCTTGGTCGACTTGATCGACTTGATTGATTTGGTCGTGTCAACACTGGGCTTGGCTTTGGTGTGCCCAGGCGCTGCTGTAGCTTTGTTGGTGGTATCCTTGGCCACGTCGTGGGCGGTTTCCTTGGTGGCATCGCCGTTAGTCTTTCCAGCAGCCTCCTTTTCTTCCTCTTCCTCTTCCGGGTCCGCGATGTTGAGGCAGGGGTAGAAGGCGGCCGTGTAGTGAAGCGTTCCTTTGGGAACGCCCTTGCCATGGAGACGGAGGGCACCCTGGCGGTCTTCCTTCTTGTCGTGCACGAGATGCTCGCCGAGTTCGTTCAGCTGCATGAAATCGCCGACAGCCAGTTCAGTCAGACCCAGGCTTCTATCCTTTCCAACCTTTTCCATATCCATGACTTCCAGAGTAAGTCTCTCACGCTCAGAGTGAACAGGCACGTACAGAACCTCGTCCCATTCAGGATTGAGATCGTTGCGGAAGGTGACGGTTTTACCCTTGTCGATTCCGGAGAGCAGAACACGCACGTATGGGTCAGATTTGCCAAAAGCTTCAAAGTTGCGCAGGTCAGTGGCGCGCTTGAAGTGCAGGCGCATGACACCGACGGGAGTCTGGTAGCCGCCGGTTCCAGCAACGCCAGAAATGGCGACGGGTCGCCACTGGGCCATCATCTTGACGCGACCAGTGGGAACACCAGCCAGGCTGTACCATTCCTTTCCCTGCTCCATGCAGTCGAGCATTTCGTCGAGCTTAATCTGGTACTTGCCGACAACTTGGTCGCCGGCAAGATCGCGATCATCCTTGACGATGACACCAAGCTTGGCGGACTTGCGATCGGTGATGAGAATTTCCTTAGAGCCATTGTCCCAGATGGGGTTGTTGGTGCGCTTGAGCTTCTTGGTCTGGTGGACAGGCTTGCCGTTGAGCAGGAGATCGGCGTACGGGTTGAGGCTGCCGACAAGACTCTTGGTGCCGTCGAGATCTTTGGCCTGTTCGACGGTGAAGCGGAGAATGCCCTGGTTTGACTCGGGAGCGGGCTCAACGGTCCCGTCTTCGAGCTTCTTGTCGGCGAGAACAGGGAAGAATCGCAGGTCACAATTGACGACACCGCGGGCTTTGCCGTCGGCGAGGACCTCGATGCGCTCGTTCTCATGGACGTTGAGCTCCTCGAGATTCTCCATGGCAAAAGTAGCGACGCCGAGTTCCTTGGATTTGCGGAACTCATTCTTGTCAAAGACTTGGATGTCGAGAGAGTCAGAGAAGGATGTTACAATGAGGTAATGCGTTTCGTTCCAGCGTGGGTTGGCGTTGTCCTGAATGTGTTTGGTCCTGGCGAGTTCCTGGCGACGATTGAAGGTGATGACGGCGTAGGGGTCGACGGTGCCACCGAGCTTGTCCGTGTTCTTGAGGCCCTGTGCGCCGTGAAGAGTGACAGCCAACACACCAACAGCCTGGTCGACGGGAGTACCAGCGAGCATCTTGGCGATCTCGATGGGAAAGACCTTGGGCTCGTACATCATGGGACCGAGAGTGCCGTGAATCTGTTCGAGGATGAAACTTTCCAGACCAGGAATGAAGTTGATGTCGAAACCAAATGTCTCACCGCCAAGCGGCTTGCAAACGTAGTCGATCTCGGGACGCCCGAGGAAACACATCTCAACGCGGTCAATATGGGGAAAGGGAATCTGCAGCTTCATCTTGAGGCGCATGATGCCTGAAAAGGCCATGTCCTCGACAATGACGTCTAGGCCTTTGCTAATCATGGCCTTGCCGATGCGGATTTCGAGGACAACCTTGGGGTTGATCTTATTCTTGACCTGGCGGGCGGTAAGATCGGCGGTGTCGTTGGGGGTGAAGCTGAATTTCCAGTCCATGAGGACGATGTCGTCCTCAGTCTTGGGGTAGGTCTTGACGTGCTCCATGCGCGGGGGCTTGGAACCGAGAGTGAAGGTCTTGAGCTTGAGGCTGTCGAGGAAAGCCGGGGTAGAGGAGCTCAGAACCTGGTCGACGGAGTTTATGATGGTCTGGGCAAGGACAGGCTGGTAGATGGGCCAGAATTTGACCATGAAGGAATTGATCCACTCGAGGGACTCGTTGTCGGTCTCAAGCTTCTTGAGGGCCATTTCGCGGCTAATGTCGTCGCGGAAGTTGCGGCGAACGCGGCGCAGAGAGGTCCTGTAATAGGTGGCGCAAGCAGCCATGACGATGAGGACCCATCCGAGGCCGCCACCGAGCACAGCGATAAGCCAGGAAGTGATGCAGGCGACAATGACGATGGCGGTGTTGTGGTACCAATCTTGAGGAGATTCAAGGTCAGCAGGGACGTGGTAGGAGGGCAAATTTTGGGGTGGCGCGAGATCTTACCTCCGTAGAGCGAGTCGGGGAGTCTGGCTTCGAGCCAGGTAGAGTGGTCTAGCAAGCTTTCAGACTCGAACGTCTGTTGCGAAGGCCAGCCCATCTTGGGAGCCCATCCGGTGCGGAGATAGGGAGGCTCCTTGGCGCCTGGGTCGGCACCATCGCCGATTGGCTTGCCGCTGGCGTCTCTGGCAACGTCGAGGACGCCTGCTTTGGACGCTTCAGGCAAATCTTCGACGGGGGTTCCGTCGTCCATGTCAGTGACGACGGCGACGGATCTTTCGGGGCGTCCTTGGCGGAGCTCTTGGGGGATGGCCTGGAAGAACAAGGTCAGCAAAGGGGAGACGGGAAGCGGAAGAGGGTAGCAAGCAAGGCATGAGAGGAAGGTGTATTTGGGGGCAGACGTACAGCTCTGGCCTGGGCTCGCTTCTGCTCCGGGGTGGCATCGGGATCAAAGGTGAAGGCAGGGACACCAGCATTACGAGACTCGGCAACCATCTGGCGCTGGGCATCTTCGGGGGTGACGGTACTTTCAGGATCCTGGGAAGCGGCAATGGCATCGTTGACCTTGGCATCGCGGGCCTCGTTGGCAGCCATGGTGAGTGAGTTGGCGGGTGTGATGCGCGATGCGCGATGTGGGTGGCGCGAGGCAGGTCAGGGCGGCTTGGATTAGAGGGATATATCGAGGGACAGGAAACTCAATTGGCGCGCGCCAGTCGGCGAGGCGACATGCAGAAACAGGTCAGCAGCAGCAGCAGTTGTTGTTTGCAGGAGAGAGGGTTGGCGAGAGCTGTCGCAAGCAGCACGGGCTTGGAGGAGTGAGGAGGAGCTGCTAGCTGCTAGCTATGTATGTCTCAATGGGGCGACGACGACTGGAGCTGCGCCCACTCGATGATTGTCTGGTTCTTTGCGACAACCCACCGGGGCCAGACCATAAAATGACGCTGATCTTGCAGGGGTGGGAAGAGGGCGGCGGGGGTATCTTGGGATTAGTCGAGTGCAGGCAAATACTGAGTAAAAGATGTAAAAAAAGAAACACGAGAGAGAGAAAAACAAGATGATAATGGGGTGATGCTAGCACCGACAACGATAGGTGTAGGTGCAAGGGTAGCTAGAGGTAGGGCAAGGCGGAAAGCAGAAAGAAAGCTATGGCGGAGCTGTATGTTGGACAAGTGGCCAAGACGACAAAGGGAGGGGGGAATGATGGGTAAAAACGGCTATAGAAAGAGGATGGATGGATTGAAGAAGTATGAGGGGCGTGGCTTGCTGGCTAGCTCGTCGGAAAGCAGGCTTGAACAAGTTGACGATGACAACGATGACGAAAAAGAGGAAGAGGAAGAGGAGCGAGAGCAGCAGCAGCAGCAAGCCATAAGTGCAGCCAAAGCTAATAAGCTCTGGTTTTGCGCAGCTACTGGTACCACGCAACAGCTATAAGCTACCAACGTACGGATAGCCAGCAAGCAATTGAAAGGCTACCTACTGGTAGAGGCTAGAGGTAGCTACAGTGGAGACGTAGGTGCCTACTAAGGATAGAAAGGCAGACCTGGGGTACCTGATAGTTTGGGTGCTGGGATGTACAGATACTTGGATAGGTAGGCTGCTCTTTATTCAAGGTACGACAAACGTATGACGGTATGACGAGAGGCATCCTGCTCAGTAAGTAGGTACTTGTTAGCACAAAGAGTAAGTAATTCCGTTCATCTTTAGCAGCTTTCCCATGTCTTGCAGCTGCAGCAGTAATACTTAGCAGCAGCCACCACAATTGACTCACAGTAAGTAGGCAGGTGGCAGGTAGCCAAGTAGCCAAACTGCAGAGCCAGCTCTGGCCTGACCTAGGTACCCAGTAGGCATCTACTTACTTATTCATTTACTTACTGGTACTTACTTATCGCAGCTCGGCCACACCTCGCCAGCCAAGCTGGACACGCGGCGCGCTCTGTCTCATCCTTGCTGTCTATCTGTCTCCCTCCCATGCTATCCGGATTCCTCCCTTAGGTGCTTAGCAGTACTTCTGTAGGTTCTCGCACAGCTCGTCTCTTCTGTTCCCTACTGAGTACTTGGCCACGTCTCCACGCTGATCAAGTACAGGTACAAATTACGCAGACCCAGCCATGTCTCCGCCCCGCCCAAAGCTGCCGAGTCCCAGCTCTCTGGTCTGATCCTGGTTCTGCTGAAGGAGGGGCCAGCTTTTCGGTGGGCTTTACAGTCTCTCCGGCTACGTAACTGGCCTGATGGGGGGCTGCGCTAGAGCGCTAATCACGGCAGGAGCCTTGCTCTGGAACCTTTTTTTTTTTTCTCGTCCGGTTGGAGCAGGGCAGGGGAAAGAAGCGAATAAAAAAAACGAGGCTAAAGGAGATTTTTTTTTTGAAAAAAAAAAATGGTAGGCCAATGTTGGAGCGGAATAAGCCAGACAAGCATGTGCGTGTGATTTGATGTGGTTAGACGTGGATTGGGGGGCGACAGCGACTTGCAAGTACTTGTCCAAGAACGTCTCTTTCAGTACTTAAGTAAGTACTTACCAATGAGTACTTGGAGCGATTCATAACACAAGCAACTAACTACTGGGTATACAGATCACGTTGCAACTCTATTGTACGAGCGAGGCCTCTTTGGACCAAGACACGCAGCTTCCAGTACAACTACACCCCCTCCCCCCGTCATTATTAATTTCATCGGTAGCCCTCCGTAAGTACTCTGTACGACGATGGCATTCTTCTGCAGCCTGCTTGGCTGGTTCTCCATGGCCGGACGGCTAAACTTACACATTCCCCAAGCCATGACTGGCAGCCGGTCATGCCTCTCCTCATCGCATCGCTACACTGCGGCACTACATCATCATCCTCATTTTATCCTTGTTACTCGATCTCTCCTCGATGCCACAATGCTTCTCACGCCCACCTCTTGCTCAAATCCACAATGCACGTCGTACTGATAGAGCCTCTCTCGGGATCCCCTACCCTGCCAAGTACGGATTGGGGAGCAAGTACAGATTACGGAGCACAGCGACCCCAGATCGGTTGCGGTTACCACACACCACCACATGCTCGCTGACCTCGCCCAAGTGGAACCACCCCCCCCCCCCCTCCCTCCCGCTGCACATTGCCATGCTGATAGTGCCCACCCATCTGCTAGCATCGGCATCGCCCTCTCCGTTCACTGGTCCAGCTGAAGCTGCATTTCTGCGAATGTACTGAGTATCGGTGGCGCTCTACTTTCCACCAGCAAGTAATCCGTGGCCAGCGGCCAGTATTGCGTACTGATATCTCAACCGCCTTCCAAGGTATCGGCTTGAGTAATAGCCGTGATCCGGCTACCCCAGCTGGCCAGGTCATTCCAAGTTCCTGGTATGCTGCCCAGTTGCCAGCTCTCCAGCTCGGCATGGTCTTTGAAGCCAAACCTTGCAAGGGTTGAATACACTTGTACGGAGTATGGCCGCCGCCGGCTCTAATTAGTTAGCTTCCAGCTGCCCTCAGCCTTTCAGCCGATAGCCAAAACTCTCGTCTCGCCAATCCCGCCTACTTGCCGCCTTTTTTTTAAACCCCCGTTTTCCTTTTGCTTGTCCGTTAATCGCTTTGCGCAATGGCCAATTTCCAAATGTTGTCCTGCCTAGGTACCTTGTCAGTCCAACCGGGTCTTGTCAGGCTTGCCTGCATGCATGCTTGCTGCTCTACTGCAAGTCGAATTCCCAGTGGGCTTTTTGGAAACGGCCAGTTGGCTGCGTAGCCCTGCCCCGCTAGTTATCCAGACGTACGACGTAAACGGTGGGCGATGCAAAACTGCATACACATGTGCATGTACGGAGTATATGGGGTGATTATTATTTTTCGACCATGCTGTGTGAAAAATTAACAAGCCGCTCCATCTCTCAACCAGCACATATGCATCGTGCTTGCCCACAAATATTAAAGAGGAACAAAAGCCCCCAAAATCATAACATGGACACATCAAGATGCCTCGGTCAGTCGACTATCAATCTAATTTGTTACAGTATAGATAGGATGCTATAATGAATATAAATAGAAACAGGTGAGAGGATGAGTGGTATGTAAATGTACAAAATCAGATCGCTTGCTCCCATAAAAAAAATGCAAACCCTTCGATAACTCCAACCATCGGTTTGAATCGTCCAATTCTAATTGTGCCCATTCACGCGCACGTCATCGTCAATATCACTCCTAAAATCCGAACCCGTCGTGCTGGTGTACGGGGCAGCGTCCAGGGTGGTTCACAAACCAAGCCGCAATGCAGGCCCGGTGAAAGCGGCAGAGGCACTCCAGCCGCGCCATGGGCACACCGACTGCAAACTCCTCGAGGCAGATTGTGCACTCGGCATCGTCCACGCAGTCCTTCTCCGTAGCTGCATACGTGTACATGCCGCTGCGCCGAGGGACTGGCGGCGCGGCCGTGGGCCCGCCGGCGGGAGCAGGACTGCCGTATGTGCTGTGCGACTGAATGCATGCCGTGATGTGTTGCTCTCGCAATACTTCAAAGTCTGGGAGCGTTGCTGCTGGCAACTCCCTGTGGCAAACAGGACATTCGTCTTCTTCTGCAAGTTGTGGTGTCGGAGGCAGCGCGCGGTGCCGCGACGACGTTGCCATGTCCTCAAACAGCCCTGGCCGGGTAGTGAACTGCGACGGGCCTGCACGCCCAGAGTGCATCGACAAATATTGTTCAAAAGAGGTCTGATATGAGGCGCTGCGGCTTGATGTCGGTACGGGATCATGGCTTCTTCCAGGAGGGTTCTAATGATCCAGTCAGTTAACCCTTGCCAAAACGCAACAAGAAAAAAGAGAATGGGGAAAGGAAGAAAGCAAGAAAGCAAGAAAACCGGAAGACGGCTACAACGTACGAGAGTGATGCTCCTTGTGCGAGAGCCACTATATTGAGCTGGATCGTTGATCGCTTGCAACGCGCTTGCGAGTCCTCCATAACCGCCACTTGATTGCATCCCACCATATGTGCTGCTCAAGCTGCTCCGAGACCGGTGGTGCGGTGAGCGCGGAGAAAGTGGCGTAGGGCTCTGCGGCGGCGCTATATTCGGGTCGGGGACGCATGGGTTGCAGAGCCTGACCCGTTCGCCGCCTGGCATTCCGTCATGCTCCAGGAAGCCGGCTCCCATCGGGTCTGCAAACAGGCTGGAGGCAAACGACACTTCCGAGTCGGGGGGCCGGACAATGTATTGATTCGGGATCGTGATTCGATGCGGGGAGCATGAGTTGCAGACTACTCTGCCGCATTTCCTGTCGCCCTTGTTAGTAGCCCGCATATGCCATGCAGCTGTGCCGGGTGGTCACACACCTGCAGTGGTGCTTTCGCACCCAGATGCTGAACTGGGTGTTGCAGATTGGACAGAGCGTCACCTCGGCATCTGGCTGCCACCTAGGGAGGGAGAACTCCGGTGTTTCTCGCCGATATCTGTGTGGGCGCTCTGCAGGAGAGCCAACTTGCTGATGCAGGATGCTTCGGCGACCTGTAGATAGACGTGGCACACCCTCGGCCATGCTGCCAGACCGCTGCGGGTACATGATGGATGACAAGTCCACCACTCGTCCATCTGGACCGACAAACCGGGTGCTGGACGGAGATTCGATCCAGGGCCTTGTTGATGAGCTAGCCGCTGTCTGGGCCGTTGTGGTCCGCGACACAGCCCGCCTGGATGAGGTCCGGACAGGAAGTGTGGTGTTTGTGGCGCTGGCGCTTTGAGCATCGCTGGCGCTGTGTATCTCTCGGTGGGGTTGGTTCGAGTTTATATCATCAATTTCTGCATCTCCATTCCCGCCTTGCGTATTCTGCGGCTCTCTCTCTGTAGTCACGGCAGTTGAAGGCGCGTCGTTGGTTGCCACCGATGTTTGCCCCGTTGGACCACTTGTTGGACCCGAGAAGGCATCGCCAGCCTGCGTAGGATCCTCCTCATGGTGAATATTGGGTGTTACGGCACAGTCTGCAGACATACTGGCACCCCCTTCTGCAGAACGGGGGCGCTCAGCACTCGTTGATGGGCTGGGCTCTGTCAGATCATTTGTCGTCTCGCTCGGCGTCGTTGGCGCGGTACGGTCTCGCGGGGTCGCCATGCTCTATAACATCAGTGCAAGAAGCGTAAAGCCTTCGAAAAATTGTAGCGTCTATCCAAAGCCAGATCACGTATCAAGGTAGAATAGTATCGAGGAGGAGCGAGAAGGAGAGTCGGAAAAAAAGAGTAGGATCTTGATGGACGGCTTCTGATTTGTAACCGCTGCGGGCTCGAGATGTCGCCGCCTAGGTTTCGTTCAGGCGCTCAGCCACTTGCTTTCTACCTAGACGCCAGCTCTCAGTACCTGTTACCCGAGCGCTAGTCCGACGAGCACGGAGAGAAGGAAGAAACTGAAGAGCAAAGGATCAAATCGAGCCAAAGGCCATGCAAGCACGTCAAATCAAAGAGCGTTTCGATGGCCTAGGGTCTGGAGAGCGAGTCCAGACACGCGAGCAACCCTTGCGTCAGGAAGTGGGCGCTGTTAGCAAAGCAGCCATCGCCACTAAAGAGACATGTCACACGCCATCCTGTGCCTATCGGGGCCTGCTGTGGCGACAGATGCCGGCGCCATCCCCACTCTACAGGAAGACCAGGACCGACAAGCATATATCCCAGAGGATATAAACTTGAAATCTGAATCACTAATAAAATATCTTCATTGTGCCGTATCTTGAGTTTTCCGCTCCTTATATCTCACTCACAGAATATGATAGATAATACATAGATGGCTTGTATTCATCGGCCAGCGCGCAAACGTGTCCACTACGTATTCAATTACTGGGTTCTCTCAATGATTTCGCCCAACAAAACAACAACTAAAAAGTACAACAAAGAACAAATGACAGCTATGTGCACACTTTAATCAAACGCAAATAACCGAAAATCATTCGCCAACCTCACGATCGTTTGCCCAGTGCACCAGTGACATAATCCGCCATTGCCACGTCTTCGTTCGAAGCGTCTTGCCCCAAAAATATAATGGAATCCATAGAATAATGACACCCGCCGAGATGCCAGCCATGGCACCATATGCGTTTTGATAACCAGACTTGTTGATCCAAGGATTTGTCTCGAAAGAGAGGAAAAATCCAAAAAGTGCTGCAGAGGGTTGTGTGTGAGCAGGATACGTTTTGATATACAGCGATAGGCAGGCTCACATTTGAATCCCATGACGGCAAGAGTAATCTCGCCCGCGATGGGTCTATACGAGTCAATCACATAGACGAGGCATACAGTAGTAGCTTGCGTAATGGAAAAGTTCACTGTAGTCCGTGTTAGCACACTCAACATCACAAGATAGAATTGCTCCTTCCACATACACAGCGCTAGGCCAATAGTCGGACAGATGAAGTTCAAATGATTCTGAATCCCGACCCCATACAGTACAAGGGCCAGAGGTGCTGTAATCGCAGAAATCATTATGGTGGGAAGTCGCATCTCCGGCTCTCGAATGCCTCCATTTTTCCTGGTCAAATGGTCTGCACACAAGTCCCCGAGCTTGCCTCCCGCTGGAAGGCCCAACAGTGAGCCTATAATGGCTGCAAAGAAGCATAACCCAACTTGCCATGGTTGGAAGCGGTAGGCTTCCTCAAAAGCAGGGTCAACGTTTGACGTGACAGCTACAAGGAAGCCAATAGTCACAGACTGGACCAGAGCTGCCCAGAGTACCGACGGCAATAGAATCAGAGCAAAGGGTCGGAGAACCATTTTCAGTACGCTCTCGTCGGTCAACGGCTGACGGCGAAAGACTTTGAGCGATTGCAAGTAAGTCTTCATGGCAACGGTGGACTGGCCAGTCTCGACATCGCTATGTTGGCTTGTGTCACTGCCCAGAGCTTCAGAGAACCCTGAGGAAATATCCTTGCCGGGTTCGACTCGCTTGTATGCCGTCTCAGGCAGCGTAAAGAACAGGAGGAGGAGGACAAAGCCGATCAAGGCAGCGCTCACTTCATAGATTGTTCGCCAGTGTCTGTTGGCAGTGATGCCTCCTGAGATAATCATACCAAAGGCAACTCCAATGGAGAGGAAGCAAGTATACATGGACATGATAGCTCCCCGCTCATGCAGAAAGAAGATGTCGGTGATCGTGACTGGTGCAAGAGTTTCCGCCGCGCCGGCACCAAAGCCCATCAGGATGCGGCCGACTAGGAAACCAGAGTATGACTTCTCAAATATGAGCCAAACAGCGGTCACAAAGTATACTGTGTAGCTGGCGATATACACCGGTCTGCGGCCCCATTTGTTAGCTGCAGGGATCCAAAAGAGGTTGCCCATGCCCTGGAGCAGCGATGTTGAGGTAAAGAAGTAAGCGACTCTGGGGATGGCATAACCCATGAGACTTTCACTCTGCGCAGTCTGTGGAAAGAAGTCTATAGCGGTGCGAACAATGGCAATTGACGGGCCGGCGGCCAAAAAGTTGCACATGGCCATGGCCACGCACAGCACAATCGCGGTGTACTTTTTGCGCCATTGCGACCTTTTCTCGGCAAGTCAGACGTGAGAGAGGGACCGGAAGACCAGAGCAGACAAACCAGTTCAATGGATCGTTGGGATCCGAGGACGGCGTGGGAATCAAAATGATTTGATCATTTTCTTGATTTCTGAGGCGGACGTTGCCCAGGGTCGCTTTGCGAGGGGCTGAGTCGCGGCCTCTCTCCAGCCGGCGCGTAATCACTTCAACGCCATCGGTAGCACCCATGGCGGGCGAGAGTAACGCGCGACAGCAATTATGGCTGTGGAAGCAGTGAGGGTCAACTAATTATGAAAGAGGCATACTCCAGGGTCGAATCGAGCGGGGATCGAATTTCGAGATTGGCGCGACGGAAACGATATTTATTGAGGCTCTCGGTCAGCTGCCGAAAACTGGAGTTGTTTCGCTGGTTGGGGGGATCTAGCCGGACCTGACGGAGTGCTCCGTGGCCTAGACCCTGGGGAGAGTCAAGTTGCAGCCCTTTGCAGTCCCGTGCTGCGACTACCGAAGCAACCGAGCTGCTGTCTTGTCTCGGATTTTGAGAGCCGGGGGGGGTTTTTTTTGGCGGCTCACTGACTGCATCAGTATGATGTCTATTGTCGCTGATCTGACGCCTGGGCATGGTGACTTGTCAAAAATGTAATAATAGCACGGAGTATCCGTCCAGTCTCAGACCTTCGTAAGCAAGGCAAAGCCACTTTTCGAGGTGCAAGGTGACAGGGTTGTCCAAGTCGTTAGCCGTTTACCTAATGTGTTGAGTTAGTGCTAGTTTGGTGGAGGGTGCGTGTCGGATCTTTTCTAAAACATGTTCTTGGCAGTGCAATGCGCAGAAGCTTTGAGTCGTAGTCGCATGATTGAACTCCTCAATAGGTGCGCACAATGGGCAGTTGAATCTCTGCAATGGCCAGTGTTCGATGTCAATAACCAACAGATGATGAAGTTGCAGTCAGAATCTACCCGCGTCCGTAGGAGCCCGTTTGCTCCAAGTTATGTCCGGCTAATGGCCAGGGCCACAAGTACCTAGCTACTTACTCAACTACTCACGTCCGTGCAAAAATAGCACATTCATCGAGAAGTACTCTCCATCAAAGCGCAAGATAGGCCTGGTCATTATCCATCGGTACCTCTAGTGCATCACATACTTACCCCAGCTGTTTCGCCCGCCATCCTGCCCCAATTGTACCATGCAGCCATGTTGTCTCGCGCGGCCCGTCATCTACTTAGGTCCATTCACCCTGGCCGAAACTCTGGCGTCTGGGTAGGGACTGACTACGTCCGAGTCCCCATCATGAGTTCTCAAGCCTCGCCACCTGGGCAGCAACTAGGTCGCTGCCAAGCTAACATTGCCGCTAAAGTAGTGCCGAGACGTCGCCGATGAATACTGCGCACTGAGTGTGGAGAGAGGATCGACCAGCGAGCACCTAGACTCTACTTACCAAGAACAGCCTATGCGTACATGAGTAGTCTACTCTCTCGGTGTTGTCTCACCAGGATGGCGTTATCCAACCAATGGGCCCCAGGCTTGGTGGCATAGCACAGATAGTCAGCACCAGCTCACCCACCTGCTCCACGGAAACAGCTCCGCGATCGTTTTCGAACTTCAGCCGCGTCACTGGCCGCGTTCGCCTAGACTCTCTCCTTTTTTGCTCCTTGGCGCAACGGGTTGTGGTCAAAATCCTGGGGCTACAGCATTGTGTCTGCACTACTCCATCAATCTTGCACGCGACCGTACTCATGTAACCGCCAATCGGTAACACAGGTTCAGCTTGGCTTCTCGACGCCGCCAAGACGGCCATCATGAACGGATCGTCCTCTCTGTCCAAAATCCTGGACCCCCCACTCCCTTATCTGAATCAGCAGCACGCCGAGCAGCCGGTTTATAATCAACTTCCAGCGGCTGCTTCTTACTCCGGCGGCGGCACGCAATACAATGAGCCCTCATCCGGACCCGGCACTGCCAGCCCGGCAGCCGCAGCCTCAACAGAGTCTTCTCAACCGGATCAGTCGTCCGGAACGACGCCTCGCAAGGGCCATGTAGGGAGCAACCTATATGCCTGCCGAGACTGTGGCCGCTCGTACTCGCGGCCCGAACACCTTGTCCGCCACGTCCAAACACATACATTGGGCCGACGCTTTATTTGTGACATCTGTCAAAAGTCTTTTGCCAGGAAGGACCTACTACGTCGGCACGTCGCGAACCACGCGAACGATTCTCCTGCAAAGCGTCGTCGTAAGCAAGCCTCACCAGGACCGGGTCGTGTTTCTCAAGCTTGCCGCCCTTGCGCGACTGCCAGGGTAAAATGTGAAGAAACAAAGCCGTGCAAGCGCTGTATCTCCAGGAAGCTTGAGTGTGCATCTTCCGAGATCGGCCACGTGCACTCAAAGAACATCGCAAACTTTCCAACTGAAGCAGCCCTCCAGGCTACATCTGCAGAATCTAGCGAGCCGTCTCCAACATCGCATCTACCACAAACCTCCTTTCCCGACACTGCCGGCTCTGTCCCAGCTGCACACACAAGCACAACACCCGGATCGCAAACCACTCAACTCATTCTCGATGATAGCCAGCTACCAACACCCGAAAGTGCGCAAGAACACAATGGCTTCCATGCGAACCAGATGGTGTACAGCTATGCGCAGGGCACCACAGAACACATGAATGGTCCGCATATGCTGACGCAACCTGCCTCAAATTTGATGGATCCTACGACAATTCCTTTTTTCGACTTCTTACGCGACGTACTTTACGATCAGCCTTTCAATCCGTCGCGAACTGCAGATCCCCATGGCCTCGCCGTATTGGATTTTTGCGACAATACTAGCCTGGAAATGACTGAAATGGACTTTGGGCTCTTGGATCATTGGAATCTGGATCTCGTAGGAAATGTGCCGCAGTCCAGGCGAGAGGGTAGCATCAGTCGCCCCGAAACCGCGGGTGAAGTCGCGCAGATGCGCAATGCACTTGTCAGAGGCTGGACGGAATCCCCTTGGCGCTGGCAGCCCAAGGAGCACGACACAGGTTACACAGAACTAGGCTACATGCCGGTTAGCAGCAGTCAAGCTGCCAAGATTCACCTGAAGAGGGGCGACAATCAAGCCTTTCGAGTTTCGCGAGAGAAGCTGGAACAGTCTGGTCGAGATAGGCTGCTCTCTGCGGTGCTTAGCACTTGCAAGACCGACAGCAGCAGGAACCAGGTTGCAGCATCTTTTCCGACGGTCGAGCTGATGGACAGCATGATTCATATTTTCCTGGCAGCGCATGCGTGCCAAGTCTCGGGCTGGATTCATTTTCCGACCTTCAAACTGAACGAGCAGTGGCCTGAGTGGATTGGGACCGCCGCAGCTGCCGGTGCGGTGTCAACACCGGTACCGACGCTCCGAAAGTTTGGTTTCGCCGTGCAGGAGGCTATTCGAATCACGATCCCTTCACGATTCGAGGCCAATAATACTGCAATTCAAAACCTTGGCCTTGTCCAATCTCTGATTCTGTGGGAAGACATTGCCCTTTGGAGTGGAAATCGACGCAAAATGGAGATTGCAGAATGCCACCTTGCCATTCCGGTGACCATGATGCGGTATCGTGGCAAGTTTCAGCGCGCCAACTATCCCTTAATTGAAGTCGATGCGTCGGATGAAGGGGAAGAACTCGAAGAGAAATGGAAGGCGTGGATATCGCGAGAACAGTGGAAACGGCTGGTTTTCCACTGCTACCTTCGTGAAGCACAGGCATCAATGACAACCTTCACAAACCCCTGCATGTTATATGGAGAATTGACGCTGCCATTACCCGAGTCTAGAGAATTGTGGTTTGCTCAGACGGCGGTGGAATGGAAAACTAAATATATGGAGCGTCATTCTGGGCAGACGAAGCGGCCTCCATCACTAGGAGACCTGTTTGGCGAAGTGCACAAGCTTCCGGCTAATGCATCCCGCTTAGATCTCCAGCTCTCGATTTCGATATACCTTCACGGGTTCTGGAGCTTGATTTTGGAGTATCGCCAGATGTGCGTGGTACACCGAACCCGATCATATACGACCAACACAAACTCGGCAGCCAGTGTGCTCCTCAACTCGCGCCATCAGGAACTGGTTAGGGAGCTGCAAAATTTTCAACTAGTTGCCGGAGATTGGCCAGATATGTCGGTGCAGGAGCAGGTCGTGTTGCATCTCCTGCAGATGAACCTTCACGTATCACTCGATGACTTGCAGCTATTCTCTGGCAAGGAAGGCGAGGACCAGGCACGCCGAATCTACCCGGTCCTGCAGCAGTGGGCAGCCAGCACCGCAGCGCGAACTGCAGTATTCGGCGCAGGCCAGATTCTGCGATGCGCCAAGATGTTCCCGCCAGACCATCTAAACGGGTTCTACGCAGTCGCTGTGCATCATGCGGCTCTCGCTTTGTGGACGTACGGTGTGGTCAACAAGGCGAACCGGCAACAAACAATGACGTCGCAATATGCGTACGGAAACGTATACCTTGATGATCAGGACTCGTTGTCCGTGCAGAGATTCATCGGATTTGACCAAGGCCGGCCACTAATTCGTGGTCCATTACTGCACGGGGCAGGACGGGAAGCATCTCTGCAGGACACAAAGGCTTGCATGGAGATTTCGCAGGAAATTCTGCGTGCCAATGTAGCTCACGGAAAGGAGGCCACGCCGCCGATCGTCGAAAACCTGTGTCATCTGATTCAACAGCTTGGGGATGCAGCGTGGGCTGTCGGCTTGGGTTAACGAGTCGCTTGTACTACGACGCAGGGTATATATACGCAGGCGCGAGACTCTGTACCTCTTCCCGCCTAGCACAAGCTGCTACTGGCATGGGTTGTGAGGCTCTAAATAGGATTTGTAAACATTCATAGTTTATAATGATAATGAAGCAACCCTTGTCCTTGTCGTCATTTGTTGTCCGGTGGCTACTGTCAACAACAGACGTGCACGCAGCCAGCTACAAGATGGGCCCCACTAGTGAGAGCCACAAGCTGACCAGTCAGCCAGTTATCAAGCCTGGCTGGGCCCGTTCGTACCCGATGGCGTAGCTGTGGCTAGCTGGCTCTCACAGCCTCTCATCAGTGCCAGTCTGTTGGCACCTGGCTGCCGCTAAGAAGTCTCCCCCTCCCCCTTCGGCAGAACTGGCTCTAATAGTAACCCGTTTTCAAAATCGCCTCACTGACGTCGTCCTCTTCTTTCCTCGCTGCGGATCCGTCTCTTTTTTTTTTTTTTGCATACTGGCATCGTGGCAGGCATACGGTAAATTGCCTCTTTCTGCCATACGCTTTGCTTTGTTCCACTTTCAGCAGCTACATCTCGCCTATACGTGCCCCTTGCGCGGAAGAGGACAGTTGGCACTCATTTCATGATCAATAACTCTCGAGCCGGTTACTGTCCGCTCGGTTTCCTTGGCACCTATCACTCGACGATGAGGGATTCTGCTCAAAACGCATTCATTTCATAGAATACCCCAAAATTGGCGGGTTTTCCGTGCAACTGCATCGATATAGACATATAGACATATAGTACCCTCTAGCTCACATACGTCAGCATGTCAGCCTCCGAGACGGCCACTTCTACAGCCGCCATTGCCACCACAGCCGCCGTGGTCACGGCATCGATACTCATCCTATCGCGTGAGGTCCTATGGCCACGATGGGCCAAGGTTCTCCGCAGCCCGCTCAAGACGACACTTCCGCGCCTGAGCCGGGAAGAGACGCGCGACTTGGCCTACCAGCCAGATCAGTTCCCAGGTGCACGAGACGTCGAGACGCCGGTATGTTGTCACGTGTCATTCTTGCAAGAAAATGCTTTCAAATCATCAGATCGACATCACAGCTAACATTTTCGCAGTATGGCTCCATTCGCGTCTATGAGTTCGGCCCCGAAGATGGCCAAAAGGTCATTTTTGTTCACGGCATCACCACGTCGTGTATCACCCTGACCTATATTGCAAATAATCTTGCCAGGCGTGGCTGCCGAGTGATGCTCTTTGTTAGTATTTTCCTCGCCTCTCTGGGCGCGAACACGACTAACACGTCAACTAGGATCTGTTTGGCCGCGGTTACTCTGACGGCGTTGGTGACATCCCCCACGATGCTCGTCTCTATGTCACGCAAATGCTCCTGGCACTCGCATCCAGCCCCCTCCCCTGGACTGGCAACGATTCTCTCAATATTATCGGGTACTCCCTCGGCGGCGGCATCGCTGCTCACTTCGCTGGCACCTTCCCACATATGGTCAAGTCGTTGGTGCTCCTCGCACCAGCTGGCCTCATTCGCGCTGAGCGCTTCGGCCACATTACAAAGTTCATCTTCTCTTCGGGGGTCATTCCGGAGCGTATCCTACACGGCCTTACCAGCCGTCGTCTGCAACAGCCCATCGCCTCATCCGCTAAAGTTCCCAAACAGCCCAACCCCGCAGTCAGTGGCAAGGTCGAGGCCGCTGCCAAGGTTGCGTCCGCTGAGGTTCCGGGCACCGTTTTCGGCACCGAGGACTCCCCGGATCTCCCCATTGAGCAACGCGTCACCCATTATGTCCGCTGGATGGTCAGACACCACCTGGGATTCGTCCCTGCTTTCATGTCATGCGTCCGCCATGCGCCGCTTACGCACCAGCAAGAAAGCTGGAAAGTTCTCGCACAACGCAAGCCCGGAACGACCGCCGTATTGCTCGCAGAGAAGGACGAGATTATCAACTTGGAGGATTATGAGATTGACGGCCTTCCCTTGCTTGGGGGCCGTGAAAATGTTTATTGGAAGGTGCTGCCAGGCACTCACGATTTTGTCATGACGCAACCTGATCTTATCACAAAAGAAATCGAGGATCTTTGGGGTTTAGGGTCTCCAGGTAAATAATTTACACGGTGTCAGGGATGGGCCTTCGCCGGGGTTTGGCACTGCTTGACTTAATTCTCTTAGAGACGGATATATATGGGCTGGTAGAAAGCAATCTAATGAGCGAGTCTAGTGTATTAGAGCATAGTTGTAACAAAATAGATCTATATCGAGCAAGTGGCGAAACCGATCTCGAAAACTACCTAAATTGGTGCATCGGGTTGCAATCAAGTAACAATGACCCAATCATATGGCTAGGTCATTGTTACATGTATTTCCAAGAGCTCTGCCGGATGATGAGACACTACTGTTTCTTACACTCCCTGTATCGTTATAGCTTCAGACCCTTGAGCGACTTTGAAAATCAAACTTTCCTTCTCTGTTTAGTGTATAGGGTAAGCCAAAACAGTGTTGGCAGGAAGTCATCGCCAGAGACAGCGCGGGTGAGTCAGCGTTCGTCCCGCCAAGTCAGCGGGGTGTGGCCGACGGGCCATGAATTCTGCACGTCGTCCCAAAGCTCCACAACACCAGGCCTCGCAGGAGGTAGAAAACCACCACAGGGCTTAGGTTTTTTAACGGAGGCGTCATCTGCGGATGAAGACCGTTTTGGCAACTTTTCGGTCTACTCGACCAGCACGGCTGCTATCCCACTCCCTGCGGACCCGACCCCCAATCGCAGTCTATTCCTTTGCTGCCCGCTTCTACTCGACGCCGATCCCTGACGACGAAAACACCATCGACATGGGCGGCAAATCCAAGTTTGAGCTCAAGACCCCAAAGGGCACCAAGGATTGTAAGGCCGCTTTTTGACTACCCCTCCCCCGCTATCACCAATGTTGTTTTGCGACGACGACGACGACGGCCAACGGCCTCGACAGGCTGCCCCTCCGTCTAATCACGCCCCGCGTTTCGGTTTTCTTCGAGTGATCTCGTCATTAATAATCAAATCTTTTCTTTAGGGGATGGAAAGGACATGGTTATCCGCGACAAAATCTTCAGCACCATCACGCAAGTCTTCAAGCGTCACGGCGGCGTCACCATCGATACCCCCGTCTTCGAGCTCAAAGAGATTCTCGCCGGCAAGTATGGCGAGGACAGCAAGCTCATCTACGACCTGGCCGACCAGGGCGGCGAGATCTGCTCCTTGCGATACGACCTGACGGTGCCGTTTGCCCGATTCCTTGCCATGAACAAAGACATCACCAACATTAAGCGCTACCACATTGCCAAGGTCTACCGCCGCGACCAGCCCGCCATGACCAAAGGCCGTATGCGCGAGTTTTACCAGTGCGATTTCGATATCGCCGGCGTCTACGATCCCATGCTACCCGACGCCGAGGTCCTGCGCATCATCTGCGAGGTCTTTGAAGGCCTCGGCTGGAATAGGGCCTATACCATCAAGCTCAACCACCGCAAGATCCTCGACGGCATCTTCCAGGTCTGCGGCGTTCCGGAGGACAAGATCCGCACCATCTCTTCGGCCGTCGACAAGCTGGACAAGCTCCCCTGGGCTGACGTGCGCAAGGAGATGACCGAGGAGAAGGGCCTAGATGCCGATGTCGCCGACCGCATTGGCGAGTGGGTGGTGCACAAAGGCAAGCACGAGCTTCTTGACAAGCTCCGCAACGACCCCAAACTCTCCGCCAACGCCTCGATGCAGGCTGGCATCGCCGACTTGTCGCTATTGTTTGAATACCTCGAGTCATTCGACGTTCTCGACCGTGTTTCCTTTGACCTCGGCCTCGCCCGCGGCCTGGATTACTACACTGGCCTGATCTACGAGGTTGTAACCGAAGGCTCGGCTCCCGAGTCTACGCCCGGCGCTGCGGCTGCTGCCCCGGCGCCTAAAAGAAAGGGTAAAGGTGGCGAGGACGATGACCGCTCCAACGACCCGACTGTTGGCGTCGGCAGTGTTGCCGCTGGCGGCCGCTACGACAACCTGGTCGGCATGTTTTCCGGCAAGAGCCAGATCCCATGCGTCGGCATCTCGTTTGGTGTCGATCGCATCTTTTCCATCACAAAGGCCAGAATGGCGGCCGACAAGTCCGCTACTCAGGTGCGCAACAATGAGGTCGACGTTTACGTCATGGCATTCGGCGGCAAAGGTTTTGTCAATGAGCGCCTGTCGGTCTGCGCCAAGCTGTGGGAGGGCGGCATTAAGGTGAGTGCGGTTCCCACCTCCCTCCAGTCATTACTTTCACTCCATTTCACCTACGGACTGAAGCTGTTGCTCCCTACCATAGCAACCTCGCTAACAGACATTACCAGGCTGAATTCTTGTACAAGGTCAAGCCCAAGGTGCCCCAGCAGTTCAAGGCCGCTGAGGCTAACGGCGTACCTTTTGCCATTTTTCTAGGCGACGACGAAGTCGCCCAGGGTAACGTCAAGATCAAGGAGATGGGACTTCGCGATGGCCACCCCGAGAAAGAGGGTATCCTTGTCAGCCTCGATAAGATGGTCGACGAGGTCAAGGTCCGTCTGGAGAGGAAGAAGGAGCTCGAGAGCGTCGTACAACAGGCCGAGGGGCTCAGGGTTGTCGACGGCATTAAGAAGGATGCCTCAACTGCCACAGAGGCTGCTGCCGCTGCCGATCCGCCTTCCAGCACTACACAATAGATGTCAGGGGAGAACGAATAATGAGAAAAAAAAAAAAAAGAGAGAAGCGTAAGGACAAAAATCATCTGTGATTAGACTAGAAATGCCGCAACACAGAGGGAGAAGCATTGGGGGATCATGGAGGAAAAATTTTCAGCATTCCCGGCAATATACACCTGATACACGCGGGGATGGCTATCATTAGCCGACAATTCTCGCAACAATTCCCACTTTGCAATGATTCGTGATGCTGCATATGTACAATGATTCATGAACCTTTTACAGTACAGAAGAAGCCCAATATCGGGGCCCGCAAGCGGACTCGGCACATCATGTTCTATTCAGCACTCATGGGGAAGCTGCACGCCGTGTTGAGTGGTCCGGACAACTGTCACCTCCTCGTCGACGATCGGACACCGCCACGGCCGCGTTTTGCTCTGTCAGTTTCCACAGAGCCAGCCCCCCCTCCCCCCCCGGACCTCCATATTCGTAACCGGCATGTTCCCTGCTTGACATGCTTCCGGCCCTCCCAATCCGTCATATCTCGAGTCTGCTTCGTTCAGCCGCTCGAGTCAAAGAGCGAGAATCGACAGCATCGGGATTTTACTCGCTCAAACAATGCGACGCCGCTAAACCAAACGAAGAGATGGACGCCAAGGTCCCGGCCGCATAACCTTCCCCTCAAGGCCTTTGTACTTTTCAAAGGTTGTCAACGATCTGACTAGCCTCGGCGGAAAAACAACAACACCAACAACAACGACCAGATCCCGCCCACATTGCTTGGCAGCAGTCAAAACGCGTCCATGATTGCTTCTTCGTGATGTTGTAGCCGGTGCCATTACATCGCAAATCACTAAGTAGTATGGAAATCTGGGTCATGGGTTTCCTTCCCTCCCTCTTGCCCAATTACTCGAATTTGGCAACCATGCAGAAACGGTATTGAATCAAGGCTGGTTTTTTTCTTCTTTTCTGGCCCAACATGAACTGGTCTGATCTTGTTGGGTAATTCAATAAGCAAAAGCAAAAACGAGCCCACATTGTGTATATATTTTTGGATGAGTAACAGCCTAACAGGTTGCTGTTTGGGCAAGAGATAATCAGGCCCCGGAAAAGTGAACTCATTCCCCAGAAGTCATCCCTGCATCTGTGTGGATTCCCGAGTAGCTGGCTAGCATACCCAGTACTGGGAGAACCACAAAGGTGCAGGTTAAAACAATGCTTTGTTTTTCACTTCGACTGCGCATCATTATCGCTCTGCATGCGCCACTGTCGTGCAGCATGTTTCGACTACTGGTATGTACAGTCGCGTGCTTGAACCCTCTACTGAGTACTTCCTCGTAAGCCTGCCATGCTGCTACAAGTAGGTACAGTCATGTTGCAGGGCTGCGCTAAAACCGACTGCAGGCGTTCGTGTTAGACCATCAGCGTAGCGCGGTTTGATGAGCATCCTCTTCACCTTGATCGTCTAGACATACGTTGGCGCATCTGGGGAGATACGCGAAAGCCAAGCAAACGATGCGACTAGCCCAGGTCAAAGTGTCAGTCGCCAGAAGCGGACAACTCCCAGTTTTGGCACTCTGCACGTGTTTATTTCACATTAGTAGGAAACAGACGGCCACATTGCCAACCTCTCAAATGGAAGAGGCCGACTACTTACAAAGGACGGCCGGCCACAAAGGACAGACAGAGCCTAGGGGGACACGGACCCTGGCGTCGCATTGCGACAAGGGTCGGTGCAATTGGGCAAGGGGGGAGGGATCTGTGCGCGTCGAGACGGCCCTTTCTGCAGTACGGAGTACTGGTACTAAAACGCCGATTCCATCATGTATGTACGGAAGTGGCAACGGGCTTTGGCCTTGTTTAGTTGACAAACGGTTCGTGGGTGTCATATTTCATCCCATGACGTTGTCCTAGGGCCACCATTGTTACCAGGTTGCCAGGGAGCGCCATGGCCTAGTCAAAGAGAGCTAACGCGGTAGCTGCTCTGCGCCTAGTACGTTCCATATTAGGCTTCACAGTGCGGGAGGGTGTTCATGCAATGAACTACTCAGCACACTGAGTGAGCGGCCCGTGTTCTCCCACGTTTTTACCCTAAATTTCCTTTCCGCATCCATGCGTACGCGCATGAATTTGGGGACAATGACATAACCACGAGGTAAAAGATCGTTGCTCGTATTGCACAGGACAGGACAGGACAGGGCGAGGCTCGAGGTTGATGCCCCGTTGCAAATGCCTGCTCAATCGTTAGCCAAAATACGAAGAACTGATAATCATCAATCTGTGGATATGACCTCGCAGCCACGACATGTACTTGTGTAAACCCCCTGCTTGCTTTCGCTGGCAGACTCAACAAGCCACATGCAGCGCAGAATAGCGTGGGCGCGCTTTGATAGCAAGGATGCTAGTAAAGCCTGTAGGAGCATCGATTTAGCCAGGTGATGGACTAGATATGCACGCGATAGATAGCATGGAAAACCATTCTGGCACGCTCGAACTCTTAACCATGGCATCCAGTACGGTTGGCCCGTATCATACCAGAATTCGGCACTTGTAATCTCTACTTTGGCCGCAAGGCCTGAACGCTGACTGCTCAGGCCGTCATGGCTCAAGTGGCGATGGGGCACTTAATAAGATGAGTCTATTCCGTACTGTGCGCCCTATGCTTGTTTGCTTTTTCTCTGCTGCTTTCGGTCGCTTTTTTGAGCCGTAGTAGATTGAATGAGGAAATGGCACCGGTACCCTTTAGTTGATTCCGTGGCCCTTGAAAATTCTTTGGTAGTGCTTGCTTTTGTCGCGGCCCCGGCTGCGTTATTAGCGACTTGGCGGCGCCGTCGTCCAGGATGGAGAACAGGTCGCGGCCAAGGACCGATCGGCTCTAGGCAAGGCCCTCGTCGTTGCCGTGCGTGACACCACCAGTCGCCAGGTGGGCACACTTTCTCCAGCAAAATCGGGCGTGTTCCATATTGTATATTGGGGCTGGCAAACTGGTTTCGTCCCCGGACCTTGCTTGGTCCTTCGCCCCCCGGCACCAGGAAGACGTGTTTCATCAACACGTTCCTTATTAAAAGGTGCCGCGTCCTTCCGGTGCCCTGCGTTGCGGTTAGCCACGCAATTACATCTCGATACACGAAAGCACCTTGTTTGCCTCTGTGCTTCTCGTAAAAGCAAAGCACTGTGCTGCCCATGCTCCTAGGGTCCGAGTCTAACACATCGCGGCTCTAGATCTTACTGTATTCTTTGTGCCCTGCCGCCTTGCGTATCATTGGAGACGACTCGAATCAGTTGGTTCTCGTGACGGACGAAAATTAAACTCTTCATCGATTCTGGCTTTCGAAAGTTTACGGCTGATATCGCGCTCATTTTGTTGTTTGCTCCAAGAAGGAGCTTTAAGCAGAACGTGCCGGCCGCGTTCATACCTGACCGTTGCCAGCTGTCCATACTTACAGGACCGCCTCCCACTGCCATCTCCCGCCTCTCCGCCTTCTTCCTACACTACCAGCACTCCTCTTTTTACTTCTGCTCTTTTGTTCCCAATGGTCATGGTAGCAAGACTTGCTCCCACTGAGAGAACGATGGTGCCGCGCTACAGTGACTACATGGAGGCAAACCAGGCACCTCTCCAAAGCTGGATTGCTGCACAACACGCTTCATCAACAAACAGACGCCTCGCCGCCAAAGCACTGCCGCCACTAAGAGATACTCCGTACACTGCTTTGGATTGGAAGAGGGCGCTGGCCGAGTTGAAGCGAGACTATAGCAATAGGAGATACCGTCCTTGTTCCTCTCGCTGCATTGAACTTCTCAAGAGTGCCCAAACTTCAGTAAGTTATAACTCCGGCACAAAAATAACCTTAACTAGCAATGATTCTAATATAAGATCAGGACAACACCCAGCCTGCATACTTGATATATCTGCATTTTTATGCGGCAACATCCCTGGAGATGCAGGCCAGGAGCCTACATGCCGGCTCTTCTTATCGTCTCAAGCTTCTCGAGGAGGCCCGCGAGCACTATGCTATGGCTTCTCAGACGTCCGAGGAAGCCGATAAAAACTCCTTTCAAATCGCACTGCGACCGACTTCACCTTCTTCCAGTCTGCCCTCGCCCATCGAATCTTGTCTCTCGCACGAATCCACTTCTACAAGAATGTCGTCTCCTACGCCCTCTACAACCTCCAACCACGGCACACGCATAAAGACGAAGAAGAGGGTTGCTTTTGCGGATGAGATTGAATACAATCCCCCAGTTCGGCCCGACTCACCAACCCTCGGCTTTTCAGACCCGGGCAATGGATGCACATCACCATATCCAGACATCCCGCTCGATCCCCTCCCTCCTTGCGTGCAGACCATACCTGACGCTTGCCCAGCCTTTTCACCAACACCAAGTGTTGATGGAGACGAGTTCCCGCAGGATATGTCTCATGAAGAGTTGCCAACCTCAGAATCGCGAGAATCGGTAGAAAGATACTGTACTATCTTGTCCAGTATCCAACGTCAAATTACATCGCACATTGTTGCTATCGATAGGGAAATCACTGCGTCGTTGAGTGCTAAGCCATCTGTGCCAGCCGACGAGGAGATGCGGGCTCTTGAACTTCGGTCGCGGATCGAGAGGCTACGCGCAAATGGCTGGAAACGCAAGCGTTTTGATGCCAAGCGCTACGAGGAATTCTGCGAGCAAGTAATGGCGGACTTGGTCTTTTAACATTTAACAGGTCTCGTCGCGGGCGATGATAGTTTTTGTTTGGGAAAAAGACTAACGTGTACTGATAATGTGTCACGTCGACGATGTAATGACTTATGTAAAGCGTGTTTTATACTTTAAACAACAGGATGACTTGCAGCGGAGTCAATTGGAAATAATTGTGACGATACAAGGGGCCAACTTGGGTAATTTGTCAGATAGCTAGCGTGGTGGCCTAGGTAAACAGAACAAGACATGGAGACTTGAGGCTCTGTCTGCTGTTATCAAAATATATACTGCAGCCAAGACTCTGAATCTGAAATTTGCAATTTGCACAAACAACGGATGCAGTAGTGAAAATGAATAAAGCTGGGCGAAAAAGAAGGAGGCAAGCGAGACGAGACGTAGAAAAAATTCCCGACGGACGAGCCACTACTCGTCTCGACACCATGTACAGCTACAGCAAAGAAGAATTGAAAACGGCCCATGCAAAACACGTTATCGACAAGTGCTCACAAGATCTATCTCATAAAACTCTGCCTTGTTACGTAAATGACCCAAACATTTGCGTTTGGATGCTCACCCCTCGCGCTCTCTCCACCTGCCAGATCAGGAGTTTTGCGTGTTGAAGCTGCGACGGCGGGCCTCTTGGACAAGATCCTCGTCCGTCTGCAGGGCAGCCTCCTTCTTTGCCTTTTCCTCGCGGACCTTGGCGAGGACGACCTCGCGGAAGACGGCCCCGCTCCTGACGGTGTCCTTGAGGGAAGGCTTCTTGGTCTCGCCACTGCTGCTGCCGCTCGACACACTGACGCCCGAGAAGGCCTTGGCGAGGCCGCTTGTCTCGACATTCTGGGCGGCATCCTGCAGGTCATTGTCGTCGTCTTCGTCGGCCTCGTGGCGGAGGCGGGCGATGCGCTTCTGGAGCTGGATGGCGAGGATGGCCTTCCTGAGCTTGGCGCGCGCCTCCTTGGCGCGGCGCAGCTCGGGAAGCAAATCGTGCTCGGTAGCGTTTTGGCCGCTCAGCCAAATGTGCTTCAAGGCTTCCTGAAAAAGGCGGGTCAGTAAATGATGAGCAGAGAACTGGCGAGCGACGAGACGTAGTCGGCCGAAGAGGAAAGAGAGAGCTTACTTGGCTTGTGGCCCGATCGTCGGGGTTGGGGACAATGAGGCATCGAATAAAATCCTTGGCATCCTCGCTCACATCCTTCCAGTATCTGTCATGGAAGATGACAGGGTTCTGGGTGCACTCCTCGAGCAAATCTGTAAGGTTCTCGCTGCGGAATGGCGAATAGCCGCAGAGAAGCGTATATGTGATGACACCCAGGGACCACATATCAACGGGCTTGCCGTGTCCCTCTCTGTTCATGACCTCGGGGGCGGCATAGCCAAACGAGCCAGCCATAGTCTGAAGATTCTCCTGCTTGTTGTCGAGCTCCTTTGCGATACCAAAATCGGCGAGCACCAGGTCGGAATCTGGATCTTTAGTCACATACAACAGGTTCTCGGGTTTCAGATCTGGAGGGAGTTGTTAGCCCGTACGTCAAAGAGGAGTGCCATGCCATGTTTTGACTCGTCCTGCAACATACCTCGATGGACGACTTGGTTACTATGCATGTAGTCGACCGCTGAAAGGACTTGTTTGATGGTCTGGGACGCATCCTTCTCTGTGAATCTGCCATGGTCGCAGATACGGTCGAACAACTCGCCGCCGATCGCAAGCTGGGTGACAATGTAGAACTTGTCCTGTGGCGGGGTTAGATTGTACATTTTCGATCGAAGTCGATGAGGTGGCGTACCTTGGACTCGAACCAATCGATAAACTTGACAATGTGGGGGTGATTAAGTAGCTTGAGCATGTGCAGCTCATCATAGACCATCAATTCGTGGCCCTTGACATTCTTCTTGAGAATAATCTTGATGGCGACCTTGCCATTGGGGCCAGTAGCCTCGCGGACGACGCCATAAGTTCCGGCGCCGAGAGTCTTGCCAAACTTGTATTTCGATCTTGAAGAATGCGTGTTAGAGTACTGGCTGCCAGATTTCGAGAGGGCTTCGAGGGATGTACTTTTTCTCGTAGCTTTCGGGCTGGCCGCCCAGCTTGTGTAGCATGCCGGCGACTATTCATTGCAGTCTGGTCAGCAGACGGTTTCAGGGTAAGCCAGGGCACGTAGGCGGCGCGCGCATTCAAGCGCATAGTGCGCCCTTGGCCTGTTTGGAAGCGCGATATAGCATCTTCAGCGTGAGCAGCATAGAGGGCAACGTACAACTCATTTTCTCGTGGTTGTTTGACTTGGTGTTGTGGCGGGGTATCAAGAAATCGGCTGAGGAGGGGTTGCGACTGCGAGGTCCAGCCTGGAGGCTGACTAGTAGGTGTTGTACGGCTGGCAAGAGGTTTTTTCGTAGAGTGTACCAGTAGAAGCGAAGAGGGGGCGACAGTGTTTCAGACTGATTCTCTCGTGTACAGACAGGCCAAAGTACAAAGAAACAAAAAAAAGAGCTTTCCAGGATAGAGTTGAAAAGGGTTGGGAGGGTCAGAGGATAAGTAAGTACAAGGTTCCTGGTGAGTGTCACAGGGAATTGCCCCTCCTTGGACTGGCCTGCTCAGCCGCCCAGCCCCTCTTGGGCAAACATGTGCTGCAGCTCGACGGGTTCAGTGAGTTGGTACAGGCGTCAAGTACCCAGTTGCCCAGCTCTCCAAGTCGGCAAGCTTCTGTTAGTTTTTACTCGAAGAAAATTATAGAAAGCTCGAGAGCGGTCGTCACAGTCTCTAGAGGCTCAAATACATAGATGAGTGGTACATAGAAATGTGTGGCCAGGTACATGCGCAAGAAATGTTCAACATCGGCAACCAATACAGGGACCTTCTGCGGCTGGGCATTGATTCATCTCGTGCGATTGAGCATCCACTTGGCTCAGCCATCCCGAGAACTACTTACCTTGCAACTTTAATCCCACTACTCCGGCATAGCCGTGGTGGCTCAGCAAACCAACAAATGTCATTCCTCCGAGAGGGCCCTTGAACTCTGGGCCTCCGTATGGCGGCTGGGTTATTCGTGTGGAGCGGGACAGGGCGGCCTCGCGGACCTTGCCTGTGGCTGAGCAACAGTCGGCCTCACCATTAGTAGGTACCTAGATAGCTACAGAGTTTTAATCGTTGGAATTTACTGTCCGTGGTTGTGCCTGCTCCATGTATCTCTGTTCCGCCTACGCCATGCCGTTTTGCTAGTTGTCAGTAGCTGAAGAGCATGGTGCGGACGAGTTTGCCCAGCCACAGCCTCGGCGCCAAACTATTGCCAAAAGTGAGGCTGAACAGCAAGGCATCGTTGTCCTGTCCTGCGGCGCTATAACCTGACCCAATGCCGCGTTTTACGCATCCGTCTATCACGATACCTTACCCGCTCATGATTTAACAAGGCAGGCAGGGGATTAAAAACGGTCTTTCAATGGTGTAATCTCCCGTCACCGGCACCACCCAACTTCGTCTCCCAGAGCCCCCGCCCCCGCCGCTCTCCAAGCTTCTTACCCGTCTTCTGCGTTTGAAATACGATGATGTGTACGGCCGAAAGAATACAACTCTGTATCTTGCACCTTTTGCGCATTGAACTACTCTACTTACCTGTTGTAGTCCTTCTGTAGCACCCATTTGCGGTATGGCCGTGGTGACCCACCGCGCTGCGACATGCGAATGATAAAACCCGCCCACCCGCCGTTCTTGGCCACTTCACACTGCTGCCGCCTGTTGGTCTCTCATACTGCACAGCCATCGCCCACCTTTCTTCGCTCGCTCATAGCAACCTCATTTCATACATACCGGATCGGTCTCTTCTCATAGCTCATCGCCATGGCATCGCTGCGAGCAAACCGAGTGGCCAAGGAGCGCCAAAAGGTATCCGTCCTGATATCTACATTTTCATCGTTAGACCCGTGCGCTCCAGCTAACCACGCTACGAAAGATCGCAAAGCAGGGACTGCCGCCAGGCATCGATCTGATATCGGGCGAGGATATGCGAGAGTGGCAATTTGATATCCGTGTGCTTGACGGCAACCCTCTCTATCGTGACCAGACATTCAGACTCAAGATTGTCTTTAGTGACTCGTACCCCATCGGTAGGTCTCTACTTGCACGCGCAGTCCAAGAAAATTTACGACAGTAATTGATGGTTTCTTCACAGAGCCTCCCGAGGCCACCTTTGAATTAGGACCAGACCGCAACATCCCGATGCACCCACACATATACTCGAACGGCATCATTTGCCTCGACTTGCTGGGCAACCAGGGTTGGAGCCCGGTTCAAAGCGCAGAGAGTGTCTGCATGAGCATCCAGAGCATGTTGACAAGTAATTCGAAAGACGAGAGACCCCCAGACAACGATCATTTCGTCATAGGCAACCGTCGACGCCCTCGGGACATTGATTTTGTCTACCACGATAACAGCGTTTGAGCCGGAGCGCCGCAAGCTATCGCGTCTAAATTTCCCGTTTGATTCCCCTTCCACGATTTATGACTACCAAAGGCACTTGAAGCATTTTATCTATTCAAATATCGCATCTTGGTCCATTATTTTGCATACAAACGTCGGGTGCCCGTAGCTTCGCCTAGATGAACAACGTTTGCCATCTATGGTTCGCGCACCGATGAGGCAGGCCAACACCACCAGGCAGCGATCTATTAGCGCAGCCTGTATATTACATCATACATTAGAAAACTAATGAGAAATCCACAAAAATTTTGAATGTACATATCTCATTTCAATCTGAGAAAATACGAAGTAATTCTTGGACAAATATGTAGATGCCTCTTCCACTCAGAATGACGTCTGGTGGGGTGACCTCTCACTCTCTACTAGGTGCCTACTGGGGTAGCCACCCCGCCAGCCCGCGTAGCTCCAAGCCTCACCGCCCGCTAATCGCGAAGCTGGGCGGCTCTCCGACCTTCTTTCAACCAAGCCAGACTGCCGCCTAGCTCATTCAAAGTGCCGCCAACGATCGCGGTGAGCTGTCATGGCGCCCCGACCCGAGTTCAATACTGAGCAAGTTCGCGGCAAAGCTCGCAAGGATTTGCTCTACCTTCTCGAAGGCGTATGGCTGATCCGACCCTGCACTGTTCTGGCCAATGTTGAGTCCGTCACTGGAATAGCTAACCGTCGGCGTTGCAGGTCCGTGGCAAGAAAAATCTGGTCTTCGATCGCAGCTTGGTAGGTCCTGTCGGTCTCATTGTGAAGGTCGCTACGCTTCAGGAGTACGGGGTCGACAAATTCTTCATCTTGGAAAACAACAACGTCGACGCCAGCCAGCACAATGTTGTCTTCATCGCTCGAGGCGAATGCGCTCGGCAAGCTGATGCCATCGCTAGTATGACCGACCATTGAGCATATTCTATTAGAAAGTCTGAACTGACTATCATTTCAACAGAGCAAATCAAACGAGTCCAACGAGAAAGCCAAAGCACTCATGAATTTCACGTCTGCTGGGTTCCGCGTCGCACTTTGGTTTCCGATCAAATATTTGAAGAAGCTGGCGTCCTCGGCGACGTCAATGTTTCCGAAATCCCCCTCTCATTCTTTCCCTTAGACAAAGATATCTTGTCCCTCGAGCTCGAAGATGCTTTCCGAGACCTCTACCTCCACAAAGACGTCACACCAAATTACCTGCTAGCCAAAGCGCTCATGGACATTCAGCATGTCCACGGTCTTTTCCCCAGAATCACTGGCAAGGGTGATAACGCGAGGAAGGTGGCTGATCTATTGATTCGTATGCGCCAAGAAGCATTGGCGGGTCAAGTTGGCGATGATACCAGACGCGCCAGATTAACACCGAGCATGACCAACGATAGTGTCATTCTTATCGATCGCGAAGTTGATTTCGTCACGCCGCTTCTGACCCAGTTAACATACGAAGGCTTGATCGATGAGCTGTTCGAGATCCGACATAATCAGACCAAGGCAGACACCACAATCGTGGGACCGGGAGCGCAGTCATCCAATGCTTCTCAAAACAGAAAGCGCAACATCGTGCTGGACGGCAGCGACAAGCTGTATGGAGAGCTTCGCGATTCTAATTTTGCGGTTGTCGGAAATCAACTAAATAAAGTTGCTCGGCGGCTGCAGCAGGTGCAGAGCGATTATGAAGCAAAGCACAAGACCAAGACCCTTGCCGAGCTCAAGGATTTTGTAACTCAATTGCCTGGATACCAGCAAGAGCATCAAAGTGTTCGGCTCCACACGGGTCTTGCGGAGGAAATTATAAAACACACCAAGAGCGACCAGTTCGTCGGCTTACTAGAGGTACAGCAAAATCTTGCTGCTGGAGCTGACCCGTCCTCTCAGCTCGATGGTATTGAGGAGCTCATAGCCAGGGAGGCGCCCATTCGTGAAACGTTGCGACTGCTTTGCGTATACTCTTGCATATCAGGTGGCATCAAACCGAAAGACTTTGATCAATTCAAGCGCCTTATCTTGCAAGGTTACGGCTACCAACACATGCTCACCCTCAACAACCTGGAAAAGCTGCAGCTCTTTCTTTCTCGTTCATCTCCTTTAGCGGGAATGATACCCATGACAGCAAACACCGGTACTACTGGCACGAAAACAAATTACACTTATCTGCGGAAGCAGCTCCGCTTAATAGTTGATGAAGTCAAGGAAGATGACCCCAACGATATTGCATATGTGTATAGCGGATACGCCCCGCTATCTATACGGCTCGTGCAGTGCATTCTGCAGAAGCCGTATCTGCAATCCATTACAAGAGGCAATAGCGCGCCCAACGCTGGTAACGCGCTGCCAGCCGGTGGTTCTCAGGGCTGGCACGGCTTCGATGAGGCTGTAAAGCACGCTCGAGGCGAGACTTTTTACGAGATTCAGAAAGGGGAAGATAAAGCTGTGAAAGCACGGGCTCTCCTCTCTGGGGGCGGAAATAAGCAGACGACGTTTGTGGTTTTCATTGGAGGCATAACTTTTACTGAGATTGCTGCGCTGCGATTCATAGCCAAGCAAGAAGAAGGTGAGAACCCCATGATGACACTCCTACAAGAGAAACAATGTTAACAAGGGTGGGCAGAGCGACGAAATATTGTCATTTGCACGACCTCAATAATTAGCGGCAACCGGATGATGGACGCCGCGATTGAGAAGGCATCATACGCCAAGGAGGAAGACCAACCTGCTTCCTCGCCTTGAAGCCCATTAATATGTATAGTAAGCATAGCAATCAAATACCAATCATCATTGACATTGTTGAGATTTAGACGGGTTCCCGCCGACTGACTGCCTTGGAATCGCCATCACTGGGCTGGTCACATATCGCAGCAGAATATCGCCTTCTGGGCTCCGTAGACTCGTTGCTTGACGCTCACTGATACCACCTGACGCTGGAATAATTCGATAGAAAGTTGTTAATGGTTGCTCTAACCCAGGCTGCGTTCATGCTACAAAGCTCGAAACGGCAAGATTGGTGAGCCGCCCCACAGTCATGGCAGGTATGATTTGACGATACCCCTGCACGTGACTCGGCGCTTGACAGTAGTTTCGGCGACCTGAGGGGCTTCATGGACGCTGTAATTCCGGGAGCCCATCTCTATGTGTCCTTGAAAGAAGAGATTTGAGGCGTTTACATGAGATTTTCCCACAAGCGGGCCGCGGGCTCTAGATCGATGGCACAATCGCTTGTCCCGAGAGGCTAGTGTTCGAATCCGACTATATCTGGCAAGGTCGTACCGAGTGAGTGACATTAGATCGGCTTACATATGAGCCAGAGTGAGACTGCATAGTGGCTGACCTGTGTGCAAAATATCAGTATCAAGTTCTCCAGGTCTTTCGCTACATGTTCATACCAAGCGCCCTATCGTATCCCTGCTCGGCGACTCTCACATCCGAACACTCAGGATCGCTGGCCCACAAGCGTGTGCTGATATATCAGCCGCATCTGCACCTACTTGGCTCGCCCGATATCATGTCTTACTGGCGCCAAAATGGAAGCAGATGTTCATACCCAGTATAATGCGAGAAATGAACTCGATTCTCTTCAGCGAGCCGGCGCAACTTCACCGTTCAGTTCACTACCAGTGCTCAGCAACGCTGCCACATCAACTCAGACCCAAGACAGCATGCCGGCTGTCAGCTCGCAGATTCAAGAGCCAACGACAACTACTCAGAATATATCATATGGATCCGTTTCTTTAGCTGAGACTACGACGGGGATAGAAAATAGAAAAATGGAGCTAGATGCCTTCAGCCCACCCTCAGACAGCCAAGCGTCCAGGTAAGCCATTTTCGACGTACGGTGTTTCGCATTGGCTGTCGATGATCTGACAGTTCTATAGTAAAATAAAACTTGAAAAGCCGGACTGCGAAACACCCATGGCGTCCCTTAATATTGGCGCGACGGAATCCTTCGCCTCTGAGATGTCTGATCTCTCATCTCGCCAATCATCCTTCTCTAGTAAAGCGACGACGCCGGCTGATAATGATACCCCAAGAAAACGGTTCTCCGATCTTTCGATCCCCTCGACACTGCAGCGCAGCTACTCACACGATGGCGACCGGCTTGACTTTATCGTTCAGCCTAAATCATCCATTCCTAAAAATATGCCCTCGTCGCAGTATGCAACTGAGTGCATCATTGCGGCAGAAAATTCGCGGCTGAACCCATATGCTCTCCACCCAGAGGAATATCTTCTACTGCGATATCACATATCCCCAGCTCAGGTAACAACGTATCTGAATGTGCGAAATAGTATACTACGCCTCTGGCTGGAAAAGCCCTGGCAAGGGATCACGAGGGAAGAAGCGGTAGGATGCGCCAATGCGCGTTGGTTTGATGCAGCCAATGTCTGCTATGATTGGCTTGTCCGGCGCGGATACATCAACTTTGGATGTCTCGACCTGGGACGGGTTGCTGCAAAGGCGAAACATCAAAGACAGACCTGGAAAAGGAGAACAATTGCGGTAGTAGGGGCCGGAATCTCGGGCTTGTCATGCGCTAGACAATTAGAAGGATTGTTCAAGCAATATGCGAATCGATTTCACGACCTCGGTGAAGACGTACCAAAAGTCCTGCTCATCGAGGGGAGAGGCCGGGTTGGAGGTCGAGTATATTCCCGGCAATTCAAGAGTCAACCCAAGCCGCCCATGGATGGGTTTCACAACAAACGATGCACGGCGGAAATGGGTGGAATGATCATCACTGGGTTCGACCGCGGCAATCCCATCAACGTTCTAGTACGTGGCCAGCTATGTTTGCCTTATCATGCCCTCAAAGCAGAAACCACAATCTATGATAGTGATGGAAGACCGGTCGACGCTGAACGTGATCAGCTCATCGAAAAACTGTACAACGATTGCCTCGACCGTGTCAGCGAGCACAAATACAAAATGGTGGCGGCTGGGTTGATACAAGGCAATCGTGATCTACTGAATGAAGGCAAAGATAGCCCAATAGATGGGTCTAAAAGCATCGCTCAAATCGAAGAGTTGGTTGCGAATCAAGGCAGTGATAAAATGTCACTGCAACGAAATGCGGGCGATGCTGTCCCAATGGTACCACTGTCATCAGACAAATTGACAGGACGGATCTATACCGAACCCGGCGTGCCCTCCACCTCTAAAGCCCCTGCAAAGGCGGCATCGATGGGATGGACACTAAAACAAGGTATTGACATGGAAAAAGACTTGGATCTAGGTCCTGCAGTGGGTGACCCTGAGTCCACTCTGGGATCCGTGCTTGATGACGCGATCTCTCAATACAAGTCGTTTGTCGATTTGAATGCACTGGATCACAGACTTATCAATTGGCATATTGCCAATCTTGAATATAGCAATGCTACAAACCTGCATAATCTGAGTCTTAGCCTATGGGACATCGACGCAGGGAATGAATGGGAAGGCAGCCACACAATGGTTGTTGGAGGCTATCAGAGTGTGGCGCGGGGCTTGCTCCGATGTCCAACCCCTTTGGACATCACAATCAAGTCACCCGTGAGGCGCATTAGGTACCAAGCAGACACGTTCTGTGGAACTGCGAATATTGAATGTGAGGACGGGAAAGTGATAGAGGCCGACTCCGTTGTATGTACCGTTCCGCTTGGGGTCTTGAAGTACGGCAACATCGAATTTGATCCACCTTTGCCTGAATGGAAGTCTCAAGCGGTAGAGAGGCTGGGCTTTGGCATACTCAACAAGGTGGTTATGGTGTACGATCAGGTGTTTTGGGATTCGGATAGACATATATTTGGAGTTTTGAAAGACGCCACAGATCCGCAAAGTACGTTGCAACATGAATATCGCGGCAGCCGCGGACGTTTCTTTCAGTGGTTCAACGTTACAAACACCACGGGAATGCCTTGCCTTATTGCTTTGATGGCTGGGGATGCGGGCTTCGACACAGAATCCTCAAGTAACGAAGATTTGATCCGTGAAGCCACAGAAACTTTACGCAGCGTCTTCGGTCCGGACGTGCCGCATCCGCGGGAAGCCGTAGTGACACGTTGGGGATCTGACCCCTTTGCGAGAGGGAGCTATTCGTCTGCAGCGCCGGAGATGCAGCCGGAGGACTACGACAACATGGCAAGACCCCTAGGCAATCTCTTCTTCGCAGGTGAGCATACTATCGGAACTCACCCCGCAACTGTCCATGGCGCCTACCTGTCAGGCTTGCGAGCTGCCTCGGAGGTCCTCCAAGAGATTCTGGGCCCGATCGAAGTACCCACGCCGCTGATTCTGCCGCGTGACTCCTTACTCCTACAAAAAAGGAAAGAGGCCGCGAAAGATCCCCGTCAAGCACGCATAGATGCGTATGAAATCGACGCTTGGGGCTATGTACAGTCAAGAATCGGGGAGCGGCCCGTACCGCCAGGCAAAGTGGCTGGCAATGCGTACCTGCTCTTCAGTAAGATGTACTTTGACGAAGCACGTAGGCGCTGCGAAGAAAACCGCAAATCAGGCCGGACCCGGGCCATGCCCAACGAAGTTCGTGTCATGACCTCGCGCATGTGGAAGGAGGCCTCTGAGCAGACTCGTGCACCCTTTGAGGCACAGGCGTCTGAGCAGAAGCAGGCATATGCCGAGGCCATGGCCAAATACACACACGCGGCCGAGAAATGGGACCTGGAAGCTATTAACATACGGGCGGCGTACGAGAGGAGCAACCCTTTTACGCCGGACATCGGCGACGCCACAACCGGTTCTGGGGGACGCGACCTGCTCACGCCAAAGAGTCGTCGCGCTCGAAACGTGAGCTATGCGGAAGATAATGACAGCAGCACGGAGCTGTAGGCGGCAGCTATGGATGCATTGTGTTTGATTCATGTATTTCTATGTTTTATCGTCCCTTTTCCCCCCACTATTGCAGTGTGCATATAACCTATATACGGCTCGGCGTTTGTTTGGAGTTGGAGTCAGCGGAAGAGGCTCAAGTTCTTGTATCTCTTTACGCATTCAGAGCGTGGTTGGCGTGCCCGTTGTTTTTTAACATTGGCGACAATTAGTTAGGCGATAGCTTCCTCGTTCCACCATGATAGTCTATATCGTCAACAAGCATCAAATCGCCTGCTGTCTTTACAATCGAAAAAGTCGCATTTTTTTGCTAGCTGATGAAAAAGCGATAATGTGATATACTAAGGGATTTATTGAGGCTTTGATACACGGGGAACCCCCATAGCGGGCGAGACCTCTAAAGTTTGGTACAAAGGGGATCTTTTCAAAGTTATAATTGCACCTCCAGCATTTACATGTCCTCCGAGGCAGTAGCACCAGTAATAATTTCGACAAGCTCGCCAGTAATGACGGCCTGTCGGGTGCGGTTGTAGAGAATCTGGTACTTGCCGATCATCTCACCAGCGTTCTTGGAAGCGTTCTGTGGGTACAATTGTCAGTAAATAGCGCACATGGAGTGATGCCTTTTATGGCGAGTCGATAGCAAACTTACATCCATGGCATTGCGACGGGCAGACTGCTCGCAGGCGTGACCCTCAGCCAGAGCCCAGAAGAGGGAGTTGGCAAGGCTGTACTCGCGAAGGTTCTCGAGAACCTCCTCGTCCACCTCGAAAGAAGAAATGTTGGCTGCCATCAAATTAGCTTTTCAAATTCAATTATGAGCGTGTCCTACAGAAAAAAACATACGGGAAGCGAGAATGGCCTCCTCGGAAAATGCCTCAATGAAGGTAGGCTCGTAGCTGGTGGCGTTGATAAAGCGGTTGTACAGGATCTTGACGTCGGTGTACTCCTTGGGCAGCATGATGACCTGGTCGGCGATGGCCTGCGCGTCCGCAAAGGTAGGAATATCCTTGCCGATACCCGCAAAGGACAGCTGGATATCCTCAGAGCTGGTACGGGAGAGCTGTGCGCGGCACTTCTCGCCAACAATGGCCAGGTCGAACTTCTCACCCTCGGCCTGAAGTCGGCGGATGAAACGGCTCATACCGGAGTGAATACCACCGCAAAGACCCTTGTCGGAGGAGCATACGATGACGAGAGTCTTCTTCTCGCCCTCCTCAAGGGCAGCAGTCTCGGCCTGCTTGAAGACCTCGTTGGAGGTCTCACCGTAGGTGCGGGAGTCGTTCATGCTGCGGGTAGCGCGGGTGAGCTTGGTCGAAGCCACAATCTTCATCGTCGAGGTGATCTTCTGGATGTTCTTGATGGACTTGAGTCGGCCCTCGATTTCGCGGAGGGTGGCATAGGTAGCTGCGCTGCTGGGACCGGCCGGGACAACTCTGCATTATTCGCAGCGCGTCAGCAAATAAAAATCATTCGTCGACGGGGCTTTCGTATGATCGAGCTGCTCTGAATGAGCTCGTATTCGAGCGGCATGCGCTATTCGCGGCGCGAGTGCTGCATTGGGCCGAGCTCGTCGGAGCTTGCGTCGGGGCTCTGATCCCCCCAAATTTCCTGACTGAGGCAGTTCCGTAACTTACCGAGTCGAGGTGACCGCGGCGCGGACGGCAGGGCGGGCCGCTCTGGACAGCATCTTGACAAAGTTCGAGAAGTCGGATTAAATCTCAAACGAGCGGTGACCCAATTGATCGCGCTTGTCGGATCAATTGACGAAGGGGACGGAGAATCGTGGTTCGGGTGGTTGAGGTGGATTCTCTGGGCTCGTTTTGCTCACGTCGCTATTTTCCCGGCAAATTGGCGGGATTACTTTCTCACGTGACTTGACTCTGCCAACGGCGCCTGCCCGGTGCGCCAGGTCCTGGCAGCACTATCTCACTCGATTCCAGGCTTCACCAAAACTCAATCCTTACACTCTTCACTACTCCTGTCAAAGGTGGCTTATTATACTTCCCTCTTCACCTGTACTAGGCGTGGAGGGGTCGGCTTGCACCGTCTTACTCAAGGAATTTTTGCTTCCTGCAACAGAATCGCTTGTCAACCAGTTTCGCAGCTGTCCTCCAGGCCAAACTATTACCACACCCTAGTTTCCTCCTCTCCAGGCGCTCCTACAAAGATGGCGTACAGCAGCTCCGACGACGATATGCCTCTCTCTAGGCCAAATGGAAACAGTATGTGTAATTCTCAACCTCATTTCGATGCAATTTGTGCTTTTCTTTAGGGCCCTTTGCGCTTTGCGACTCGTCGGAAGAATCTTCTTTCGCCTCCCTCCTGCGCTTGCCCTTTCTCAGTCGCTATGAACGCGCCTACTAATCAGAATTTTCGCACAGTTTCGGCCGCAAAGGTCACCGCGTCGATGGATAAGGCACTCGATCGCTCGGTACCCAAATCGTCGCGTGGTGGTGAAGGCCTCATCGTCCGTCGTAACAACTCGGACGCGATGGAGGTCGACGGTCCGCTCAATAACAAGCGCAAGTCCCGCACGTCGATGACAAAGATTGACTACAAGGATGACTCAGATAGCGACGGTGCACCACTGGTATGTTGAACCCTACCAGCTGATGATTCCTCCCCATTTTCCTTTCTAACAAGAGTATCGCAGGCCAAGCGACAGAAGTCGAAGAACGTTGTGCAGTCTGATTCCGATGACGCACCTATTAGCAAATCAAAGCCCAACAAGTCCACCCCCCGCAAGCCGGTTATCGACTCTTCCGATGATGATGTTCCGCTTGGCAACCTTGCTAAGAAGAAGGCAGCCATCGAGAATGCAGCGGCAAAGGAAGCTCAGGCTATTCGTGCTAAAGATGCGAAGAAGAAGGCCACGCCGAGGAAGAGCATCAAAGACGAATCTGACGATGATGCTCCTTTAGCAAGATCGTCCGCGAACAAGCGACAATCGAATGGCGTTGCCGCCAAGCGCAAGTCGAACGGGGTAAAGAAGGAAGAGTCTGATTCCGATGTGCCAATTTCCAAGAAAGCCAAGGCTGCCGCGCCGTCCAAGCAGCGTAAATCTACTGGCGCTAAAGAGACGAAAAAGGCAGCTAAGGAAGAAGAGGAGGACGAGGAGGAGTTTGCGTGGTGGAATGCCCCCAAACCTGAGGATGACTCTATCAAGTGGCAAACACTGGAGCACAACGGTGTTTTGTTTGCTCCTCCCTATGAGCCTCTCCCGAAACACGTCAAGCTTAAGTATGATGGTCAAGAGGTCACTCTGCCTCTTGAAGCCGAGGAGGTGGCTAGCTTCTGGGTTGCTATGATGACGCCTGCGTCCTCGCACCATCTCGAGAACCCTACGTTCCGACAGAACTTCTTCAATGACTTCTCTGAAATCATCAAGAAGGCAGGTGGTGCGAAGAACGCCGCTGGTGAAAAGGTACCGATCAAGAGCTTGGACAAATGCGACTTTGCCAAACTTTATGATCACTGGCTAGCGAAGACCGAGGCCAAAAAGAACAAGAACTTGTCCAAGGCTGAGAAGGAAGCCGCCAAGGCTGAGAAGGACAAGCTGGAGGCTCCATACATAACTTGTCTTTGGGACGGAAGAAAGCAGAAGGTTGGCAACTTTCGCGTTGAACCGCCGAGCTTGTTCCGTGGCCGAGGCGAGCACCCCAAAACTGGCCGTGTCAAGACGCGAGTCTGGCCCGAGCAGATTACAATCAATATTGGCAAGCAGGCTAAAGTTCCAGAACCGCCCAAGGGCCACAAGTGGAAAGCAGTCCAGCATGACCAGAAGGCTACCTGGCTTGCAATGTGGCAAGAAAACATCAATGGCGCCTACAAGTATGTCATGCTGGGGGCCGCCAGTGATGTCAAGGGGCAGAGCGATTTCAAGAAGTTCGAAAAGGCCCGTGAATTGAAAAAGCACATTGACAAGATTCGCCGCGATTACACCAAGGAGCTCAAGAGTGAAATCATGGCTGATCGTCAAAGGGCCACGGCCATGTACCTGATTGACAAGCTAGCTCTGAGAGCAGGCAACGAAAAGGATACGGAGAATGAAGCCGACACCGTAGGCTGCTGCTCGCTGAAGTACGAACATATTACGCTTGAGCCCCCAAACAACGTGACTTTTGATTTCCTGGGCAAGGACAGTATTCGCTACAATGAGACTGCCAAGGTCGATGCCCAAGTCTTCAAGAATCTGAAACTGTTCAAGAAGGCACCAAAGTCTGATGGAGATGACCTTTTTGATCGCTTGACCACCTCTCAGCTGAACAAGCACTTGAACAGTTACATGCAGGGTCTCACAGCCAAGGTGTTCCGTACCTACAATGCTTCGTTCACCATGTCCAGACTTCTTCGAGAACTGGAGAAAGACCCTCGCTCCAAAGGCTCGATTGCGGAGAAGGTCAAGTTGTACAACGATTGCAACCGAGAGGTTGCCATTCTTTGCAATCACAAGCGTTCAGTTGGTGCTGGCCACGAGCAACAGATGCAGAAGCTGGGTGACCGGATCAAGGGCCTGCGATATCAGCAGTGGCGCACGAAAATGATGATACTCGACATAGATCCGAGCCAGAAGAAGAAAAAGGGAGCTGCTTACTTCCAAATTGACGAGGACATTGATAAGGAGTGGATTCTGGAGCACCAGCAATTCCTTGTCGAAGAGCAGCGCACTAAAATTACGAAGAAGTTCGAGAAGGAAAACGAGAAGCGTAAGGCGGACAAGGAGAAGGTACTGCCAGAAAAGGAGCTCAAGGAGCGTCTCCTGGCTGCCAAAGACCTTGAGGCCAAGTTCAAGAAAGAGAACAAGACGAACAAGGTTGAGGCTGAAGGACGCGGCCCAACTGTTGAGAAATTGGTCGCCGCCGTGGAAAAACTCGATGATCGTGTTAAGGTGTTGGAGACGCAAGCTGAAGATCGTGATGGTAACAAGGAAGTCGCTTTGGGTACTTCCAAGATTAACTACATCGATCCTCGCCTCACGGTTGTTTTTTCGAAGAAGTTTGACGTTCCTATTGAGAAGTTCTTCTCGAAGACTCTACGAGACAAGTTTCGGTGGGCCATCAAGTCTGTTGAGGATACTGACGACTGGGAATTTTAAGAAGGAATCTGCACTACAATACTGAGCTGTATAGTCTCAGGACTGCTACTGGCATTTTTCATTCCTCTTTCATTTTTCTTGCATTTCTGTTCTCGTCTATTTTCATCCCCCTTTCCCTACCCCCAATTTTTTTTTTCCCTGAGTTGTCTTTTGGGTTTCATCTCTCTTTCTTTCGTTTTGGCGTCTTTGTGCAGAGCGGAGTACAGTCACGGGAAGAGCACGAAGAAGGATATTAGACGCCAGTCGGCGACTAATGCGATTGTACGATGATACAGTTTGCTGCACGGGGGAATGGGAAGCAAAAATGGCGTTTGTTTTACGGCGAGAAAAGGCCACCTATGGCTCACAACATTTCGATACAAGTACAGCGTATGAGTGGAGGCGGGGTTGCAAGCTCTTTCTATTCAGCTATCTAAGCATGGGTGTATTCTACTTGGCGCAATCATTACGTTGTTGCTGGAGAGGGTGGACAGGCAAGCTATATATGGAACATGTAAAAATTCGGTTGCGATAGCTTCGTTTAGTTTTAGTTCTAATGCTGCCAAACTGAAAACTCTCTTGATAAACCACTGTTATTCGTCTGAAAGCGAGTCATTGTGTGAATTATGCGCTGTGTCGCGAGTTTTGGCTATTCTATGTCCATCTATAAATGCAGTCCGTCCATGCCTTGCGCGTTATCAAGACGAAGCGCAACCGGCGTCCCGGTCTGAGGGATCGCTCATTGCTCAGCCAGCCCTATAATATATGCTTGTAAAATATGTACTTCTATATATGCGTGAACGTAGGTCGTAAAAATCAATGCCAATCATTATGCAATCTTTTGTCGGCTGTCCACCCGATCACGTTGGGGCGCTCGATCTTGTCTCAGAAGGCTCTGCCCATGAAGATGGCCGCGCCGACGGCGACAGCGGCCGAGGCAGCAGACAGCAGCAGCGAGGGCCCGGCAAGGGTGGCGGCGGCGGAGCGCATAATCTTGCCCGAGGAGGTCATGTACCAGCCGTTGGGGATGCTGCCGCCTGTGGGCGGGTTCGTGCCGACCCAGGGCCAGCCAGTCTGCGTTTTGGTGGCGGGGCTGCCGTCCTTGCCCATGCCGCCAACGGGGACGCCCGGGGCGGAGGCGGCTGCGCGGGTCGGCGCCGGGGCGGTGCCGGTGACGGCAGGCACATTCTTGTGGCCGCCAGCATTGCCGTTGACCTGGCCGCCAACGGCCTCAATGGACTGCCAGGAGCCCGAGGTGTCCTTGTAGCGGTACTGCTTGCCGGTGGAGTAGTCGGTGACGCGGAGCGACTTGACGGCCATGGCAAAGGGCCCCTTGGAGAAGTCGGTCGGCCCGCGCGCCCACTCGACGGTGCCGGGCGGGTTGCGGGAAGCGTCGCCGCCGGCCCACGCGCCGACCTTGATCTGCATGGGGGTCTGCGGGTACTGGTCTCGCTCGGCGTCGGCTTGCTTGAGCTCGCGGACGGACTTGCCGTCAACGGTCCAGACGATGCGGTCCTGGGTCCAGTCGACGGCGTAGGTGATCCAGCGGGCTTGCGTGCCCTGGACGGCGTGAAACTGTCCGCGGTTGTAGTCGGTGGTGCGGCCCTTGCCAAAGTAGTTGGACTGCATCTCGTCCGGGTTGGTGCCGAGCCACTCCATGTCGATCTCGTCGAGGTCGTCGGACTCGAGCACGACCGACGACACGATGCCGGCCCCGGGCGCCGCTTTCATGGTGATCTCGACGTGCCCGAACATGATGTAGAAGAGCGAGTTGAGCTGCGGCGCGTCGCCGCTGGCGGCCACGGTGAAGGAGGCGCCGTCGGAGCCATAGGTCGGGACGCCCTGCGCCGCAAACGAGTTGACGGAGCCCTTGGTGAAGTCGACGTCGATGGACATGCCCAGTGCTGTGTTGGGCGGGCAGGAAGCTGCAAGCGTAGCGCGTGGTTAGTTCTATGTATGTGTAGCAAGGCAGGTGTTTTGGGCGGGAGGGGAGGAGGGATGTGGGCATCGTACATTGCTGTAGTGGGTTGCATTTGCTCCAGGTTTGCGCAGCTGTCACGGCGAGGGTCGAAGCTCCCGCTGCTATACGGAACGGTATTCTCATGTTTAGGTATGTGTGAATTTGTTTGTTGTGTGAGGCGTCTAGGTCTGTTTGTCAACCCGGCGGCGGATTCGACTGCAGGGTTGTCGTTTGCCTTGTGCAGGCCGGTGATGTCGTTTGCTGGTTGCAAGTGCCGTCTGTCGGATGTAGTTCTGTTTTCTCGTTTGCTGCGGGTGTATGGAAGGAGAGGTAAGGACGAGCGACAAAGACAAGGAAGTGTTGAGATGAATGCAAGAATAAGAGGAGGAAAGGAAGACAGAAAAGGAAAAGGGAAAGAAAAAAAGGAAGAAAAAAGAAACGTTGGGCGTTGCGATATCAGGCACAGGCGCGCCAAGATCAGAAGCCAGGGTGCCCAACCTGCGGACTTGTTAGTTCCTTGATTATGAATGCTCTTCCCAGCCACTCAATGTTGTGGTACGAGAGAGTGTCACCAGCAAGGCCTATGCAGAGGGGGCCTATACAAGCAAACTGCTATACGAGAAGAAAATAAAAAATTCGAGAAACTGAACTCGGAGTCAGAGACGAGTTGATGTGTTGATTTTGTTTCTTCATGTCTAGGTATTTGCCGATATCACACAGTATACTCTAAGACAATGTGGTTAAACGGCATCGTCATCCAACTACTCGGTAGTACGGAGTAGTAGCAGCACTAATCTAGTGGCTGGTGTTTCTACCTTACTTCGCAGTTTAGCGGGTCTTTACAGCGCCTTTTATTAGCGACCCTCAGCGCCAACGCACTCGCTGTCTACAGGTCTTTTTAGATTTTTTTAGCGGACCCGGGTGGCTGGGCTTGCCTAATAATACATAAACTCGGTGGCTGGGGGTTCGACGTTGCTACCCGCTGAGCCTCATCCTTCAACAGCGTTTTCTCGCGTAAGTAGGTATAGATGACGCACGCTTTCAATTCTCTTCACAAGTGCATTCTCCATTTCCCATGCCGTTTCATCTCTCAGCGGGCCGTCCTATCCGTCCCTAAACCCGCATTCGATCGCCAGGAAGCCGATCAAGAAACAACAACTGCCCCGTAATCCCTTCATGTTGATGTGCTAGCTTTGGCTCCTTTGAACAACAAGGGGCAAATCACTCCTACGTAGGAAACTGGCGGCTATCAAAGTACAGCGTAGCTTTTTCTATCTCGCGGCGTGTCTAACAACATGAGAAATGCGTGCCTGCACAAGGCGCCGTCTTCAACAGCCCGTCAAATTTCTTCCTCTCTTCTACGGAATTTCAGACGCCCAGTCGTGCTTGAAATCCCAGAGTAAAATGGAGACGGGAAACAGTCAAGAAAGAAAATGGTCTAAACAGAGAATTAAGGAATGTGTGGATAAGTAGATTTACACAGATGCCCAACTTTATCAAGCCCAAAAGCGCTCAACAAGAGACATCCCATTGTACAGCAGCATTTTGCACCCATCGCTGCACCGCCGCATATCGCAACGATGATGTTGCGGCGAAAAGGAAGAAACGTCCGACCGCTTCTTTTTAAAAGTCGGGGCCGAGCCTTTCACGGAGGCGCGTTTGTGTTTCCGCAAAGACTACGTCGGGGGTAGTGATGGCCTCGACCTTGACCACCTTGCCCTGCTTCTCGTAGTAGTCGACGACAGGCATGCTCGTCTCGATGAAGGTTCGGAAGCGCTTGCGGATGCTCTCGGCATTGTCGTCGGCACGGCCGCTCGTCTTACCGCGCTCGAGCAGGCGCTCCTCCATGACCTTTTCGGGGCAGTCGAAGAAAAGGACCAGCTTGGCCGGGCATACCGTGTCCTCGAACTTGTAGGCCTGGTCCAGCTTACGCGGGAAGCCGTCGATGAGGAAGCGGCCCGTCGCGGTGCCCTTTGCGCGGAGCGCATCCGTCATGGCGTTCTCGAGCAGCTTGACCGTCACCTCCATGGGTACAATCAGTCCATTCTTGATGTAGTCCCGGATGAGGTCACCAAATTGCGAGCCGGGCCGGTCCTGCTCCGCGCGGAGGAGGTCGCCGGCTGATAGGTGCGTGAAGCCGTGCTGCTCGACGAGCTTGGCGCACTGCGTGCCCTTGCCCGCGCCGGGCCCGCCGAGCACGAAGACGACGGTCACATCCTTGGGCGAGAAAACGGGGCCGGTCACTTCGGCGCTCGCCGGCGTGTTCGGCTGCGAGCCGCCGGGAACGGGAGCGGTGCCTACAGACAACGCAGCCTGTTAGCCAGGGAAAGCTTGGGAATTAACGGCTGAAGCGCCCCGGGGTTATGGGAGCTGCGGGGGCTGCGGGTTGTTTTGTACGGCCAATTGACAGCTTCAGCATGATCGAATTAAGAAGCTGAGAGCGTCCACGAAGCGACCTAAGGTGCTTCATCCGGATTGGTTTTCCGTTTCCGCAAGAATCGGTTACGCGTTGTACGTGTGGCGTTTCGAAATAAAAAAAGACACGGGCAAAATAAAAATTCATCAACGCAAGCCACTTGCGCCTTCTCAGGACTCACCCTTGCGGCGGTTCGCTAGGGCAATGTAGCCGGCCGTGCCGAGACCAATGATGGCGAAAAAGGGCCAGAACTTGACCTTGTTCGGGTTGTTCGCGCGAGGGGGTTCGGACGAGTAGGAGCGGCGTTGCTGCTGGCGAAAGCTTCGTGCGAGGGAAGCAGGGCGGGAAGCTGTTGAAATACCGGCAGCGGGACGAGGCTGCTGCTGCGCCAGGCGGCCGGCCCAGCGACCGACAGGCACGCGGATCGACATTGTGACTTGTTGTGCTGCGAGGATCCCGGAGGAGAAGGAAGCGTGTGGTGGCGGAGGGGGGATGACGATTCAAAGAGGAAGAAAAAAAAAAGGAAATCGGCTGACCTTGTGAAGCCCCCTTTGACCAGAGCTTGTGACGACCAAGTTAAGGAGCTCACGCATCAGGAAATTCCCCCCCACGCTGGCAAATCTCCACTTTTTGATATTTGAGGCGGAAGGATCACTTTTCTATGTGACAACCTTGCATCTTTGCCAATTCTCCGCCTCAGCTTTGTTTTCTGTTTTCCCTTTTTTTTTTTTTTCTTGTTGTTGTTTTTTTGAAAGAAAAAATGCAAGAGAAATTTGCATACCTGGTAAAAAGGGCGCACTTTGGACAGATGCGACCTGCAAATACTGTATACAGTCTACCACATATCGAGACCGAGAAATAAAGCCACAAAATAATACTTCTTTACGACGAAGAATGAGCCAAAATGTTTGAACAGATGTGATGACGGCTAGAAACCCTCAGATTGTAATATGCAACAATAGCAAGATGTGATGCCGTTAAATGTACAACTTTTGTAAATGAACTAGCTACCCTATTCAACAAGAAGCCAGGACATGTACGTCACAAGGGCTTCGGTAATCAGCTTGACGCCAACAATGCCCTTGGCTTCCTTACAGTAGCTTGGAACCACAAAGGAGTTAGTCGCTTGCTGGGGAGACTGAAAAAACATCAGATCCTGTTGGTCAGAACACGCACGAAGGCTTGCTACAATCCCTAGTGTATGACCGACGAGACCATGCCTCATTCCACTTATAATGCCAGAGCTCTGGATGCCAATGGATACTGCGTAACAGCCTTTGGTCTCCTAGCAGGAGGTGGGATGGGCTCAGTGGCAGATGTGTCGAGCTCCGCTGCACAACCACTACGCTACCAAGGCGCTACAAGAGAAAGACGCCCTTCAAAGGAAATAACGTGGCAGTGAGTTAGTGACCCTGTATTCGACTCTTCTCATCAGGCTCATCAAGCCTGATGCCCATGTAAGAAGGGCGTCCCGTTCCCCGACGCTCTCCTCGCCGCGTCCGAGGAGCGGCGCACGAGGTTGTCGTTTGACCATCACCAGCTCGTCTCCGCCACGAGCCGCAGAGGCGCTCTCGCTTGGCTCCGGGGGGACGAGCGGCTGGTGTCGGGGCCACACGAGTTGGGCGTGCCCAGCCAGCAAGCAGGTTGCCTGGCAATTACTACATCGAGCGTCCACCATGGGTCAAACTCAGCCGACAAGGTCAAGACAAGAAGCACGCGGCCGGGCCTGAGAACCTAGGTTGCTTATGCCCCCCCCCCCTCGGGGCGCCACTCCATTGTCTCTCAATTGAAGAGTCGGTGCCTTTTTGGGAATATCATCTGCAAGTGTCTGGTTGCAGCAGCTCTGGCCAGGGTCTGCAGTCTTATCTGAGGCGGCGTATGAAGTAAACGGGCCATCGGTCCGGCCACTGACTACAACGCCACATATGCAGCACCACTGAAGTCCTACAGCTTCTGGTAGCAACTTGCGGAACCAAGGAAAACATATCCGGTCTCGCAGAGCTATCGCTCTCGGTCTCGCTCGTATTCTCTGCCCGCATAAGCATCCGTCGCGCAATAGATGTCTGTTCTCAGCTTAGAGCCTCCATCAACGTTAGCGCCGGCATCTCGGGGCTAGCGCCGGCTGTCTCTCATATGATGCCAGCGATACACTGCACGCTTGCCCAACTCGTGATGCCCGGGAATCGATTTGATTTTGAGCCAATTGATTTGCTTTTACACGGAAAAATTCCGCTCGTTGCGGTTCATATCAACTTGACAGATGTCATGCTGTTGCAAAGCCGTATAGGAGAGTTTCTGTCCCTCTGGAAAACTCAAGCTGCCTTTGACGTCATGGTGTCTATTGTGGCTCTCTATGGAGATTCCATCTCGTATTTTTTCGTAGTTCTTTTCAGCCCTCTGGATCGACATGCCTAAAATTAGCGGCACGGAGCCACCGGTGACCCAATCTTTGCTCCAGCATCACCGCCCACGGGGCTGTAAACCAAGCTTCCTCCGCCGGCCACAGAGCTGCAGGGGAGTGACTGACGGTACGAGACGTCATTTACGGTGGTGGTGCCAAAGTGGTTGGCTTAATTCGAGGGACTTGCGGCTGCCCCGGGGGCGATAACCCGATCCAGGGTTTGAAAGCGAGACCCGCCCACCACAGTTCCGGACGGCATTGCCACATCGCCTTGTTGCTTTTTCGTGGCAGATACACATCGTTGATCTAACGTTTCACTCCTCCTCGATACTCTGTTGACTGATTATCAGCGAGCGGCCAGAGTCATCTCTTCCTTTTTGTAGAGAATACAAAACACTTTGTTGTAGCAATCACTCTTGTTGTACTGTCTTGGCCTGTTGACCCAAACCTGTCAACCTCGCAAAAGACCCTGCTATGTTATCGAGGTAGGTGGGAAAGCCAGGCCCGCATGGTCTTATTTCCCGGCCCATACATCTCCTTTATGACGTCCTCTCGGTGGAACAAGTTGCGGGTCATCGCTACCGGTGAGAGTTGCCGACAGTCCTGGTTCTAATTCAAGCATGTCAGCCAGTAGTGCCTTTGTCTTTACTGCGCCAATACGAAGAGTTATGTAGACATCTAGGTAGGCATGTTCTCGCGCCTCTCTCTCTCTCCTTGGGATCTCGAGGTATAAGTACGCCTCCGCAGCCCCTCGTCTATCTAGGCCGTCTCATCATCAAACCATCACAATCTTCTACCAACAAAAGCCTTTCTACAACTACACACCAAGTCGCCACCGTCTTAAACGTCGTCACAATGAAGTTCACCACTGCCTTCGCCGCCGTCGCCGCCTTCACTGGCGTTGCTTCTGCCGCCGCCATCGAGGCCCGTGATACCTGCGAGCCCGAGTACGGCGTCTGCTACGCCCCTGGCCAGCCCGACCCTTCCCGGCCTTGCTGCGATGGCCTCATCTGCGTCGCTGACCGCTGCCGTGACCCCAAGAAGCTCGCACCGCCTGAGCCAACTTGCCTGGCCAAGTATGCCACCTGCTACGTCGCCGGCGGTCCTCAGCCCGACAAGCCCTGCTGTGAGGGCTTGATCTGCGCTGCTGACCGTTGCCGTGACCCCAAGGAGGAGACTGCTGCTTAAGCTGGTGGCCAAATTCTTCCTGTTCTCTGAGAATTAACGGTCAAGCTTCGGAAATGAATTGGATTTGGTGTTTGGACCAGCATGTAATACTAGAGCAGTTAGCAGCTGATAGTTCTTCTTTTTGAACAATTCAATAATACAACAATGTACAATCGAGAGTCTGCATTTCTGCCAAAGTGAATGTGAATTTGTCGAGAGCGTGGGACCAAAGGAAGAGATGTTGGCTTCGGAAACGATTTACATAGCGTCGCATTGTCATATGAAGAGTTCCGGCTGGAACTGAGGCGCCAACGTATTTTTCTTGATCATTTATCGAATATCAGAGCATAGTGCATCTATCCCTTCCCGAACCTCCGTACGCAGGTCAGCTCGAAATTGAGTGCAAAGGCCGCAAAGTAGCGCAGCCTTTGATCAGCCTCCACACTACATACTGGTGCGGGGTTATGCGGACATTTACTAGTACCGCCAACGTCCACTTCCGCGTGGCCAGACTCCCGCAACCCTTCTTCCATGTCACCGCCCCAGCCAATATTTTGAACATTACTGATCAATTCAGCCCTGCTTATCACTTGATCCCCCACTCTAACGGTTGCAAGTACAATGGCAAATATGAGGCAACAGGGACAACACCTATGGGCTCGGCTCTCAGCTGAGGTGGGCTAGGACGAAGAGCAATCAATAAAGCTGGCCATACACTGCTATCAAATCAAAAGCTTGGCTGCTCTCCCGATAGATGCCACGGATTAGTGATACATGGATTCGTCATTCTTCACAACATTGCCGAGGTTTGTTCAGGCCAACGCAATGAAGGCATTTTAATGTCGTCTATATAAAGACGCCCTTCCAGACTTCTGAAGTCAACTTCCCACTACATCACAACAAGCAACAGCAACAGCAACAGCCTAAGAGCCTGCCATACTTGAAAGACATGGACACATCCTCGAGTCCTCCTCTTGTATTCGTCGTTGGTGGCACCGGGGCACAGGGCATGCCTGTAATCCGCGGTCTCGTCGAGGATGGCGCATACGCCGTCCGCTTCCTGACACGCGATGCGACATCCAGGCGTTCCCAAGAGCTTCTCAAGCTCCCAAACGTGGCCGCCGTCGAAGGCACATTCGCGAGCGAGCACGATCTGCGGCAAGGACTGCGCGGCGCCACCTATGCGTTTATCAACATTGACGGCTTCAACGCGGGCGAGAAGACGGAGACGTTCTGGGCCATGCGTTCCTACGAGCTGGCCCTGGAAGAGGGCATCGAGTTCTTCGTCTACGGAAACCTCGACTTTGTCTACAAGAAGAGCGGCTACGACCCCGCGCTGCGATGCGGCCACTACGACGGCAAGGGCCGCGTCGGGGAATGGATCCTGCAGCAGACCCGGGCGCCACCGCCGCCGGGGAACAAGCGCCGCCGCATGGGCGCCGCGCTCTTCACCACAGGGCCGTACATGTCCATGGCCGTGGCAGCCGGCACGCCTATGTCGCCGACCGTGGAGGACGGCGTCGTGACCTGGCGCGTGCCGCTCGGCCGGGGCGCCGTCGCCCACGTCGACCTCGACGACTGCGGGCACTACGTCCGGTGGCTGCTCGACCACCCGGCGCGCGCCGACGGGCTGGACCTCGAGGTGGCCGTCGACCTGGTCGGCTACGACGAGCTCGCGCGCGCCTTCACGCAGGTCACGGGCCGCCCCGCGCGGTACGTCGACACCGACCTCGCCGACTACTGGGCCGGCGCCGGTCCGCTCGGCCGGGGCACCGCCGCCGCGGGCTACAACGCGGACCCCGCCGACGCCGCGACCATGACCATGCGCGACAACTTTACCGGCTTCTGGAACATGTGGCGGCGCTCGGGCGGCGGCGGCGAGGGCGGCGAGGGCGGCGAGGGCGGCGGCCACGTCATCCGGCGCGACTGGGCCCTGCTCGACGAGATCCACCCCGGCCGGGTCCGGTCGGCGCTCGAGTGGTTCCAGAAGGAGGAGGACAGGAGCGCCGCGCTCGGCTTGCCGGACCTCTGGACGCGCGTGAACAACCTGCGGCCCGTGCTCAAGGTTGCGGAGGACGGTAGGAAGGGGCGGCTTTGAACCGGATGGGATCGCACGCCGCCCTTGTATTCCATTACAGGGAACTCCCGACTCGGAAGCCTCGCTGCGCTGGTTCCGAGTCTGAAATGGGGTATGCCGGCATCTATACTCAGTAGAACAACTGCATGAGTAGCCACTGGATCGCTCTGAGAGTATGATTATTATTATTTTGTCGTGTTGCGAGATTTATGCCTGAATAGCCAGACTCGGTTTCGGTGGGAAACGCATGACTCTTCCATCACGCTTCCATGTGCACAGGGTGTAAAGCTGGGCTCGACACGTAGCTCTGTACTGGTTAGGATCTCATTGCCGTTTTTTCGAATTCATGGTAGCCCATGGTAAACTACCTCTACTGCATGTCGACACCACGCACTGTCCTGCTTGTGTGCGAGAGGCGAGCGCCAGGCAAACCGGCATCGTGATTACTTGCGTTTCCAGGGCGTCAATGTAATCTGAAGTGATACAATTGATGTGGTAATGAGACTGGGGCATGTTATATTACAATACGTACAATATATATGCGTGACTGCGAATGAGTACGGTGTGGGAAAAGATGCAGGTGAATGAATAGCATTAAGGGCTGGGCATTGCTGTCATCGGGCGCCGACGTCAAGTTCGGTGGGCCAGCATTGATTTGAGCATAATAAACCATTGACTGGTAGAGTCATCACTTTCTATTCTGACTTTCAAGTATGCTGCTATCCGATTGGTTGCTTATTTGGCTTTTCCGCCCACGAATAAACTCGTATGGAGGACAACCCAGAGCCTATTCATTCTTTCATGGTAATATCATTGGCACCGACACATGACGTCGCGAGAGGGCGCACGGAAGGATGCCGTGTTATAACCCTTGCGGTCATCACAGAACCAGAAACAATTCGTCACTACCCGGTTGATAGCTTCTACGTACTCTTTTGATGACCGTATAGCTACCGCGTGCCGCGACTGGCCGAGGTCCCCGCGGCCTCAACCCGGCTGCGACAACCGGCCCTACCCTGAAGCGCCATGACGAGCACCCCAAACTCTAATAAGTTCGCCTCTTTGTCGACGTCCCTCCCGTATTGGGCCAGTTTTTAAACTTCGTATTGCACTTGCGAACACCTTCGATAGGAATCCCAAGCGACCTCTCCACCGCGCCCGTTCTCTCGTCTTGGCGGGGAATCCAAGCTCCAGCCAGAGGCTAGATGCCGTACGTGTCGTACTCGGAGCCGGCTGACCAATTTACGAGCAATACCACCAGGCCAGAACGGTAAACATTGTGCCAAAGTGTAGACCACAGATGTGCCAGTACGCACTAGAGGATGCGATGTTTGCACCCGAGCACAAGTGCCTGGGGTAAAACCCTTGTCTATCGGCGGGATCACGCATTCCACTCTCGCGTGGTGGTTCGACCTGAAGCGGCGCAAGGCGACGCTCAAGCCCTTTTCTTCGCTGACGCGCATCGTGAGACGTCCATCACCGGTCGCGAAGAGATGTATAAACCTCAAAGCGAAACGGGGCCGACATGCTGAAGCTTAATTCACGGGACATGAGCTGATTGCTTGTCACGAACTTGAGATGGCACCTTGCTAGCTGCACCCTCCCCTCTGACAGATGCAAAGCCAGGCACAAACGCATGATTTTCGAACGCGAGATACAAGATCTTCTGCTTTGGGTTGTTTTCTTCTTCTTCTTCTTCTTTCTTTTTCCTTCTTTGCGGCCATGCGCATGCTTTTACCGCAAGGGAGGATGCAGGCATACGCAACCAAGCGCATGTTCGATAGGCAAAGGACAAGTCATAGCTCACCTGCAACGCAAAAGGAAAATGGTGCATCAAAAGAAAGCTGTGGAGGCTAGGCGATGAAAAAGGCAGCAATGAAAAAGAAAAAAAGATCACTCCATCCACTGCATTCAGACCACCGCTGACCAGTCTGAAAAGGAAAAAATCGCATGAATTTGTAAATGTTTTTCTTCTTTCGGAAAATAAGTCAATGATTCGGATGCCACCTTTTACCATGACACTGAGATGGGTGGCTGAGGTGGATGTCATTTTTGCTTGAGATCCCCCGCCTCTTTTCTTTTTCTATCGTCCCTCACTGCTCAGGCGTATTGTGCTTTTTGTTTGTCTTAAGGAGACATGACGAAACCGAGCTGAGTATCGTGTATTATTCATTCCTTTCAAGATGCGACTGGACGTGGAATTGAGAATGGCTCCCCATTGCGTCGCCGAAATGCCTGAGTGCCCAGCATCTACGCCATCATGAAACATGAAATAGTGACGAGAAGAGAATTCAGCCGGAGGGTGAAAATGGCACATAGTCGGGGAACTCGCCAAGAATCGGAGCAAAACGAGACATGGAAGGCTTTTCGCGAGTTGCGGCCCGCGAAGCTGAAGTGGTGGCCATCCACATTCCAGCCAACCTCCCGATGGAGAGCGTCGCGCCGGGAAAGCGCTCCCCTTCATTGCGCCACCCTTTCTTTTGCTTTGAAAAGCGAGCAAAGAGGCTTGCAGGAAGACGGACAAAAAAAGAAAAAGAAAAATAAAAAAGCAGCAAGGGCATATATCGGCCTTGTCTCAGAGGCCCAACCCGACAGACATCGCGTCTCGCCCAAGTACAAAAGTAAATTTTTTTTTAAAAATCAAATAAAAAGAGGCGGGAAAAAAGAACGATTGGAACAAAGAAAACACAAAACCAGCCCGCTTTGGACTATTCCACAACCATATCCATCACACCATTTGATCATGTTGTAGGGGAGGACAGATTTCCTGCTTTGTACAGGCCGTCTCCATCTCAATCGGCGTCCTGTGTGTAAACGCCATGCCGGAAGATGCAGAGGGTCCAAACGGGTGACAGGAAGGGGTGGCTTGCATGAACGCGATCTGGTCGGAGGCGGAAAAGAAGTGTGGTGGAAAGAGATGCCAAAAGCAAGCACCGCCTAATAAAACAGGTGTCAATGCAGCCCAAAAGAACTACTTACCTGCATCCAAAGCGGATGCCGGATTCGCGGCTGAGAGCAGCTGGTTACATGCAATACAGTATCATTATCATTCAAGCGGTTGGGTATCTCCGGTGAGTTTGACAGACAGGTAAACCACGTAGATCTCAGTCTGTTCTACTCTGCCATGACCTCTTGGCCATCGCGTGATACTCGCCTGACAGGTAGCGCTCAGACCAGCTACCTGCCGACTTTTGACGTGTAAGTTCGACATGCCACAGATACGAAGGACCCTGCACACTAGACAAAAAGTCAAAGCGATGCCAGTCTACGGATACCAGTGTTGACACCCATGACTGCTCAACTAAGACGGGACCACTTTACCAAGGAAACGGTACGGCTAAGGAAGAAGAAAAAAAACAACAACGTACTCAGTATGTCTCTTGTCAAGGATAAGACACGCAGCTGCAAAAAGAAATACTTGACGCAGTTGACTCGGTTGAGAGAAGCAAATATGGCTCCACATTACCAGTGGCGGCACTGTGACAAAACGACGCAGACTTTGCTTTTTCGGCGCTGTGTTGAATCGGGGATGCATGCTACTTGGACCCTGAATGCCTGCCTGCCAACCTGCTACTGATACGTACGATATCTCCGGTTGGATAACTGGAGGACATCATGGTGCACGTTGTGCGTGCCCGATACCCACAGGATTTCCCGTGCCAGGCTCGGAGTTGCGATCGGCCTAGGAGTAGATCAATTTGAGAGACCAAGATACGGACCTGGGCTCCGCCGTACAGGTTCACAATACGTAAAAAATTGATGGGCAGTGACGTTCCAAAACACAAGCTACCGTGTGCCTTTCATTGGTGCAAAGCGAGACGACAGCTCGACATCAGCTCGGAGAGCACGAGCTTCTCGGTGATCCGTTTCCACGAACTATAATGTACAGGGAGTGACCCCGATATTTTTGTCCGATACCCAGTGCCGGAACAAATCTACTTACGGAGCACCGCGGTGTGCGTGTTGATACTGGCACTCAATGGCTGACGATTGCGGCAAGATTGGGGCCTGCTAATTTTTCCTACCTTTGGTGAAGCGATCCAGACAGAGTACAGATGGCTCGTGCCTCGCAGACGATGGAGCAGGCCCAAATTGCTGCGACCCAGTAGTGTACCATGGCATGCATGGCCAGAATGAGAGTGAACCATTGCCAAGAGGCCTTGTCGACTGTGCCAATGTGCTAGCAGGGTAGCATCAACCGCGTGCTCGCACCCTTGTCAGCCGGTTACATGGGCTCAAATTGCCGGCCCGCTGGGTTGGGTGGTGAAGGCCGCGAAACCTTCCAGAAGGCTGTAATTACCTTCAACCAGGGTGCTCGAACAGAGCTAACAGGGGTTGAGGACCCTTTTGCTAACGTGAATAATTTCGCCTAGTAAGCGGTGTTGGGACAAGGCGAGTCGGATACCCGTTCGTCGCCCTGGTCAGCCTACAAATGCCCAAATGCCCAAATGCCAAATGTCCTGCAATCTGGATTTGCATAAGGAGCCGCGAAGCCGTCGCGCCAAGCATATAGTCCGTTATCAAAGGTCTCATTTTGCAGAGCCATCCTTGTGCCTCTGACCTATTGCCTCGCTGCAAGCACCGAGACTGTGTTTGTTGCTGTGTTGCCAGCGCTACCACAGTGTTGGTAGAAGATCTCCGAATCGAGCATGGCGCAGTATCAATGTGCAAAGAGGCAAAAAATCCGGGGACGGAGGCCAGGATCAACTGTGCATGGATACCGAGTGGACTCGAATAGCCTAGGCAGCGGGGCGTTCATCTGCTTCCCAGTTGTCCAGGTTCAGAGCGAACATGTTGAGAGAGGGCAATGTGAACGGTAATTGTGGCGGTGACGACGAGACAGTTCATTATAGCGGTCCTGGAACCGTTTTCTTCACATGGCCCTTTTTTCTGAAAATGAATGATTCAGATTAATAGCAACGCCGTTTGTCGGATAATGGGGGAATGGCTGCCGCGAACTGGACCGTGTACGTGGCGTATCAGGCCGCAAATCGTTTCTTTCTTAGTGCACCGTGGAGAGGTAAATCTTGTCGTTTTTTTAGATTCTGGAGTGGCAAATTCAAGACTTTGCCGCGTTGAGAAGTGACTGTGACGTTGTGCCAGTTCGGTGGCTGACAGGGGAGAAGTTTCTCGAGGACCAACAGGCGCTACTTAGGTGGTAGGGCAGGGATTCGCCCATTCGAGTGATCCCACTCTCGAGCATGGTAGCATTGGTGGCAATGTTGGCGAAGCCATTGACAGGGTCTGGCCAGGTCTACCCAGGCCCGGGATGGCCAGACCCCGAAGGCAGAGGTTGCAGCCGAGCCAGACATGCATAGAGAAAGCTCCGGAGCCTGGTTTCCAGTAGGGCCGCAATAGTGCCAGATGAACTATCAAGGATAATGGCCATCGGCTAACAGGTCGATGACAGCAGGCAATCACAACCACACCCCTCCCCCAGCAACGTCGCCTACAGTACTGATACGACCACAGACCGGTGCAACGCATGAGGCCCTACTGATAGCCTAGCGGCCTAGCAGACAGGCTTGCCCGTCCAGAGTGCCGGGTTTACAGAGACCCTGCCCATGCTAAGGACGGACGTACGTGCCGGCAGACGCATGGCGTGAGCTAGGGAGATTGCCCCGTACAGAGATGTTATAAGTACGTCGAGATTTGGTTGTGGTGAAGGAGCGGAATGGTAAGCTGCCAATAACGACAATGGCCTTTGGGGGAGAAATGGCACAAATAATCTGTACAATAGATTAACATTGGTTGTAACGCGGCCCAACGGGTGATAGTGGGCCTGAGGAGAGGATAGATGGTCGTAATCCATATGTACTTTAATGTAATGAGGATGCAGCAAGCGGAACGGGGTCGACTGAGGTTGGCGGCGGGTGGTGCGCAGGCTGGCTGGCTGGCAAGCTGGTCGTCTGGCAAGTCGGTCATCGGAAGGGGAGCAGCGGACCATTCCGGGGTTCGCCCGTGTGCCGTGTGGATGCGGCTAGCGGTGAGGTGTGGTATGGTGGTGATCTTTTGGTGAGCGGTTTGGTGACGAGCATGCGCGGATTCCGTGCTGGCCAAGCCCAGGCAAGAAGCAGGCGAATTTTTGGTGGTGGCGGCGGCGTTCTTGCCCTGGCATCCTGGGTTGGACGGTACCTGGGTACCTGCATATTCCAACACTCATTCGCATGGTACCTGCATGAGTGGGGCCACTCGGCGTGGGATTGGCATTGCACAACTAATAACTCGGTCCGCAAGTATTGCTGCTGCATACGAGTACAGTGCGGACAGCACGAGGACAGCTGGGGTTACTGTGGCACGGTGCGACCCGGCCATGCAGGAACACTGCGAGCACAGCATAAAACGCACTCGACTTGCACTGTGCCGATGCAAGCCCATGCAAGCCTGCCTACTAATTAATGCACAGTATTCTATGTAGGCAGGGTCGTCACCTTTTCATTCGTCCCACTACGGATTAGCTGTGCCACTTTTGTGCCACTCACATCCTTCTTCTCCACGCCCTCAGCAGTGCCTGACGAACCGAATCAGCCATTTAACGCCTTGAGGTTGTGTTTCTTTGGTACCCCGCAACATGCATGGAACCTGTTTCCTTTCCCTCGCTGTCTTGCGCACCGTGGTGGTGGCTGCTGCTAATATCGAATGAGGCGCTGCTTGGTCCTTTGCCCAAGGTTGGCTGGGCCGAGCGGTGGCTTTTTGCCTGCTGGTATGGCAACCTCACCGGTCCAGTTTACCTCGAGTCCGTCGAAACCTTGTCGGCAAAAGACAAGGTGTTTCTCTGCTTTGAGAGGCAAGAGGCTCGAGTTACAAAACTTTGTGCCATGTACTGATACGGATACCCTGCTTGCCTATCACTACATACAAACTCTACCCCGGTTCAGAGGCGGGCAGCCAAGAAACCTGCATGAGTTAATCACCGCATGGTTTATTTGAAGCTCACGGAAAATCTTCAAGATTGCTTTCAACCCCATCCAGACACAAATGGCAACGTAGCCACGATTGCAACGCTGGGTAGTCGAGCAAGAACCCGGTGTTACTGAGTAGATGGTGAGCTACTGGTAGCTCCACGCCCTCGGCTTCCTGAACAAAACTCTCCTCTCCACCGTTTCCTGCTGGCTCAGAGTTTGCGATAGACGTCACAATCAGGCTAGTAACCACTAGCAGTCTAGCACGACTAGGCCCAAGGCCAGATACGGATACAATCAGCGCTCCATTCTTGCGCTTTCCCGAGTGATTGGGACCGCCTGTGGCAGTTTTGTGCACTTTGTACGAATTGCCGGTAGACACAACGAAACATCTGCCGTTTAATTCCATCTCGAACATGTATTAGGTTTTAAGACAAGCGGCGACGTTTACCTGCGCCTCGAACTACGCACGAGCCAGTGCCCGGGCTGCCGCATGGAGAAAGATATAGGCAGTAACCCAAGTATTTTGGAGACTGGCTAGACTACTCAGTAGCCTATCCTCGACAATTCGGTCAGACGAAGAAGGTCCGCCGTCGCAAAATACTTGGTTACGAGCGAGCACATTGAAGCATCGCTTGCTTCTCTGCAATCTGAGAATAGAGCACGCCGTAATTGCAATGACAGAGCTTATGGAAACACCTTTTGAGAATGCAGATCGGCGATGATAGAAGTCGTCCTGTCAATCGCTCTCAGGGCCGTGCCCTGTCCGTTGCCAGTACTCCTCCGTACACTGGGACTGACTAACCGACCAAGGGCTCGGCTTGTGCTGGGACGCAGCACTCAACTCAAAATGCCGCTGGCCAGAGCTTCTGTGGGTATCAGAGGTCCATCACCACTAGTGACCTGGACGGACAAGGTTGAAGCGAAGTGTACAGATTAGTGCCTCGGTGGAAAAAAAAAACGTCACCCCAACTTCAAGACATCACCCTCACAGGCACCCACCAACTTATGCACGCTAGGGTTTCAGGTTCATTCCTCGTGGCTACAACCAATAGGACTGATCCCGGGCTGATATTTCCACCTTTTTTGTTTCTCCTGCCACTCGCACTAACGGACCTGGAGAAGAGCTTAGGAACCAAGGAACTTGTTTGTACTTGGTGGCGGACGGTGGTGGTGAGGATGGTGTGAATGAATCCAGGAACCTGATCGGCCGAGTGGTAGGTACGGATACATGCTCACCAACCACCTTCGCGTCCACGGCCCGCGATTGGCACTTGTGCGTCGAGTCGGCGAGTTGTAGGCTGCTTGGCTACCAATGGCAATTGCTGACTAGCAGAATGGTTGTCCGATTCGTCCCTAGACCCTGTTCCTGTTCCTGGCCATTCTAGCGCCGGCAAGCCCGACCAACGGAACGGCCCTTGGGGCTCACGCGATTTGCAAGTGGTTATCTGGATATCATGAGGGTTGCCTTGAGAGCTCGCACATCGGTTGGCAAAGCCCGCGGGTGCATATATCACGACTCAAAAATTGCGAAGCGACTCATGCGGATCAGGCGGCCGAAGCCCCCGATCTACAGACGCCATCCCAACTATCATTACTCGTAGCGAGCTGCATTTGATGACAAAAGGCAACGCCATGGTCAAAATTTAAGCGTTCGTGTTTCATATCTTCTATGCTAACAGGTTGACAGGCTACGCTGTGCAAGCCATGGGACCCTCTTTCTCTGGGACCTGGCTGAAGCCCGCTGGACTGGTACTGGTAAGTATGCTGCAAGGGCACACAGCGTGAGCTGCAAGCTTCATGCAGCCTGCGGTTCCGCAGGTATCTCATGGTATCCAGCATACCGGGACGCTACTTGGGTCATTTCTCCATGGTGGGTAGGTGACAATTGTCACTAGGTATCCTTCAGGCCGCAACGTCACCTTGAGAAAGGAGCATACTGAGTATTTTATCAAACTGCTTGTGGTTTTGGAAGCAAATAGGCTACAAATAACAGGATGAGACTATTATGATAGTCAAGAATACTCTTTTCATTGACAGGCCCTCTGAACATGGCTCGAGAGTCGGGTCGCACGGCCCGCCGTCTACATCGTGCAGTCCAGCCTGTTCCTGGACGAGATGAATTCACCCGGCGATGCCTGGTCGCGGCCACTACACTACCCCACCCCGGCCACAGAAGCTTCCCTCTCGTATGGGAGAAGCAAGCCAGAGCTCAAGTAGAATCTCGGTGGCGCAACGGAACGCCAGCGTCCGAAAAGGGAAGGTTGCCCGTTGTGAGTTTGGTGCTGATGGTTGCTCCCTCAGCCGCCGCCGCGCACCACACCAGTGTGCAAGGATGGAGCCACTCGCGAACAATATTTCGCATGCCGGTTTTGCCATGCAGACCGGAACATTTTGTGTTGCGGCATGGCTGTGACATTGTGGCAACACAATAAGTAGCGGGCCTGTCTGTTATGGCAGATTCAGCTGGTCCCACGAAGTACTGAGTATAGCCCTGACCCAGGGTCTTTTGCTCACGCCTGGTGCTCAGCGCGCCAGTGTTATCGGTTACAGGCCTGCACCGGCGGCCTGGACCTGCATACATATACATGTACGGAGTACGTGGAGAGATACCTTTCAGATACAGATGCACCACTGCCCCATAATTGGTACCGTTTCAAGGTAGCCATACAAAGCAAAAAAAAAAAAAAAAAAAAAAAGGAAAACGAAAAAGAAAAGAAAGAAATATTTTTTGAGAGGGAACAGAAAAGGTCGAACAGTGTGTCAGCACCCGAAAAGCTGAGCCAAGTGATATTGAAAATGGAACGAAAATGGAAACTGAAAGCGAAAGGATGAAAGCAAGAACATCATAGTGGCCAGACAGAGAGCACCTGGCGATGGACAGTGCTTTTGCCCCTCCTCTATCTGACTTGGTCATGGCTGATGAAGAAAGTGGCATTCGACGTGGTTTGGACGACGTTGCTCCGGGCTTGCGCCGCTGATTCGCGCCCCAGATTCAGATGGTGAAACCGGCCCAACTGGGTCTGTGACGCTGAAGGACTGACAGATACTTTGCCTCCTCGGCAGACCCGCGAACGTGGCGAGCCGTGGTGCGTATCCAGTTTTGCTCATCTTGACCTTGTTGACTCGGCCATCATTCTACTTACAAGCGCAAGTCGAGCATCCGTAGGTTGACGAGCAAAGATGGATTCAATGGGTCAGGCGTGGAGTTGCGCCGAGACTTTTTTCTTTTTGGCCTCGGTCTATCTGCTCTCTCTCTCTCTCTTTCCCTCTCTCTCCTGGGCAGTTGGGTCCTGCTTATTGCTCTTACGGGATTAGGATAAAGTATTTGTGTTGTTTCTTTCCTGGTGCTGGGCGAATGGGGCAGTTAGTTCCATGCAGTGTGGCATCGCCAGGCTAGGAAGCATAATGATGTAGGGCAGAGAACGGGGCGATGCGCTGTGAATGGCTGCTCGACGTGTGCGCAGCCCGTGATGGGATGCTACCCCGACCCACCGTGCCGTCACCAGCAAGGCAGCTTTTCGGCGTAGCGAGCGTAAAACTGCCTGGCCCAGTACAGGAGAAACATGCTCTTGGGGGTGCGAGATTCTTGGAGCAGAGAGGCGAGAGGGTACGTGCTTTGGGCGTCGGCAGGAATACAGAATGGAGAACCCCATCAAGAAAAGCGTGCCATGGTGAGAAGCCAAGCCAAGCCAGCAACGGCTAGCCTGGAGTGTATTTTTCTTGGTAGATGTTTTCCCAGTATTTGGTCTTTTTTTTAGCGTAATCACAGTACAGGCACTGCACCCCGGCTCAGTGCTCAATTGGGATCGACGTCGGCACAGGTTTTGACATGTGCACTTGTGCATTGTTTGAGAGAAAGGATATCTGCATCTGCCGATGGTTCCAATTTTATGCCAAGTGTGATGGACGGCGACGACTGGCACAGAAAAGCGGGATACTACATACATTATTACTGTTTGGGTCTCGGGGCTGGCCTGTAACTAATGAAGCACCTGGAGTGGGCGCAATCGAGATGACGTCTGGTTCTCGCAGACTTCGTATTTGTGCATCCGTGGCCCAGCCTCATATCGACGGCCACGGCCACTAAGAGTACTTGGCTAGCCAATGCAAGATGACGGAGCGGTCTCTCTGTGGTTTGTAATGCGATCGACTCCGAGCATGACGGGAGTCTGCGACGCTTGAAGGGTAGCGCAGCCATGGCCCATCCATCCGTCCACCTACAGTGGTTGTTTTCAATAGTCCAGGGCGGTTTGGATGATTACGATGCAATGCAGGCACAGTATTTGTGTCAAGTACAGCTGGGCTGTGGGCTGCATATGTAATGCGGGTGGCTAATAGGAGATTACTCGTACATATGCACAGCCTGTTTCTATATTGAGGACAGCGGTCTCGTACCAAGGGAGCTAGCTACCCAGTAGACAGCGCCTGGTTTTCGTATTTGGACCCAAGAGTCGATATCGTATTATTATTGTTATCATCATCCAACATCAGTTTGTGCGCGTGTGCGTGTGTGCGTGCGCGTGCGTATGTGTTGTGCCTCCATCCCCCAAGCCCGAGCTCCGCCTCCGAGTTAGTAGAAGAGGATGGAAAGCAGACGAGGCTTGTCACTGGTAGATGGGCTTGCACCCAAAACGGACGAGTTGGAGAAGAGATGGTGCGACTGCTGGACAGAAGAGCAGGCCGATGGCGAGAGATGGTGCATCTGGCGCCGCCACAACTTTTGAGCTAGCGGGATGGCCATTGACTGTGGAGGCAGTCTCCCCACGTTTTGGAGGGTCCAGGTGGCTGTCGAGCGAGCAAGCAATGCAAGGAAGCAAGCGAAGCGCAGAGAGCAAGCAGACAGGCGAGACGAATGAGAGGCGAGAATACCACAATCACCAAGAAAAAGTCTATTAAAAAAACAAAAAAAAAAAAGACAACAAAAACGAGACGCTAGGGATGGGCAAAAAAAAGTTGTCACGAGAGTCGAAGCCAGGTGGCAGGCGAGCCACACGAACGCCTCGGCGGTTTATTTGTGCCTGGCATTGGCTGAGCGTGCGCAAGTGCGACACCCAATGGGCTGTGCACAGGCGCCGTGCTTGCATAGTTGGTGCATAGCCTGGTGCAAAGCTGGTGACAGAGCTGACGCAGTCTCAGCGCAGGTGTGTGTGCGTGCCCTTTGCTTGTTTGCACAAAAAAAAACACAAAAAAAGCAATGGCCCCGAAAAAAAAAAGAAGAAAGATGTGCAAGACTGAGAGCCAAGGGAGGGGGGGTGGTCCGAGCCGCTGACCTATCACATGGCGGTGCTTTGCATAAATTGTGATGCCAAAAAAGGAAATGGTGTACCAAACTTCTTTTTTTGGTCGACTCGGCATAAGAAAAAAGACAAAATCAGTTGGTAAAAACAGAAACAAGATTACGCCGGGAATAGTTGACTGATAGGCAGTTTGTGCATCTTTTTTTCTGTCTAAACATTATTTCTGGTGCTGGTGAACTTGGTGAGATACGCTTGTGGTTGGTTGGTTGGCTTGGGGCTGGGGCGCAGTTGATATGGGCACAAAACGCGCACACCTGGCTTCCCTTTTCCCACTATTCTTTATGTATTAATCCTTTTCCCCCCTGCTATTCGTGCTTGCTATGCCTCGCTGCCCTTGAGGTGGATAACATAAAACTCGGACGCGTGTGTAACGAGTCAAAGAAGGGCAAGAAGAAAACAAGAAAAAAAAGCAAGAAGAGGACGTGTAAAGCCGTGGCTGTTTCCCTTCCCTTGGGGTGGGCTCGCGGCGCGTGCGTGCATATTCGCGCCCACGCCAATGTATGCACTGCACATTCTTGTCCGTGGTTGTGCGCGTGGTTGTGCGCGGGATGTCATGCCAGCTTGGAAGGCACTGCCGTGCTAAACTCGAGACTGCTACCCACACCAGAATAAAAATAAGAATGAGTTGCAAAGTGTCTTTTCAACCCGAGGAAAAAATAAAAAAAATAAAAAAAGATGGCTAGTGTTTACTGCTATTATTTTTTACTATTATTTTTCTTTCTCTTTTACCTTGAATCCGCCTTTTATGAATTAAGGGATCTGAATAATTGCGCGGAAGGGCTGGGGCTCATATCCGTAGCTTGATTCAATACCATCCAACTGGGTCACAATTAGGCTGCTACGGGCATAGCCGTCTCTCCTCTGCTCATTTTACACAAGACCCTGGCTCTCTGGAACTGGTCCTCTGTACGGATAGAGAGGCAGACTTTGAGCGACTCGTCAAATGGGAAATTTTCAAATCTTGCGCGTCCAGGATGCGGGCTGCGCTAACACGGGCTTCCTAGCCTCCCCGGAGCGAGGCGAGGCCAGGAATAGACGGAGAACGGGTGTGCTGTGTGGGTTGACAGTGGGCGGTGTTGGATCAGAAAGGAACAGTTTTTGAAAAAAAAAAAGGAAAGAATAGAAAAAAAAGAAATCACACAGCCAGTTTTGGGACCTTAATTTGCCGCCAGAGGCAGCCAGCCCTGGTGGGAATACGGAGGACCACAGATCAGCTGCATACATAGTACGAAAGAGCGGCGAGGAAGGCAGAAGTGAGTAACAACAGAGAGGTCAAAGGCGGTGTTGGGAGTACAGATCCATATTTGCCCATATTTACCCAAGTATAACTTGTCTATACTTGTTCATCTTTGGCCATATTGGTCCATATTGGCCCATGATGAGAGAGGTTGGCACATGACCACTTACAAAAGTCATTACTGGGAGGCATTGACAAGACAGCGACTCACAGATTACCTGGGCATTAATACTGAGCACCTATCCGCACCTTGGTACCCAGCTGCTAGTAAGCAGCCTTTGGAGGTGTGTGTCCCGAATTAGCATTGCTGGCGCTCCCGTGGCTGGCGACGCTGGTCAGTGTCCACGACAGGGACCTCTTCCCGAGCACTTGGGTACCTACCTAGGCAGGTATGTACCTGTAAGTAATCCGTAGTCACATCATCCTAGCCAAGGTACCACCAGCCAGCCCGTCCACCACGACGGTGATGAGTATCATCAAGAAGGCATGATTCTATTTGCTGGCCAAGCCCCCCCACCACCGCAGACAGGTGATGAGGGTTCTTGTCATGACGGCTTCTCACTGGCACAAGCGGCGCTACTTTCAGGTGCAGCTCACGACTGGACCGCCACTTACGAGCCTGGGGCAGGCTGGTGTGGGTGGTAGGCGCGGCGTTCAAACAGAGTACACGGCTGGACAAAGTATGAAGGAATCATGTACTTCTGTACGGAGTACGTACGTCCCTATATAGGTGTTATTACACGCTTTACGCGGTATGCTTCTGCCTGCCACAAGCATGGAGCAGATGGCAGGTCTGCTATCTGGTATTTCGATATTGAGGCCACCTTTTGTCATCCTGCCCACCTACCAGCCAGCCAGCCAGCCGAGGAACCAACCAACCCGGTCGTTCCCTCTGTGGTTAACCATAGGTCCTAATATAAAAATATTTTTTTCTTGCTCTGCCTTTCTCACCACCTTACTCTCGTGTCCTGCTCATTATTCGTTTTTTAGACAAGAAGAAAAAAAGAAAAAGAAAAGGAAAAAGAAATAAATAAATACATTCAAACCATTCTTCCTCGGTGTCCACTCCGTCTACCTACCACATTCGCCCCAGACACACCAAAACACCAGGCTTATTAGCGGGCGTGTTCTCCTTGTCACCAAAAAGCCACCCACCACCCAACCGCCGCGGCCGTCATTCCCACTCCACCATTTTACCATCATCACCATACGCGCACACACACACACACACACTTTTGACACCCACCACCCTCCTCGCCTCCATCACCACCGCGCCGTCCTTGACCCACGCCCACACCCCCCTCCATCCCAGAATCCGACAAGGGGAGGGGGGGCGTGCCAATGGAGCCCGACCCGTCTCGCCCGCGCGCCCCCGCTGTCCTGGCAAGGCCCGCAAGCCCGCTTTGATATCCTGGCGCCCTTGCTTTTTGGCTGCCAAACCCTCCTCCTCCTCTTCTCGCTGGCTGTGTGGTGTGAGACACACACACCCGTGGCGGCGACGGATGTCGTTTCCACCCTGGCCTGTCCATCGCTGTCGCTTGCTGGGTCGCTCGCCGCTGCTCGACCGGGATGTCGTTTTGCGCCGCCGCTGGATCGACTTTGACTGCGTGGTCTCTCTGCTCGCCTTGCTGCCGACTACTTATGCCCATCTTCCCCCCATCTCCATTGTCCGTGAGCATACGATCGGCATCCTGTTCGGAACCGGTGCTTTTTGGATAATCTTGTTCTTTTTTATATTTGCCCTTGGTTCTTCCTTCTTTTTCGTGGCCTGCTCTTGTCTCCTTTCTATCTTTGGAACTCTTCTTTTTTTCATCTTGTCGAGTTTCCTCACTTTCCTTCTACCGCGACATACACCGCAGACCACCATCAACCCACCACCAATCCTCGACCCTGTTGCTCTTGCCTTCTAAGAGCCTTGCTGTACAACAAATTACAATCATAATAGCCTGCTGCTGTCTACTACCATTTTTTTTTCATTTCCCGCCGCCAGGCTTCAAACGACATTCTTTCCCGACGAGTCGACTCTTGACGGCTTTCAAGCCTCTCCTGCCGTTGTCGACGTCCACCTGCCCTAGTCCGCCTACTTGCTCCAACGGACTTTTTGTATACTACACATGCAACGGTATTGCCATACTCTATAATCTTCGAAAAAAATCGCTTCTTTTCGGCGCCTGCCTTGTTCTAGGTTCGTTGACCCTGCTATCCCTCGCCCACGTCCCCGGCGTGCGCGCCCGGGCTGCCCCGCCATCGCCAGATCGCCAATACTAACTGACTGCCTCTCTACAGACAAACGCCAAAACCAAGCCAACACAAACAACACGCACACAATGGAAACCGCTATGCTGCACCCGCACTCGGTGGCTCAGGCCTTCCTCAAGAACCGCGAGTCCAAGTCAGACGTCCGCAAAGCGGCCTATGCCTACCAGCAGATGCCCGCTACGCCAGTCTACTCTCGCCCCGGCTCCTCTGGTTCTCACCCACCCACGCTCTACAGCAATGGCACGCACAAGACGCCCATGATGCTTGACACCGAGGTCTATGACGGCCACTTTCCCTCCACGCCGCCTCTGTCCACTTCTGGAAGCGCCATCGGCAGCCCTAAGATGTGCGACGCTATGCAGACCCCAATCAACCCTATGTTTTCCGGTCTCGATGGTTGTTTCCCGGCCAAGGACCTCTTTGACTCGGTTGAGACGTCAGTCCTGGACTGGTCTAGCTGTGCCTCTCCGCCTATGACGCCTGGTACGTTTCAATCGCCTGGCCCAGACTTGCCAACACGTTCATTGCCTAAAGGCAATTTGCCAAAAGCCAATGCTGGACTTTGTGGGGCCTGCCTGCTAACCAAAGTACAGTCTACATCGCTTCGCAGCCTCCCGCTCTTCAGCAGAGCACGAGCGACATCTTGTCAATGACCTCATGCCCCTCGCTTTCCCCGTCACCAACGCCTGCCTACGCCCACTCCATCGCCTCTGAGCAGGATGTCGACTTTTGTGATCCTCGCAACCTCACCGTCTCTGCCGACAACAATCCTACTCTTGCTCCTGAGTTCAGCCTGTCTACAATGGGTGATGCCGATGTCAAGGCCGCCAGCGCTCAGTCCACCTTTGACTTCAACCCAGCCATTCCCCATGGTCTCCCCGCGTTTCAAGACCTCGATGACCTCGACTCCGAGGACGACTTTACCAACCTCGTCAATGTCGAAGTCAGCGCCACCGGCGAGACCACTCGTCCCCGTGCTTGCACTGGCTCCTCGGTTGTGTCTCTCGGCCACTGCACTTTCGATGATGACCTGACCTTAGACGAGAATGACTCCTTCTCCTTCCTGCCATTCCCCAACGCTGACGTTGCTTCCATCGCCTCCGTCGACGATGAGCATCAGGACAAGAAGCAGAAGAAGTCTCACAAAGATACCGCCGTTGTAGCTGAGCTCACCAACGACGAGATTGAGGGCACCAGCGCCGCCTCGGTCTCGTCCGAATCTACTGTCTCGTCGCCTGCTGATGACAGCACTCCCACCGTCTCTGCCCCTCCCAGTCGCCGTGGCCGCAAGCAGTCGCTCACCGAGGATCCCTCCAAGACATTTGTTTGCGACCTTTGCAACCGTCGGTTCCGCCGCCAAGAACATCTCAAGCGCCATTACCGTTCCCTCCACACCCAAGAGAAACCTTTCGAGTGTAACGAGTGTGGCAAGAAGTTTTCCCGCAGTGATAACCTTGCCCAACACGCCCGCACGCATTCTGGCGGTGCCATCGTCATGGACCTCATCGAGGACCACGTCTCACACTTTGACGGCAGCGCTGTTCCCGCCCCAACGGGTGACGACTTCTCATATGGTAAAGTCATGTTCCATATTGGCTCCGAAGTCTCGGACATGCCGGAAGATGCCTCGGACAACAAGAAAAAGCGCAAGCGTTCCGAGTAAAGGGCTTGAGGCTCAAACAGCATTTTCTGGGTCTGGCCCATTACGACTTCTACGACCATTTTTTTCAATTCTCTCCTCGTCTTTCCAGAAGCGGCTTCGCTTAGCGTGTCTCTCCTCGAACGATCGGGAGCGGTTGAGCTGCATGCCTTGTTGCTCTCCGCATCTTTTTCTTCTAGAAGGACGCACAAAACCACGGTTTACGACTGCATATACACTCATCTTTCAGTTCTTGTATTAAGTTTTGACATACATTTTTTATACAACGGCAGTTGACGGATCGTATCCGGGACTGCAGTTCTTTATGACCATAAAAAAAAGTTGGACAAAGTGTCGGGGCATGGAAAGATACATTTTTTGGGATCAATTGGCGTGTGTGGCGCTCTTGTCATTTTTGTGTGTGATCCTGCTTCGTCACTTTTTTGGACGCTGCGGTTTTCTCTTTCTTTACTCTCGTTGTAATCCTCTAGGCCAAGTCGCGGCTGGTCTGTCGCTTGGGCTAGATGAAGTCTTTTCCGCCAAATTGAACATTTTTATTGGACATTCACACTGGATAACCGAAATTGACTGTGACTTTTGCGTGACTCGTTGTATTAGACATGGCCTCTGCACTACCTCCGAGTTGGTCTACGTTGATTTCTTCAAGACGACTAATTTGGGCTTGCGTACGCAGTTGAGATATTCTGAAGAATGTTAGCTCTTGACTTATTTGTACCTTGCCCGGACACTAGCGAAAGGATTTCAGAACGAAAAGAAGTTGAAGTGATCCCTACTCAGGTAATTTGCGCTCAATGTACCTTGCTGGCGCGTTGAGCTCGTGTGAACGACTGGCAGGGTGGTGGTCCTTGGCAGAGAGCACAGTACGGAGTACACCCCGGACGACTGGCCATCTTGCCTCGTGATCACCCTGTTGACTCAAGAATATCTGTAGCAGGTGTGGCAAAAGATATTTCGATCCTCCCTTGCATCGAGCCGAAGCTTTGCTCAATGGGGAGGGGGGGCAGAGTGGTCACGTTTTTTTTTTTTTTTTTTCGAAATTGAATGGAAAATACGTTTCCTTTAATAAGGAAGAGGTGTGAAGTGGTCATGACATTGTTTAGACCTATCCTAGCTTCTCGTTTCAATAATCCTTTCTTTGCCTTAGCTACTCCGTACTCGGGTACTCCTTACTTGGCCATCAATGCACCGAATTCACCGTATATGCAGTATGCGAAACCAAACCAAACGTCTCCCATGCAAGTTGCTCTCTTTTCCAAGACCTTCCTATCCGGGCATGGCCCCGATGGACTACTTTGCCAAAAAAAGAACAAGTCATGGAAGCAGTGGAAGAAGGCAAAAAAAGCCCACCCACCCCCGTACCGCGGACCCGGGAAAGATGCTAACGCGAGTCCGCCGCGTTGTTTTTTACTGCCCTCTGATAAAAAAAATGATAAAAACAAAGAAACACAGTCTTTGCTCTTGTTGTCGCTTTCGCTGTTGTCTTTTGTCTTTGGGCCCGAGCACTGCCAAATCAAAACTCAGATCTTTGTGTATCCCGAGGATCATGAAAGAAGAGGAGAGACATTAGAAAAAGGCCCGCCATTTCTTTGCGTCTGTGCCATGTCTTTTCGGGTACTACCTCGACGTCCCCCATGCAAGAACCCATCGTTGCGCCACGTCGTACTGAGTAGAATCTATCTTTTTCTCATTCTTACATGACCCCCCCCCCCCCCCCCCCCCCCTTGCACTACTAGGCTACACATGTCCTGCTCCCGCCTGGATGGGCATGAAGCCGGGAACCGAATCTCCATTATCAAAAGGAGAGAGAAAAAAAAGCACAAAAAAAAAAACAAGAAAAGAAGCACTGTGACGGCATCACGGGCGTGCAGAATCCCCGCCGGGGGGGCTTTATCAAAGAGTCACATTCACACCGTCTCTTCTCGAGGTTTGTACCCGCCCAGGTGGCTCTTTTTCCTTGCGAAGCGGTGGCTGTCATGCCGTGGTACATCTGGCCGAGGGGCGGTAAGAAGAAGAAGAAAGAGAAAAAGAGAGAGAAGAAAAAAAAAGTTGGTCTTCCTGGATATCTCAGCCCCGGGGCCAGAGAAGATGGTCTCACGACCCAGAATTGAGGGAGCCGATACGGAAAGCAAGTGGGCACCATTCACCTGCAGGCTGGCCTACCAGTACCGACTTTGAAGTGATTATCGACGTCTTTTTTTTTTCTTCGGTTTCCCCGGTTTTTTCCCTCTCGACTTTCTTTGATGGCCTCTGCGCCTCTTCGGCGGTGCCATATGAGGCTTACTCGTATCAGCGTATACTTTGGATTTGCCAGGATCGAACCACCACGCCTCCCCCTGCCAGTCATTCAAAATTGCATGGGCTTTCACTTCTGCACCCCCCCCCTACCAGTAGACTAGACCACTAGGCGGAAGCTAGTCTTCCCCGGTCCGTACCTGGTGCCTGGATCTCTTGGGTGGGGGAGGCAGGAAAGGGGACCACCCAGCCCACACCCTTCTCTTTCTTCTCGTTCATGCAGATGGGGGACTCAAAGTTGCCATGGGAGTTGAGTACCTGATTGAGATTTCTCGCCGGTCTGAGAATAAAGAGGAAAATTGGAGAATGGCCCAATTTCCTTTCTCGCTCCTATACTTTTTCTGGCCTGACCAAATTTAAGAGATACACCAGAGGGGGGCCCTCCAGGTCCTTGCCTGGCCGATTAGGCAACATGTCGACCAGGTTTTTGCAATTTGGGTATCCCGGTTCAGCAGAGAGGTGCCCTGATTCGGAACCGAAGGGCTTCGAATGCCGATGGAAAGTCTTCTTTTTCTTCCTTGCAAGGAGGGGCGTGCATGCTGAATGATGCCGTACACGCCCCCTTTCCAATGGCAATGGACAATGGCTCTTCTGTCAACTGTGTAATTTCCCGGGCTCTCGTGGCCCGAGCTTCGCCTCGTCCCCAATTCCAATTCCGGGGCCCTCTTCCTTCTTGGTCGGTTCCATCCAGAGAGAAAAAGTGCTCACAGTCATTATTCGCCACCAAAGTCCAAAATTTGCTGCTCTCCTCTCGTTCGAGATGCTCCGGAGCAAATTACCAATGTGGCCAGTCTACGGCCCGTGCCTGACCCATCCAGTGACCCGGTTGTGGTTTCTCTCACCCTCTCGCTCTCGCGCAAGTGCATCGAGTAGCCGCTGTGGGACGTCCCGTGTGGTCCTTTCCGCCGTCTGGAAGCTTATTTTGAAACCGATACTCGGTGTAATTGGCATCACCTATTGTGCATGGGTTTGAACTCGGCTCCATCGGCCTTTACGGTGCTTCTTCTCTTTGCAAAGCCAAGAGCCAAGTATCAGTATACTTGCACAAACCACTTGGCCGTCCACACCACTCGTGATGTATGATACTTACAAATGATTACAAACTAAAGGCTCCAAGAGTCTGGATGGTGGGACCACGAGATGACCTGACCCGAGCAGTTGGATCTCGCAGGGCATTGATGCAATGGCAGCTGGACGTGCCTTATTCAAAACCAGCCCATTGACCACGCTAAGCCTTTGCATGCATCCTAGCTGCTTAACAGGGCCATCTTAACTCCATACGAGGCGTCAAAGTCATTACCTTTCGTTTGTGTACTCAGTACTGAGCAGCGAGTACTCAGCACATACGGGTAGTGAGTCGTGACAAGGAGGCCATGCCGATAACGAGGCGGTGATATCGCTGCAACAAGACAATAGCTAGGGCTTGCCGGCAATAATGGCGTGCCACACTGCAGAAAATCTCTACACTTGACCGCCACTTGAAAAATTGTCCGGGTCGCAACAGTTGCTGTTATATGAGCACGAGGCCATGCCATCGTCAAGGCCACCATGACTGATTCAATTCCCATCAGATTACTCGCACACATCAGTATGCGTCATTCTGTACATCGTCATGTGCGGCCAAGTACCTACGGCCACAGTGTCCCGTGTGCCAGATCTAGGGCGGCCGCATTGACGAGACAGTGTTGCGCATGATGACTGCGAGATGCCGAGTGATGGTACCGATAGTCATGGCGACTTTGCGCATGAATAGCGAGTCACATTGCACGGCAGACAAGAAATTGGACAAAGAGAAAAGTTTGCCACTCAAGGTTGCCATTCCCTTTGTCCCGACTACTGGGTATGGGTGCATTGTATTCGGATCACACGTCTGTGCGAGATGACAGTAATCATCTCTTTATCCGTACAGCGCCTGCTTTTCCCAGATGAGCAAGACGTCGCATAAACTGAACGGGGTTGGGGGGCGATAGGCCTTTGCCTGTCAACCACCTGCGGCCTGTGTACCAGTAGATGGAAAACGGGTCTCAGTGACATGCCGACAACGAGTTGTCTAATATCTGTCTCAACCCACGGAGCAAACAAGGAAGATCCCATCCAACTTCTAAAATGAAGCGTTGAAGATCCCGGATTAGCCACGCGAGCCTCGGCCTTGTCGAGGTGTCGTCGCACAGACACACTCATCACAGTGGGATCTGAGGGGACCCATTAGGAGAGAAAAAAAAAACCTGGAGGGAAATCACATCACATCACATCACCGTTACATCGGTCACCGTATTTCGCCAGCCACAGTCAAAGCAACCGGAAACACATTCCTACGATCCCGGTCACTTGTCACTAATGACAGCAGACAGCCCGGTCCCAAACGGCAGATGCAGAGGTGATCGTCTGCAAGGTTGATCAATGAGTTGCACTGCGCTGGAATTACACGGATCGGGGGGTTATGCACGAAGTCGAGCCTCGAATGTCCATGACCGGGGCGAGTCGGACGCCCGGCTCGTGGTCACCATGCATGAATCAGCCCTGTTTCAATAGCAACTGTTTTGTATGTGGCTGAGCTCACGCCGTGCCTCTATTTTAATAGCCGCCGATTGTATGGCAAGGGATAATACCGGCAACATGTCTAACAGGCATGATACAATTTTCTTTTTCATCGTAAATACCCCACGTAACTGAACCAGACCGCAAATGTATCCGAAACGGCCGGAGTAGTGAACAACCGTTGTCGAGTGGAGTCCACCGCCGCCGTTCAATGTCCCGGGAGGTCAGTGAACTTGTGGTCGAAATTGTATTGAGGAAGATCTGGGCTGTCAGTCTAGACACATTCTCAAAAGAGAAAAAAAAAAACATAGCCGTGAAACTGAAGAATGTTCTCGGCGTGATACTCTGTAGTTGTGTGAATGGACTGTCGTCAAAATCAACCGCCAAACTCTGCACGTGAGGCTTCGCTCCACCACGACAAGGCCCAAATGCTGCCCCGTGCTTGAGATGGCATCACCACGATCTCGATCGCCGCGGGCAGGGCTACAACTTGTCCGGTATCGCGGGGGAAGCGATGGCCTCTTCGAGCCTCAACGTGATTGCGCTCATCTCGGGCGGCAAGGACAGCTTCTACAGCCTCCTGCACTGCGTCCAAAATGGGCATCGCATCGTAGCCCTAGCCAACCTCCATCCACCGCTGCACGACGCATCCACCGCCGGCGATTCGCAGGATGAAAAGGATCTGAACAGCTTCATGTACCAGACTGTCGGCCATGAGGTCATTCCACTATATGCCGAGGCCACAGGCCTCCCACTATACCGGCAGGCCATCAACGGGGGGGCAACGCGCCATGAGCGAGACTATGCGTACGACGCTTCGGAGCCAGGCGTCGACGAGACAGAGTCCATGCTCCCGCTGCTGCGCAAAATCAAAGAAGAACACCCAGAAGCCAACGCGCTCTGCTCCGGGGCCATCTTGTCGACCTACCAGCGCACTCGCGTCGAGTCCGTCGCCGTGCGTCTCGGCCTGACGCCGCTGGCCTATCTCTGGAAGTACACGGTCCTGCCCGCTCCCACCGCACCGGGAAACGAATCGCAGCTGTTGCTCGACATGGCATCAGCGGGCCTCGAGGCCCGCATCATCAAGGTGGCCAGCGCGGGGCTGGACGAGAGCCATCTGTGGGAGTGCGTGTCGAGCGAGCTCGGGTCAGACCGCGTGAAGCAGGCGCTCCGCAAATTCGGCGCCGTCGATGGCGCGTCACTGGGAGAAGGCGGCGAGTTCGAGACGCTGGTCCTGGACGGGCCCGCCGGTCTCTTCAAGAAGAAGGTCGTTGTGCCGGAACAAGGCAGGCGTGCGGTTCGAGAAGGCGGCGGCTCGACGTGGCTGTTGACCCAAGGCGCACATCTGGAAGATAAAGACGCTTGCGATGCAGTTCCAGCTACGCATGTAAGAATCCCGGACCTTTTCGACCCGAAATTCGCGCGAGTATCAGAGGACCTGATCGCACGACCTTCAGAAGTTCTGGGAGGCATCGTCAGCGGCCCCGTGGCAAAACCGTTGTCAAATATGAGCACCTTGAGGTGTAGCAAGCCTGAGCTATACACTTGGACGTTTATCTCTGATGCAGATTTCGACCCTGGTTTGATAACCGAAGAAACGAAGACCGTCGTCGGCAAGCTCCAAGAAATACTTGCGAGTTACGATCTGACTGCCGCGCAGCTGACTACGGTCGTCATTGTTCTGAGGAACATGGCCGATTTTCCCAGAATCAACCAAGAATACGGCAGCTTATTCAAGTCCCCCAATCCTGCATCCCGGGTGACAATATCCTGCGGCAACTTGCTACCAGAGGGACGCAATATCTTGCTGTACGCTACAGCGCCTCCCGCCTCGCAGTCGCTCACAAGAGACGGGCTGCATGTGCAGTCGAGATCCTATTGGGCGCCAGCCAACATTGGTCCTTATAGCCAGGCCATTGACATTCCCGTCACGCTGAATCACGTCGCCGTCGGCCCGCGATCCGTCTACATTGCGGGCCAAATACCCCTTATACCGTCGACCATGATGCTGCCTACTTCCTCCAGTACTTCTCTTACCGAACAGATAACACTCTCGCTGCAGCATCTGTGGCGCATAGGCACACAGATGAAGGTGCAGCAATGGACCAGTGCTGTCGCCTACTTTGACAAGTCTGTGTCTGTGGAGGACATGCTGCACAAGGCACAGCTAGCCAGCAGAGCATGGCGCATGATGCACGCGGAGCCGGAGGAAGAAGAAGACGAGGCAGCGCTGGACCCATGGGATCTCAAATACAACACGCAATACATGTCCCTGGCTAGCAGCAAGGATGGCAAGCCACGGCCACTGCCCGACTGGGAGGTATATCCCATGCGGCAGCAGAATGAACCCGAGACTTGCGTACCGCCCCTTTTTGCGGTGGAGGTGGATGAGCTGCCGCGGCAGTCTACTGTTGAGTGGCATGCTCACATTGGGCTGTCGGGACTGCCCGAGACGAGCACGCAGTTGCTGTCGCATACCGAGTCGCAACTGGATGGATGGCGGGCGTGGAATACATTGGTCCGGGTGGATGGGGGCATGTTTATACACACGACGCTGGCAAATATTGGACAGTCGGGCGTCAAGAAAAGCCTCGGTGCCATTGCGACAGAGGCCCAGACCAAGTACCACGACTCTGTTCGCCTGCTGGGAGCCGCCGACTCTCTTGACGTTTCTGCGCAGGTGCCGTACCTGATGTACGTGGACAATGACAGCATGAGTGGCTGGAGCGCAACGTCGACCGATATCCAGCTGCCGTGCGCAACTGTACCTGCGTATTCAATCTGGACAGCCGACGGGAGGAGGGCATCGTGCGTGGCTGTCTTTAGGTTGTCAATTAACGCTGTGTAGTTGCCGGGGTCTCGTGAGCTGATGGCGATGTGGCCGGGGCTCGGAGAAAGTGGTGAGAGAGTGCGCAATATTCCTCTCTCGACCGAACTGTCTGCATTTTGAATTCTACGTCTCCATTCTTCTTCTTTTTTTCCCCCTATCATTTCTTGCATTCTTTTCTTTTTCTTGGTACGGTCATGCAATGTCAAGGAAGGCAGCAGAACATTTTATACCTCAGTGACAACACAGGAAAGTACTTGGGCATATGGAACTGCCTCCAGGACTGTCGTCGAATTTTCGTCGGTGATGAGGAGAGAGAAGAACTCTCAACAAGGTTTAGAAAATTTCATTCTAAAGCGGTACGAATTTACACAAAAACCTCTGTTCATGCTTGAATGAGTATGCTCATGTACGTCGGGGTCCTTTCTACTTATCTATCTCCCTTAGCACCAACTACCTAGGTAGCCAGCTAGCCAGCTACTATTAGGTACTATAAAGTACCTCTAGTACGATGCTACCGACCTAATATAGTGGGGTCGAGCCCCCTATTAGCGTCTTTTCAGTGCCCTGCAAGCTGCAGGTTTTCGCCCACCAGCCCACCATCTTGCAATGACGCGATCGCCTCCGCCCTCAATTGTCCTCTGACATTGGTTGCAGACGATTCGACGATCCCGTTTTGGGCCCTTTTCCCTGTCCAAGCGAACGCCTTGGCTGGCGCTCGCGCAGAGGGCCCCCGTTTCACGTAATAAAGTCTGCATACGGCAAAAAGTCAAATTTGAACCCGAGATATAATAACCGCCACCCCCCGACAGCTCCCGGCGATGAGCGGCAACGAGGCCGCAGCGAACGCGGCACCAGACTCGGGTGCCTCTGCGGCTGTTCCAGAGAGATCCAACAGCACCACTCGAGGCCGCTTCCGGCAGCGGCGGCAATCGAAAAGCGAGCGCATAAGCGAGATTTTACAAGTACGATGATTAATTCCTTGCCCAAAGCGGGCTCCCGCTCTCCAATTTCTGCCTCTCCCCCCCATTGACGCTTTCGGCTGACCCCCTCTTCTCTCTCCTCTTTGTAGAACGCCAGAGGTCGTGCCGACGAGATGGGCTCTGACCCAGCCACCATCCGGCGCCACTCATCCTTTGGTCGCAAGACACAGTTTGCCTCCGACGAGGCCGACGAGACAACGGGCATCGTGTCGCGCGGGTCTAGCCACAACTACCAGGCGGTGAACCCCCAAGAGGGCGCCGTGCCGCCGCCGCCGGGGAGCGGTACACGCTCCATCTACAGCCTGCGCTCCAGGAATACGACAGCGGCTCCGCAATCTGCCGCCTCGGAGGGTGACGATGAGGAGACGAGAACGGGCGAGGAGAGCGAGAGGCCGTGGTGGAGGCGCCAGCTGGGCAAGTACCAGTCGATTGAGCTGGAGAACAAAGGCAGCGTTGCTAGAGACCACCTGGCACTTGGTAAGTTGAGCGCTTCCGGGATTACGATGGGAAGCGCGGGAGGAGACTTGTCCATCTCTCCCTCTCTCCCTCTGCCTCTCTCTCTTTCCTCCCCCAAAGCTCACTCGCGCTGACACGCCCCTCTTTTTGCTACAGAAAGAACATTCCTCGCCTGGCTGCGTACGTCGCTAGCTTTTGCTTCGATTGGCATCGCCGTCACACAGCTCTTCCGGCTCAACACCTCGCTAAACGATAGCAAGAGCACGCCGGACCGCACAAAGGACGCGCTGCGGCGCCTGGGCCGGCCGCTAGGCGCGACGTTCCTGGGCATCAGCATCCTGATCCTGCTGCTGGGGTTCAAGCGCTACTTTCACGGCCAGGAGTGGATTCTCAAGGGCAAGTTTCCTGCTAGTCGCGGGACGATTGTTCTGGTATCTCTCGTAGGACTGGCCATCATGGCCGCGTCGCTGGTCGTCGTCGTAGTGATACATCCGGCGGACGACTGATTGTTTCGTTCTTTTCTTGTATTCGGTGCATGCATAAATGATTGTTATCATTTCCCGGCGAATCATATTTGTACTCCACTTGAGGGCGTCTTGTTATTTTCCTCTTGTATCATCTTCTGGGAGTTTTACTGCTTGGCCATTTGTGTCTGTGAATTGACATGCTGGGAAGGCAACTAGCGGCCCACTTTCTACAGCATAAATTGATACTATCTAGCCATGTAATTAATAGGTAAATGATCCCAAGTGGTACATGCGATTTACCGGCTCGTCTGTCCAATATATCTCGATTTGCTGAGTCTCTCGAGCTCACGGCCCTGAAGTGGGCTATCACTATAGCTCCAGCTTCGTCATTGGTGGGGTCACAAGTGAATGCATCATACGCAAGCAAACTTGCAGCTTGCACCATCACTATACGGACAGCCGCACTAATAGCAGGACGCTTCGTCATGGCTCCCAGGGAACCAGTGGACGTGCCCTCCTTTGCCAGCACACAGCTGGCTCTGTTGGAACGCGAGCTCCAAAGCGAGGTGCAAGAAACGAGCTCCCTCATTTCCAACCACAGCCCCGCCGGTCTGCAGCGCGCTGGGCTGGCCATAACCAACCTCGTGGTCGCCTCGCAGCGCACTGGTCTCGGCGGTCGAACGGTGCTTGAGCTGGCGCCAGACGGAGCTACCTCATCGACGGGGGAGCTGCCGGAGCACGGCCTGCGTACCGGTGACATTGTGCTCGTGGCAGACCAACCTGCGGGCAGCGCCAAGAAGAAAGAGATCCAGGAACTGGAGAAGAAGGGTGCTCGCGGCGTGGTGACCAAGGTGCAAAAGACGTCGGTGTGTGTGGCGCTGGATGAGGGCAAAGATGAGGTTGCGTTTGGGAACAAAGTATGGATGGTCAAGTTGGCAGATGAAGTGACCTACCGAAGGATGAACCAGATGATGGAAAAGCTGCAAAAGATGAGCGAAACAGAATACTCGAGCTTCATTCGGGTGCTGTTTGGCTTGTCCAGTCCCTCGCCGACCCCAAAGGATTTGTCCGCAGATGAGGAGCTGAGCAAGATCGAGTGGTTTGACCCGACCCTAAACGACTCCCAGAAAGATGCTATTCGGTTCGCCTTGGCATCGCGTGAGATTGCTCTGATACATGGCCCGCCGGGGACAGGAAAAACGCACACACTGATAGAGCTTATTCTACAGCTCATCAAATTTGGAAAGCGAGTATTGGTTTGCGGTCCGTCCAACATCTCTGTCGACAATATTGTCGAGAGGCTTTCGCCACACAGGGTCCCGATTCTACGACTAGGCCATCCTGCAAGATTGTTGCCCTCGGTTGTCAACCACTCCCTTGATGTATTGACGCAGACCTCAGAAGCTGGAGCGATAGTCAAAGACGTGCGGGTCGAAATGGATGCCAAGCAGGCATCTATCAAAAAGACAAAAAGCGGCAAGGAGCGCCGGCAGATATACGGTGACTTGAGAGAGCTACGGAAGGAATATAGAGAAAGAGAACGCAAGTGCGTCCGCAACTTGGTAGGTGGAAGTAAGGTGGTGCTAGCCACTCTTCATGGGGCTGGTGGACACCAGCTACGCAACGAAAAATTCGACGTTGTCATTATTGATGAAGCAAGCCAGGCCCTTGAAGCCCAATGCTGGGTGCCGCTTCTGTCAGCCAACAAGGCCGTGTGTGCCGGCGATCATCTGCAGCTGCCCCCGACCATCAAATCAAGCAACTCCAAAGCGGCACCAAAGCTCAAAGAGGGCGCAGACGTAAAGCTGATCAAGGGATTGACACTCGAGACGACGCTCTTTGATAGACTGCTGGCACTTCATGGACCGTCGATCAAACGGATGCTCACAACCCAATATCGAATGCATGAACGCATTATGCGGTTTCCCTCTGACGAGCTCTATGAGTCCAGACTGGTCGCTGCTGATGCGGTAAAGGCCAGACTACTCAAGGAGTTGGAGTACGAAGTGGAGGATAACGAAGATACAAATGAGCCGCTCGTATTCATCGACACACAAGGTGGCGATTTTCCAGAGCGCAGTGAAGATGATGATGCTGAGAATTCGAAAAGGGGCAAGACAAGCTTGCATGGAGACAGTAAAAGCAACCAGATGGAGGCAGCCTTGGTACAACAGCATGTGGCAAGACTCGTTGGGGCCGGATTGAGAGCAGAAGACATTGCGGTAGTGACGCCGTATAATGCGCAGGTATGAGACCGTTTGCACTGCCCTAATACTGCTTTGAATAATGGAACAGGGTATGCTAACCCATGTCATGCGAAGCTGGCTGCTCTTGCGCCACTCAAGGAGAAATTCCCTGGCATCGAACTTGGCAGTGTGGACGGCTTCCAGGGTCGTGAGAAGGAAGCAGTCATTGTGAGCCTTGTACGAAGCAATGCTGAGGGCGAGGTGGGGTTCCTGGGTGAGAAGAGACGGCTGAACGGTACGTCATTTGCAGGCGAGGCTGAGCCTTTCATTTCCTTATTTCAGGTTGCGGATTCATGCGAAGAAGGGGATGCATGAAGAAGTTTGGACCAGATGAGAAACTGACTGGGGAACAACAGTGGCCATGACTCGACCAAAAAGATCCCTTACTGTAATCGGGGATTCGGAAACGGTAAAGAGGTAAGCAAGATCTGTAATTTTCCCGTCCTTTTCAGCGAGCCTGTGAGTCGGCTGCGTTGCACCACGCCTGTGCCTACTCCCGAATAGGCAGATGGATGGTGTGGCTTGGCAAGATTGTCTACAGTTTGAGGCGTTTTGAAGTCTATCGCCTGGCTAGGGAGAAGGAGCTGAAGCTGACACGATGAATATTCTTGTCTACACGACCAGGGGCAGCTCATTCCTGAAAAGGTGGATGGACTTTTTAGAGGACAATGCCGATCTGCGGTACCCCGATGTGTCGTCACTGAACACGGGTATGTAGAAGGGAGCATTCCTTGGCCGAGTCGAGAAGGTGATGGCGGTATGCAGGCGCAGCAGCATTCATTTGGGGCCACGGTAATGCCATATTACAATGCGCGATATGCGCTGAGTGGCAAACAAGAGGGACGCGGCGGGCCGACCAGCACCTCTTGGTTATAATACAAGTTATGGGGTCATAACAAAGACTCTGTCTGTCTGACAGTCTGTACAGCTCTAGACACGGAGACAGGCCCGTGCTATGGTCGTGTTGTGTAGGTACTGAGGTAGTAGTGGCCGTGATGGTGTGTCGTCTGTCGCAAGAGTTCGCGTTTCAGGTCGACAGGTGGGGGCGCAGGTACTAGTCAGTAGGCTAGGCTAGCTGGAATGCAGACTGCGATACTTGTTGACTTGATATTGAAGGGAAAAATGCTGTGGATAGCTATCGGGCATCGACATTATCGGAGTGTAGGGATGGTTCACTTATATTTGTTGGCAGAGTCGAAGCCATTCTGGCACCAATTGGTTGGCGGTCTGCGGCCCAGGCAGTCCTTGACGTTTGGTTGGCGGCCCGGCAGAAAACGTCGCGGCCAGCAAGAACCAATGAGGATGACAAACGGGACTGTGGCCTCTCGATCTCACATCCCCTTGTCTTGGATTGCAACTCAACCACCACCAATCCGAGCTCACATCACCTTCGCAGCCTACTGATACCTACCTAGTTTGACGGAACCCATATTTGCCTTGCAAGCCACGCAGATAGCCCGACGCGCCACCAGCAGCCATCCAACCACAACTCGGCCATGGCCATCACCACTGACACATTGCACAGCCCGGGACCTGACTGGTGAGGCAGACCTGACGCACTCTGAAGAGGCAAAAGGAAGGCCTATATTTGGGCTGCGTGCGGCCAATGGTCAGACGCACAGTGGTTCCTCTTCATGCATGCATCGTGAGGTGGCTCCCGTTTCGCATTTGGCCCTCTTGCCTGCCCACTTGTTAATTCCTTGGACCTTCTAGCTCGAATCGCCATAAACTCGTCGTCCCGCCTTGGCCACAGGGCCCATCCTTGCCATCCAACTATCCACCGCCAACTGACCGGTCCTTCTCCATCAGCCAGCGCATAGCCAGAAGGGCAGTATGCTCAATGGAGTTGCTGACAGGCTGAGCTGAGGGCAGTACTAAACTCGATATTCCGCCAGCGTACCCTGTGTATTTGTATCTATTGGAAACAGCGCCGGCTCGCGCGGAGAGGGCCCCTTGCCTTGGGCTCCAAGCAAGACACGATATGATCATCACTCGCTCGCCGAGAGCCAACTATGTCTGCTCCTCGTCGAAGCTTTTATTTTTCCTGCCCCAATCTTGCCGCCCGCAAAGGTACGGTTTCCACATTCCAACAGAACAGTACACCCCGGTGCCTGTTCTGCAGCTTTTAGCAGCCAGTTACTCGCCACCATCCAACTACCGGGTCTGAGCTACCAGCATCCTACCTTTATGAGGCGAGGGGTCTCTGCAAGGTTCTCCATACGTACTGAGTAGAGGCACCATACAAGGGCTGAGTACGGATACTGTTCCAAGATGCGCCCCCCCGACACCAAGTTCGATACCAAGGATCACAAGCAAAGCTTCTAGCCAGGTTCCCCTCCATGCTGCATGAAGCCCGACGCCGTGCAGCAAGGCCCCATCTTCACGGCTGCGCCGATTCCTAAAAGTCATTTTTCAAATATCCACTGCTGGCTGCCACCATGAAGTAGCTGAGCTGAGCCTTGATACGTTGGCCTTGCTTTTCACCATCTAGACCACACAGCATTGGACTGTCACTGGCTCATCTGCCTTTTCCCACCTTTCGGCCCTTGGTGTCCGCCCTGTTTCATCCTTGACACCTCTCACTCTCCCCTCCAGCCCCATGTGCATATGTATCATGCATCCAAGGATCTTCTACCACTTTTTCTCCAAGGTCCATCTTATCCATCCCTTGTGGTCCCGAGCCGCCATGCCTGGCGCGTGGTGTGTATGTACCTTGTTCTTGCACTAATCAAGTATTTCTATCTCACCGTCCCGTCTGCTGTTCCACGTCCGGCCTGGCTGTCTTGCATGCTCTTCAACTAGCATCCGAGCCAGTTCATTGGCCGCCACTCGCTTCATAATCCCCCCGCGTGCACTGCGTTACAAGTGATTTTCTTTTCTGCTATATCTCAACTACTCCAAAGATTCTCTTCCCTGCCACTTTCTGGAGCAAGATTTCACGCGGCTTGCCATGAAGAAAGAGGAGCCAGACATGTCTCACCACTAGCTCTGTGCCGTTCATCATTCCAACGCATCTACATACAGTACACCCAAACCCGCGCTCACGACCAGAAAAAAATTCCTTACCCCAAGTATCTCGTCCATATAGGATCGCGACGTACTTCACCGTCTGCTACAAGAGAGTAATCATGCCTTGGAAGTCCTCCTCGTCCTCGGTGGCTGCCAAACAAAAACCAATGGCGAGATCTAAACCCGGCGGCAAGTCCATCCGTGGGCCAATATCTGCGCCAATCCCCTTTACCGATTCCTACCAGTATGGGGAGTTTGCAGGACCCGTGCAGCTACATCAGTCTCGGGAAGGAGCCCAAAAGCTTGTCAGCAACAGCGAGTCTAGGCAGCCGCAGGGGTTTGGTCAGAGTCAAACTGCTAAGGCCGCCAACGATTCTGCAGTGTTGTCGAAAGTGCAATCTGGGTCCCAGAGGGTAATAATCGATACATCTGCTGCTCAGAATCCCCCGCACGAGGCTAGCAAGCGATCCTCAAAATCACAGACAAAGGATTCCCCCGCCCGCAAAAGATCACCGATTCGCAATGCGTTAGGTCGTCTATTTGGTCGGCGGAAGAAGACAACTAGCCAGCTTACAACGTCGTCAGAGCCTATTCAGCGTTCTAGTGCCCCTCCACAGCATACGGTAACTACAACTCTGTGACAGCGAATACAAGCGAGAAACTGAATTTTAACTTGGATTAGGGTACACCTGAAAAGATCGATCCACATCGAGGTTCCGGAGCCAGCCGATCGGCTTCTTTGCCCGTAACTGAATATGACAGAGCGCTTCGTTCCCATTCTGTTGGTCTCGATGATGTCATTGCCATTCGAAGCGCACGAAACTCTTTGGCCGTGGATCAAACGCTTCCAAAGAAACGGGATGGAGAAGGCGCAATTCCTTACCCTCTTGGAGCACGGTATATTGGTGATGGGAAGCTGGCTGGGCTCTGCCCGCGGCCAGCAAGTGTCAATGACAGGGATCTTCGAGGCTCAACGATTCTGAGCGACGACTCAACGGAAATTGGCCGTGCAATCACCAGTGACGCCGGTGGACTCAAGCGCCGCTCTCGAAGCATGTCAGCCATGCCATTCTTCGAAGCCAGTCAAGACGAGCAGCGCCGACGGAGTCAGGAACTGAGAGAGCTGAGAGATAGCTGCTGTTACGGCCAAGATCCTCTCTCGCCGTTGTCTTCCGAGTTCCCTGAAGATGACGCTTTGGCTACTTTTGATCTGGATCTGCCAAAACCGCCACGCCCAGCAGCACCAGAGCCGGCAGAGCTGACAACACCAGACCCCTACATGTTCGGCAACCTCATATCTGATGGGGAGGCTGCCAATAGGCAGCAAGTGGGTGAGATCACGCTGAGCTCAAGGGTCAACGGTATCGAGAATAGGCTACATGTCCTAGAGGATTCAGTATCCTTGCTCAGGTACAAGGCGAACCCCTACCCAAATGTCGGCTGGAAACCTAGCGATGTCACACTACCATCCGAGTTGGGCGGTCAACCCTCATTTTCGTACCCAAATACCAGGCAACCTCACCACAGCTTATCTATGGGCATGGCACCCACATCAACACGTCCTTCTACGGGCCACTCGGAAGCCGTCCTAACGGAGTCCACTTCGCAGAGCGGTGGAGGTATGAACAGCGACGCTCGAGCCGCCTCCCTGCAGCCGTCATTACTTGAAAGCATCCGCCCAATCTCCGAGCAAACCATTCGCGCTCGAAACAGTCAGAGCTTCCTTCCACCGCGTCAAGCTTCGTCTTACGGTGAGGAGCAGTTCGCGGCGATCCTCGGTCTACTCGAGACGGAACGCTCCGCGCGGATTGTGCTTGAAGCCCAAGTACAGCAACTCACGCGTCAGCTCAACATGCTTCTCGGCAAGAACACGCGTCGCAGTAGCCACAGGACATCTGCGGTGCTACCCCCGGCCGTATCAGTCTTTGAATATGACGCCGACGAGAGCGAGTCGCCGCGGAGCAGCAGCGCCCGCTACAACGTTTGGCACCCGCAGCAGGGATACCAGTTGGACGACTCGGGCATCGACCGAGGCATGTCGCAGCACACTACTACGGGCATCTACGATGACGATGATACTGAGTCTGCGTCGCAGGTGTACGCGACGCCAAGCGAGGAGGTGCACGCCGAAGCATTTGACGCCTATCCCGGCGCTCAGCAGGAGGCCGGCGGCTCCGGGCCGAGGACCCTCTCATTGTCACGGATGACCATGACTCCGGTACCGACGGCGGTCATGTAAAATTTGGGTCTTCTTTTTCCCCTTGTTCTTTAATAACGGCGTTTTGATGGACTTTCTTCACGGTGGCGGCCAGAACTCTTCAGCACGGGAAAAGTGAATAATCATGTAAGGCGTTTGGAGAACGAAATTTAATATCGATACCACTGTTTTGCTTTGAACCATGTACCAGACAGTTACGAATGAAATGAGTCATATTCTATCTCACACCGATTTGTATTTTACAATATGTCACTTTTGCTATCCAACCAGGGTGTAAGCCATCTATCTGTAGGTACAAGGGTGGCGCAAAATGCTCTGTTGATACAACGTGTTCGTCCTCCTCCTTCAAGTGAGTAACCTCTCTATGTATATGTATGCATGTGTATGAGCCCCTTTCTCCGTGATGCGACCATAAAAGCCCCAACTATTGGAGCTTTAGAAAAAAAAAAGAAGTAAAGAAATAGAAAAGGCGGCCCTAAGCTACGCTCATCTATGCGTACGAAGGGGAAAAGAGAGAGGAAAAGAACAGGGCTCTATCTTCTGTGACTGCTTTACTCGGTGATTCCAAAACCAAACTCCTTCTATTTTGCCTTGACGGTGTCTTTGATGCCCCAGCTGCCTACCAGGGCCATGGACTTTTCGTCACCGGCGGCCAGCCGGTCGTCGCGCAGGGTGTCGGCGAGGCAGATCCAGGGGTCGCGGCCGCCGCCCCACTTGAGGAGGTTCTCCTTGAGGCGCTCGCCGTTGGCGCGGGAGACGGCCATGCCGCCGTCGCCGCCGCTGAAGACGACGCGCCAGACGCGCTCGGCGAGCACGCGGTCAAAGAGGTAGCTGTAGTAGGTGCTGCCGTAGCTGTGCAGGTGGCCGAAGAAGCCCTGCCAGCGGGTGCGCGGCGGGTCGAGCGGTCCGTGGGCGAAGCGCCGGTGGATGTCGTGAAAGACGTAGGTCGAGTCGAACGAGGGCTCCGACACCTCGGGCGAGTGGTAGGCCTGGTCGACCATGGCGAGCAGGATCTGGTGCTCCGTGTCGATGCCCTCGAAGCGCTTGGCGACCTTGATGCGCTCGGCGACCATGTCGTACGGCAGGGGACGGTCCGACTTCCAATGCCGCGCGAAGAGGGAGAGCACGGTCGGGTCGGCGGCAAAGTGCTCCATCAGCGTCGACGGCAGCTCGGCAAAGTCGGTGGCGCAGCGGGTGCCCGACACGTTTTGGAACGAGGTGCGCGCGAGGATGGAGTGGATGGCGTGGCCCATCTCGTGGAAGAGGGTCTCAACGGAATAGAAGGAAAGGAAGGCGGGTTCGCGAGCATTGTCGTTCTTGGGGAAATCGCAGACCAGAGCAATGGTGGGCAGTTGCTTGAGCGGGCCGTCACCTCGGGAGGTTTCCATGCCGTCGTTGGCAGCTTGCTCGGGCGAGTCAAAGTAGGGCATGTCGGCGCCGTCAAGGTCAGCGGCGGCCTCGTCAACCTCGTCGGCAAGGATCTCACGGGAGCATCGCACAGTAAAGTGGGCCGGGTTTGGCGACTTTTGCGGGCGGTAGAACAAGTCGCAGTACAAGACGGCTACTTGTTCACCATTGTCGGACATGACGTCAAGTCTCTTGACGTCCGGGTGCCAGGTCTCACCAGGCAAGGTCTCGCGTGGGACGAAGCGGATGCCGTATAAGCGGTCAAACAGCCGAGACAGCCCTTGCATGACTGTGCCGACGGAAAAAAAGGCTGTAAGCTGGTCCTCGTGGCGAACCTTGGATCGCATCTCGGCACGGATCCTTTCCATGTAGAAATCTCTGTCCCATGGATGCAGCTCGGCGTCCGGCATGGCTAGCCGCTCGCGTTTTCGGTCCTGGAGCTCGCTCAGCTCATGCCCGATCATGGGCGCATTGTGCTCCCGGAGCGCCAGCAGGAACTCCATGACGGACGACGGCGACTTGGCCATCATGCGGTCTTTAAGCGACATGTGACCGTGGCTCTGGAAACCTGCGAGCCCCGCAAGCTCCGCACGCAACCTGAGCATGTTCTCCAAGTACCCAATCGTTCTCGATGATGCTGTGCGCTGGGTAAGATAGATTTCTTTGCGGGTGCCTTCGTCGTACACGCTCTGCAGCGCGGCCGCTGCCTCGGATCCAGTAGTCGGGATCGAGATTTGTGAGCGGACCTTGAGAGTCGAGGCGAGGCCCGGGTACAAGCCGTAAAATCGATGGGATGGTAGAGTAACCTTTGTCTTTTCTGGCCCCATGGTCTGGACAAAGGCGGAACCGACATCGCTGATCTGCGAGGACAGCTCGACAAAGCGGTCGCGCGACTTCTTTGGTAGGTTGACTGCCGATTTCATAAAGTCCAGCTTGAGAAGATCGGCGACAATTTTCTCCTCGTCTGTCCACTGGTCGGTGACCTCGGGGCGAGAGATGGCCTCGTTGAGCTGGTCGCTGAGGCCGGTCATGGTGTTGAGCTGGTTCATGTACTGATAGACCATGGACCAGGCATCAGTGGCGGCTTGCTGGAACCGGATCTCGGGGTGCGTCATGCGGACAAAGTCGGAGAGGTCGAGGACGCGGCACAGCAGGTCGCTGAGGCGGTCGAGGTCGCGGACAACGGCGCGGTAGTCGTTGGTGGAGGAGGCGGCGAGGACGCGCTTGACGATGCGGGTGGCGCGGTCGAGATTCTTCTGTGCAAAGACGAGGAAGCCGTCGGGGCTGGTGAGGTAGCGATTCTTGAAGAGACCCTGGCTGCGCTTCAGGCTGAAGCTCGCAAAGGTGCTGGAGGGCGCATCGAAGAGATCGCGCAGGACTGCGTCGTCATGGTCCGGGCTGACGCCATGGCTGACGAGGGGCCTGCCGGCGTGGGCGGCGGCTTCCGCGGTGACATTGGCGGCAGTCGATTGCCACAGGCGCTGCTGGAACTGAGATGGCCTGGTCACGCGACGGCGGACGCATCGCGTGCAGACCCAGAGACGGCGGCTGCCGGACGACAGCATGGCGGCGGAAGGGCAGCAGAGCAGGTGCTGCTTATCATTGAATGAAACGAAGGGTCGGAAATATACGGCAGAAAGGGCAGAAAATTTGGATAGAAACGACCCCGAAACGGCGATGACTAGGCCATGGGTTGCGAGAAGAAGAAGTGAGGCAAATTGAATTGAGAGAGGAAGAGAAGAGAGACGGCAAAGATCAGGAGGAGATTTTGCACATGCTTGCGGAAGCCAATTTACGGACCAAGGATGCGAACCAGGCCTAGGGCGGGTGTTAGCGGGTGGCCGGCTTAGATATAGTGGGTGTGCAGTGGAGGACAGCGCTGTGGTGGGTGGGGGTGTCGTGAGGCCACAGTTTCTGCTGTCCCTCTGGACATTTTGATGGGCATGATTTTATTTTCATCTTGGTGACACCGACAGCCGTATACAGCCGGTTTCAAAGGGACCTGTAGATTTGATCAGGTTCCGCTTAGAAAATGCAGGACATGCGCCGGCCTGCCCTCTGATCATGGCAGAGTACATCTTCTTGCAGCAGTATCTAGGTACCCAGGTAAGTAAGATAGTCAGCGCAGAGTACGGCGGGTGATGTCGCTATCGCTGGCCGATAATAGACCAAATGATGTACATCTAGCGCTGGACCGGGCAGTGTTTTGTGCAGATTTAGCGCTGCTTTAGTGGCTGGTCAGCACCCGAACAACCTGTACTGTGGCGGCGAGATCCGCCCACCAAAATCTGCTGATGCCGCTGAACAGATTACTGTAGTCCTTGCCCAGGTACTAACAGAGTACGATATATCTTGCTCTTGTCGCACCGTCATCACCACAACTTGTCAGCATCAACATCGCGGTTGCGCCCGTCGGGCCCGTTACCTTGCCTACGATCCAAGTACCTAGTAGAAACGATACTCAACACCTACCCGTTTGTCAAGATTGGAATTGGGCATGCTCCCATCTGGCTGTTGCCCCCCCGCAGTCCTCCGCCCTCCGCCGTTCCCCACACACGGTCCCTCACGCCGCGGTACAACCCAAAGAGGCAATGCTCGGCGTCTCTGCCCGTCGGCTGGTCGCGGACCAAAAAGCCGTCCCTACCATGCATTCACTCATTCATACATTCATTGTCCAGCTTCCCCGCACTGGCACGGTGCAACACGCCCCGATGGCCGCGTTGCGATCACACGAAATTTGGGGTCATGTTTTGGGACGGCTTTTGTCTTGGGTAATTATTCTAATCATCTTTACTATATATTAATGTGTTCTGTGTATACCACGATATGTTGTTCTACTATGCATGCCATGACCCCGCTGACTGATGATTGCCTGTAACCATGAACGATTGATGGTGACAGGGAAAAAGATAGAGTACAAGAAGGAAAAAAAAAGAAAAGAACATGTCAAAGAGAGACAAGATGCAGGGAAAACGCAATGTGATGAAATGCGTGTAATGCATCTGTTGGCCGTCACCTCTCTTGGCCCAACCCAAGGCGGTAGACCGAGGCTTGACCGTACGACCCCCCCTACCATGCAAAACTCTCAACGATGAGCTTGAGGGGCTTCTGTTTCCGCTCCGGGTCTGCCGCCAGGCTCGTCACCAGCATCCGCACCTGGTCCGCCATGCCGGCCGGGCCGCACACGACCACGATGGTGCCGCCGGAGACCCAGTCCAGGTGCTCACGCAGCGCGCTGCGGATGCTGAAGCGGCCAAACGAGATGCTGACGTCAATGTCGCCCCAGCGGCGCTCCGACCCCTGCGCGCCGGCGTAGGCGCCGAGCATGTCCTCGACGGCGTACACCAGCGGCATGCTGCGCACCGTCCAGAACAGCCGCTTGGACCCGTGGCTCGTCAGCCCGCCAAACTTGTCGAGGAACGGCAGCACGCCCGTGATGCCGACGCCGCCCGCGAAGCAGATGATGTTTTGGTAGTCGGGCGTCGGCTCCAGGTGGTTCTCCTGCAGGAACGTCACCTCCTCGTTGTACGACCCTTCCATCAGGACCGGGATCCCCACGTCGCCCGTGTTGAGCGCCCCGAGCCTGGCCGTGAGGCCCCTCTGCTTCTTGATGAAGAGCGTGACGCCGGTCCGGCGCTTCGCCGTCGCGGGCCGCCACGAAGAGGTCGCCATGTGCGTCGGCGTCGACAGCGCCGAGCCGACCGGCGGCCAGCTCGCCTTGTCCAGGTCCAGGCTGTATCCGAACTGGTTGGTGTTGTGGCAGCTGCTTCCCGCGACGGAGAACGGGTGGCTCTCCCACACGCGCCACCTGCTGATGGTGGGAAAGTGCAGGTAGACGTGGCCGCGGGCGCTGACGCCCGGGATGTCGACGCGCATGTAGTCGGCGTCGACGGGGCTGATGTAGGCCTTCTTGACTCCCCTCCTCAGCGCGCGGACGAGGCGCACGCTCCTGTCAAAGCCCCATATCGCGACCGCCACGTACATCCACGTCTCGAACCCTCTCTGCCGTCCGTAGCGCAGCACAACGTGCTGGTAGCATCCCGCGACCACCAGCAGCGACAGGACAATGTGGATGACGACGAAGAGCTCGTAGGCGCGCCGGCGCAGCGGCTGCACGGCCGTGACGACGAGCACCATGAGGCACGCCACGCCCACGGCACCCCAGAGCCAGTAGCCCTGGGTGATGAGCACGCTCATGGTCATGGCGTACCAGCTGACCGAGTAGGCGTAAAAGAACATGAAGGTGTGGAGGACCGCCTCGAGCATGCAGATGACGGCGATCCAGCGGTGCATCATCAAGAAGGTGGTGCGAGGCCAGTTGGTCAGCCAGAGGAGGATGTTGTTGCGGCCGGCAAAGAGGACGAGGAGCGGAATGTTGGCAAAGGACAGCATCCCCAGGCGGTTGGCGACGTGCGTCAGCTCCTGGTGCGCGTCGTTCTTGTACCAGTAGCTGCCCGGCAGGAACCAGTACCCCGTTCCCGAGAGGACGATGTTGATGATCCAGATGTACGCGATGAACAAGGCCTGGCCCCGGGTCGGCATCATGAAGACTTCGCCAATGAGTTGATTTTGCCGCGAGCCGATCAATGGGGGGTCGATGACGTGGGCGTGGAATCGCGATACGAAAACGGCTGGCCAGGGAAGGAAACGAACCAGCGATAATCCGATGGGTATCAAGGCGCACGACAGAAACAGGATCAAGGCATATCGTTCGTGTGTAATCTCTATCCTCGTCAGACTCACAATGTTGTCGTAGTTGGGCTTCCACTGGTCATGGGGCACCGTGGCGGTGTAGTTTAGGGTTGCGTGCTGGTTGATGGGACGCATCTTGGTGTTTTGTACTCGTGCCCAGATTTGAGAATACGTCTCAATCGAGCTGTTGTCCTTGCCTGGGCCCTCACCCCACCAGAACCGCTCCAGGTCGAGTTCGGATTCGTCCTTGCATTCTTGGTGTATACACCACGCCAGCGTTTCCAGATATGGCTCGTATTCTGCATTGCAGTAGGGCTGCGCGTCTTCGACAGTCGATTTGCTGATGTTCCTGTCCGGTCCTGCGATGTCGGGGTTGAGGAACTCTGCTATCGCCATGTTGGCCGTGCAGTTGGTCATGTAAGCGATGGTATCCCAGCACGCGTGAGCACATGCCGGCTCGTACAGTCGGATGCCGTATCCAATTAGGCCATTTTGGGTTTTGCCACTGGAGAGGCCCTCCTCACCTGCCACCAGACTGGCCGAGAGTGCAAGCAGCAAGCCGGCGGGCCAGCCCATGGTGCTAGCAGACGCGAAGGGTTAGAAGCCCAAGACCAACAGAAAGGAAGCGAATAGAGACGACGACGATGATGACGGAACAGGGCAATACACTTCGTATTATGTTGATGGCTGCATGGTTTTACTTGACACTTGTCCGGCTTTTGATCGTCACACGGGGTCCATCGCATAATTATAGCAACAAAACCGCTCGACTGCGTGGAAAAACACGGACATGCCCATTTAGGTTCACCAGCGTAGCGCATCGTCACCAATCTCGCATAAACATGCTGCCCACTTGGCAGATGCCCTGTCCTCTGCCTAGAGCGGAAATAGAAACAAGGGTGCTATCACAGCTGATTGTTTCCCAGCATGGAGCGTGGTGCGTGGAGTTCGTTTCAGGCTCATCTACAGGAACCGGCGAGGCAAGCCCACCGGGGAGGGGGGGCGCGACGGTGAGGACAAAAGGTTTGGACTGTAGCGTCATCTATTTCTGCCGTGCATGAACGGGAATATTTCCTAGACGTGATGAAGTGTGCCACTTCCCGAGGGAGCCGGCTGATCCAGTTCAGCACAAGCTTGGCCGCGCCGCCTGAGCGGTGCCATGAGAGGGGGAAGGGGGGGGGCTCTCTTTCCAACAAGCGGCCAAGAGGTCATCAGCATTGACCGCGGGATTCGTGTGGAATATATTCACCTGAACTCCAGAAAGCGCAGCAGCATGGGGGCTCTGTGCCCCCTTGGCCGAACACAGACCCCCACGGCACCCTTCCGTGGGTCAACAGAGTCATTGCCACGCGAGAGCGTCTTTATAGTGTAAGTCAATGCGTTTCACACGGCGAGTCTTGACTAGGAAAAAAAAAAAAAGAAGACGAAAAATTGAAAAACCTGCCGAGTAAAGTGACTTAACAATGTGCGCGACAGAAACAAGAAGCAAAAGTCGAGCTACTCATGAAACAGCTCAAAATGCCTCGGGATGCGTAAACACAGGAGAACCAAAAAAAAAAAAAACTAGAAGACAATTTTGGTGACCTGAATCTTAAATCCAGGGCGGGCTGAGCGCACCGCGTCAACGTCCGTGAACGTTTCCCTAATTTGTCTCGAATGGCGTCAAGGCGCAGGCATGGGTCAGCTTGCAGGGGGGAAAAGGTGGGCACCCGTTCGTCAGGAACAGGGCTCGAGTTTCGTAGGCTTTTTTTTATTTTTATTTTCTCCTAAGTATTCAGCGTGCTTGGCACGCCCAAGTTGCACTGATCACAACTGTCACAAGAAGCTTTGGCCAAACTAGTCGATGAATCGGCCTTTCCACCAATTAACAGCCAGACCTTCACTAGGAGGCAGCCACAGTAGCAACACGGCTGCAGCATCACCACAGCATTTCTATACTTGCAGCTATCTACCAGTATAGCAGTTGAAAAATGCAGGCATTATTTCAAAGGGTCATCCTTGGCGGCTTGTCGTGTTTCTGCCACCAGAAATTCCTCTCGATGGCCAAGAATCTAACTTTGCCTCGTGCCCACTTACCAAGTTACTACTGAGTGCCGCTGCAAGTACAACAGGGTCCAAGCCTGTCTGTTTGTGCCTTGGATACACCAGATGCATTTTTTTTCCAATAATCTCAACAACCGCTAACCAGGTTCTATTACTGACAATACTTTTTAATTGCCTCGTCACACTCCTTGGTCACCTTCAACAAGTACTCTTCGCTCAGTCGTCGTCCGATGAGCTGTACACTGACGGGGCAGTCTGTCATGCTCTCTGGCAGATCTGCTCCATTATCAGAAATGATGACTGGTTGTTTGACTTGTGGTGGAGTGTTGACATGAACTTACACTCTTGCCAGATTTTCGCTTCCAAGGTACTCCGCGGTTCGTATCGTGGCTTCGCATCCTTGTCTGGAGAAACCCGCGTGACTGGAATAGTCGTCGCGCAGTAGTCCAGTACATTCCACATACTTGTATAGCTGTCATATGAGAACTCGTGTCTATGGTATTGTAAGCATAGCTCCTCGGCCGCATACAAATTTCTGGGTAATGACTTGCTTCTTCGAGGCTGGCCACGGTGTGGTGGGCGTGAGCAGCGCGTCCATGTCCCGACCTGTGCCCGTCCTCCGCTCCGTTTCCGCCCACGCCGTCAACATGCGCTTGGCGAACACCGTGCGTTTCGCCTGAGCCTCCCAAAGCTGAGAAACTGTGGTGCAGCCATCATCGTCCGGCCTGTCAGGTCGCTCTCCGTCGCACGCGCGGCGGCTGCTGCTGCTGCTGCTGCTGCTGCCCTTCTCCACCAACCGTGCAAGTCCCTCGTACCCTCTTGGCCACGGCTCCTGCGTCCGGCTGATGATCTTATTTATTGCGCCAGCAGTGGCGCTCTGATATAACGCGGGTTTTATCCCGTCTAGATGGAGTGGATCGTCACTGTGGACAAAATTGCCTTTAGCATTTCGGCGCATCCCCAAAGGACTTGGAAAGATGTACATGGGGCGCAGCAAAAACTCACACGTGAAACTCGATAACTGTATGACCGACCCTTTCCAACGCCTCTTTTGTTTGGAGCAGCGCTCGGGTCACCGGTGGAAGTGGTCTGACAATCCCATCGTCGAGCAGTATTCCTGCGCCGTGTTAAAATGAAGCTTCTAGGATCTTGCAGCGCCTGAAGCACCACAGGAAGACTGACCAAAACAAAGCTTCTCCGGCACTTTCACATCACGCCATGGCATGCGCAAGCAGTCCGGATCTGAACTCTTCCAGGGTTCTGTTTGGGCCACAGATCTGCTCCAGAGCTCCAAGTCAGCTAATGAAGTTGACATTGGCCCGACAACACCTCGAATGGCCTCCAGTCCTTCCAAGGCGTCCCTCAGCCCATAAGTGGGAAATCGGCCAAAGGATGGTTTTAACGAGTACAGTCCGCAAAATGAAGCAGGTATTCCTGGCACCCATCAGCTGATATCATTTCATTTTCCATGCCGTGCGTCACGTACGAATAGAGCCTCCAATATCCGTGCCGACGCCCAGAGGAGATCCTCGTAGCGCCAGCAACGCGCTTTCGCCCCCGGAAGAGCCTCCGCTAGAAAGGTCTCGATTATACGGATTGCTGGTATACCCATACATGGCATTGAAAGTCTACGACTTGTCAGGCCACTTTTCATACCTTATCCTGGCTGAGATTGAGCCGTCACTTACCTCACCAGACATGAGCGCCAGTGGGACATTTGTTTTGCAGAATAGTATCGCACCGCTCTGTCGCATAATCTTGGTAATTTCACTCTCTTCTGAATCCAGCGTTGGATCATTGGCAAATGCCGTGCAACCGATCGTCGCATCTGTACCAGCAACTTTGAAGCAATCTTTGAGTGAGACGGGCAGGCCGTGCAGCGGACCGCGTACTACTCCGGATACTCTATAGTCTGCATCTACCTGTTTTGCAGATTCTAATGCAGCATCGAAGAATATCTCAGATAGGCAGTTGACCTGACTATGAGTGTCAGTTACCGACCGGGGCCTCGACCGGCGTTGATAGATTCTCAGTAGCAGCTTACAAGTTGCTGCGCGATAGCAGCTCTTTTGCAGAATGCAAGAGTTACCTATATCATGTATAATCAGCAAATGAAGGTTCTTTTCGGAGAGGCGATCGCTATTCTGGTCAGCCTCACCTCGTATGAAGTGTACTCCCTCGCGGCTAGCTTTGGCACCAACGTCGCCGCGTCGGTTTCTGTAATCTCAATCTCGCGTGGAGAAAGTATACCGGACTCTACCGGAGCCCTTGTAATATTTAGCCGGTCCTCAAAGATCAGCCCAGGTGGCAGATGCCATTCCGCAGGTATGGCCGCATCTCGTTGCGCTCTCTTCTGGACCGCAATCTTGGCCCATTCGGGCCCGGCGGGGTCTTCAGCAGCGCTGTGCATTTTGGCGTACTCTGATATGCTTGGGAAACTTTGAAGTACGGGCTAATATTCAGAACTGTTCAAGCCACGCCTTGATCTCGTCTTGTTTGTAAGTAGCTCATACGACAGTAATGCTGTGGCCGGCACGCCCAAGAGGACTACTGAACGCAATATGATAAGAGAGCCGCAAACTGACACTTGATTAGCATGGATAGCTGTAATGTGTCGCAGCCGATTGGTGGCTCTGATACCAGGCTAAAGCGGTGATTGACGGCTTCGCCGACGCCAGTCGGCTTCTCCCGATGCTGTTGTCTGGGGGTGGGCCAATACTCCATACCGCGAGCTGGAGTAAAATGGGGATCTGTGAGCCAAGATCCGGGGTTTATTAAATTTCCAGATATCATCCAGGTTTTTTCGGAGATGAAAGGCAGTTACATTTTATAAAAACCAGCAGCGGCATCTTGGCTTGGCCGACACATGTGCCTCTCTGTCAAATGCCTACTACACCTTCAAAGATGACGGCGGACAAAGCGTCGAGCATGGTGGAATCCCATTCCTCTGATATCATCCTCTCTGAGACAATTGAGCGCCCTTCAAAAGGCGGCAGCTTGCAAGACAAATCGCAGGGAGCAGACAGTCACCAGCTTACACATTTTGAGCGAAAAGCAGCCTTGATCAACGAGTACGTCTGCCCACCGTGGACAAGCAAGTTCTTGCATTAACTCTCTCTCTCTCTCTCGCTCTTATTCTCAATTAGTGAACTCGACAAGCTCGGATTCGGCAAATACCAGAAATGTATATGGCTACTGTGTGGATTCGGATACTTTCTTGACTTGACATGGGCTCAGGGCATTATCCTAATGGCCACAGCCATCTTGTTAGTCGCGCCGCTGCCACTTACAGGCCGTCAGTGACAACTTCGTTTTCTGCCCGGTTTTACTGACTGTTCTTCCTAGCCAAGAGATGAATGTTTCTGCCGAAAGGCAAGGGCTCATGTTCACATGTGGCAATGCTGGACTAGCGTAGGCAAAACCATCTTCTGTCACCCACCCTCTCGCGGCACCGAGACTAACACATTGAGAGCTCAGTGTGGGCGCATTCACCTTTGGCATCACCAGTGACAAGATCGGCCGAAAGTGGGTTTTCAGCATCACCTGTCTTATTACATGCGTGTTTGGCATGCTACTTGTATGTCGAATCTCTTCCCCTCCAAAGAGACAGAGGCTTCCAGCCCGCTAATAGTTCCCGCAGGCCGCCGTCAAGTTCAACTATGGTGCCATCTGCGGCATCTACTTCCTTGCTTGTATAGGGCTTGGCGGCAACATCCCGATCAATGCCACAATCGCCTTGGAGTTCATGCCTCCCAGTAAGAGATATCTCGTTTCTCTGCTGAGCATGTTTCAGCCGATTGGCGTAGTCGTTGCTTCAGTCATTGCCTACGGCACTGCCGCCAAGTATAGGTGCGATGCAACTCTGCCAGCCTGCGTTGCTGTCGGTGCTGGTGAAGCTTGCTGCACGGTCTCGAGCAACATGGGATGGAGATACTTGGTCATTGTTATCGGGTCCATCACCCTTTCCATATTTCTTGCTCGCTACTTGTTATTTAGATTTCACGAGTCACCCAAGTTTCTCGTGGCCAAGGGTCGTGAGCAAGATGCTATCGTGGTCCTCGACAAGATCGCCAGGTTCAACGGAGCGACTGCTCCCACGGTGACCATCGAAGATTTTCGAGACATTGACCGTTCTATGGGCGTTGTGGCGGCAGAGAAGGCTAGGCCATCGGATGCCAGAGGCATAATTGTTCGCGCAGTGACGAGCCTAGGCTTTCTTCGCGGTCTCTTTTCCACTAAGCGCAGTTCGTTCATTTTTGTTCTTCTGACACTTGCTTACATGGCATGTGAACTCCGACTCTTGCTTCATTTGTGTACTATGCTAACAAGAGCAGGGCAACTACTGGTCCTTCAATCTGGCCGGCGCTTTTCTACCCATCATTCTGCTCCGCAACCACGTCGACGATGGTGCAAACAGTGTATCGGATACATATCTGCAGTACGTTTATATCTACTTGCCAGGAATATTGGGCGCAGTTATTGCTCTATTCTCCGTCCAGATGCCGTTGCTGGGAAGAAAATGGTCGCTGGTTGTTTCCGCCACCCTGCAGGGCTTGGCCATGGCCATGTATACTCAGGTCAGGAATACCGCGGGATTCGTCGGCCTCAACGCATTCGAGTATATCATGCAGACATATTTCAATTCCGTTTTGTACGCCTCAGCTCCGGAGCTCTTCGACACGACGTATCGTGCCAGCGCGAGTGGTATGCTTTCGTCCCTGGGCCGCATCGCAGGTATTATTGCTCCTATTGCGGGCCAAAAGTACATCGCTGCGGGAGCATCTGGAGTGCTCTGGCTCGGCGCTGGTGGTATCTGGCTCTCGGCCATTCTCATGGTTTTCTTGCCAGTCGAGATGAGAGATAAACAAATGTATTGAGTTCAGCGTGGGTTGTTGTCCCTAGAGAGTCGGGCTGATGATAGTTGAGAGTAATTGTTGCTTTCGGTCACATAACTTCGAATAAAGAACTTTAAGCTATCGATTTGAATACTCCAGTACGGCGTGGCCTACTTGTCACTTGTCAACATACCGAGTAACACACCTACGGTAGTAGCGCATGATATCTCCAATGTGCTTGTCAGGTTCGTATCTACACACATCAAGTACGTCGCGAACTTCCCATGCGAGGCTGAAGATACGATTTTGCGCGACTTGCTATTTTTTTCTTTTTTTTTTCTTTTTTTTTTACTGATTCACCGATCTGTTATCCTCCACTTGAGATAGTACTTTCCGGTGACAACCAAATACGTCCAACGCCTACCCGCAGCGGACTGGCGGGACGGTCCCATCGGCAGAAGCCGATGCCGCCTTCGGTTCGCCGGCTCACCGAAAGACGCTGGAACCTCAAACGCTTTACAGAACCCTGCGATTACCTCCCTAGTATCCCATTATCTCCATATTCTCCGCATCGGGAACCGGCAACGTATCCTGGGACCCCTATTACACTCGGCGCTTCCGACAGGCACCATGCTGCAACCCCGCAACAAGCCGTCTCGATACTGTGCGAGTTTCCAGCCGTAGCGGTCCTAATCCACCAAGCTGAAGTACATTTCCATCGCTGAGATAATAATAAGGCCTGTTCTGCTTCATAAAAACTTCTTGCGTCGTTTCAGTAGCAGTCTTACCACTACTCTCCATCATCTCACTCCGCCTATCAACATGTCTACCACTAGTAAAATGGAAAATTTGTCGCTCGCCATGCAGAAAGGATCTCTCGCAAATGGAAATCACTCTCCTGATGTGCAATCTCCCAGTCATGGCACTGCTGACGATAACTCCGATGGCGTCGTACTTCAAGTCGAGCGCAACGACTATGCTGAAGTAGCGCCTTCAGACCGAAAAAGAGCTCAGTCCATGGACGGCTTTGACGAATGCTACACAGACATTGTTGACTACATTGTCCGATGTACTCATAAGATTTGGGACGAACGCGACATTGGTCTGATCTATACGCACTACACACACAACTGTATTCTCTACGGCACAATGGGCACCATCTACGACCGGGAAACAATCGTCCGCGACACTATCCAGCGATTGGTCTCTTTTCCTGAGCGTCGCGGTATGGCTACTCAGGTCCTCTGGAGCGGTAACGATAAGAAAGGGTTCTACACTTCGCATCTTGTCACAGGCCATGGTCGGCACACGCAATACGGCCATTTTGGTCCTCCCACCGGCAAGACCTTCACATCGAGGACCATCGCAGACTGCATGATCTACAAGAACAAAATCTATCGCGAATGGGTTGTCGCGGATAACATGGCGATCGTGAAGCAACTCGGCCTTGACCCCCACACATTGGCGCTTGAGGCAGCCAAGGGTCTCTTCGATAGGAACCTAGAATCCGTCGACATAGGTGAAAATCGCCGCATCATTGGACAGCAGCTTCCCGAATCCGAGGTCGACACGTCTATTGCTGAGAACGATGTTGAGGCAGAAACTCTCTCATGGCTACACGAGGTCTGGAACAGGCGTATGTTTGGTCAAATCAACAAAGTGTATGCAAAGAACGCTCAGTACCACGGTCCCAAAATGGTCGAACTGTACGGCTCTGCGGCTGTCCTCCACCAGCATCTTGCTCTCCTCGGCTCGATACCCGACGGCGTCTACACACCACAGCACATTTGCTCCAATCCGTGCGACGAGGGGGGAGTCAAGGTGGCGGTGCGTTGGATCATTGAAGGTCATTTCCTCGGTCACGGCATCCTGAATGAGCTGGGTCAGCCAAAGGGCCAGAGGCTACAAGTCATGGGCATGACGCACTACCATTACAAAAATGGAAAGATTGTTGATGAGTGGAACGTCTACGACGAGCTGTCTCTGCTAACGCAGATCAAGCTTGCACAGCTGGTTGAAAGTAAGCGTGTAAATAACAAGGTGGCCGAGTGAAGCAGCAGTCTCAAAGAACGCATCGATGCGGCCATCCTTTGACAGCTAAGAATAGCAGTGTATTTTCGGGTCCGAGGCGGAGTGGTTCAGATGCGCTGATTCAAGATTCCCGCAGCAAGGTGTCATTTTAGAGTAGTCACTGTCGAAAGTGAGGGCTTTTCATTGAATCATATTTCACTTTTCTCAGGGTCCCAGATCTGTCATTTGCCAATTAATCGGCTCCAAGCCTGCCTGTTGCCACATCTCCCATAGGTCCTCTCCCATCGTGTTTTGTGAATGTTCCAACATATTAATATCTGCCGCCAGTGTGCTGGAGTCGACACTTGGCTCTTGCGTCTGCGTGTTGTCAACCAGTATCAAATCTGCCATGCCGCGAAGTAGAGGCACATATCGACGTGCGAGATGCCCATCCGGTGGGCTAGACGCCTCCAGCGTGCGAGCAGCAAGGTCGACCAGGCGGTATAGCAAGGAGCTAGATCTCTCTTGGCCCAAGGAAACGTCTGTTTGCTGCATATTGGAGCGGAGGTTTACTACACGAAAGAACTTTTTGTCAGTGTGCCATACCTTTAGACTGTGTTCGATATAAGCAAAGTAAGTGTGCATGCTCACAATCGATAAAATTTCTTAGCCAGCTATTGACAAGAAAAAAGGACGCATAAGATATGACAACATAATAATGATCAATAGCAAATGACATGAGACTGACGACGCCAGAATCAGGCTCCAATTGCGAAGGAGTCATGAATGCATCTATCGTTTCGCAAGAGGGCGGCACGGACAGATGGACAAGAATTTGGCTTGCCCACTCAATTGCCCACATTAGCGCTTTGCCTTGCCTTTGATGCTGTTCGATATTGTCGAGGAAAGTACAGGTATAAGACAGCCGATACCATCGCAGTGAGGTAAAGGGGAAGTGCTGGCTCATGCTATCGGTTAAATGGCTGCCTTGCTCAGACAAGAATTGCCTTTCCACTATCTGGACGTCTCTGTCAAAAGCTTCGACGCTCTCAATCGTTGTTGGTCGGCAGTTGGTGAAGTGAGCGCTGTAGGCAACCTGAAATAGAGATGCAAGGCGCATATCGGTAGGCTGTACGAATCGGGAACGCAGGAATCCCGCAACGGCGCCACTCAACAACTCGGGATTAAGATGCGAAGGACGCCGGGCCGAGAGAGCGAGGCTGGGCGAGGTAAGCATAAGACCGACGAAACGGGGGCCGAACCCGAGACTTGTTCTGGCACGTACTAATGATCACTCTCTGTGAGATACAGCATGGTTCGAAACCGCCGCACATCCATCCTCGTTGCTTCCACTGCGTTGGGTTGCAGAAAATTGAAATGGCAATTCCTGTCCAATGCGAGTGATGTGGCCCATCGAATGGCCAAGCCTAGGCAATGCCAGGCGCCCGCTTCCGAGAACCGAGACTGATGCTGCTTCCGATCGGCGGAGATGTCCAACGGCATCCAATGGGCGCACAGCATGAGCGCCTGCACAGTTTCAAGCTGGTGATCCTCTTGCCTCGGACGCAGGGTCACGCGCATCATTTCAGCGTCCAGCAAGCGGACTAACTCGGAATACCGGGGATGAAGCCAAAGCGAGGACCTGCTTTTGTGAGATGGTGCGAAACCGAGAGAGAATGCGAGAAGGAGACTTACTTGGACGAAGCACCCCAGAAACGAGCGCCGACGGAAAGGATGGCCAAGAAGAGCAAAGTGCTACTCGTCCGGACACGATCCGTATCAGAGTCTAAATCTACATCCAGAAACGGCGCATTCGGGTGCCCGTGGGTGAAAAAACTAAACCAATTAGTATCCTACTTCAGCCACTTTGGCCTAGAAAGGGGCAATAGAACACAGATCAAGATTACACACAGTTTGAAAATGACATAAGCTTCACCCTGTGTCAACAACTTCTGCGATATTGGATCATGCACCTCGGATTCCACCGGGTTGTTTGTTTGAAAACTGTTTAGCGTTTTCAGCGGTCCTTCGGTCATGATTGCGCCTGGTGAGCTGGAAAGAGAGACATTGTCAGTTATATGTGGGATAGGAGGGAGACGCCAGCTCCCCAAATACAGAAGCGCATTGAGTTTATGAAAATAGTATTGCACAATATACTTACGTGATGAGAGGAGGGGACGGATAATGCTGCTCTGGTTGCCGGGGCGGTATGGGTTGTGCAGAGAGCGGGAAAGCATTATGCGTTCGGGAAGATGAATTGATGGAGATGTTGCTATTGTGATCGCTGTCATTTCTCTCATTTTGGTTGTTGCTATTTCTGATTGTGGTGGGATCATCTTCACTTTGAGCGAAGCCCAATCGTCTGTCCAGGTCAGCGACCCTAATGTCAACTGTTAGCTCATGGTAGCTCAGTCGAAGCAACGATATATCATGGAAAGCGCACTTTTCTGTCAGAGATTGAAGATGTCTTAAGAGTTCGGTGTTTGTCAGTGTAGATTCCCCATCTACAAGCCCAGATCGTGAAACAGGGCGGTCTTCTCTGCCTCTCCCCGATAGGGACGGTATTAGTGCGATAGAATTGGAAGATGCGGCAAATTCATTCACGCAAGTTTCCTCCGCCCCGGCCAGGTCCGACGTAGGCGCTCTCATCCGCAAATATGGATTTTCGCGCAGGTCCATCACCTCATCCTGAAAGCTACACTTCACCCGACGGTTGGTACAGGGTCTGCACTTGATGCTGTGCGTGAGCCCGCCGCACTTTTGCTTTCTGTTGAAAAACTCATTTAGTAGGCGGCCGCCATCTCTGCTGCTTCCTGGGCAATCTTTCTCACCTGTGACGGCACTGCGCACAAGCATGACCTGTTCGACCCGGTGGTAGAGGACCCAAACCGGGGCTCGCCGGCTGTGGAGGCATCTCCATCCAAGGCCGCTTGTTGCTGTTCTACCGTGCTCTGGCGGTAGAGGGAGCGACGGCTTCCCGACGATTCTATCGACGTGTAATTGCCTTGCTCTGAAGGAATCGAATGCTCTGTCTACAGCAAATATCGGACGAAATAGTAAAGGCAGCCGGTGATGGAGAAAACTGGTGGTTGAGCAGATGGGGTAGTGGCTGGAACGCTTTGGCGCACGCCCGGTCAATGCCGGTGGCGCACGTGAACGATGGCGCCTGCAATTCGAATCCATATTCTCTATTTACTTTGTTTGCTTGGCAATGAATTTTCCATCTTGAGCATCAAATCAACTCAATGGGATATTGTAGTCCTGTGAGCTTATGGACGGTTGACCCTAACTGAAATCAAGACCATCCGTCAGTTATTAGCACCGACTAGCTACAAGCTGACATGCAACTGGCTACTTATAATTAGGCGGCCTTTTACGGCCTAGCACCCCTGTCCAGTGTTCTTATTGAGGGTCTGGTAATACGTGCAGTAATACAGATTGTAAGTATTTCAATTACTTGAATGAATTTCTCCGTCCCATAGCAATTGTCCATGGCAGCAGGACTTGATGAGGAGTCACTGATGCAAAACGGGCAATAGTTGTCTTTCCAGACCAGTGCAGCCAAGAGTCCACTGAGTCAGACTTTTCCCCAGGTATGGAGTATGCTCCTATAATCTATAGATACAGATGGAGACATATGGGTCAATACGCCTGCGAACCATACGTAGTATGCTGGTCCCACTGACTGGTCAGTGTTCACAATGTGTTCTAGATGGTTCTCTTCCCCGGATTGAATCAGATGGACTAAAACACTACGCTCGTAATGTAATTCTTACACTGGTTCTTCAGTCCAACACTGACGATGCGGATGTGGAGGAGACAGAAAAGACTAGTCCAATGGCAACCAGCACGTTGGAGAAAAAGCCCAAAGTCTATAAAACGTTGATGAAAAAAATTACAGCGATCAAATTTGGAGGTCTTCCTCGTATTTCTTCTTCCTCGTATTCCCTCACATTATCATCGTAATTTCCTCGCAATTTTCTCATTCCTGTGTCTCCTGTTACAGAATCCTATCTAAGTACATGACAATCAAAGTAAATACTTTGAATGGCAGCTTTTCACTGTCTGCCCCTAGCGCGGGCTCGCGCACATGCTCCTCAAGCCAAGTTTCGGAAAAGCCGATACCATCCCGACGCCCAGTGCCCCAGTCCGGTCGGCATCTGACCGGATCCCGCCGGCTCTGAGCGATAGCGACGGGAGCAGTCAAAGGTGAGACTCGGCTTGCGATTCTTGGTGAAGGGCATTATAGCCTGAAAGCGACTTAAATGCGCCATAAATTAAGATAGACTCAAGTACTCTCAAGGTTGTAATCACGAGCGCCGCTTTCATATTGGAGCATCCTATCTTTCAAACTACCTTCTATCGTTTCTTGCAACACAGCACCTGTTTACAGATTTCACCATGGCACCAGGTCTTTCGGAAAAACCAGCCACCCCTGAGGCGGCCGCAGAAACAGGACTTTCCAAAAAAGCGCAGACCTACGACCAGGCTGCTGTTCCTTACCGAGGCGCTCCTCTTCCGAATGTTCTTGAGGACCTTGTCCAGCCTGGAATCATGGATTTGGAGTGCGACGAGCGGTTATGGGTCCCTCAAAGCCCTGGCGTCTGGTTCAGGCCGTTGTGCTTTAGCGTCTCGCAGGGCTACTTTGTGAATATACTGCGTGTGCGAAAGTCCGGCATTCTGTCGAGGCATCGCCACGCAGGACCTGTTCACGCTGTCGTTCTCCGCGGACGCTGGCATTATCTCGAGCACCCATGGTGGGCCACTGAAGGCGGTTACGCTTTCGAGCCTCCGGGCGATATTCACACTCTTCACGTGCCCGACGATGTCAAAGAAATGGCAACATTGTTCCACGTCACAGGCGCTTACATTTACGTCGACCCAGATGGCAACCCTGTAGGCGTGGAGGATGTCTTTAGCAAGCTACAGTTGGCGAGAAAACATTACGAAGAGGTCGGTCTGGGAGCCGACTACGCCGATCAATTTGTGAGATAGATTTGAAGCATGAAGTTTGATGTCACTACAAGGCAGATGGGGGGGTGAGGGTTTAATCATAGCACGATCAGAAGTCTACGATAGATCATGAAAGACAAAGATATTTTCAGTGCATACGTTGATACATGAGGCTCTTTTCATCGAATTCAACATGTGACACAGTTCCTGTCACCATAATCTGAGACGCACATCAACATCTATAATACCCACACGCTACATTGTAGTTGTGAAAGCACTTCGTCATCGTCCTGTAGGTAGCAACGATGATGAATAAAAAGATACCAATATTCGATATTTGATGCCATTTCATTAAGTTTGAGTATTCTTGTTCCAAGTCTTAACAATTTTGAATTCCGATGCCTCTTGCCAATCTTAATTTTCGCGCCCGTTGACAACATTCAAATGATGGCCATTCGTCATGGCTGCAGGCAGAGGAGCGGCAGTCTTCATCTCCGACTTGGAGCCGCCCGTGACCCAAGCAGTTACTTCCTTGCTCACATCCGCTATCGCATGAGCAAGAAGCCTGACAATCTCACACAGCTCCTCTTCAGTGACGATGTAGGGGGGGCAGATGATGACGTGGTCCACGTACACCTCGCCCGTCACACCCAAATTCCCGAGAATATTTAGTCCTAGTTCCAAAGCCCGATTCACAACGCGGTCGCAGAATTTGGCTTCGCGAGGAGGTGGAATACGACTGGGTTCATGCATCATGAACTCGACAGACCAGAAGAGACCACGGCCGCGGATGTCGCCCACAAGAGGAAGCGGGCCAACCTCTTTCCGTAGCAGTTGACCGAGGATATCCCCCATGGTCGCAACCTTTTCAATCAGTTGTTCCTTTTCAATGACCTTTTGCACGCAGAGCGCTGCGGCACAAGCTGCAGGATGGGCCTATTCAGGGGAGATCAGATAACAATGCGACATGGACAAGCAGATGCCGCCCTTCCCAGGGGAAAGTACTCACCTGGAATGTATGCCCATGAGCCAGAGCACCAGATCCCTTTTCAAGTGTATCAAATATCTTCTGGTGAAGCAACACTCCCGAAAGAGGGATAAACCCGCCACCGAGTGCCTTACCAATGGTTTGAATGTCGGGTCCGCGGATTCCTTCCTGTTGCCATGCATGCATGGTGCCAGTCTTTCCCATGCCACACATTATCTACAAAAAAAAAGCAAGGGATTAGCTACATGTGTTCTGTTTTTTCGGATGACAGCGACCTTGTCAACTCACCTCGTCTAAAATGAGCAAGATATTGTACTTGTCACAGAGTGCGCGAACCGCAACGAAGTAGCCCTTGGAAGGTATCGCACAGCCCAGAGTGGTACCACTAACAGTTTCCGCAATGAATGCAGCCACGTTCTCTGGCCCAAGTTCCAGGATCCGGGCCTCTAGTTGGTCCGAGAGGCGCTGCACGTATTCATCTTCAGACTCTCCGGGGTGCTTGAACCGGTAAGCAAAACAAGGGTCCACGAAGCGTACATTTGTCGACATCCAGTCATTATATAGCGCTCGTCGAGAGTCGTGCCCTGACACACAAAGCGCACCAATAGTGTTGCCATGATAGCTCTGTTTGCGAGCGATCACAAAGCGCTTCTGCGACTGGCCGGCTTCACGCCAATACTGAAATGCAAGCTTCAGAGCAGCGTCTGTTGCCTCACTGCCCGAGTTTACAAATATGGCTTTTGTCAGGCCGCCTGGATGATCTTTGAGCAGGTGAGTTGCCAGCTCCTCCGTTGCCGTCGAGGTGAAACGTGAACCAGAGTAAACATATGGTACTTCTCTGAATTGCTTGGCCACGACTTCTGCAACATCGGGTCGTGAGTGACCTAGGCAAGAAACAGACGGCCCGGCCGAGGCATCCAAAATTTCTTGACCAGATTCAAGAATCAAGCGAATGCCGTTAGTGCCGACAATCCGCTCAGGTTTGGCCGCGAAGGCACGATGTAGGATGTGGGAGTTGGCCACGAAGGGGTGAGCCATTGCAGTGATGTTTGAGTTTTGCAGTAGTTATCCTAACCATTATCATTCACTGTAGCAGAAGCGCATGATGATAATAAATCATTGCCATAGTCTGCCTCTGAAGGGCATGGTAGCTTGGATCCGTGTGCATCGGGAGAACCCGATGCAGCCGGCCAGAGACGGCTCGGTCCCCACCATAGCCAGCGGAATCCTGTCGGAGATGTTCTGCGGCTCGCCGTCGCGGCCAGACGTTGTCCTTTGGCAAAGAGTGGGATACTTCTGTGATGAAATGTGGCCGACGGTGACATTTGCATGAACCAGGATACGAGTCTACCTTGACAAAATGGCTGTCGAGCCCATACACACAAGCCTGCTACCGAGATTATTGCTTATTGTGGGGGAGAATTGAGAAGTTTTCATATTTCATGATAAAAGTATTTGACTAAACTTTGGAATCAATATTGTTTTACTAGAATGTAAATGATATTTTATTTTATTTTTCTTAAAAATAACGTGAACAACCACACTTACACTGGCCTGAGGCTCACTAGCCTCATTCCCTACGCCACACTTCACTAGCCACACTTGCCTCGGATTAGCTGAAATTCCTCTTTCCGAGCTCAAACCAAACTGGCAAGCTTGTGCCGGCCGCCGCCCAAGGCGGGAGACACCGGAAAGCGGACAATGTGCTCGCGCCGACGACTTTGCTACACAACCGGCCCAGAAATGACGCCCTGTTGCTAACCTTGCTAACCAAGCCAAGTCACGTTCATCATTTTCCACAACCAACAATGGCTGCTCGAGTCTTTTTGCAAAGGGTGAGTTCTTTCACATTCGACTCAATTGAGTTCTCACTCTTTATTTCGAACCCATTGAGCTGATCCTCGTCACCAGCGCGGTCTGGCGGCTGCTGCCCTTGCTGGTGTGGCCCTCATGCCCGCAACGGCTCTGGCGGAGGCACCCGCCGTAGACAAGGTACGATTATAAAAAGAAGCTGCCGTCTGTTGGACAGCTTTGGATGCTATATGACTAGGGTTGTCAATTGCTGGGCGGCATTGGCTGGCAACCCGCGAAAACCCGCGCCTCGTCGCTAACGCATAAGCCCTCGCAGAGGAAACCCATCTACGACGACTTTGAGGCCTTACCATCGCCCTCTTCGGCCCCGAAATCCGTGCCCCAAACTACCGAGCCCGAGCGAGATATCATCAGCGGCAGCAGCGACAAGGCTCTCGACAGCGACAGCGCCGACAGCGGCCCGGTGGTGGTCAAGAAGCCGCGCGGGCCTACGCCCACCGACCAGCTGGCCGTGCAGATTGGCAAGGCCCGTCTGGCGCTGTACCGGTACGCCGTTGCTGCGGAGGACAAGGTCAACGAGACCATGGACTGCGCGTTCGGGCTGGAGCAGTCCTTCACCAAGACGCTCGCCTCGCTGGCGCCCGCGCGGGAGTCGGGCGAGAAGCTGATGCCCGGTGCCATCTACGTGCTCGTCGCCGCCATGGCGGGCAGCATCGTCACCCGCAACCGCAACGTGCTCCTGCGCGCCACCGTGCCCCTCGCGTTCGGCATCGGCGCCGGCTGGGCCGTCCTGCCCGTGACGATGCGCAACGTCGCCGACCTCACCTGGACCTACGAGCAGCGCTTCCCCGTCGTCCGCGACACCCACCTCCAGATCCGCGAGGGCCTCGAAAAGGGCGCCAGCTTCGCCAGGGTCCACGCCCGCCTCGGCGCGCGCTACGTCGACGACAAGGTGACGGATGCCAGAGAAATCGTCGAGGGCTGGGTCAAGCAGGGCAAATGAAGAATGAGAAGGGCGTGGCAACGACCGCAAAAAAATACAACGGACACTGCATAATTTTGAATAAAACGGAGAATGCCAAATGAATGGTTGGCAACTGATTGTACCATCACATCAAGAACTAGCATAGATGATGTAGCAAGATTACATATTTTATTTGTTCAACAATGACGAAAGACATTACTTGCGACACATTTTCAGTTGTTGTCGTCCATGTGATGAAATGTTCTCTTTCGGTTCTATTGAAAGTTGTTCAGCCCTATTTCCTGGGATTTTGATATGTTCGAGCAACTACAGCTGCATCTTCAAACCAATGTCTACCTATATTCTGAGCCATAAACCCACCGTTTCTTTGTCGGTCCTATTGATCTATCCTGTTAACTCCATGACATGCAGAAAATAAAAACGCTTCTCGCTCGTGTAATTTCAAGGCACTCTTCCTAAGAGAGCTGCCAGCCTCTACAAATCGATTTTTTTTAGATCCAGGCACGATTCGCTTTAGGCGGCAGAGGCTACGCGGGCTTTATCCTGGTCCGAGGCTGAGGTCGAGTGCTGGCGATCAGACAGCGACTTCTTCTGCTTGGATAATGCGCGTGCCTGGCCCATCTGTCCGCCTGCGGCGAGCGCGCTGGCATTCGTCGACTGCGCGGCCTTCTGAGCCGCCTGCAGCTTTTGCTTCTCTGTGGGCTGGCCGAGACCGCGCAGCTCGTCAAGCACGCGAGCCCGGTCTAGAAGGTGCGGGAGGCCTAGGCCCTCACACACGTCCACGTATGAGCGCGCCTTGGTGACGGCCTTGTGTGCGGCCTCCTTGCCGGGTACCATCTGCGCCAGCAGGTACTTTGTGTTGCCGAACTTGTTGTTGACGGCAATCGCCATTGCGACGTACTCGGCAACGACCTCGCGCCAGGGCAGCAGGCCGCCATCAGCCGCGGTGCGGAAGCAGCTAGGGTTCGTTTCCGCCGCAGTAGCAATCATGGCACCATCAGCACCAAATTCGGCGGCCAGGCGCAAGCCCTCATCCTTGGATCCAACGTCGCCATTCATGAGGCAGGCGATGCCAGCCTCGTGGCAGACATCAGCCACCATGCGCAGCTGGCCGCGGATAGCGCGCTCGCGCGGGCGCATGGGCGTCGTGCGGCAATGCACCGTGAGACCTGTGATACCCGTGGCGACGAGCCTACGGACGAGTGTTTCCGTCTCGGCCGCCGTCTCGAGAATGCGGATTTTCACGCTGATGCCAATGTTGTATTCCGGGGCAATGTTCTTCACGAGAGCCTCGAGGATAGCGACGAGCTTGTCGGGCGTGCGAAGGAGCGCCGCACCCATGCCGCCGCTGGTACTGAAGGGCTTCGGGCAGCCAGCGTTGACGTCGATGCCAGCTACATCGCCCGCAATGAGGCGAGCTGCCTGCACGGCAAGGTCCGGATCGGCCGTGCCCATCTGAAAAACGAGCTTCTTGTCCTCCTTGACAGGGTCCATGGCGTAAATGACGCTCGTTTTCGCATCGGGCGGGGGTTCTTTTAGGCCGTGCGACTGTACGCGGCACCATTCGATGCATCCTGTCTGCTGATTGACAGTGCGCGTAGTACCGATGATGGCGCGGTCGATGGTCTCGGGGCCTGAAGTGCAAAGGAAATATCTCATTAGCGGTTGTGCTTGCAAAAATCGGAATCAGCCATGCAGTTATGTATTACATACCCCAGACTAGATCCGCACCGTACTTGAGCGCCAGGAGTCGCGATGGCAGCTCTCCTGAGCGAACCATGGGCGCCAGGACAACTTTACCACGGTAATCAACGCCTTTGGCGGGTATGGGGACTTTCTTTACTGCGTCTGCCATGATTCTGCGCAGCCACATGCCTCCAGTGGTTGGTTTGCGATTGCTAGGTGAGTGCGGGCGGGCGGGCGGACATTGACTACCAGTGGCGACGGGGATGTGGGCGCTGGATAATTTTTGCTGGCGCCTTATCTAATCGCGATTGATGCTGCTGCGAATAAGCATTACATGTTACTGGTAGAGGCGCCCCATTGCCTACTTGGAAGCTGGCAGAATAGTAGGACGGATATGTCGTGCAATATTTGTTGGCATTGATGGAAAAGTTCCGCGTGTTGTGTCTCGTCCAATTTGGTGTTGGCCGTGAGTTGGTTACATTCGTAACCTCGCGCCTGGCACGAGTGAGAAATTACCAGTACACAGGAAGCCTCCGCGGTATGCATGTGCAGACAATGTCGTGCTGACAAAACACCACTATCCATAAAAAGCAGAAGTGGTCTGCCTTGCGCATATCATCATTTTATATCCCCCTCCAACAAATAAATCGCATACTTCCAACTACTGCTCAGTAAGTACGAAACGGCGATGCAGGGTAAGCTGCGACAAGCGGGTACATACTTACTTAGTAGGCCGCCGAAAGCGGTATACCGAGGATTTATTAGGCGCTGATCTGGCTCCGGACTGCGATAAGTGTGCAATTTGGAAACGCCGGTAAGAAAGCGGTCGCCTCTCGTCTATTCGAACAAAGAACGAAAAATGACACGAGGTTATAAATAGAGGGGTTCATGCGCCGCAAGCGCCTTGACAGACTACTACGCCACAAACCACAAACACGCTCGTATTGTAGGTGCTCAAGGACATTTTGAAGCAAGCTAATAAGTCAACTAGGTTGAATCGCGGGGCAGCACCCGAAATAGCGACTTGGGGGTGGCCTGGCGCACCATCGAACCCGCTGGATGGAGGAGGCCTGGGTGGTCGCGATGGGGTTCGCCGAAAGTGCGGCCGCGTTCAAATCGTATTCGTGGCCAGGGTAAATGTGTCAGTAGGAATACTTAGGAGATGGCAGCGGTTGCCGGGCGGCCGCCAATTGCCATGACACGCTCAGAATTGGACAATGTAAATCACACACAAGTAATATTAGTAAAGGACTGGTTTTAAATACCAGACGAACCTCCCTGGCGTATCAGTAACAATACGGGCGATCTGTCAATATAAGGAGGGAGGGAGGCATGAGCTACTGGTAGGCGGTGCTCCACGGATTAGCGCTTTACGAAGTCCACTATAAGCTGATAAAGGCACCCAAATCAGGCAGTCGTTGCATAGGTAGGCAAGGTAGATAGGTGCTGTTACAACAACAACACAGAGGAAGGATGTCTCAGGGGGTCGTGAACAGGACAAAGAGGCAGCAGTCCGTTCATGCACATGTGTGGGCGGGCTTAACACCACATTGTACAGTTGTCTTGTTACTCGTCTCGTATACTTTCTTGTTATGCTGCAAAAAGTTCCTGTAGACACGAGGCGGGGGTTACTTGAAGATCCTTGACCGTTACCTAGGCAAGTTACTATTATCATTCTCCGACAGCTATATGAGGATGTGCTTGGCAGCGCCCACCAACAAGGCGACTCGGGGCCACAATGTACCAACCATGTCCAACGGGAGGCTGAGAATCTACCTTGGACTTACCCACTACATTCAAGGGTCCTGGCATGCCTCAACGTCACAGACTCACAGACATCCAAAGGCTTGAGAGCCACAGCGCGGAGAGGCTTGGTGCTCCGTATTTAGTGGGACAGCGCCTTGTTTCTGCTGCCCTTTTCTCGTCTTGTCGTCTTCCTGGCCCTGTAACCCCTGCACCGAGCTATCTGCTCTGATGGAAGCTCATGCCACGACCAGTTTCCGGGTGGCTTGACTTTGGTTGTTGCTGCAGGCAGGCTCCCTTCATTGCTGATCAGACCAGGCTGGCGCTGCGTGGGCTTGCCTTGCCATTCTCTGTGTAGTCTCCATCCATTCTCCATTATCCATTTCCTCCTCCTCTTTCTCGTTTCCATTCCCCCAAACCATTTCCCTTGTTCCTGTTGCCGACCTCTTCGAAGCCTGCCCAGAAAGCGCCGACCGATGGGCAGCGCAGCCACAAAGGCAGTCGTTATAAGTCATCAAACTTGCCGAAGCAGGAACCCTTTTGGGATCGTCCCGATACCTGGTGGTGATACATTAGGAACTTCCTGCCCCTCTGTCGGCGCATTCTCACTTGGCAGTTGCCGCCTTCCTAGCTCAACCAGTGAGTGACTTCTGAGCGCAGCACACCACGGCAGCAGGCCAAAGTACCCTCTGTCGCCCGTCCTTGTTACGACACCACAGTGCACTACCTCACTCGCGCACTGTACCCTGACGACCACTCCATTCCGCAGACACGCTTCATCAATCAAACGATACTTGTAGAACTGGCCGCTCCCTCTACGTGCACCAGACCAGCCGGTCACTTTTTTTTTGCGGCCATCCTTTGCCAACATCCCCTCTGCCTTTGCTTGGCCGCAGCAACTGGCGAGGCTACTCGGCGCATCTCCTTCCTCCCCCAACAGCTGGACTTATGAATCTGTGGCATCGTGAGACAGCAAGCTATGGAAAATGAAGCGTCCTCCAAAAGGGGCCGGCTCATGGGCAAGCTCTTTGGCAGCAAAGATCGTAAGCTCTCAGATGCCACTAATGCTACCAACGTCGACGCCTTTCTACACAGCTCCGACAGTTTGCAGGTGACGCATCCCCCCCCGCCCCCGCCAACCACGCTGCCAAAGCTCGACACCACGATATCGCGATACCCTCAAGCTGCTGCCGTCAACCAGCAAGCTCAGCTGAACCGTCCAGTCGCCGCCGGCTACCTCGATATCTCTGCCACCAGCACTCCTCGAAAACCGCGACCAAACAAAAAGGGCCTCTTGATACGCTTCTCCGACGCCCGGCCAGAGGTTATAGGTGAAGGCGGAGACGAATGCGAAATCCCAACTGTTGAAATCTCGCGCGCCAAATTGGCACGATCCCCACAGCCACGGCCTCCCCCTCCTCCTGCTACTGTCCCCCAGCAACGGGTGCCTGTTCCGCCCACGGGCGACATCTTCCGACCAAAGCGTCTAGCTAGAACTCAGACCGGCTACTCCTCTGTATACTCTCTAGAGCAAGCCCCTGATAGTAACGGCGATCTCGATTACCCTGCAAAGTGGCGGGAGTCGCCGCCTCCGCCTGCGACACTGCCTAAGCTCGACATTCCTGGCAAGCCTGCTGCGAGCGGGCTCCTAGCAAATCCAACCCCCGATGAGAACCGAAGGTCTTTTATCGAAACCCAGAAGGCTCAGATGCGAAAAGCTGAGGGTCAGGCGTTCGCGAAAGCTGCGCGTAACTCTAGTGTTGCCTACGAAGGCACTTGGGAGGACGCGGCTTCGCCTGCTACGGCGCCGCCCACGACAATCGCCGAGTCCCCCCCAAGCAGCTACGCACCGAAGAAATCCTTCGACTACAGCCCAGCGACATCACTTACATCACTGGCGTCCAGTACCTATCCGCCGTCGCTGCCATCCCCCCATCCAGCCGGGGCGCAGTCAGTCTTTCCCCCGCCGAACGAGGACACGAGGCCTCTAGCGGCGACCATGGCTTCCGTACGGCTTAACGATGTAACAGGTGGCGAAGGTGCAGAGGCGTTAGATACTTTTGTTCACCGAACGACACATCTCCACGAGCTATTTCGCCTTCATGCGGAGACAATTGTACCTCTACAAAGCTGCGAGTTGAGAGATCTGGGTCGCGCTGGGCTTTGGTGGTTCCTAAAAGGTCGTCTGGGTCTTGAACAGGCGATCAGAGAGCAACAGCCCAGCGCAAAAATCACAGCAAAGGCTCAGATGCAAAACGAGCTGGACAAGCAGCAGGCCTACGCCAACTTGGCAAAGTCATATTGGTTGTGCCAACATGCCATCCCGGAAACGTCGCAATCTCGCCGACTCCCCCCCGACCCCGAAATTCTGGCTGCTACGGAGCAACTCATGTCGTCGCTAAAGAAGTTGGCCATGTCCATGAAGAGAAACAATATTCTCCCTTCCGAGGAGCCATTTTTGCCGGCAACCATCGACAAAGCCATTTGGCTAGAATACCCAGCTATGAGCCAAGATATGAACGCGTTGCTATCTGGTGACTGGGGCTCCGGCATTTCTGCTATCCAGAAGCCAACTGCGAACTTGCAGATCCTGAATGCACTTCCGCTCGGCGACATGGCAGATTTCTTCAGCTACGGCCGCGTTGCGGCAGATTGTTTCTTGATGGAGCAGGGAAGAGAAGGACAACGATTCTACTTTTCCTGTTTCCTATCTATGCTGCGGCCGCAGACGGAAACCGGACTTGTGTTCATCATTGCCAGCCAGAACGGGGTGGTTCAACTGGCGATACAGGATAAAAGGGGCGCTGGCCCAGTGTGGGAAGATGTGCGCTGGCGCAACGACACCTGCACTCTGGAGATACGCCTGCCTCGTGGGTTCTTGCTGGCCGTGCAGATGTCGCAGACGGACTACCGCGTGCTGTGGAACATGTACGATTTCGGAGCCCGGGTTCAGTCGACATTAAAACCTCGACCAGACGAAACGGTGGTTTTCCGAAACACGTTGCCTTCATTCCAGTACATTGATTCCGACCCGCAGTCCCGTGTATTCCCCAAAGACGCCGTAGCGCAATGCGAGGTGGCGCTGTTCGAAAGGATATATAAAGAAAACGGCCCCGTCGGCCAAAGAAACTGGCACTCCGGGTTCCGCGTCGCGGCCGTGACCGGCCCACGAACGAGAACACTGAGCGGAGTGCAGCATAATTACCCGACTCAGCTGCCGGTACAGTTTGGCTTTTTCCGCGATGGCGATGCGCCGGCTCTGTCCATCAAGTTTGAGGGCAGTCGACAAAAGGGGCGGATGGTGCTTACCTTTAGCGACGAAAAAGAGCGGGTGCGATTTCACTCGCTCATCACGGGAACTGCGCTGGAAGTGGACGAACGGATCTTTGCCAATGTGCCACTACGCAGCCTACAAATATCAGAAAAAATTGGCGAGACGACGGGTATACTTCCATTTGAACGTATGCCCTGGAAGGCGGCGCAAATCATCAATGACGAGTTTGGGCCAAACGGGGAGCAGCCGGCGTCCGTGCTGTCAGACAAACTCAAGGTGGTGCTGGAATACCAGAATGGCATGGTGACGGATCGAATCAACGTGGCTCCTGGCGAGATGCGACTCCGGCTGGATGTTTCCAACAATTTGATATTTCGCATGCTCCGGCAGCCGCAGCACGACATGACGGTGTCCATCTCGGAGGCGCAGGTTCCCAAGGAGTTGGCGGCAGAGATGAGCCGGGGGCTGCAGGTGATGCGACAGAAACCGACAATACGGACGTTGGAGTTCAACAGCCTGAGGGACCTGCACGAGTTTCAGTTCGCGGTTACTGGGCACGAGGTGATTTTCGACGCGATGGCGACGACGTTTTCGATTGCCCGGCGCAGAATGGTAGTGCCCATCCATAAGAAGTGGGAGGCAGGCCTGACGCGAATCCAGGTGGTACGACAAGAAGACAAGCAGGTGGTACGGCAAGAAGACAAGCAGATGCAGCTGCTGGCGTTTTTCGACAACTGGCATCACGGGCACTGCATGAACTTTGTTCTCAAGGGTACGGACGTGTATGAGTCGTTTCAGCGCGGCGGGAAGGCGGGAATCAAGTTTGTGGATGCGAAATTTCCGCTGCCGCGGCCACCGGAAGACAAGGAGGGGAATGTGGACGACATGGCGTTTGTGTGCCTGGATCTCCCGGACCTGCCGGGAGAGCACGACGACATTTCGATCGTGTTTGAGAAGGAACTGGGTGAGTAACAAGATGAGGTTGGATGTGACTGACGCGAGAGAACTAACATGCGAGTGCAGATCGTGACAGGCTGTGCCAGTCCTTGCCAGCAACGGTCAAGGGCACGGGGAGACTATCCATATCACGACTCAGGTAACTAAAGGCCTGGGCCCCGTCAAAGCATGTGGGCGTGAGCACGGGGGGACTGTGATGGTGGATAGGAAGGCCATGCCAACGTGATTTCTTGGCGCTCATGTTTTTGCACTTTTGCCGGATATCATTCAAAATGCATAGCAGTGGATGGGACAACATATGTAGAACGGCCATTTATGAAGAAGAAGAAGAATCAAAGTAAGCAAGCAAGCAAGGACATACGCAATGAGATGTAGTAACGTGAGACGGTAACTATTAGTAGTGTGTAATGCAAGAACCAAGAAACAAAGAAAATGGTGGACCATGAATTTACGAGGCGCAGCAATCGGCAGGGCCGCTGACGGAGATTTATTAAGTAAGGGATGATGATGGCTCATACGCGGAAGCTTTGTTGCATGATGGGATGGATGGATGGGGTGAGGCGGTGGGTGAGAGCAGCCCAACCAGAGGCGAGGTGGCGTGCATGTGCCTGGCTGGAGTCGCCGGAGACGGGGTAGCGGAGTTTATAAGTTTGACTAGGTTCTTGCAAGAGACGGAGATGAAGAATGACCTAGAAGGTGAGTGAGTATAGCGGTAGTTTCGGAGTCGTGAGATGTCGTACTGGTGCGTTGTTCTTTGTGCCTGCGTTGTCTCTATGCGTTGAAATCGGCGGGGGGGAAGCTGTATAGGCGGTGGATTGCAATGGCGGACGGATGGACGATGGATGGATGGATGGATGAGTGGGTGAAAGGGAAGCCGGGCCAAGTGCGAGGCGAACTACCTAGTTAGTGAGTGATTGCTGCAGTAGGAGGACCTGTAAGGATATTAGTTTAGGTCTGGATGGTCCGGAGCTGGCTACCTACTGATACCTATGACGACACTCGAGGTACGGACGTTGATGGAGCTTGGGCGCGGGATTGGGTGGAGTTGGGCAGGTTGATGAGACCGAGGCAGCAATTTTTGTATCTTTTCTGGCCTTGGTAGAGCGTTAGTTATAGCGAGTTTCTTTTCTTCTAGATCGCCTGCATCGTTTCGGCTGTTTTGCTCTCTTTATTCTCTTTCCCCTTGTCAGCTCGAGCAAGAAAGAGGCCATCCAGCCGCGCGGCCGTACCGAGAAAAAGCGACGACAAAGCGACGACAAAGCGACGAGACGGACAGAAGAAGACGTCATTCGGCAAGGTCGAGAGGTTGCCTACCTGCCTGCCTGCGTGCCAGCAGCTTTGATAGGCCAGAAACGAGCAGCACAGCTACCTGGTGGTAACGTCTTGGAGCTACCTACAGGCTGACCTTGGCTGAAATAAGGCAGCGATCCATCAGAGCAACAAAGAAAGACGACGAGGAGCAAGACGGGACCTCCCCAAGAAAAAAGAGAGGTCAAAGAAGCCCTTGCCGCTATTTTCTTTTTTTGTTCGACTCGGCTTGTCACGGCGGCCAGCATCGGGTGCGAGACGAGTTGCATTGCATCACTACTTACTCACTACCTAAGCTGCTAAGGTACTTGGCACGAGCGAGCTCTTTGGCAGCCAAACAGCCGCCCCAACAAACAAACAATCGGGTGGGGTACGCACCTTGGGTGGTACCGAATCGAACTATATACCTGAGCACACTTGTTATAAGTACGGACCTGAAGTGAGCCATCCCAAAGGTCAATTTTGGTGGTTTTGACGCCCTGTCAGACGTTCCGGGTTGGGCGGGACAAGAGCTCACGACAGCGCACAATCACGCTACACCAAACGCTGTGACAACGCTAATAAGTACTTACCTGACCCAGCTGCGGCACCACTTCCAGCTAGCTGACCTACTTACCTCTTGGTACCCAAGGTACTTTTCTTTACTGAACGACATCACCACCACCACTACCACCATCACCACCACTATAACAACACGACGCCTACTCCAAGCCCACCCACAAGCAGCCACCCACAGCGGATCGGCGCGCTGGGATTTTCAGCCTCCCAAGGCTCTCTCACCACTCGTCCTCCTCATCCTCCTACAGGCAGCCACTAAACTACAAGGTTCCCCGCCCCTCCTCCTCATATCCTTCCACCACCCCACCGTCTGCGCTCTGAAGCCCCTCCACACGCCAAAGACTCATCGGCGACGTACCACCAAACAAACCACCACAAGCCGGCACGACGCAACGCAAATCTTTCTGGATTTCTGAACTTGGATTTCTGGATTTATTCTCATTCTCTCCCTTTTTCTTTCTCTTCTTCGTCTCCTTCTTTCTCACCTTCTCCATTCTCACATCACTTCATCATGACCTTACTTGGACTTGTATCTTCGGGTGGCCGTAAACGAGGTAAGTCTTTTGCTTTCTCCTTCTTTGCTTCATCACTTCCCTCATCCTTTTCTTCTTCCGTTTTCAAATACAACACCACACAACCCAGCTTCACCTGCACACTCTACCAGGTCTACCAGGTTGCTGCTTGGCTCAGTCGCTGCTAGCTCCGCTACTTGGTGTCTGGTGCCCGCTACAGGCGTCTGTCTTCCCACCTTTTGCCCCTCCATCAACCCTGTTGCCAAGTCATCCGCTCTCGTCATTCTTCAAAGTCAGTTAGTTCTACTTGCTCTACCTCGTCTCTTCCTCGTCCCGCATCATCATCCAAAGAGGCACGCGACATAGTTCTTGACACCGCGACATCTTGCCTTGTCTCTATCAAACCGTGTCGTCTTCTCACACTCTACCTACCCCGACCGGCCTTGCTAGCTGATCTGAGCTCGGGAATGCCGGGTTAAGCTTGACCAGTCCCACAGCCAAGTCTACAACCTCATTTCCCACCTTTTTTTTTCTTGCTTCTTTTATTTTTCCGATTTATCTATTTTATCTCCCCCCCCCCTCCTTTCCTTTCATCTTGGCCAACTTTAATCCGCGTACCCATCTCATCTCCCTCGGAACCAAAGACCCCGCGGCTCGCGCGTCCTCACATCATGCTAACAGGTTGGTTTGGCTCTGCTGAAGCGGGCAGTCGGGCCTCGGTAGACGACGGCAGCAGGTCCGACCCAGACGATGACACTCAAATCATGGAGCCCGATCAGGGAAACGGTGCGTTGGACTCAAACTTCTACATGCTCAGCGGCACCGCGCTCGATCCCGCCGTGCCGCGTCGTGCCCGCCAACATGCCTTGCTAACTCATTTTCCCCCGCAGTACTGTCGCACATCATATCTCAGCTTCGCCCTGGCGCCGACTTGAGCCGCGTTGTCCTTCCTACCTTTATTCTCGAGCCGCGCAGTATGCTTGAGAGAATAACAAAGTTCGTTCACAGCCAAGCTCCCCATTGCCCTCCTTCACCTGCTGACTGGTGCCTCGCAGCTTCATGTGCCACCCGGAAATGCTCCTACACATCCCCACAATAGACGATGACGTCGAGCGCTTCGTTTCTGTCGTCAAGTTCTATCTCAGCGGCTGGCACATTCGACCTCCGTATGCTTCTCCCCTTGCTTCTGCCGACCGATTGCCCCCTCCCCCGCTAACATATTCTCCAGCGGCGTCAAGAAGCCCCTCAACCCCATTCTCGGCGAAATCTTCTCCTGCTATTGGGACCTGCCCGACAACAAGAAGGCATACTATATTTCCGAGCAGACATCGCACCACCCGCCCAAGTCTAGCTATTTTTACATGGCTCCCGACCACCACATTCGCATTGACGGTACCCTCAAGCCCCGCAGCAAGTTTCTCGGCAATTCGGCCGCCAGCATGATGGAAGGTATTGCCTTTTTGAGCCTGCTAAACAGAGGCAAGGATAAAACCAAGGGCGAGAGATAGTCGGTAACCCCGAATACCAATCCGCGCACAACATACAAGACTAATATTCGTCGCAGCATCGTTACCCAGCCTAACATGTATGCCCGTGGCATCCTCTTTGGCAAGATGAAGTACGAACTTGGAGACCACAGCTTTGTTCGCTGCCCCGAGCTCGATCTCACGGCCGATCTCGATTTCAAGACCAAGGGTTGGGTGAGCGGCACCTACAACGCCGTCGGTGGCGTCATCAAGCGCGAGAGCACCGGCGAGGTGCTTTACGAGATCTCCGGCATGTGGCACGAGGAAATGTTTCTCAAGAATGTCGCCGTACGTTCTTCACCCCCTCCGTGTAATGGCATGTCTTGCGAGACAATTCACTAATATGGCTAACAGACCGGCCACCGCGAAATGTTCTTTGACGCTACACACGCCAAACCTAGCGACCCCCAAGCCCGGCCAATTGCCGAGCAAGAAGAGCGCGAATCCCAAAGACTCTGGGAGTTGACGGCCAAGGCTGTCAGGGAGCGCAACCACGAAGTGGCCACTGACGAGAAGACCAAGATCGAGGACCGCCAGCGTGAAGAGGCTGCTGCTCGCGCCCAAGAAAACAAGGGATGGCAACCTCGACTGTTCCGCGCCGTGCAACCCTCTGCCGAAGAGTCCGAGCAGGGCGAAGAGGGCCTGGAATGGATCATTGATGCCCACATGTGCGTTTACTGTTGAGACATGATTACTACGCTTATTCGCTAACTGGTATTGTAGTGACAGCTCGGCTTCACCCGAGGAACAAACAACGCAGGTTCTATCCATATACCCCATTTTGCCCGGACAGAAAGCTGGTCAAGTACTGGCCACTCCCATCAACGACGCTGCGCCGATTCCCAACGATGCAGCACCAATCCCCAACGATGCAGCACCAATCCCCAACGATGCAGCGCCAATCCCCCACGCCGCCGAGCCCACCCCTGGAAACGACCTCATCGATCTAGGCAGCAACAGCGCACCTGTTCCATCGCCCGCTCCGCCACCCGTCAAGCCGGCTGATGACATTGAGGCCATGCTCAAGGAGACAGGAAAGCCCGCCGAGGGATCCCTGATTGATTTGTAATTTGGCGGGTGGCTTCTTGCCTGCGACTGAAGGGGCCCTCTGATGCTAAACAGTGCATCCTGTAGGCCTTGATGGGCTTTTAATTACCCGTCGAGGCTTCATGACATCTTTTCCTATTTAGTTACTTTTACTTAGAGATATTTGCGCTTAACGCATGTCATTTTGGTGTGGCATCTTTCTTTCTTTTTTTCCCCCTTAGGGTAGGTCTGTTTTGGGTAGCACGGAACACTTACATAAAATACCTGACGACCATTGTTACCAGCATTCAACATGAGACAATGACTTGTTGGAATTGGCTCGTGGACTTGATGCGACGCGATGAGATATGCACCATACTCGTAGTGATGTACAATAAGACGAAAAAGACATGGGTTCAATGCAACAAATGGTCTTGTATAAATTTGAGTGAGAGCATGCTCCTAACATGTGCTATTTCCCCACATGTATCACACGGCACGGTACGTCTTGATGCCTGATGCACCCTATTCCATGAAACGCATACTCCCCAAATCCCGAAGTTGAAATAGAAAAGAAAGAGATCCGTATAACGCCATTCAAGTATACATTTTGTTTTTCTCTCCTCTTTTGCTTGCAATCCACCCACCCATTTTCTTTTCTTCTTTTCTAGCTCTTGTTCTTCTGTCCCCGCCTTGCCTTGTTTACCACCGTCGCCTCGTCGGCTCGGGCGTCGGGGAGCGGCTCACGCTCTTCTCGTCACGGCCGCGGGCGCGCAGCCACTTCTTGGTGCTGAGGGTCAGGTCGCGGTCGAGCTCGTCGCTGGGGTTCTTGCGGTGGATAAAGTTGCAGAAGCCGCCGCGCATGCAGCCCTCGCCCGAGTTGAGGCGGCAGCAGGCCTCGCGGAAGTCGGTCACGGGGCTGAGCTCGCAGTAGATGGGCCGGCCGGCATACCACCGGCTGTTGAGCTCGTCGCACGCCTTTTGCGCGGCGTCCTCGTACTTGAATCGAGCATAGACGTTGCCGATGAGGTCTGGTTGTTGGGTGAGAGGCTAGCGTTAGCGATCTGAGAGAGAGAGAAGAGAGGTAGGGAGGGGGGGTTTGGTGGATGAAAGGACGCAGGAAGGGAAAAGGACGCACGATCATTGTTATTGTCACACACAACAAGCTCCTCCAGCTCGCCATACTTGCACAGCTCGCACCAAATATCCTCGTAAAAGGCGTCAAAGTGGTTCTGCAGCTGCGAGGCATTCATGCGGTTCGCGTTCTTTTGGTCGTACGCCGGGTTCTGGTACAGGTTGGGCATCAGGATCGTCTGGCTGTACGACGGCTTGACGTGCTTGCGCGAGCACCGGTCGCCGTGCCGGCACGCGCCAATCTTGAAGTAGAACGAGCAGTTGACCTTGTCCTGCTCGGTGCCGAAGATGGAGGCCAAAAAGTTGGCCATGGTTGCGGCAGCGCTGGCAGTCTCTCTGTACGCTCTCGGACGCTCTTCTTCTTCTTTCTATTCCTTCTCTTTCTCCTCCTTCGGAACTCTCGTTGCTTGAGCTTTTTCGGTCAGCGGCGCGCGCCCGGAAAAGGAACCAGACTCGGCGGTTGGGGAATGAAAAGATGACGAAACGCCGCTTCAGTTTGCGGATATCGCGCCGAAAGAAAAACAAAAAGAAAGGCGGGAGATGGTGGGTTGGCTCGAGATCGATTAGGGCGCTCGCAGAATATAAATCTTGCGCCGCGGTTGAATGACGGCCGTTCGTAATAATGTAGTGAGTGACACGGCAAATTGAAGCTTGTTCGCAGCCAGCCAGGCATTGTCTTGCGCCACATCTCTGTGGCGGAACCACGTGATGTGGCTGATTGGTAAGGCCTGATAGATTCGTTCTCCAAGTTTCCACAGTGTAGACCCATCGTCACGTGTAATGGCTGTGGCCTGCCAAATTTATTGGCATAGTCCAATTCGTCGACTCATCTTCTCACTCACTTACCACGAGGATAAGTATGCGGCCCAGACGGTCATGTCGCGATAGTCGCCAATTACCTTCTACAGACTGTAAGTTTGCATTGTCCTCTTTCATAGACTCCTCATGATTTTCATCTCTCTTGTTTATATGATGGTTCAATTTTTAATTGAATTCTGCAATTCTGAGAGGCTTGAGATTATTTTTATTCTTTAAGCTATTCTGCGGACAACTTACACAGCTGATTATGTTGCAAATTATTTGTTCAAATAGTTTGTCAATGACTTGTCTCATTCATGTTCATGTGCTATATTATTACAAGAGCCGTACGCTAACATGTTTTCAGGGTCGTCAACCGCCCAATGCCCCTGTTCCCTGCTTACGTGTTGGTAGGGAACATGGACGGGTAGCGGTCGCCCGCCGTCTCAAACTCGTTGGCCAGCTTGGACAGCGACGCAAACTCGTCATCGGTCAGCTGCACGTCGGCCGTGTTCTCCTGCACCCGCGCAATCGACGTCGTACCAGGGATGGGGATGACGGCCGGCAGCCCGTCGTGATGATTGTGTCTGCGCACCCACGCGAGCGCGAGCTGCGCGAGCGTGCAGCCCTTTTGCGCGGCCAGCGTCTGCACCTGCGCCGTCAGCGTCAGGTTGTGGTCGAGGGCCTCGCCTTGGAAGCGCGGGAACATGCCCAGCCGGCCCTTGATGTCGGCGGCGCTCTTGACCGCGCCCGTGAGTAGCTGGAAAGAATCAGCATTGCTGGACCAGCATTTTCCAAAGAGGTCCCGCTGCATGTTTCCTTCTTCTTGTTCTTTGTAGAAGCGATTAGGTAGCGGAGGGGAGAGAGACTTACACCTCGGCCTACAGGCGAATATGCCATAATGGGAATGTCATGCTTGGCGCACGCGGCGGCGATGCCGTTGTGCAGGATGTCGGTCGTGAACAGGCTCAGCTCCAGCTCCGCCAACTGCACGGGCACCACACGCACAGCGTCCTCGATGGTCTGCACAGAACACTCGCTCAGCGAGACGCCGCCCACCTTGCCCGTGTCAACGTACTCCTCGCGGATCATGCGCAGCGTCGCCGCAAAGTCGGACGTGGTGTCGCGGCGCGCCAGGGCAAAGATGTCCAGCGACTTGGCGCCGCCGAGCTGCGCGAGGATGTTGTCTATGGACCGCCGCACAAAGGCCGCGCTCGTGTCGGGTGCCAGCCTCTCCGTGTCGAGGCCGCCCTTGATGCAGATGATGACGTGCGCCGCGTCCTCGGGGTACCGCGTAAAGTACTCCTTGATAAAGAGCTGGCTGTTCCAGTCGGGCGGGCCGTAAAACTCGGCGCCGCTCCACAGCCGGCACCCGCGGTCAAAGGCGGCCTTCATCGTCGCAATGACCTCGTCAAGCGTCTGCCTCTCCTTGGCGAAGCCGAAACCTGGCATGGCGTCCTTGTTAGAGCAGTCCGCTTGAGGGTTCGCGGCTTCTTCGTCGGGACCAACATACCCATGAGGCCGTAGCCGGTAGAGCCGACTTCTTTTCCGAGAATCTGTACCATTATGAATCCGTAATTTGAAATGTTCGTAGTGTGACAGCGCGGTGCTTGTAGCTTATTCAACTGTCTGCGTTGTTGCTTGAGATTGTCGTTGAAGTTTGAGGCTATCAGTCAACTAATTTTGATTAAGATGATTCAAAAAGTGCTGGATCCCAGTGGCTATTCAGGCCGGTATTTATACTTTGCCAGCCTCCCTCCCCCCGACTACACTTTGTAAAACCAGATTGACAAGCTCCAACCTCGATCGTACACCAGATGATGGTCGAACTAGCTTTAAGTCCGGGTCTGGCAGCTCTGCCATGCCGGTGGGCCTCACGTCCGGTCTGGCGGGCTTAACTCCGTGGTAGCTTATTCCGTGGCTCTCCGGCTGAACCTCCGCCATCAATGGCACTACAAACTTTTCCTTACAGGGCAAACACGCTTCCTCGCCCCCTAAGTAATAAGCTCGCGGAGCCCGCGAGTAAGAATATAAACCCCGCCATGCGAGGGCGCGGCACCGCATCGGTCGGTACCCCGGACACGTCTTTCCAGCCCGGTCAACGGATACGTCAGCACCGGCCCCCGTGAGTTATCTCCATTTCGGCGATGCTCACCAAGCATCTCTATGGGAAGATTTAGCAGGAACGAGCCTGAGGGTCAACCATAATTGTAAGTGAAATTACGGCGGACTTCGAAGAATGAGAAAAAATTGGTAACGTGTACTGGATCCTTGATCAAGGGTAGGTAATCAATGTCTTGATGCTAGTTTGCTGTTGCTTACAGTGAGGGAGCTTCGCCACTCTGTACACTTACAGTTGCCAAATTGCCGATTTATTGATCCATGATTTTTCATTCTGTTTTCTTGCTCTCTATGTTTGAATCGAATATCGACAGCCATGATCCTTTGTTTTTTCCCCTTCATCATTAGCACAGAGCTTCGGACCAATCGTCTTGCCATTTACAAGTAGTTAGTACGGGCTGCAGGCTCCCTGATGTGTATATAAGGAACGAGCTGTCGATGGTACTGGATCCTCTGTTCCGTGAATGCAGATTTTTTGGCTTGAATTCCAAGTGACGTGGATAAAAAACCCGGCAGCCATTTATTGGTTTGTTCATGTCAAGGCTTCGATACCATCACAGCGGTTCTACTCGTATCCTGGCATCCAGACCGTCTATCCAATACCCCAACTGTCGCGGCCCGTCGCGGAGCTCAACCTCGCGCTTTACCCACCTCCCCGGCTGGGCGTCGGCCAGCTTTTCACCATATGTGTCCTCGGTCACGTCTTCGCTGACTCGAATGGCAGCCTCCTCGTCCTCGTCCTCCTCGTCCGATGTGTCGCCGTCGTCACCAGGCTTCTTGGCCACGGGATCCCACTCACCCGTCTCCCACACCAGGCGGAGCCTGAGTGGCGAGACGCCGTACAGCCTGGCCACACGCGCCTTAACGGCGTACATGTCAGACGCTTGCGGGATGCGGGCCGTCTTGTCGTCGCGGCCCGCGCACCGCAGCGCCAGCGTAACCAGGCGCGCCTCCAAGAACGCCGGGTTCACCTCCTGGACGCGGACCACGTCCGGCGCGCCGTACAGGTCGCATAGCTCTGCGTAGCGCGGGTGCGCGCTCAGCACCGCAGACGCGGCGGCCTCGGGCACCGTGGCGAGCTGCTTGGCGATGCGTGAGAGGTAGAACATCTCTGCGTTGCTGCGGTCGTTGGTGGTGACTTGCGAAAAGTTGAGCGTCTGTAGCTGGCCGATGCGCGCAATAGTGAGCATGTGCGCTTCGTCCGCCGTGGCCGTCGGTGCATTGTGCGCCGTGCGGGCATCATAGACGGGATTGTGGCTGATGCGCAGCGCCGTCAATCCAGGAAAGTGCTCGGTAAGGCGGTCGATAAAATCCCAGCCTTGAACCTGATTGTACGACACGTCAATATACTGCAGGGATTTTGAGAACACGGGACAGCGCGTCTCTTCGGATGACAGGCTGCGAATGTTGTTGCCTTTGAGGTAGAGGTTGCGGAGTGAGGTGAGAGATGCTAGGCTGGCTAGGTCGGAAATCGCCGTGAAGCTGTTGTACTCCAGATTGAGTGTGGTGAGAGTTGTTGACAGACCACGGTAATCTGTAATGGTGAGCCGTGAAAGATAATTAGCGCCGGCGGCCAAGTTTGTTAGTGAAGGACAGGCGATAGCGATGCGGCAGATTGCTTCCCAGCCTAGCATATTGTCTCCGATGCCTAGCTCCGTGACCTGCGCAAACGCGGTGCCGACACTCTCGAGCGCAGCGTCGTCTAGGACTCCCTGGAACCGATTCCCACTGTTTGAGGCCGTGTTAGTTCCCACCTGTGTTCATTGTAGAACAAGGAGCAGAGAAGTGCGTACTTGATAGCCAGTTTCTTGAGGCCGGGGAGATCCTTGCAGATCTCCACAACCGGGGCAAGACTTTCAAACAAATTTCGGCTAATGTCGATATGTGAGAGCTTCGGGCTCACCTGCGCCACCGTCTGCTCGCCCTCTCGATGTGCAAAGGCCATGTGCACGCCGTCGAGAATGGCCATCTTGAGCTCGTCCAGCTGCGCCATCTGGCGGCGCACCTTGTCGAAGCCCACCTCCTCGGCGACCTTGCCCGCAAACTTGATCTGGGAGTCGGACACGCCGCTCATCTCGGACTCCTCCTCCACGTACTTGGCCTTGAGCGCGGCCACGAAACTCACAGGGGCGTCTGCGGGTCGAGTTGGCCGCACAAACGATGCCGCCGTCGGCGACTCGGAGATGCCTGGGAGTTCGAGTCAGTCGTGCGGGCTCTCTCGCATCACGGGGTCATGCCTCGATACTTGCATTGAAAATAGCGCGTCCCTTTGTGCGAGCCGTTGTGCTTGCCACGCGTGCTGTCGTCCCATTCGACTCCTAGCCAGGCGCCAGTCGCGCCAGCGACCTCACCAATGTAGCGGACGGTGCACAGCGCATCGTCGTAGGATAGGCGCTCTCCCAGGTAGTGTGTATTCACGGCCATTATTAGATGACGCCAGCAATCTTTCTGTCTATAATAAAAGTAGCATTGTTGAGGTCTAATCAGCGGCGTGCTGGGTTGGCAGGTGATGAAGGGCCAGGCAGCAGAATAACGATGAAGCAGTACCGGGTCGGTGTGGACACTCGAGCTCTCGTAGCTATATGGGGCCAAAAACCAGTGCAACAGTTTTGAGGCTACAATGCAGCGCGTCCCAGATTACTTGCAATTTTGATAATGAAATAAAATTCAATGGCTATATTATTTGCTATACTAATCAGGCTCGCTGTTATCGCCTACGCATTCCAGCCTCTACAGCTTGCCTTTGGGGGAGCCGACAGTCTTGACCAGGGCGCGACCGTTGCTAAGACAAACCTTGCCACCCTCGACCTGGGTGACGAAGCGGATTTCCTCAAACTCGCCCTTCTTCTCGCCCGTCTTCCAAACGTGTGTGACAAGCTTGTCGCCGGGCTTGACGGGGCTGGCGAAACGAGCCTGGTACTCCTTGATGTTGGCCGGGTTGCTGCCAGCGAGCGAGCGGACAATCTCGAGGCAGGTCGAATTCCACGAGTACAGGCCGTGCATGATGGCACCGCCGAAGCCCATCTTCTTGCCGGGCTCGGGCGTGGCATGAAGGGGGTTGTAGTCGCCGTTGAGGCGGTAGAGGAGGGCCGACTCGGCGGTGGTTTGGTGAGCAAGTACGGCATCGGGCTGCTTGTCCTTGGGAGGCGGATAGCTGACAGTAGCGGGGCCCTTGGGGCCGTCCCAGTTGCCCTGGCCGATGAAGAAGGAGCTTGAGTGGATGCGGCTGTAGACGTCATTGCTCTCGACGTCGACCAGCTCCGTCTCGACATCGAGGACGGTGCCTGGTTTGCCCTTGTCGTAGACGCCGACGACCTTGGTACGGATCTCGAAATTGCGGCCGGCTGACGAGGTCGGCAGGGGCTTGATGAACTCCATCTTGCGCTGGCCATCTACGACGCGTCTGTAGTCGAATTCGGGCACACCCGGGATATTGACGGCCTTGCTGCTGGCGTAGAAGTCGATGACTTCTTGTGTGCTGCCCTTGAAAGCTTCGCAAGTGGAAGGGCGGGTTAGCGTCTGGACAGGCGGGCGAGAGCTCCTGATTGTCCTTACAGAGAATGATGGGATACGTGGGGAAGGCGGCAAAGTCGGGGTGCAGCTCCTAGAATCACCGTCAGACACTTGCCGATTGTTTACTCTGGTCGCCATTTCGTACGTAGAGCAGATGAAGCTCGTCAGCCTTTGCGCCAATCGAGTTGGCAAAGAGCAGCAGATCGCGCTGCAGCCAGGACACCTTCTGGCGAGGATACTCGAAGCCGACACCGGGACCGGACATGGTAGCTTGTTCTCAAGTGTTTGAAACGTCGAAGGAATCAAAATTCAAGGTTCTGCGTATTGAGCAATTCTAGCGACGAAGAGAAGGAGAGGGTTTAAGATTCGGATGGCCACTAAGAAACTTGCAGTTGTGCAAATAGACCACTGGTAGGTCAGGCCGGGCTTGTACCTCCTGGAATGAAGGTTGACCGGCGTCCGACGCTACCTCGGCAGAGACCAATCTATTCCGCCGTAATCATGACAGGCAGTCCACGAGTTCCGCTCATTACCCAGTAGCACTTGACAAGCTTCAAGTGGAGAACTCTAACCAGTCCTACATAGGCAATTTTACCACCAGTCCCCAGCTACGCAACTGCGGTCCCAGCCAATTCGGTCGGCATGGGGCCGAGGGCATCTTGCGCAGGGCACTGGGTCAAGCGCCAACATGGTGGATGCTCTCTGTCGTTTTGCAAAAATAGCGACGACTGGGTCTTATCCCGGCCGAAACTCCGTCCCGGGCCCTTACCGATCACGCACCTGGTAGATGGGTCTCTGCCGAGGTTGTGTTCGGACACCGATCAAGTTTCTGTTTAGCGAGTACTTAGAGTCGCTGTTCTAGGCCCAGGCAGCCAGGTTGCCAGGCAAATGTAACTTGACTGTGTGGCGTCTTGGCTGTTTAGTCTTTCGTCTCGTAGCCAATGATGAACTAGCATTCAATAGGCGAGAGCTGTGCGGAGTAGTGGGAGAGTCAGTATTTAATATTTATTAGGGAACCGGGGACTCGACGACAACATACCACGGTTAATAGCAGCTTCTAGTGGGCCTTATGTATAATGACCATTGCTTTTGAGAAACGGCTTTGTCCGCCGAGATTTTGCTGCCCCGCATACCTGAGCGACCTGGGGTTTTCCTAGTCCCTCCAACCATACTCCGTATACTGGACGAAGATATCGGCCGAGGAAGTATACAAGGGCACTGAGTATCATACTATCGGCTCCCGTCAGGCAACGCTCACGCAATTATTTTCGCATTTCTGCGCGGTACAAAAGGCGGGGACCATGGCAGTTGATGAGATGCCAGGCAATTATAGAATTCGATAATTATAGACGTATGGACATGGCTGCAGTGAAGAGCACTGCGACCCTTCAAAACCCAAAAAAACCTCAAAGTAACTTCGCTAGGGCAAACTCCAGACTTGCATGCCCATAAACTCGGGATAAAGAAAACCAGGTTGACCTGCGCACCGTCAGCCAGCTGGCCACCAGATGCACGACTGCGCGGGTCCGAATCTCCGTTGCTTGCCATCTGCGAGCGGAAAACCCCGTTTGAGGCACATTGCCGATCAGCGGGAATGTGTCGTGTGATACACAATGAGTCGAGTCGCATATCAAACAACTAGAGAGGGGATAATACTTAGGCTTACAAAAAATTTAGAAGAGAAATGTTGGTTCAAAAGAAGCCATGGCAACACACTATCCCCCATAAATTCACTGCCATTGCAGTGGGTCCAGCAAACTCCTTGGTGCCAAGTTTTAGTGAAGCTCCCCATTTCATCATCCCAACGACACAATGAACAATCAAGACTGCGACATGTGCTGTGCCAATCTTTTCTCATTCGCATTATTCTTGCAGCATCTTTCTACAAGTACAGATCTCCTCAAAACTCCAAGCAGCCAGCCGAAGCATACGGCTACAACCAAACCGTCCCCCAGCCAATCGCCGATGGTCACCACCGGATATGGGCAATAGAATGTCGTTAATCATCGTCTTTTAGACAAAGAGAAATCTTCTGGTTTATTTAATATGGGATATCAATCTCAGGGTAAACAAATGAAATGGTAGTGGGCAGAGCATGGCATCCCGCGCTCAGAAACTTCAACCAAGCTTAAATGTCAACCCAACCTTCCCTCGGCTTTGTCGCACTCTTCCAGGAACCTATATATTCCTTCAAGGCCCTCGAATCCCTGGGAACGATGCTCTACCGAACCACTAGCTGGTGAGAGACTTTCATACTCCTCTGGATCCGACAACCATGGCTTGCCATCAAGCTCGAATGCCTCTTGAATGAAAGAGTCATCGCTTAAAGCATCGTATTCCGAGCCGGGTCCCAGAACAGATCTGGTGGAGCCCCCAGGCGACGTTAGAACTTTTTCAGACTCGGGTGCAAATGGAATTTGAAGAGTCATGTGCATCATTTCGAACTGCGGATCTTGACCAAGAACACCTCGTTCAATACTGATGTCGTCACAGAGGCGCTCCAGTGTGTACACATCGACTCCAGGAAACCGAACCCGAAGAACATTGCCTTTTTCCATGGATACTGGCAGGTCACCAAGCACAGAAAGCCGACGGAGATCAGCATATACGGCAGTAAGATCCTTGAGCGCACGACCGAAGTCGGTGGAGAGTACATCTAAGAATCCTTCAGTGTTGAGAGAAGTACCGTCGGAGGGAGCAGCACCCTTGAAGCCAGAAATGTCAGAAGCCTCGATAAGAGCGGCGGCAAGAGGACTCAGAGCAGTGATCGTGGGGCTGAGCTTGAAGTCAATGAAGGACCCCGAGGCAAAGCGGGGGAAGCCGGCCATTTTGCGCATGGCCTGGTCCTCGAGAGCCGAAACGGCGCGGTACCGAGTCTCGCCGTTAGCCCCGAGACCGTCGTACTGAAGACGCTGGCCGGAGAGGAAAAAGGCTCTCATGGCTTGCGAAACGTTCTGCACGACCTGAGCAGGTGCCGCAGGAGTGTGGGAGAAGTATCTGGCTCCACCACCTCCGATGCCGTAACCACCTGCGGAGCGCGGCATCGCACCGCCCGTCAAGTTTGGGCGCAAGGCGTTTGCAAATGGAGCCCGGCCAGAAAACTGTGCGACCCGTCGATAGGTATTGGACGAAGGCAGCTGCGATCGACGAAATGGCTGGGGAGCGCCTTCGCGGGACGTGGTGCTGAGGAATCGGCGAACCGCCTGAACATGCTGGTCCGACACTCGCGAGATCCAGCGCTTTTGCTGCTTCAAAAAGGCGGTAGGGTGGATAGGCTGTCTTCCGGCGGGACCGGATCGAATGGGAATGTACTGTGGTTTTCCGTAGAGTGGCCGCACGGCGTCGGCGACGTTGGCCCGCACGGCTGCTGTCGCTCTCGCGGCGGCAACACGGAGGAGACGGACGGCCGCTGGCCCCCATATCCCCGCCATGTATGCCATGATGGGCGACAAAAAGCTATGCAGATGCTGAATCACTCGTGCAGAGCAGAATGAGGAGAAAGGGTGTCATCCAGGTCGGTTTGGCAACCTGAGGATGCAGTCACTCTATATACTGCGCCACAAAAACGATAATTCGCCACCCAGATTGCGGGAGTGACCGGCTTGCACCGCCACAGGCTGCCTCATCACTACGCTAGTCCCAGAAAGGGATAGTCCCACAAAGCTACCATTTATTTCGTCTCCAAGAAAAAATTCCTCTTCCTTTCTCTCCTCTCAACCACGACAGAGCTCGTCAATGAACCTCAGCTTCGAGCAGGCCACGAGATTCGTAGCTGCTCAGCGAAAGGGGATTTGATGGGCTTTGAACAACCTTAAGGTAAGAATATTTCTCGTTATTTTCGGTGTTTGGTCGGTTTCCAATGCACAATGATGATTATGATCACAAATGAACAATCCAATTCATACCAGCCCATGGTGAGAAGCAATCTATCTAAACTTACCTGAGCAGTTTTCTTTTTGCACAACATGTTCTTTTCATGGCATTCTTATCAGTTCTAACCGGATTGCAGATCAGGACTTGCAATTCATGACACCAAACAACATTCCCATGTACAATATCCAAAGGTTCGTTCGCTCATTTCATCTTTTCATGCAAACCCCCTCCGAGTGATGATCAAACCGACGCCTTAGGGATTCCTCATGCTTAATACATAATGTGGATACCGTTGTTTAAGTTTCAGCCTTGTCTGACTAGGATCTTTTCCTTCCATTACACATTGATGTCTTTCCATGATGCAACCCGGCTAACTCTCGATGCATCAGGTAATAATTCACTTCCACGCATACACACACCCACCACCACGTGCCATCATGATGAAGATTTGAACGAACGGGCGGACATAATCGAGCCCTGCTGCCCCTATGCCCTAGAAAAGCAAGGCGTACAAACCTTGTGGTATAGGGGTGGTGGGATCTCTGGATGACACTTCGTCACCTGACTTGAGCACAATTCTTGAACACTGTTCCCCTGGCGGGATCTTTATGCCATCTGCGTAATCGATAGCTAACTGTTTTGTTACGCTAGGTAAATAATAATCTTGTTCCCATTTTCGACACTCTTTTCTGTGATGAGATGTTTCAATTTTGTATTCACACTGGTTGATCTCACGCTTCCTATGGGAGCCGTGCGAGTTGAAAATACTACACCCTCTGATTGGTAAGGACTCGCGCGGTCGAATCTATACGATGTCCGAAACTGACTTTGTTATAGAAATTTCTGCCTCGATGTTGTTTACACTCCTGGTCATGACGGCAATACTAACATGCCTCGCTAGGTAATGTTTATACGATACGAGACTTGCCCTTTCGAGCAGAAACAAGATAGTAAATGAAGAAACAAATTCAATACACATTGCTACATTTACTTGGATGCTCGTCAACTTGTCTTTCCTGTGTGAGAAAAATATTACCAAACCCGCCAGTCGTTGACTGCCGTCGCAAGCTCTGAGGCCTCTAGTTGTGGAGCTGCAGGCGGGCATTCATGCCGACGATGCAGCGGATGAGGTCCCAGTCACCATTGGCACCGACCCAGTCGGTGACCACGATGCCGGCGGCGGCCGAGCCGATGCCCAGGTTGTTGGGCCCCTTGCCCTCTACGCCGTGGCTGGTGCAGAGGTAGTCGACGACGCGGGGGTTGACCTTGGCGGCGATGCGCTCCGGCCAGCAGGTGGCGTTGAAGAAGTTGCTGGCGCTGAGGAAGTTGACGTAGAACGGGGGCCGCGGGGCGCCCTCGTCGTAGCCGTCCATGCCGGGGAGCAGGAAGTGGTGCTCGCCGGCGCGCTCGAGGTGGCCGTGGCTGAAGTTGACCTTTTTGTCAATGTTGTCGCTCTCGGAGATCTCGTAAAAGTCCTGCACGCGGATGGCGCAGCTGCCAGCCTCGCCGTCCTCGCAGTTGTCGGGCCACGCCGAGGCGTCGAGGCCCCAGCCCTGGCCGTCCCACTCGCCGCGGAGGTCGTCGTCTATGCCGAAGCGGCGCATCAGGACAATCTTGCCGCGGACCTCGCCGAGGGTCGGCACGCGCGGCTCCGTGTACCACTTGTCGGGGCGCCGGCCGACGTAGCCGTCCTTCAAGTAGCGGCCGAGGTCGCCGTCGGAGCCCTTGCCCGTGCCCTCGCGCTTGAGGCTGATGATGACCGTCTCGCTGCCGTGCTCGTCGAGGAAGCGGTACACGTCCTCGAGCATGTCGCCGAACCACTTGGTGCCGGTCAGGGAGATGGGGAAGACGCTGTGGACGAGGGCCAGCCGGTCATCGTCCTTGCTGGCCGAGACGCGAATGTCCATGAAGCGCACGCCGTTCTGCAGCTGCTCGGGCACGCCGACGGCCTGGCACCGCACCGAGGGCAGCGCCTTGTAGCACGTCGGCGAGTTGTGCGTGCCGGGCAGGGACAGCGACGGCAGCGGCCACTCGTCCTTGAGCTCGCCCATCCAGGCGTCCAGCTTGGCCGAGGAGTAGACGGCCACGAGGCCCTCCTTGGGTATGTAGACGACGGTGAGGTCGTGCGGCCCGTCGTCGAGCTTCTGCATGACGGCCGACCGCGACGACGGGCTCGGCACGTCCGTCTCGTAGCGGTGGTCCTCGGCCTGGAAGGTGAGGCGCACGACTTCCTTGTTGTCCGCGCCGGGGTCCGCGGCCGCCACGTCCGTCTCGACGGTCTGAAAGGCCTCTGCGCGGAACGACACGTCCCGGCGGTCGGTGCCCGACAGGTCGGCCTTGACGCGCAGCTCTGACGAGGCGCTCTCGGTGGCGTTGAGGAAGTTGCTGACGGCGCTGCCGATGCTCGACAGCATGCCCACAGTCTTGACACGCTCCGCGGCGAAGCGCTCCGCGGCGACGAGCTCCAGCGGGTGGATGGTGAGGTTGCGGATCGAGAGGTTCGGCATCTTGTTAGTCGGCAGACGGGGGGGTAAGGCTTCGTCAAGTTTGCTTAATTCGGTTTATGGATTGCTGCGATTGCTCTTCGCAAATGTTAAAAAAAAGGGAGGGAGGGAGGAGGCAGGTTGGCAGGGTATCAAAGGCGGGGGAGCCGGAAGGGGACAAGATAGGACGGTTTGGAGGCCACACGTAGCCAGTAGATGATTCAATTGAGCAGGTTACTGGTCAAGATTGAGACTGAAAGGAAAAGTAACTCGGAAGGTATGGAATGGGAATAAAGATGGAAGAGTTTAAGAAAGGGTCGTCAGTCCTCGTGTTTCCTGGCTGTGTAGGCGGGGGCCAACAAAAGCTTGGGAGCTTTTCGAGCTTGGCTGAGGTGGGGTTATTGTTCCAGAGTGTGCCGCCATTTTTCATCATTACAGCTTGCTGGCAGGGGCAGTGCAGACTAGAACGGAGCTGGCTTGTTCGATCTGCGCTCAGATGGCTACGACTTGTCTCTCTCTTTCTTTTGGCTGCCCAGCCAATAATGTGCGGCATAGGCGCATGGCTGAGGCCTAAAGCCGCTCAGTGGACCGACGACTGGAGAGCCTTTTTCTGTGCCGTCTCTCGCCAGCTGAACTTTGCCGGCGCCGGCGAGTGGCCAAAGCTGGTTGGGTTTATCACACCAGTTGCATCTTTGGCGCAGGCCTTTACAGTCACAATCAGTGCACGACAGCCATGGCGTTCCCAATTATTTCTCATTGATTATCTCCGCATACATGTCAAAGGTCTAACAGACCATACCATCTGCGTCGATTATTTGCTCATCTCTCCCGCCCTGCCGAATGATCCGCACATGTTCGGTCAGAGAAACGGGAAAGTAAAAGATGTTGAAGTTCTTTTGTGTTCCCGTAAACGCCAAGCTCGTAACGCTTTCTCTTAAGCGCCCCTACTGAAAGGGTATCCCAAATGCAAATCTTCGCAGTAATGTTTTCCCAAATGCACGAACGGTCCGCTGCCAGTCTTTGTTGAAAGACGCAATACGGTTCGTTCCTGGTATATCATGATGTGGCCGATAAAAAAAGTGGCCTTTCGTTATGTAAAAAAGAAGATGACAAAGGAAAAATAGTATGCTAAAAACCGCCTATAAAAAACCCCGCGTCCTTGCGAGAGTATATTGTGTACCAAATTGGTTTCGTTGAGAACCGTACGCCGCCCGAAAATGTGGTGCCTCATGAAAAGAACATTAAACACATCTATCTTGAAACAAGTAAAGGAAAGCGTTGTTGAATGCTTTCCCAGTCAAGGTCTGAAGCAAAATGCTTAGAACTTGAGGGCCTTGGGCTGCTCCCAGGTGAAGCTCTGGTTGGTACCAAAGTGACCGTTCTTGGCAGTCTGGCGGTAGATAGGGCGGTCCAGGTTGAGCTCGCGCACAATGACACCAGGACGGAGGTCAAAGTTGTTACGAATGATCTCAACGAGCTGCTCCGAGGTCTTATCAGAGGTGCCGTAGGTGTCGACATAGATGGAGAGGGGCTCGGCAACACCGATGGCGTAGGAGAGCTGGACAAGAGCACGGCGGGCGAGGCCGGCAGCGACGAGGGACTTGGCGATCCAGCGGCCAACGTAGGCAGCAGAACGGTCGACCTTGGAGAAGTCCTTGCCAGAGAAGGCACCACCACCGTGGGCACCCCAACCACCGTAGGTGTCGACAATGATCTTGCGGCCAGTCAGACCGGCGTCACCCTGGGGACCACCGATGATGAAGAGGCCAGAGGGCTGAATGTGATAGATGGTCTTGTCGTCAAGGTACTGAGCGGGGATGGTGGCCTTGATGATCTTCTCGAGGATCTCCTTGCGGAGCTGCTCGGTTGTGATGTCCTCAGAATGCTGAGCAGAGATGACGACGGTGTCAACACGGACAGGGACAACAGCACCGTTGTCGTGCTTGTACTCGACGGTGACCTGGGTCTTGGTGTCGGGGCGGAGCCAGGGGAGGGAGCCGTCACGGCGGGCAGCGGACATGGCAGCGTTGAGCTTGTGCGCAAGCTGGAGGGTGAGGGGGAAGAGCTCGGGGGTCTCGTCGGTGGCATAACCGAACATGATACCCTGGTCACCAGCGCCGAGGCGCTCGAGAGCCTCATCGTAGTGAAGACCCTGAGCGATATCAGGCGACTGCTGCTCGATAGCGACGAGCAGGTTAAGAGTCTTGTAGTCAAAGCCCTTGGAGGAGTCGTCGTAACCAATGTCCTTGACGGCATCTCGGACAACCTTTTGGTAGTCAATCTTGGCCTTGGTGGTGATTTCACCAAAGATCATGACCATGCCAGTCTTGGTGGCAGTCTCGCAAGCAACCTTGGAGAGGGGGTCCTCAGCCAAGCAGGCGTCGAGGACAGCATCGGAAATCTGATCGGCAATCTTGTCGGGGTGACCCTCACCGACGGACTCGGACTACGGAGATGAGGTTAGCGAGGCTACAGAGGCGGATGATGCGGGAGGGGTAACGCCGCGGGGAGGCGCATTGAGCGACATACAGTGAACAGGAAGTTACCCTGGTTGTAGTGGGCGCCGTTGGTACCGTTGGCGGAAGGCATTGTGAATGATTTTGAGGGGAATTAAAAGGAAGAGAAGGAGGAAAGAGGTGAGGGTAGATTCAGAAGAGATTCGAGAGAAGTTGATGGGCGAGACAGCTAGCGGCAGAAGAAGGTTCTGAATGGGAGAGTCGTCTGTGAGGACGGCACCGCAAGAACTGTTGCAGCAAAGAGCTCGTTAGCACAATGGTTGTTGTGAGGGAAGAACAAGATTGGCGCGGGCATGTACAAACCTCGTAGTGAGACAAGTTGGGATGAGAGGAAAGAGAACAAGAAGAGGATGAAAAAAAAAAGGTGAGGGAAGCGGGCGAAGAAAAAGGCGGGAGGGAGATTGCACGAGCGGCAAGCCCTGTCGAAAAAAGGCTGGTCGGTACCTCGCGGCAGCCAAAAAAAAAAAACTGGAAAAATTCGGCCGGCTTAAGGAACGCGGGCCAAAGTACCGCGGCGGACCCACGGAGGGGTAATTGGAAGTGACTTTGTTACAGCGATACAGATAATCTGCCGGTACTAATGTGAATCGCAAGGTATCGCGCTAACGGCGAGGAGGGGCAGGCCAGGCAAAGGGAGGACAAGAGATACATGGTAAGATGCTGGGCGTTGCTGGTTTCGGAGCGAACAATTGAAGTACTTCTATCTTACTCAGGGACCTGAATGTACCTAACAATGTACCTGTATAGCGGATTGCTCCCCGACTGCTGGTTCCCTTATTCAGTACTCAAGGGTTACTTGGTTACGTACCTACCTAGCTACAAGATGTACTTACAGGGGGAGAACAGGTACAGCAGGCCAGAAAATACATTCTGTACTTACCTCACTAAGTAATAGGAGAGGCTAATCTAAGTACTTATGCTGGAAGCTGGAAGCTGGGCGCTGGAACCGAACACGACTGAGGTGGATGTCGCAGAAGCTGCGGGGGGTATTGCGCCATCGGAAGAGGGACAAGGACTGGA